>NC_133452.1:65164172-65881672 GCF_048565385.1 Saimiri boliviensis
TTATTTAGCAGTATCCCTTGGCTCTAGGTACTAAATGCCAGTGGAAGTTTCTCGTCCCCTAGTTATGACAAAAAATATCTCCAGGTATTGCCAAATGTCCCTTGTGGTGCAAATTCATTCTCAGTTGAGAATTACTTGACTAGAAGGTATCTCTTCTTTCTAGACCTAGTTCCCTATTTTCTGCATATTATGTTTTTTACTTGTTCTTTATTTTACAATTTCATATGAATACTTAAGTTTCTCATGTTAAATATTATCTCAAATAGGTAATACAAAGGCAGGGACCATGTTTGCTTTGTGCATGCATGCATGTGCATGTGTGTGTTATTTAACGACTGTACTCATGATGCCTATACCTTCTGTGGGGATCATAGAAAGAATTTGGTAATGAAGAAGTGAAGTTTGGTAATGAATGAGTGAATCTGGTAATGAAGAACAATTGCATGTTCTTTGCTTCCCAGTATCTACATCCATGCAGTGTGACTTTCCTTTTTTTCCATAAAGAGGTGATCTATTTCCATAACCCTGGATCTGGCTTAGCCTTATGATTTGACTAATGGAGTAGTAGAGAATGGAATGTAAGATGAGACTTGAGAAGGTCCCTCACGTTGAGGACTATTGTTTTGCTTTTTGGAACTCCTGGGGTGAGCCTGTGGAGGGTGAGAGACCACATGGGGAGAGGTCTCATCATTCCAAGATGTTCCAGCCCATACCATTACAGCCCAGCCAGCTGACCTTTAAGGTTTGAATGAATCTAGGCAGAATCAGTGGAACCCATCCAGACTGGAAGAACTGCCTAAGAGAACACAGCTCAATTTTCTCATCTGCAGAATCATGAGCTAAGAAAATGGTTGTTGTTTTGAACCACTAATTTTGGAGGTTGTTTCTTATATCTTGAAAGCAAATGAATGAATACTTCACATCTTAATTCACTGGCACTCAGGACTGTTCTGTGGAGAATGAGTAAGAGAATGGGTATATGTGTTTTCGGGCTGCTGTGACAAAGCCCCACAAACTGGGGGGCTTAAATAAGTCATCCCACAGTTCTGGAGGCTAAAAATCTGAAATCAAGATGTTGGCAGGGTTGGTTACTTCTGACAGCTGTGAGGGAAGAAATGGTTTCAGGCCTCTCTCCTTGGCTTGTAGATGATTGTCTTTATCTTCATGTGGCCTCTGTGTGTGTGTGTGTGTGTGTGTGTGTGTGTGTGTGTGTGTCCAAATTTCTCGTTTTTATGAAGACACCAATTATATTGGATTAGCGCCTACTCCAAAGGCTCATCTTAACTATATGTGCAATGACCTCATTTCTAGGAAGGTCACATTCTGAGGAGCTGGAGATTAGTAATTCAACAGGTGAATTTTGGGGGTTCACAATTCAACCCAGAACAAATACAGAGGAAGTTGGGAGAAACTGAACTGATAATAATGCCAAAATACTTCTTCCTAGACTTCCCTGTCTTCCTAAGGAATTAAGTTTTATTGATGTTTATGCTGAAAACAGAGGGCCTCTAAAAATCTTTATAGAAGTGCTATTATCCTGCTATAATAATTTTATTATAGAAAAGAAGAAGAATAGCATGAAGACTGTGGTGGTAAGTGGTCCAGTAAGGAAGCTATTAAAGGAATTTCTTTATTGTGAAGACCTGAGCTCACTCTGTGGGGATGGAGAAGAGATAAGAGAAATGAGGCATTATGGGGCATTATTTCTGGGGCATTATTGCTATAAATATGTTGTGGCTGTCAGTGCGCATCTGAAAGTTGTATTCAGTTCTGGACATCACCCTTTAACGGGGTGATAGACAAGGTGGGGCACACACAAGAGTGAAAGTGGTCAGGAGGGAAAGGTTATGAAAACATGTCATACAGCTTAAGCTAGAAAGAGGGAAAATGCAGTGAGAATGATAACTGCTTTCAGCTGTTTGATAGGTTGTCATGTGGGAGCAGGATTAAACTTGGTCTTGAGTGGCCCAACATAACTAGGGCCAATGAGTTAAAGCTTCTGGCAGACAGCTTTTAGCTGTAGTATATGGGTTGAAATTCTTTAGTCAGAGTAATCCTAAGAGGGAACAGTCAGGTGTGTTTCTTCTAGTCCTGTGATTTCAACTTCGGCTGTAGCCAGTGCAAAAAGGAACTATTGTGTCAAGATCTTTGTGGCATCTGTGATGTTGTATGACATTTATGTCAGTAAATTAGCTTTCTGTCACTTGATTGGTGAATGGATTAGAAAGGCACATATTGCAAAACCCCTGAATGAGAAAGCAATATTCTAATTGTTGCATAAACAAATGACATAATCTTTTTCATGAGTTAACTGAAGTGACAGAAAACAACCCCATTCCCAAATCTACGAGATGTCTCAAACTCAATTTAGTTTAAAGACAAACTTTGATCTCTTCTCTTCTATTTGGAACCTATAGTTTATCCCTTATCATATATTGCCTTATTTTCTAGTTATTTTAGTGTCAAGGTTTACAAATACAGCCTATAACTATATAATGCCACAAAATATTGAAGCTTTCTTTTCCTCTAATTGTTGTCTGTCTAGTCTTTGTCTTCCTAGCTAGATTTTAAGTTGCTTTTGAAAAAGGACCAAAGGCTTCATACTACTTGTTAAAATGGCTTATGAAAGAGCTTTCAAGCTATTTTCTCTGGTGTGATAAGCATCATAATATGTCACAACTTGGATAATCATTTTCCTTCATTCAAATTATTTCATAAACAGATGCAAACAATACATATACACACTTATTAAACTAACAAAGTAGTAAACTCATCAATAATATTTATAAAGGATCCACTGTCCAACAGAGTGTTAGTACCATGGGGAATAGGAAATATCCTAGGATCCACTTATTCAGAGTCTAGCTTGGCCGGAGAACTAACATACAGTTACATTAAGTTCTTAATGGCTTGGTAATAGGAAGAGAGGTGAGTGCAGGAGTAGTTAGGGGTATTTTAAAAACCAAGTCAGCTATGAAGGATGGGAAGAAAAATATAGAAGGCAGATGAGAGGGAGAGAATTCCAAGAATGTGTAGCTGTTTGAACAAAAGCCTCGTTTTGTGTATTAAATTGTGTACCCCAAAAGATATGTTCAAGTTCTAACCCTCACTGCCTGCGAATGTAACCTTATTTGGAAATAGCATCTTTGCAAATGTAATTCAGCTAAAATGAGGTCATACTGTATTAGAGTGGGTCCTAATCCAATAACTAGTGTCCCTATAAGATGTGGGAACTTTGGATATGGACATGGAAGAGAATACCATGTTATCAACATTACTGATCCCTTGATTTTGGACTTTAGAATTGTGAGACAATACATTTCTATTGTTAGAATTCACCCAGTTTGTAGTATAGGTTGAGCATCCTTAATTGGAAAATCCGCAATCCAAAATCAAACTGTTTGAGCACTTACTTGATGCCACAATTGGAAAAATTCATACCTGCAGTTGAAATGCAGTTGAAACTTTGTTTCATATTCAAAATTATTTAAAACATGATATAAATTACCTTCAGGCCATAAAGTTAGAGGTAGGTACTAATGTTATCCTTGTTTGACAGATAAAGAAACTGAGGCAATGTGATTAGGTAACTTGCCTGAATATATGTAGTTAGTAAGTCATGTGATGAAGCCTGGATTAGAACCTAGTAAACGTGGTCTCTAGATCATAGCTGCCTTTGAAATGGGCTGAAATGTAGAAATAGTGTCATGGGTATGACACAAACAGTTAAGCCTGTTATGTTCCCTTCATCAACAGTCTTCTGTCATTTAAAACACCTTTCTTTTGGGATTAGGATGTTTAAAATCTCTTCTTTGGATCATATAGCAATTTGTTCTGTAACTGTTTACAAATCAGAACTATTTCCTCTCCCTATATTACATTTCACTTTCAGACCACTGTCTAATAGTAAGTTAATTCCTCTCTGTTGGGTCACCCAATCACCATAATTTTGATAAAATCTTTACTCTTCTTGTCCAAAGACTATGTTAACTACTTCAGGAGTCCTACTTTCCTCAGCATGGGTATAATTAATCTAGAAGACAAGGCCTGGATAACAAAAGCAAAATAACTTCTCGTTGTCCATAGCAATTCCCTCCTACAGATTGTTCCAGTGTTTCTAATTAGAGAAAAATGAGGAAACACGTTAAATACACCCAAATCTGATGGCCGAACATTTCTTTAAAATGACGTAGTTTAAGTTTTAATTTATAAAACAATTTAATAAAGATTTTAAATGTATAGAGATACATGGCAATAGTTTTGTACGCTATCTTATGAATTGAAAAATTAAAAAAATGAATGTTATGGTTAATTTAAATATAATAGGGCAGAAACTGATTTTTCATAAGTTTAATGAAAATATAACACAAATATATATTATAAAAATAGTTAGAACACTTACCTTGGTGGGAAAGTCCATACAACTTAACGATAATGGAGCAAATAAATGAACAATGAAAAGGAAGACAAGATATTTAGAAAGGAAAAGATAAGAACATTATTTTAAAAGTTGTCTTTAAAAATTATCCACATGCTACATATTAGTATTAATTTGAAAATAACAAAAATACTTCAGAATTCAGTGTAGTATTGAGAAGCAGATATGTAAGTACAATTTCTAACATTTTAATTTTGATTGCTCATCAACTGCCAAGATTGGGAAGGTAATATCAATATGTCACTGGTACAAAAAGTCTCTTGTTTGTTAGCCAGCTGGCTTTCCTTTAAGATGAGAGGAAAGTCTTTGGAGGTTTAGCCAAAGATATATTTTTTATACTAATTGACATAAAAGAGTTTTAGTTGTTACACTAGCTATGGATCTGCCCTGTTAGTCACCCTTATGAGGAGTTATTTGCAGTTGCGCTGAGATGAACTAAATGTACTTTACCACAAAGTCAAATTTTCTGGTATCTATTTATGAAAATCATAGAGAATAATAACTTGTCTTTTTGTAAGCTTCAAATAGGGGGTTCTCAATGATCATTTGACAGCTTTATTTTATTTATTTTGTCCCTCTGTCACCCAGGCGGGAGTCAACTTTAAATTTATAGACGAAAATGATCTATTGTTAATCACTCAGTTTGAAGGAATGCCACTATGCATTACTTGTTCATGCATTAGTTGTGGCTGCAAGTAAACTATAATGATAGCAAGGATGGGCACTGAACTGGGAGATTACATTGTTAATTTCTGAAAGATATAAAACACAAATCCCTGAGGCAGAAGGAAATTACCCTTCCCTAAATCACATACTGCGTGGTCCACCTGAAAATGGAATCACACCCACGAGAGTTTGGATACTGGGAGATGGGCCTAGATATGGTGCATGATGAAAAATGTATTAAAAAGAATGAGAATAATCTGGGTTTTATTTCTAACTCTCTTATATGCTAACTAAGATGTGGTCAAACCATTCTTTCTCACAAAGTCGTTAAGTATTTGTTCAAGGTGTGTTAAACTTTTTTTTGTTTTTTTGTTTTTTAATGTTTTGGGACTTCAGTTTTCTAAACTTGTCAATTTAGAAGAAAATAAGAGGATTAAGCGCTCAAGTACCTCTCAGAGCTAAGATTTTTTTTAACTGTGTAAACATCTAGTCAACACTGGCCTATGGAACATTCTTTGTCCAAATGTGTTTTCTTCTAAACCTTTAAATATATTTTAATAAAATGTCACAACTTTTGGACCTGAAGTTGGACCTGAAGGATCACATCAGATTCCAGGGTTTTAAACTTAAGGCTAGTCTCAATGCTAAGGCGTAAGAGGGCAGCCACAGTACTCGTGATGAAATTCTTCACAGAAGACACATTCAGAAAAAGGACACTGGACTGAACTGCAGTAAAGAAAATTACTGTGCAAACCATATTTTCAATGGAATCAAAATTGATCATTTCTTACATGAAACCTTATGGTATCATTTACCTCAATAAAAGGCAGAAGTGCCATCAGGCCTGAGCAAGAAACCTGGCCTCTTTGAGTCCCATGCCTTTTATTTCTCTCCTTTTCTTAGACTTCTTCACTAAAGCAGTGAATTAGTGCTCCTTGGACTGTCTACCCCGCTTTTTGGTTTTCTTTCTGTAGTTAAAAGAAGTGTAGTTCATTTTCTACGTACACTTCAGAATTTCTACCAAGAAGTATTTTGACTTTTCACATTGTTTATTTACCTCGAGTTGAGAGTATTAATGTTAGAAGAGAGAACATGTAGAAAACTTGCTGAATTCTGGTAAAATTCTGGTACAATCTGAATCATAATCATGTCTGGGATTCAAGCTCTGGACATGCCAAAGTGATGATATATACTTTTGTGCTTGGGCTAGACACAAATGTTTAGACAGGAGATACAATATTTTACTACAAGTTTCATTGTATCTACTTATGTAAAGCCGTCATGAGAGAACTGGGAGAAGAGAATATGACACTTACCCAAGCCTTACCTTCGGTTTTGAATATTAAGATATTAGAATAAAAACTATTTCAATGCCTCATAGAAACTGTATTCTGAAAATCCTTGGCAATGCAAGTTCATCATTGTCAAATTAACTAAAAGTGTGCTATTAATAAATATTTAGATAAAATAGAAACCTCTTATGAAGCGTTACTTTTTTATTGTACTTTAGGTTCTGGGGTACAGGTACAGATCATGCAGGGTTGTTGCATATGTACATACATGGCAAGATGGTTTGCTGCCTCCATCCCCCTGTCACCTATATCTGGCATTTCTCCCCTTGTTATCCCTCCCCAACCTCCCACCCCACGATGTCCCTCCCCAACCCCCCCAAAAGACCCCAGTGTGTGATGCTCCCCTCCCTGTGTCCATGTGTTCTCATTGTTCAACACCTGCCTATGAGTGAGAACATGCAGTGTTTGATTTTCTGTTCTTGTATCAGTTTGCTGAGGATGATGGTTTCCAGATTCATCCATGTCACTACAAAGGACACAAACTCACCATTTTTTATGGCTGCATAGTATTCCATGGTGTATATGTGCCACACTTTTCTTTTCTAGTCTGTCAAAACCATTCAGGCCATAGGCATAGGCAAGGACTTCATGACTAAAACACCAAAAGCATTGGCAACAACGTCTTACTTTCTGATAAATATTTATAATAATACAAAATAAGTAACTTATCTTTAAAAATGTGTAGTTTTATTTTCCAAATCGTTTTCCAGCAAAAGAAGAATTCTATTCTCTATGGATAGTATAATTACATCTGTACTGGCATCATGTGGACTCATTCTCATGATTAAGAGCTCTATGGGTATACAGCTTATGTTGCCAAAATTTCTAGCTCTGTCGAGTTCTGAAACTCATGAATGACATTTCTAAGTTATTTTAAAAGGCGGCTCTTTATATAGAGGAATCCAATACATGGAATTTTCCTCTTCTAACTCCATCTCACCAGAGAGAAGCATTTTTACTCCAAGATGCATTCCATACCCATCCATGACTTCCTTAACTTCCAAACCCATCAAGAATTGCCTAGATGTTAGAATCATAGCCAGGCCAAGTGAGATGGTTAGTGCTCTTGGCATCCAAATTGGAACTGATTTTTCCCCCAAAGAATTTATTTTCCATTTTATACTATTCACAATACGTCAACATGTTAGTTTAAAATTTTTGCTCTAAAAGTTTACACTATTTCATATATTAAAGTTTTCTATTCTCTCGATAAAAACAAGACGATTTATGTAACAGTTATATTTAACTTTTAGTTAAAAAAATCTAGATTCTACAAGTTAAAAATAAAAGACATATGAATGAAGAGATGATGTGATAAAATTTATTTTCCCAATGACACTATTATTATTTTGTTTTTTTCTTATTGTTATGAGAAGTTATTTGCTATTTGGTTATATTTAATTATGTTCCAGGCTAGGTCATAACTGCCTTTCTGTTTTTCTTCCTGCTCCTTGTTTAAACTATTTGTATGATGGTCTCCCTTCTTTAAACCCAAGCTTCTCTAAAGCAGAAAGAAACATCCTGATATCATCACAGAAGAAAATTCAACTTACCACTTTCCTGGAAAATGCTATTTTAAAACCTCTCCTTATTTTTCAGACTACCCTCTTTGATTTATCCTGTTTTTCACCTTCAAAGTTTCTGTGTCTTTCTCCTCATCTGCCTCTGTCAGCACAGCGCTGTCACTAGAATCTGTATCATCATTCTTTTTCCCAACCCATGTGTCTGGGTCTGACCTCTGCTTCCCTCATGTCTTGGTCTTTGTTAAGCATTTCAGGATCAAATTAAATTTTATGACAGCACCCTTCTGGTATTTTTTTTTTTTAAAAGACTATCCGGTTAGGAGGTATATAGTTTTTAGCAACATTTCAACTTGACAGCAATCTGTATATGATTTATGTAGCATGTTATTTTGCTTTGAAGAAAAGACTATCTCTTTATAATCATTAAATAATTTACCCACACAAGAGACCCCCCAGAGAGAAATAATAGAAGAATCACTGTGTTGAGAGAACTCACCAAAGCCCACCTACCTCCTGTCTTTTGGGTGGGACTCTTGTCCTTTGGGAGGGGTCTCATTCTTAAACATTTCTGGGGAAGGGAGATTCCACAATCCTGCCAGTCAGCATGTTTCAGTGTATCATGTGATTTTGAACTTCAGCAGTAGAGGGCACATTCTGTCTGTCATTTTGTACTAAATATGAGTTTAGGAAATGAAGAATAATAGTGGCTTACAAATGGAACTTTACACTGTGGGAGATGATTGGTTGCCTCAATAATTGTGATTGTGAAACAGAACTTACCTATAATTAACTGTCTTCTTGTGATCACACAGTTCTCAAGAAAACAGATTGGGGAAAATTTATGTTCAAGGCTTCTATCTTAGATAAAGTAGAAAGAAAATAAAAATGCCTTGAAGGACAGACACTGGTTCAATACCAGAAAAAAACAGTTGTGTTGACCACTTACCACCATCATTATTTCTTTGTTTTTCTTCCCAACATCCTTGCTTATTTGATGTCATCACTGTCTGCTCCCCCCGTCACTTGTATTCCTCTAGCAAAGCTCCACGTTGCTATTGAAATTCACCAGAAATCTTCTTTATGCTTTTTTTCTTTGCCTGGAATGTTTTTCACCCAACATGTACCTAGAGTTGTCTTTCTCACCTCTCTTGGGTTTTTATTTCATGATCACTTTCTTATCGATCCAAAATTGCATTAATGTCTGCCACAAAAATAAATATTCCCTACCCAACTACTGGCTTAACTGTTCTTTTTCGTGCTTATATCACCTTACATACTAGATAATACCCATGTTTATCATGTTTATTGTCTCTCTATTACCTCTAGAATATCAGCTCCACCACAGCAGGGAGTCTACCTGGCAACTCCCTTGTAATGTTAGTAATCCATTCCAGAAAATCATATGTTCTGTGTGAAAATATTAGCCAGGAATCTATTTCCTATTATTAGTAGTAGATAGAAAATAATGCGTTACATATAAACCCAAAACCACAACCAGTTTCCCAACATGTAGATCAAACAGTAAAACTATAAGTAAAAAAGCTATCATCAGGCAAAAATGTAAAATGCATGAAAAAAATATTTTCTTTGTGCTTCAAACAGACATTGTATTTATTAACAAGTAGTTGTCTTATTTATAGAAACACACCACTTCTTAAAGCCAGAGGCACCCCAGACCCACGTTTTCTGTGCTGATACCATAATTTTCAAAATAGGTAATGTGATTTTGATATAACTTGAGACATTTTATGTATAATGCTTGGTTAAAACTCATATTTGAGTTTTAGGAAAATGTTTTTTTTCTAAATACATTTTTTTTCTCTAAATTATTGATTCTAAAAATTTTATTGAAAGATAATAGGTATGTTCTGTGAAGTGTCAGTATTAAAAGCCTAGAAGTATTCCACCCAGAAAACATCAGCAGGAAAACAGTCAGCAGGGTATGCCAGCATTTGTTCACTCTTCCCCCCACAGCTCTTAAAACCACACTTGGCACATAGTTAAGTGCACAGTAAATATTTGATGACTGGAGTAAGAACATTTAGTGCTTACTAGGCTCAGTCTCTGGATCAAGTGGCCATGACACAGATCTAGATTGTGTATCACTACAAAAGCTTGGGAGACAAGGTTGTCCTAGCAAGTAAGTAGACTTTTCAAACCACGGCTTTGTTAATGAGATGTGACCCATGGCAAGTGACAGCCTTCTGGAATACAGTTCTTCCTATTGTATAAAAGGACAGAGTAGGACTTTGAAATCTTGAAGATTGATTCTATTTTTTATTTTATTTTGTTGTGTTTTAGACCGAGTCTTGCTCCGTCCCCCAGGCTGGAGTGCAGTGGTGTGATCTCGGCTCACTGCAACCTCTGCTTCCCGGGTTCAAGCAATTCTCCTGCCTCAGCCTTCTGATTAGCTGGGACTACAGGCACCCACCATCACTCCTGGCTAATTTTTTTGTATTTTTAGTAGAGACAGGGTTTCACTGTGTAAGCCAGCAAGGTCTTGATCTCCTGACCTCGTGATCCACCTGCCTCGGCCTCCCAAAGTACTGGGATTACAGATGTGAGCCACCGTGCCCGGCCAAGATTCATTTTAATTTGAACATGTTACCATGTGTAAAACAGAAACTAAAATATTGCTTCTTGATAGAATTTTTGATTGGATTAAATGAGGATTACGTTTAAATCACATGGCACATGGCTAGGGCTCATTGAATGATAGAATAGATGATGATTATTTTCATTGTTTGATCTATAGTTAAAGATTTATCTGTTCACTTAATTTCCAGTTTAGCTTTAGCTACTGTTGAACCTAGAATGCAGTCAAAGGGTAGCTTTATAAATAGTTTCCAGAAGATTTCTTCCAATTGTCTACAAATTGAATAAGTGTATAGCCATCCATTTTATTGTGGTGAGATAATTAAATTATTTGTCTTTAATTAAAGAAGACATAAACTCTCAGACTTGGAAACTTCTATTGGACCTTCAGTAGATTATAAATCATTTTACTTTATTCATTTTTGTATGTCTCTTGCCCTCCATTAACATGAATAATTAAGCATGAAATGTACAAAATTTTCAAACAAGGAAATTCTTTCATCTTGGGGCATTTCTTAATTCCATCCCTATTTCCTTTTATACTACATTTAAAGAGAGTTGGATTTTTTCCCCTTCTACCTCTCACTTTCCAAAGTTAGATTTTAATTTTCTTATATTGAGGAAAGAATATTTCTAGGTAGGACTGATAATATATGTGCTCTAACCTTTTCATACTTTATTATAGTGAGAGATGTGACAGTAGCAAAGAATAACTACATAATACAGTATCCCAAAGTTTCTTTAAAGCATTATCTTGAAGTATCCAGAAAGGTTTGAGGATGAAGGGGGAGAGGCTTAAAAGTGTAAATACCAATAAGCATACGTTACTTTGATAGGAGAAGTTTTTAAAATGTAAAAACAGGCTGAATAAAACTTAAGTTTTTTCATTTATGAAAAACACAGGAAAAATTTCAGTTTCAGTTGTTAAGAGTATGTTTTTCAGTTTGGATGACCAGTATATTTAATTAGCTCATCAAGTGATTTCAGTCCATGGCAGTTTCTTTTGAATGCTGGGCTATTTTTATGACTACCAACAACATGTGAACGTGTGTAAAATAAAATTCTCTTTTATTTCCAGGAAAATATGATTGTTGCTATAATATATATATATGTCCTGTGATAACATTCTTTTTAAACTTGAAAAATATTTTATTTTTAAATTACATGTAATATGTATTACATAATATTTGTATCACATGTTACATGTAATATTAAAATTACATGTAAAATTATGCATATTTATGGGGAACATTGTGTTGTTTCAATGTATACAATGTATAGTAATAATATTTGGGTAATTAGTATATCCACCATCCCAAACTTGTATCATTCTTTGTGTTGGGAACATCCAACATTCTTTTATATGTTTGAAACTGTATAATATATTACCGTTAACTATAGTTATAGTTATAGTTCTATAGAACACTAGCACTCATCACCCCATGTAGTTGTAAATTTGTATCCTGTGAAAATTCTCTTCCTTTACTCCTTCCCAGTGTAGTTGGGATGTCCATCACCTTAAATATTTGGGAAAAGAATATTTCCCAGCCTATAGTATCTTCTATTCTCCTTTTTTACTTGTATGAGATCAACATTTTTTAGCTTTTGCATATGAGAAGAAGCACTTTCAGTTCCTAGCTTCTTTCTTTTTTTTTAATTTTAATTTTTTTTACTTTAGCTTTCTATTGATATATAATAGATGTACATATTTTGAGGGTACATAAGATTATTAACTACATTCATATAATTTGTAAAGATAAAATCAGTGTAGTTGGGATGTCCATCACCTTAAATACTTGTCTTTTCTTTATGCTAGTACTATTCAAATTATTCTCTTCTAACTATTTTGAAATTTGCAATAGATTATTGTAAACTATAGTCCCCATACTGATTTATCAACACTTTCTTATTTCTTCTATCAAACTATGTTTATACCCTATGTAATCAGCCTCTCTTTATCTCCCCACCCACCCTTCCCAGCCTCTGATAATCACCATTCTACTTTGACTTTATGAGGACCACATTTTTAGCTTCCACATGTGAGTGAGAACATGCAACATTTGTCTTTCTGTGCTTGTTTTATTTTGCTTAACAACCTCCAGTTGCTTTTGATAGCATTATTGAGATCATCCCAGGGGAAATGAAAGGAGAAGAATAACTTATAAATCATAGAAAAACTTGAGTGTTGGAAAGAGCTAGCAACCTGAGAAGAAAGCAGTTGTTGATTGCACACTTGTATGTTTGCGTAAATATTGATTATGGCATTTTTAAGTTACTATTTCAACATTTTGAAATAAAGGTCAAAGAATCATGCAGAAGTGGCGTGGGCATTACTCTTGTTACACTACATCTCCTGTTGATGAAAAATATGAGGCAAAAATATGTGTACATTGGGGAGGGCCTTATGTATTAAGGGGTTGGCCACTTGTTCAGTAGAGGTGTTGTTGCTGCTCTCTGGTCTGCAAATGAATGAGGGAGCTAGAGAGATCCTTTGTACTGGAAACTATAAGTCACTCTGTTTCTAAGGCAGAGGCTGGCAACTTATGGGCTGTGTGCCCAATTTGAACTGCCACCTCTTTTTGTATGGACTATAAGCTGAGAATAATGTTTACCTTTTTAAATATTGGAGAAAAATTCACAAGGAGAAAATTTTATGACAAAGGAGAATTTTACGGATCAAATTTCAGCATCCATAAGTTTCAGTGTCAATAACTGTGTTGGAACATAGACATGTCCTTTGTTTATTGTCTGCAACTGCTTCCATAGCACAGTGGCAGAGCTGAGTAGTTGCCAAAGGAAGAGTATGGCCCACAAACCCTACAATACTTACTGACTGGTACTTCATGTTTGCTCACCTCTCATTTAAAGGAATACAAACCCTTTGAAATAGCATTTCAAGGGCTTTGCTTTGCTTGAATCTTCTCATTTATTAATAGAATTCCCCAGGCACTGGGATTTGTTTTATTCTTAGGAAGAATTTAAGGATTTATAACTCAGTAAGAAGTCAATCTTGCTGTACATGTTATAGATCTTTGACGATGATTACGGTAAAAGGGCTCCTACCTGGCTTGGTTTATGTGATCAAGTTCCCTCCTTTTACTGCAGTTTAAGTACCTGTGAGTCTGTTTTTATTGCTGTGGGCTTGAGATCGTGCCATTAAACCCTGCCATCATTCCTGACCTCTTGAGGCCAGGGTTGTGTCTCACTCTTACTAGTTCTTAAAACCATAATACTTTCCCTGTGTCTTCATTCCGGTGATTGACTCCATGACACCTACTGGCAGGCTACCCTAATACTGCCTGCTTGAATCTTAGATGATTGCCTGAGGCCAGTTTCCTTTGTCATTAACTTCTTGACTTTCCTCTATCCCTAGTGAGGGGCTTTCTTTGATGACTTTTCCTAGCTCTGTGAATCTAGCTGTAACATGACTATCAGAGTTTTGCTTCTGATAATTTTTGGCCATTTATTCTGGTGTGAGATGGTATCTTATTGTGGTTTGGATTTGCATTTCTTTAATGATCAGTGATGTTGAGCTTTTTTCCATATGTTTGTTGGCTGCATGTATTCTTTTGAGACGTATACTGTTCATACACTTCACACACTTTTTGATGTTTTTTTTTTTTTTTTCTTGTAAATTTAAGTTCCTTGTAGACTCTGGATGTTAGATCTTTGTCAGATGGATAGACTGGAAAAATTTTCTCCCATTCTATAGGTTGTCTGTTTACTCTGATGATAGTTTCTTTTCCTGTGCAGAAATGCTTTAGTTTAACTAGATCCCATTTGTCAATGTTTTCTTTTGTTTCAATTGCTTTTGGTGTTTTCATCATGTAATCTTTGCCTGTGCCTATGCCCTGAATGGTATTGCTCAGATTTTCTTCTAGGGTTTTTATTGTTTTGGGTTTTATATTTAAGTCTTTCATCTACCTTGAGTTAATTTTTGTATGAGGTATAAGGAAAGGGTCCAATTTCAGTTTTCTGCATATGGCTAGCCAATTCTCCCACCACCATTTATTAAATAAGGAATCTGTTATTATTGCTTGTTTTTGCTAGGTTTGTTAAAGATCAGATAGCTGTAGGTTTGTGATTTGATTTCTGAATTCTCTATTCTGTTCCACTGGGCTATGTGTCTGTTTTTGTATTAGTACCATGCTGTTTTGGTTACTATAGTCTTGTAGTATAGTTTGAAGTCAGGTAGCATGAGGCCTCCAAACTTGTTCTTTTTGCTTAGGATTGTCTTGGCTATTTGGGCCCTTTTTTGGTTCCATATGAATTTAACATAGTTTTTTTTTTCTAATTCTGTGAATAATGTCTGTGGTATTTTAATGGGAATAGCATTGAATCTATAAATTTCTTTGGGCAGTATGACCATTTTCATGATACTGATTCTTCCTATCCATGAGCATGGGATATTTTTTCATTTGTTTGAGTCCTCTCTGATTTCTTTGAGCAGTGGTTTGTAGTTCTCCTTTATCTCTATTACTCACTAGTTCAACTAAATAATGGGCAAGTAAAATATGTGATATCTCTGTCAAAATGAAAATACCTTAAAATTTTACTTAGGGCTAGATATTTTTATATCTAATGAAAAATTTTAAACCACAATTTTTTCTTCCTCACAATATCCCAATTAGTATTGATGTATACATATTAAAAAAAGAAATATTTTATACAAAATTAGCTGGGCATGATGGTGCATGCCTGTAATCCCAGCTACTTGGGAGGCTGAGGCAGGAGAATTGCTTGAACCTGGGAGGTGGAGGTTGCAGTGAGCTGAGATGGTGTCACTGCATGATCAGCCTGGGCAACAAGAGCAAAACTTCATCTCAAAAAATTGAAATATTTTAAAAACTCACACCAATAAGACTTTCAAATGTATAAATCTTTAAGGTATGAAGTAAAAAAAAACTTTACCTTAGATCCTTAGATACAAGGTCTTGTTTCTTTGTGGAAGGTTTTTTTTTTTTTAATTATTATTATTTTTTATTTTGACAACTGATAGTTAAGTACAAATTGTCAGTGATTGTTATTATTGCCTGTAAAATTACTTTTTAAAAAATTATATGTTAACTTCTGGAACATGTGCAGAATGTGCAGGTTTGCTACATAAGTATACACATGCCGTGGTGGTTTGCTACACCCATCAACCCATCATCTACATTAGGTATTTCTCCTAATGCTATCCCTCCCCTAGATCCCCACTCCCTGAGGCTCCAGTCCGTGATGTTCTTCTCCCTGTGTCCATGTGTTTTTTCAACTTGAAAATAAGATGAGTATTGAATATTTTATAGATATGATGATAAAATATGAAACAATACTACTTTTTTCTGCATACCTAAAATTAAAATGTAGATTGAAGCTAAAGTACATTTTATACTACAACAGTACACTGACCTCTGTAAATGTTTTAAGATATAAATTAAGTATATAAGAATACACAGTAGATTGAATAAGTGTCCTAAATCAATAAAAAAAGAAAGAAATTCTGTGTGGCTATAGCTGCCACAGATAGTGATTACTCTGATTGATCTGGGAAAAATTAGTTGAAAACCTTTCAGAAAGGATTCATTTTTCTAGATACCACCAAGAACAATTATGATTCATGGGAGGAAGTAAAACTATCAACATTAACTGGAGTTTGGAATAAGTTGATTCCAACCATCAGGGATGACTTTGCGGGGTCCAAGACTTCAGTAGAGGAAGTACCTGCAGATGTGGTAGAAATAGCAAAAGAACTAGAACTAGAATTAGAAGCAGAGCCTAAAGATGAGAGTGAACTGTAATCTTATGGTGAAACTTTAATAGATGAGGAGTTGGTTTTTATAAATGAACAAAGAATGTACTTTCTTGAGATAGAATCTGTTCCTGGTGAAAATGCTGTGAAATTGCTAAAATGAAAACAAAAGGTTTAGAATATTTCATAAAGTTCATTGATGAATCATCAGAATTTGAGATGATTCACTCCAAGATTGAAAGAAGTTGTACTGTGTGTAAAATGCTATCAAATAGCATTTTATGCTACAAATTTTTTTTTGTGTGTGTGTGAAAAGAAGAGTCAATGAATGTGACAAACTTCATTGTCCTGTTTTAACAAATTCCCACAGTCACTCCAACCTTCAGCAGCCACCACCCTGATTAGTTAGCAGCCATCAACACTGAGGCAAAATTCCCCACCAGCAAATAGATTACAGCTCACTGAAGGCTCAGATGATTGTTAGCAATATTTACTAATAAAGTATTTTAAAATTAAGGTATGTGCATTTTTAAAGATATAATGCTATTGCACATTTAATAGACTACAGTATAGTGTAAACATAGCTTTTGTATGTGCTGGGAACAAAAAAACTCATATGGCTCACTTTCTTGTGATATTCAATTTATCACAGCAATCTGGATCTGAGCTTGCAATGTCTCCAGGTATGCCTGTATGTGGAGACTACACTTTGAACAGCTTAGATAAAAATTAGATAGACGTGAGACTGGAGCTGTTGCCCAAGGAATAGGGGTTGCAGTATAAGTCCAGCTGGAAAAATTACCTGCTGAAACAGAGGAAACAATACTCATGGAGAATAATAGCAGATTTCGGAATCCTCACAAATTAGCATGTATAACATTAAAGACACATTTTGTACTTAGCATATAAAACCAACAAAATGGAACTCATTCTCATGAGAATATAAACTGGACTGAGTCTAACTCAAGTATTAACACAATGTTGGGACTAATGGACAAAGATTTAAAAGTCACGGAAATACCTATCCTCTATGAAGTAAAAGAAAACATGTTTTCAATAAAGAAAATTTCAGCAGAAATAGATACAAGAAAAAAAAATAGATGTAAATTATGGAGTCAAATAATGTATTTCTAAAATAAAAATATTAACTAGATAGACTTAACAACTGAATGAAAATGACAGAAAAGAGTAAAGAAACATCAATAAAATTATCTAAGGTGAAAAATGGAGAGAAAAAAAATGGAATAAATGAGCAGAATGTTGGTGAGCTGTGAGACAACATTGAGCAGTCCAGCATATGGGGAACTGGAAACCCAGAAAGAGAAAAAAGAAACAGGGGCAAAAAAATATTTTAAGAAATGCCAAAAATTTCCCCAAGTTATATGAAAAACAGTTTGTAAATACAAGATGTTAAACTAACACCAAGAAGAATGAACACAAATGAGCCTGTTTAGAAACGTATTATAGTCAAACTGTTAAAAGCCAAAGATAAGGAGCAAATCTTGAAAGAAGAGAAAAGTTACATATTACATACAGGAGAATCACAATCTAGTAACTGCCTTCTCATAAGAAACCACAAAGACCAGAAAGAATAAAACATCTTTAAAGTAATAAAAAGGAGAATAAAATCACAAAACCTTGTCAACTCAGAAGTCTATTTCACCGAAAACATCCTTCAAGAATGAAGATGCAATAAAGATGTCTTCAGATAAAATAAACAAAAGCAATTTGGTGTGACCAGACCAGCATTATAAGCAATACTAAAGGATATTCTTCACTTTTAAATATTTGTGTTTGAATTTTATTTTATTGTGATAAAGAATACAATATGAGATCTATTTCTTAACAAATTTTTAAGTGTACGACATGTTGTTTGATACGTCTCTAGAGATCATTCATCTTGCTTAGCTGAACCTTTATGCCTATTGACTAGTCATGTTCTTTAGAATAAAGAAAAATGGTAGATATTTAGAGTCTTGGGAAAGAATGAATAGCATCAGAAATGGTTAATCTCCATATAAAAGCAAATGAAAAATTTTGTTTTGCTTTTTACCTCATATCTTCATAAACTATGTAAGCATTTAAAGCTCAAAATAGAACTTTCTACTGAGGAGTTTATAATGTATGTAGGTATCATAGAGACACAACCACTATAACAAAAGATGAGAGAATATGAACCTATAACTGTGCTAGGTTTCTGTATTTTATGTGAACAAGTAGCATTAACTCTACAGACTGCGAAAAGTCAGACATATAAATTGCAATCCCTCAGTCAACAGATTGCAAAGAAGGGTAGCTAAAATATCAACAAAAAATTGAAATGAAACTCCAAATACATTGAAATACCACCCCCAAAAAGTAAAAAGAAGGTAGGAAAGGAGAAATACAGGACAGTCATGTAGAAAACAAAAATTAAAATAGTAAACCCACACTTAATCATAGTAAGATGACATTACATTAAATATTAATGAACTAAACACTCCAAATCAAGGTTGATATTATTAGAATGGATTCAAACAAGTGAATAAAGTGCATAAACAAGACTCAACTATATGCTATATAAAAGCGATGCATATTCAATGTAAATAGAGGGGTAGGATGGAAAAAAGATATCTATATATGTAGTAAGCATAGACTTTGCCATATTAACATTAGATAAAATAGATTTGAAAACAAAATAGCATTAAGATATATTGTTCATAATCATAAAAGTTTCAATTCTTCAGGAAGTCATAATATTCATGAATGTATTTGGGCCCAATAACAAAGATTCAAAAGACAGGAGCCTAAAGTTGACAGAATTAAACAGAGAAACAGGCAAGAATACAATCATCTTTGTGTATTTTAATAGCCCCTCTCAAGAACTGAAAGAACAATGAGACAAAAAACAAAAGACCATCAAAGACATAGAAATCTGAATGACACTATCAATCTCTTTGACTTAATTGATATTCACATGTCAATATAGCCCCAAACAACAAAACATATCCTTTTAAAGTGGACATAGTGCTATACCAGAATAGATCATAATCTGGCAATGGAACATGTCTCAAAAACTTTAAACATATTGAAATTATACTGTTCATTGACAACAATGAAATGAAAGAATCAATAATAGCATGATAACCAGAACCACGCCCTCCAAACCCTGTACCGATAACATAGAGAAATTAAATGAAAGACATCTAAGTGATCATTTGATCCAAGAAACCAAATCACAAGAGAAATTGGGCTCTGTTTGAACCAGAATGATAACAAGCATATAACATCAAGTGTGTGGGATTCAGCTAGTGGTGGAGGCAGCCTCACAGGTCTCCAGAAGTATTGAGTAATCGATTATATTCAGATGAGGTGGAAAGAAGGGTTTTAGGCTCCTGGACAGCTCATTTTCATAGTCCTTTCTGCTCTGCCTTGGTTCTGTTTAGGAAAGATTTTTCTTCTGTCTTAAACTTTGAATTCCTTCCGAGTTTTAAAGTTACTATTCTGCCTTTTCTCTTCCTTTATCTCAGGCCATCCTAACTTAATTCTCAGAGGGAAAATATTAGCCTGGTAAGTAGACCTCAGAGAAGGGAATTACTGCTTTGCAATTAGGTCAGCAATTCCTTTGAATGTGTTTCTGTACTTTAGTGTGGGCTGGGAACGAAAATGGGCCTTGGGGTGAAAGAGGAAGTATGAAGCAGTGGGGCAGGAAATTAACGGACCCAAGTCTTGAAGAGGAAAGAGCAGCCAATTAGAGTACACTGGAAGAATTACTATTTAAATGGGAGGGAGTAAAAGATAGAGACTTACCTTCCTTATATCCTGGGGAGAATGAAGAGGCTAGGAGAAATCTTCAGTAAGAGATTTCAAATGATTCTGTCTGGTCTCTGACAGGTAAAGGGGCTATACCTTCATTCCATCAGTACCACTCTAGGTGTCCAAGGGGCCATTCACCAACCATGGAGCTTTCTCTGAGTTTTTGGCCAACTGACCTGGGGTTGTGTACCCAGTGTGCTTCATATAGCTGCTGGAGGTTTTGGGGGGATGCTGAGCAAAGTCTGGGAACACAGAGATGTAGCATCTCCTGCCAGATAGTCAGTGGATGACTTGCTGGCTTGGTTTAATGATCTTTATTGGGTGGCTAGAGAAGGAAGAGTATGGGCTTGTTTCCGTGATGCTCAGGACTTTATAATTTGCTCCTGTTGCTGTTTTCTCTTGGACCCTCTTTTATCTAAACTGTAAAGTTTTCATCCTCATTTGGAGTGCCACAGAAATACATTTTATTCTGTTTCTTACATTAAACTGTGTGTGGTTTTACTTCTGCAGTGGTTCAGTTCTGATAGCCGTGGAAAGTGAATCATTTCTAACTGAAAGTAAGCCTGAACTTGAATCTTGGCTCTCTGAGTACAAGAAGTCAAACATGACAGGAACTGAGGAAAGGAAATTGGGAAGCATACCACCTAGAAATGTGAAGTATCATCCAGCAAGGAAAACAAAGTCTAACTAAAGATGGAATAACAGAGGTAAAGGGAAAGGAAGGTGTGGCTATTTAGGCAAAGTGATTGTTTTCAGTGATAAACTAACCAAGGTTATCTGTTGCGTTTAAGAGGGTGAATGAGTTACAATAGTTCTTTCTCCTTTTGCAGTGTTATGCATATGAAATCTAAAACATACTCTGTTTTTTTGTGAGGATGTCTAGTGAAAGAATGAGACAAACACTTTCCAATGGAAGATAAACTCATCTATAACAGCTGCAAAATAAACATTGTAGAATTACAGTAAAAAAAGATTCGTTTACTTTCAGAGTTTAATAGAATTAAAAGTATTTTTAAAAATGAATTTTAGGTTCCTTCCAGGGAAGAAAAATATACCATGAAGTCAAGCAATTTAATCTGAACTCAGATTACAAATATATATGATGTTTGGCCATCAAATTCAGTTAAAGAAATGCTGATCTGTGGTTGTTTCTCATATTGTGACCAACAGTATCTCCTCTTCTCCTTTCTCAGTTATGCCACGCTGCTCCGTTTATGGAGCTCCATTTGCTCCATTTGCCTTTAGGATGCCAGAATTCAGGATCAAGGTATTATTTAACTTTAGAAGAAAAATTGCTTGGCTTTATAGCTTTCAAAGGACCATGTGTCATGATGTTATGCACGAAAAGAGTTTTCCAGTAGGGGAACTAGTTTTATAAGCAAAGAATGACCACAGGGAATAAACCACAGTTATTTTAAGAGCATTTGAAGAACTCTTAACAAATTAACATTTTATACTTCATAATATACCTCCTTCCTAAAACTTGCCAAGAAAGCCTCAACTACTGATTTTAACAGTCATCAAATGTAGCCATTATCCCTGGCTAACACCCAACTGCTCTTGGTGGCTGATTTTATTCCCTGTACTCCGTTGTTCTGTTGGGTGAGGGGCTTCATGGAAAGCAGGTTTCAGGAGAAGAAAAAAGAGATCCATTCTTTTCCCTTTTTTTTCATGACTCTTCTATGTATTTTATTTTAAACAGAATGCTTTATCTGACACTTGCATTATTAAAAGTATCTTTTATTAATAACATATTCTGGAGATTTTTTTTTTGAGACAGAGTTTCACTCTTGTTACCCAGGCTAGAGTGCAATGATGCGATCTCAGCTCACTGCAACCTCCGCCTCCTGGGTTCAAGCAATTCTCCTGCCTCAGCCTCCTGAGTAGCTGGGACTACAGGTGTGCGCCACCATGCCCAGCTAGTTTTTTGTATTTTTAGTAGATACAGGGTTTCTCCATGTTGACCAGGATGATCTTGATCTCTTGACCTCGTGATCCACCTGCCTCAGCCTCCCAAAGTGCTGGGATTACAAGTGTGAGCCACCGTGCCCGGCTCTGGATATATTTTTAACTTCAGAAAATACATCCTTTATTCAGCCTTCTTCAAAAGGTGAATATAATACAGGAATATCTCCAAGATTCTCAGTAAATCTAAGAAAAGTTATTTGAATTGGGACACCCACCAAGTAGATTTGCTTTTGTGTGTCTGCTTCCCAGATTACAGAAAGAGTGCCAGCAGAATTGTTCAAAAGTTACGTTGGCTATTTGTTATAATGCTCTGGAGATCAGTCATATTTAGGGAATTGATTAACACTCATCACAGTTGGTTGTTGAAAGGATACTAGGAGAGATAGATGAGTAAGAAGGCATTAATTAAGATAGTTTTCTGTTTTATCTAACTGAATTGACTTCCAAGAAGAGTTGGCCATTTTCAATTAAAGCCATCTCTACATCCTGGAGCCACTAAACACTGAAGATAATTTATATATAATTCAATTAGTCATTAAGCAGTTTACAGATAATTGAATGTTTGCTGTCATGAAGATAAAAATGGTAATTAAAGTGTTTAGTTCCCATCAGCTTACTAGACATCACAGACACATAATCAGAAACCAGGTTTAGCAGTCTTTACAACAACAAAAATCGAGCATTTTTTTCCATCCAAATCTTTTCTTCTTTGACTACAAATGACTCATTTTTGCTTTAAAGTGTGTGTGAATAAAGTTATGTTGCTTTATGTAATCTTCAGGTTTTTATCCTTCAGTTGAATGTACATGGTGCAGACTCTGATGCTTGAGTAGCTTAAAGTTTTTAAGTATTTAATTCAAAGTTATAATGATTTTTAAGATTTTTATTTAAAAATTGATGTAATATGTATCCTGCAAAATTAACATAATTGTATATGACTTAATCATTAGTTTCAAAATTTGTAATACTTAATATTACCATGTTTAAAATATTTTAAAATTATTTTATATGCATTATCCAAGTCTTATGTCTACACAAAGTAGAAATTGGTTATTGAATATTATAATGAGAAAATATTTGTGATAGTGTATCCTTTTAAAATGCATTGCATTTACCTTTAAACATGTATTATAATCTTAAAACAATGTTTCAGAAAAATATTCTCCTTTTCATATAAAATATGTATTATATTTTATTCTACTATGAAACAATACTACATTATATTCTACTCTGGAACACTAATGTTTTAAAATAAGTTCAGATTTATTCTATGTGATGTGGGTGCCATGAAACTGCTTTGAAAAAAGCTGACTTCAAAAATCTTTTGAAAATTAAAAAATAACAAAAATCTCATTTGAAAAGATTTCTTAAAATTATCAGATGAGAATTTTTTGCAGAAGTTACATTTTTTTTTAAAAGAACTGCCTTTAGAAAGCTGGTAATATTTAGAAAGCATGTTTATTCTTATTTTACCTTTGTGAAGAACAAAATGCTTAATTTTTATTGAATCACTTTTATAATTTAAGTGTAGTCAAAAAGCAGAAAAGAATTCCATGATTTCTGTACTATTTCATAAAAACCTTATTAGAACTTTAATTTTGAATCATAATTCATTTGTACATCCATCGTGAACTCCGTATTAAGAGTGTGTATTTCCCTATGGGAAAATTAGAGAAAAAACCTTACCTTGTAACATGAAAAGTGCTAATGTCAAGATTTTTTTTTTTTATTGAAATGAGAATACTACTTCTTTTGATAACACTAAAACTATTTTTTATTTAATATTTATATTTTAGAATTACTTACCAAGATCACATTTCTTTTAAACTTATAAATCTTGTGTTATGTGAACACTCTTTGGGGGAAAAGGAATGTTGAATGCTGTTAGCCTTAACTTTACCCAGATTTTTCTCTGTGGCTCTCTGGGCACTGTCTCTAGAGCATAGAACTAGTAAATAACTTAGATAACTAATATTGTCTCATTCTCTGCCAAAGATACTGAGATGATTCTTAAATATAATTATGTCACTACTTATGGAATTCTTCAGATTTTTAAAAATCATTTTTGTTTGGCCTCTTTAAATAAATTTGAACTATGAGTCCCATTTGAGTTTATTAGTCAGCTGCATACATTTTCTGTGGTGTTAGTATTCTCCTAACTTACATACTTGAGTTTAAGTATGCAATTTACCCCCTCTTTCATATCCCTTCAGAACAACGAGGATAGAATAAACTATAACTATTGTACAATGAACAGGTACATATATGATGTGTGGTTTTCTGTTGTGTATTCAATGGCAATCAAATTATACAAAGCATGCTTCAAGATTGATAACATTTTGACTCTTTGATATCTGACAAAAAAGTATTACACAACTGACATGGGGTAAAGTAGATAATTTTTCAAGTTAGTCGATAGTACCTTAGTGGACTGTAATAGATTTGTTAACCTGTTAATAAAATGAAATTCAACAGGACTTTTAAATGACTCAAAAGACAAGAGGGAAAGTTATAGTCTGGCAGTGACAGCTGGCAAACATGCCTTAAATGCTTTTAAGAACAAAATTGATAACATCTATGATTGGCTACAGTTCAGGGCTCCCAATTCCAATGTGCTGTCAACCGTATATTTTTACTATTGATTAACACTCTAGCTACATTCTCTTCAGAATTTTGATGTAGAAAAGTTATTTTAGGAGCAGCAGCTGTATGTTTTTCTCTCAGACCTGTGATGAAATATGTGAAAAAGAATCAATTAATATGTTCTTATGGATAAAGTTAACGTTTCCATTAATCCTATTTTATAAATCTAAGGAAACTGTTTTAAAGTCAAAGAAAAATCAATCAATTTTAGTAAAAACATTCTAAAAGAATGTACACACTGTTAGACTCAGTACCAAATGAATATATTCAAATAATGTGGCTTTCCAAGTAGCATCTACATGCTTGGATCCCATATACAATATCAGAAAAATTCAGCATAGACATCGATGTCCATTCCACATTTAGAACTGCTTAATCCTGCAATGTGACACATAGGCATAAAATAAATCTAAACAAAACAACGCTGTTCTCTAATGTGTACAGAAATTTGTCTCATTTATAAAAGCGTTCATAAAATTTTTTCACTTAATATAGCTTATTGAACGTCTCATATATGCTGTATATTGTTCTAGGGATATGGCAGAATATGAGGCAGATGAAAGCCCTGTTTTTATGAGCTTACATTGCATGGAAGATGGAAAAAGCAGATAATAAACCATAAAATATATAGTCAAATAATAAGTATTTTGGAAAAAAATGAAGTGAAGGGGAGCAGATAGCACAGGTAAACAATATAGTTGTCAAGGAAAGTTTTCGTGAGAAGTTATCTGAATAAACACCTAAAGAATTGTGGTAGTCAGTCATGGAGGTCAAGGGGAAGAGCATTTTAGCAGAAGAACACAACTTTTTGTAATGAGAGTCTGATGATAAATTTTGAGGGCTAGTGAAGATACCAGTGTGGTTGGACAAAGTGAGCCAAGGGTGTCTGGTGGGATAGGATGTCAAAGGGATAATGGGATTGAAGGGCAAATTGTTTAGAGACTTCTAGGCTACTGTAAGGGTATGTGGCCTTTACTGTGGGTAAGATTGGGGAACTCCTGGAAGGTTTTAAGCAGAAGAGTGTCATATTCTGGTCTGAAATGAAAGAATCACTCTACTTTTCTGAGATTAGACAGTAGGAATCAGGGGTTGAAGCAAGGCAACAATATAGATGTTGTGTTGAGATGATTGAGTGGTGTTGATACTGTTGTATTTGATTCCAAGGCTACTTGAAATATGTACCTGGACTTAAGTCTTTAAAGGAATAAATGTCTAGGTCTACTAAATGTCAAACATTTAGCTGCATGGTAATGAATCTGGGATCAAGCTATTGTGCCTCACTCTTCCCATCTTCTTGACAACATATTTCTCTTTCAAAAGAAAGACTTATTTCTCTTCTATTCTAGATTTTACTGTGATGCATTTTCCCAAAGTGTAAAAACTTCTAGAGTGAAAAATGAAGGGACAATTTCAATTATTTTTGACATTCTCACTTATTTTACCTACCTCTGTCACTAGAAAAACTGTCATTCCTATGAGAGATAACTTTGAGAGCAAAGCAAGATGTTTTATCATGTCACAGATTTATGACAAGGTTCTGTTTTATTCATTCATTTATTCATCTTTTCACTTATCTATCTTAGAATTTAGATTTTTAAAGATTGTTTCCATAAGAACCTTTATTAAAACAATTATTTAAATGGAAAAAAACAAGTCAGACTATTCTAATTGTGTGCAACTGGTTCGATAAGAACTGATTTTCTCGTTTTCATTCATATTTTCCTTAAATTGAATTAAGAAACTCTGCAGCTCTATGGCTTTAAGTAAAAATGCATTCAAAGCCTGTGATAAGACATATTTTATTTGACAATTTGTTTTGTAAAACATTTAAAAAATAATTGTTTTGATTTTTCTTGCTGTTTGTAATTGTATCTTGTGAAATAAGTGCCTGTAAGTGAAAGAGTAGTAGGTATACTGAATAGCAGTTTAGTAAATATTAGTGATTTTTTTGGAGGTATACATTTCATGAATTTAAAAATCTAATAACTTTAAGTGATTGGACAAATAAGTGACATCCTGCCTTTAGAAGAAGCTAACCCCAAGGTGGAGACCAGGGCAGGGGAGGTGGCAGGGAAGCATTGGGCCAAATCAACCAGTAATAACATGCTTCTGAGCTATGTAGATATGTAAATGAAAACCCCCAACTAGGTATTGTAGAGTCTGGGAAAAGATGTGATAGGATTATACAGGTGATGTGTATTTCTGTGTTGAGACTCAACAATGTGCTACAAATGTGATACTTAACCGTGAACTACATGTATTTGGGATTTTTTTTTAAGAAGCAAAAAAGAAAGCAATGTTGAATGAATAAATTAAGGTTTTTTTTTAAAAAAAGATTAATATTATTTTCTATTTGACAAAATTGTGTTTAAGTTAGAGGTTATTAGATTATCAAAATAATTTTTATGGGAGACTACTATGGATTTTAAAAATAAAACTTGGATAGAGTTCAATAAATTTGTAACATTTAAAAATTCTATTCTAACCTATTTATGTAAATAGCCTCAGTACTTATATCTATACAGGAAAATAAGTATAAAATGAATTGCTGTTGAAATGTATACAATAAATACATTTTCATCTATGGATAGGTCAACTAATTGGGGGATAAAAGTCCCCATCTATGTTATTTGGATGTGCCAGTCCAATAAAATGTTACGTTATTTTATTTTTTCCTTTAATAATTACAGAGTATTCCAAAATTTGATGTAACTTCCATCAATTATATTTCACTAATAATGGAAAAGATAACTTAATTCAAAATATATTTAAAAATTTTAGGATTTATGGGCTTAGGAAATAAAATATATCAAATTCTAGACATTATTTATTGCAGAGAATTTTGTTAGGTGATCAATAGAAGAACCAGCACTATCCAACACAAATGTGATTTTAATAGAATTGCATATAGAAAAACCACATACATAATTGTAAATATATATTGAAAATAGAAATAGGTGAGATTCATTTCAAAACATTTTATTTTATCCAATATATCAAAATAATTCATTGTCATACTGTCAATATAACATTAATGAAATAGTTTATAAAATAGGAAAGATTCTATTTTCACATTGTGAAAATCTGAAATCTGGTGTGCATTTTCCTTTTAAAGCACATCTCAATTTGACTAGCTATATTTCAAGTGCTTACTCGCCACACATAGCTACTGGATAATGACTATTGGCTAACACTCTGTACGAAACAACTCTAAATTTCAAATAGATATGTATGTAAATACATATATTATAAGTATAATTAGAAAAAAAATTCCACTTGTTTAAAAAGTGCTTATTCATATATATTTTTAAGTGGAAGATAGTGGGGTTAAATCAATATGGCATTTAGATTCAATGGGATTATGTAGAATAAAATTTATTATTTGCAACAACTTTAACTCATAATGCAAATTTTTAATTGTTAAAAGTGTTTACAGGAGCACATGAGCAAACATGTTTGAAGACTGATAGGCTATTTCAATAATACTGGCAAGAGATGATGATAACTTGGGCGAGATATTAAAACTCAGTTAAATTCTTCACATGTTTTAAACTTCAGGTCACTGTCCAAATTTTTGAAAACACAAAGAGAGAAATGGCAGCTTTTCAAGCTTGAAAATATTGCTAGTAAAAGAATCTTTTAGGTTCTTATTAGGAATATATAATGTTTAGAAACCAGTTACCTTACAGAGATTAGTTTTAAAAAACAGAACCTAATGCTATGCCATGTTACCCTAGGTGGACTTCCCATGATTGTTATGTCTCAATGCCATTATAAAAGTGTTTAAAGCATGATAGGAAATTTTCTGTGGTAGTTTGGTAGGACTTCAATCTGTAATTGTGAGCCTTTTCCCAGTATCTTTAGGATTGCCTCCATTATATTTGGGACTCTTTCTAAATTACAGTTTGGTACTCAGCCTGTCTGGTGTGTATTTTTCTTTTCTTTTTTTTTTTTCTTTTTCTTTCTTTCTTTTTTTTTTTTTTTTTTGAGACAGAGTTTCGCTCTTGTTACCCAGGCTGGAGTGCAATGGCGCAATCTCGGCTCACCGCAACCTCTGCCTCCTGGGTTCAGGCAATTCTCCTGCCTCAGTCTCCTGAGTAGCTGGGATTACAGGCACGCGCCAACATGCCCAGCTAATTTTTTGTATTTTTAGTAGAGACGGGGTTTCACCATGTTGACCAGGATGGTCTCGATCTCTCGACCTCGTGATCCACCCGCCTCGGCCTCCCAAAGTGCTGGGATTACAGGCTTGAGCCACCGCGCCCGGCCTGATGTGTATTTTTAAAACACTCAATCCCTACCACAAAAAATTGGAGATGATACACATCAGATAGTTCTATCTGATTCAACTGTAGATTTCTATGGATAAATGACAATTTAAATGATTTAAAATTGGATTGTCATCCAATTTTTTTCAGGTTGAGTGCTTGTAAGTCAGCTCCTTCTCACCAAAGCCTCCGAGGAAAGATTAGAGAAATCCCTTTCTCATGATTTCTGTTGATCTTATATTTCCCTGTGGAATTTGTGGTCTTGAAAGAAAGATATCTTTAGGTGGTGAAGCTCTTTTTTATCTTGGTGAAACTGAACTTAGATTTTTTTCCACCATCCTTACATGACACTTCCTTGGAAGGAGTATATAGTTTCAATGTATCTGATTTGATTCTCTTGCTTCAAGATTCTAGAGAGTCTTACATTCTGTTAAAGGGAATATTTGGGCTTTTTGTAGTCAGGAATTATAGCCATCGTTAAGTTCCCTTTAATATTCATATTATTTCTACCAGGGTAGGCCTTTTGCTTTGAATGAACAGAAACTCCTTGAGCAAATTTCATTATGTTGCTGCTATTAGCAACTTCCTTTCAAAATATGGAGTCAAGTAGTATTTATATCTGTTGAATCTTTTCTTATTTATAAATTCTATTAGACTACTCATAAAATAGAAGCTTTCATGTATCTTTGCTTAAAGCAATCTGTCAGGGTGGAATGAATCAAATTTGGTGTTTTTACCCTTGGAGATGAGACATTTATTGACATGTGCGATATGTAGATAGTGTTAAAGTCACTCAGGTGTGACAGGAAGTCCTCTCCATACTGTGTGCAAATAAAACATGGGATTAGACATGAAGCTTTGCCTAGAGATTTTGGAATTTTGCGTATTTTTAACTTTTTATTAGATAACTGATATGTTTTTCTCAAAGAGCAACATTTCCAATAGGAGCAAAATCTACTGATTTGGGGATAACACATTCTTAGAAATTTAAATTTCAATTTGTTCTGGGGAGATTTTGTTTCTACTTGTCTTTATTTCTCTCTTACCTCTCTTTATATGATTTGATTATTTCTATCATATGTATATATAATATAAACTATTAACACATTGTAAGCAAAATATATAGTATAAACTACATATATCCTCTGTATATAAATTATATGCCTATTATATGCATATTACTCAATATATGTTTCTGCATATAAATTACATACTATGTTTTTCATACCTATAATTAGAAATATTTAAGTTAATGTATAGTTTAAAAAATCTTATTAGCTGCAATTCTTGAGAATTCAATAATACTCTGAAAAATGACAGTATTGTACAAGAATGCAGAATGTGTGTGTGTGTGGGGGGTGTGGGGGTGAAGTGTACACATCTTCACAACCATGTGAAGATTGAATTTTCTGGTCAGGCTATCTATTTTGACATCACAGTTTATCTGTATGAGAGACCAGATAAATATTTGAATGTGGTTTTTATTTTTCATCTATTAGAATATTTGGCTAGAAAAATTTCTAGACAAGAAGTTTTTGTTACTTATATTTCAGCTATGTGACAAATACAGATTTCTTACAGAAATATGAATAAAGGTTATCTTTATGTCAGAGTAGTATAGAATTTTGGTTACATTCATACATGATATAGTCTACTGTATTATACGGATTCTGCAAAATTATTTATTTTTGTCAGTTGTCCACCCATTCAATCCACATTCATTTAGTGCCAACTATTTTCTAGGAACTTCAGTAGGAACTAGAGATATGAATTTAACGATTTTCAAAATGAACAAACTTGGTTGAGAGACAAATATTATCGTACCAACTGACTACTATATTTACTATCAATTTTTTTCTATAATATAAGGTACAAGGTACATATCATGTCATATGCATAATAACTCCTATTATCAGTTATTTGAAACAACATTATTAGTGTTATTCTTGGGAGACTATGTTTATTTTGTTATTAGTATAATTTTTGAAGTTGACAATGGGCTTGAAATTGGTTTGTAAGCATTATCATAAAATGAGTATCTTTGGCGCCGGGCGCGGTGGCTCAAGCCTGTAATCCCAGCACTTTGGGAGGCCGAGGCGGTGGATCACAAGGTCAAGAGATAGAGACCATCCTGGTCAACATGGTGAAACCCCGTCTCTACTAAAAATAAAAAAAAAAAAGTAGCTGGGCATGGTGGCATATGCCTGTAATCCAAGCTACTCAGGAGGCTGAGGCAGGAGAATTGCCTGAACCCAGGAGGCGGAGGTTGCGGTGAGCGGAGATCGCGCCATTGCACTCCAGCCTGGGTAACAAGAGCGAAACTCCGTCTCAAAAAAAAAAAAAAAAAAAAGAGTATCTTTGTAATTATGGTTTTTTAAATAGTCTAATTTCATTCAAAAAATTTCTCTCATGATTATATATGTAATTCACCAGATTTGGACCCGAATGGCTATTGCTATTTTAAAAATCAAATTTCTCCAGAAAGGGAAAATGATTTTGCTTTATTTAAGATGATTAAGAGGTAACTTAGAAAAGAATCTTGCACAATATTTTAAGCAACATGCCAAATAAATCTCAACACCATTTCTAAAAATACAATCTAAGAATGAGCCTCCAGACATTCATACACACATGTGCCTGCATGTGCAGTCATATCTCTTGCAATAATAGTTCAGCATCACCCGAATCCCAAGTAGTGTGTCCAAATCTAAGCATCATAAAACTAGAATTATTTTCAGGAGTACTTTCCATAGACTGCCATTACTAGGAAAGGGAATCATTTTCACAATTATTTTAGAAAGACCAAGAAACATGCTGAAATGTATACTTATATATCTATCTAATTATAGCTCATTATATAAACCAATATGTGACACTGCCAGAAAATGTTTCCACTTAGGAGGATGCTGAGCCATTTTATTGGTTGATGTACGATAATCTTAATCTCACGTGACATGGAGATCTGACAGCTGCCCTAACTAAGTGATTATATTGTCTATTCTCTCTATATTTTATGTAAAACCAAGTTTTCAAAAGGTTGTGCATACTTTCTTTGATTTTTGATTCATTACAATTAATTTAATTACCTTTTGCTACAGTCATTATCAAATATTATGCTTTGCCATGTAGTTATTTTTATAATCTTACTTAGACATTAAAAGCCAATCACTATTAAATTGATTTTAATGAGTTTAAAACTTCAGTAGGTATTTTAGAATTCACAGATAGAACACATGTAAACCACCCAAGTCACATTATTCATGGGAATGATATTTGGAACTCTGTTTCAATTTGTTTATAAAAGTTCAGTTCTAGCTGTTCATGGTAACACTTAATATTACTAATGTGTGGCTGTTATTTATGGCCCATAATGAGATGCTTCAAAAGCGTGCATTGAGATTATTGTAAGCAAGCCTTAAACAATCATGACAAAGGCTATATGGAATTCAATGAAATGCATACAGTAGTAAAGTCAAAGTCACAGGTCACATGTTTCTTTCTCTGTAAACACTTTTATGAAGGTTCTTTTTCTTGTCTTTAGTGTTGTGATTTAAATTTGCAGGTGGAATTTTTCGTAAATAGAATCCAACAAAATCACTGATACTATTTTCCTTCTTTTGAGGATACTCGTTTGCTATTCTGTAAAAAAAATATAAAAGGCAAATTTCTAGAGTGCCAAAGATATTTGTTTCGTATTTACAAGGCAGAATAATATTGCAGGTGTCGACATTGGTCTACTTCCTCATTCGTTGTATGGAGATGATTTTTCTAAATTTTATAAAAAATATATTCTTTCAGATAAACGCTCTAATCCCTCCTCCTGTACAGAGATGCTGGTGCTATTTCTGATGAGACTCATCACCCCATGCATTAAAAAAAGTTGTACCTCTCTGGGATTTCTCTATTACCTATTAAAAATGTATTTTATGTGAAGCAATCATTGTGATGTGTGATGCATCATTGCTCTGAATTAAGAAAAACAATTGTCTCCAAATTCAGTGTATATTTGGTTATACACTGAAATAGTGCTTCTAAAATTTTATTGTGCCTTTATATCACCTAGGCTTCTTGTTAAAATACAGATTCCAACTCAGCAGGTCTTGAGTGAGCCTGAGATTCTGCATTTCTAACAAGCCCCAGGGCTACCCAGGCTGCTTAAAGAGGGACTACATTCTGAGTAGCAAGATGCTAAAGCTGCTCAATGTATTTCTGGAGCAGCATATAGAACAGACATGCAAAGAATGATTTGCTAAGATCCAAGGATAATTCCCTAGCAAGATGATTTGCTGTCTTTCTGCTGTCTCTTTACTGCTATTTGCTCCTGAAATCATTTTTAGTAGCTGATTTGTACTCTTTAATTCAACCTGCTCTATTGAGAAGAGGAGAAATAATAAGCAACATGATGTCACATCACAAATTTATAAATTTGGGCCATTTAAACTCTAACATCCAATAAGTATCTATTATAAATAATTCCAAATAAACTCCTTTACTTTTAAAATGAACATTTTCCTTTTTAACTTGGAAATAGTTTGCTTGTATAGTCATGGGAAATTGGTGAATTGCATTTTTTTTTGGTGATACATGGACTGTATTTCTGATATTTTTTGCTATTATGAAAATACAACTTTTAATGGATGACTTTAAACTTTATTATAAGGATTTGGTCTACATTATGACCAAAACCTTGTAGCACTGAAACTTTTTCTCATTGAAAACAAGTTTTCATTCTAGAATTCTGCTGAAATGGAAACAACACAGAATGTATTTTGGGCCAAGTATTTTAAAGACATCAGATGGTAGAGAAGATCTTCATAGCTCAACGGACATAAATACAGGTTATTAGATTAGTTTTCTTCTTTGCTTTCAGAGTGTTCTTTTTTTCTGAGTTAATCTGGGGTTAGAGTTGTTTTATTTAGCTATAATGAGATATGATTTATGGAAACAAGAAATTTGGCAAGGTGGAGGAAAGAGTGTTATTTGTGGTTGTACAGCATGGTGTAGCCACGTACGTAATATAAAGTAGGTTAAGGAAGACTGAGAAAAGATGTTTTCTTCCCAGCAAGAGCTTATATTTTCACAGCTAGCTGGTTATGTCCAGGTAGGCATGTGTCCCTGGCTTGTAGCCATTTAACTATCCTTTATCAAATGAATTCATTTCTGATACAAATGGGTAAAGAATAACAGGTATGTCCATATTTATAAATTTAGGACTTTTCTATTTTAGGGAGTCTTGGGAATTCTGTTGCTGTAAATATGAATTCATTTCAAGTGTGGGAAGGTTTGAGTTCTTTTGTCTGATCTTTAGGTGTCAGAGAACTTAGTAGTAATGATAGTAGTCATAATTTTCTAGAGCAACTTTCTGAGAGATACCTGCTAAGTATTCATGAATCAGAAAGACGAGTGGATGAATACTTTCTAACTCATGTTTATCAAGAACAATACTTACTATATTTTACATATCCATTTTAGGATAATATATGCATGAATAAAAATAAACACATTTTCAGTTCAATGAATTCTTGTCAGAAGAATAATTTTGAGACTGTAAGCCAAGCTTTTGTCTATTATTAACCAAATGAGTTCATTAGGTATCAGGAAGAAGGCATTGAAGGTACATTTTGTAGAGATGATTTCATTGCAATAAGTAGTTTTTCACAGTTGTTCAATGAGACCGTGAAAATAGCTTTGCATTATACCTGCTAGTATCTGTTTAGAAAAGTATAAAAAAGATTATATGTGCAAAAGTTTCTGTTAAGAAGAACCGAAGTGATTGAAATTGGATTCTTTTTTGTATGGCACTGTGAACGTCATATTCTTAGTAAAATGATAAACTTTGCAAGAGTAAGCTTTTTATTTTCCTTAAAATGATCTTGAAACTGAAATCGTATCTCGAACTTCACATGCATATCAAACTTTCTCTTTGAAACAGTTAGTGAGGCTTTTTGTCCTGTTCTTGGAAATGATTAATGCAGTTCAGCTCTCTCTCCCTAAATTTGCCACAGCATTTTTACATGGTGGAATAAAAAAATTGCAATAAGAGTGGATAATAAAACTGACTTACATTTTTACTAATTATTTATTATAAAAAATATTTTGTCATATACATTAAACAAACATTCTGCTAATTAAATTCTCCCTTACCTAAAGTGAGGTATTGCTGTTTCTTTAGGATGATATGATTGCTCTTAACCCCTAAGCATATGTGTGTGCATGTAATACCACATACCATGCAGTATTTCTTCAGATTTATTTTCTTCAAAGTTTCTCTTTTATTTTAATTTGTAAGCATATGCAGTATATCTAAATCACTCTGTTATATTTATTTAGAAATTACTTAGGGTTATAAATCTATAGATAAACCAGAACTCTAATTCATGCAGTAGAACACCTTTATTTTTATAATCTAAATGATATTCTCAGATATCAGCATCTCTTGCCATCAGCATCTCTGGTTCTTCAACTTTCTTCCTGGGTGGCCCGATTCTCTGATCCAGTCTCCATTTCTACTCCTGTATCTCTGCTCCAAATCTCATATGAATGTAGAGATGTTGGCAGAAGATGGCATAGCAGATTGGGCAGGTTGCCTGTACAGCTATAAATGGAGGTGACCAAAGTGAAGGGAGGTAGGGGTAGGTGAGTGGCAATCAAACAGCATTGCATCAATATTAAAGTGTAGAGGGTAGGCGAGGGGGATGGATTTGAAAAGCAAAGACCTCCTGTATGTCTTCTTTTGTAAAGTATCTGTTCATATCCTCCGTCCATTTTTGAATGGGCTTGTTTGTTTTTTTCTTGTAGATCTGTTTTAGTTCTTTGTAAATTCTGAATATCAGCCTCTTGTCAGATGGGTAGACTGCAAAAATTTTTTCCCATTCTGTTGGTTGCCGATTCGCTCTACTGACTGTTTCTTTTGCCGTGCAGAAGCTGTGGAGTTTGATTAGGTCCCATTTGTCTATTTTGGCTTTTGTTGCCATTGCTTTTGATGTTTTGGTCATGAAGTCCTTGCCTACGCCTATGCCCTGAATGGTTTTGCCTAGATTTTCTTCTAGGGTTTTTATGGTGTTAGGTCTTATGTTTAAGTCTTTAATCCATCTGGAGTTAATTTTGGCGTAAGGTGTCAGGAAGGGGTCCTGTTTCTGCTTTCTGCACATGGCTAGCCAGTTTTCCCAACACCATTTATTGAACAGGGAATACTTTCCCCATTGCTTGTTTTTGTCAGGTTTGTTGAAGATTGGATGGTTGTAGATATGTTGTATTTCCTCTGAGGCCTCTGTTCTGTTCTATTGGTCTATATCTCTGTTTTGGTACCAGTACCATGCTGTTTTGATTACTGTAGCCTTGTAGTATAGTTTGAAGTCTGGTAGTGTGATGCCTCCTGCTTTGTTCTTTTTGCTTAGAATTGACTTGGCTATGCGGGCTCTCTTTTGGTTCCATATGAAGTTTAAGGTGGTTTTTTCCAGTTCTGTGAAGAAGGTCATTGGTAGCTTGATGGGAATAGTGTTGAATGTGTAAATTACTTTGGGCAGTATGGCCATTTTCACGATGTTGATTCTTCCTAACCATGAACATGGAATGTTTCTCCATCTGTTTGTGTCCTCTCTTATCTTTGTTTGATTCACTCACTACAGTCCAATGCCTCTCACTGTCCAGGCAAGTATTCAGAGTAGCAAGATCATAATTCTTGTTCCCCCTGAGGCACATAAGATTGAATGCAAAAATATTTCATAATGGGGAATCATCGAACCAAAAATGACACAAACTCCTCTTATTAAAACAATTAAAAATGTACTTAAATACAATAAATAAACAAAATCCTCTAAATTCTATTTGTCCCCATTGTATATGTCAATATGCATATGGATAAAAATAGAGAATACTATTCTTCATATTTCTGTATACCAGTGAATGGAGTTGTCATGAGCATCACAGAAAACATGATTCTTTGTTGAGGTAGTCTGAAGAACAGGAAAGGAAGGCCATGATGGAAACCAGAATACCAGTACTTGGAAAATGCCCCTTCCTAAAATGATAAAATGACAGAGCTTTTCCTTTTCTTAGTGGATGATTGTTTATTCTTTCTGACTGCCCCAGAGTTAACTTTAAAGTTCACTGGATACTTCTGGATAGTGTTGCCTTAAATTTCCCAGGATCACAGCTTCCCCCCTTTTCTTGAAAGACAACATTGACTCTCATAATTTCTTTTCCAGAAGAGTGAACTCATTTCACTGTATTTATAGCGAAATTTATAGGCAGAGAATAGATTAGCCACAGGAACTAAATACTCCCCTGTCTGGTAGACTCTGGTAGGAGCAGCGAAATTGTTTGGCTGTGCCTCTACCAAAATCTCATCTTGAATTGTAGTTCACATAATCCCCATATGTCCTGGAAGGGAGCTGGTGGGAGATAATTGAATCATGGGGGTGGTTAACCCCCAGGGTGTTCTGGTGATAGTGAGTTCTCAAGAATCTGATCTCTTTCCTGCCACCCTGTAAAGAGGTGCCTTCTACCATGATTGTAAGTTTCCTGAGGCCTCCCCAGTCATGTGGAACTGTGAGTCAATTAAACCTCTTTTCTTGATAAATTATCCAGTCTTGGGTATTTCTTCACAGCAGCCTGAGAATAAACTTAACACAGGCAGTTAACCTGGATGAAACAGACAGTTCTCATTAATGCAGATCAACAGACTGCTGCATGCTGAAAGAAGGGTAAATGCCAAATGGGCCTTTTTAGTTGATGGGCATGACTAAGTGTATCTTTAAGTAATTGCTTTTTGTTTTCTTTGATATTCCAGATGCAGTCTGCTTTGTCTCAGTAGGTTCTCTTAGCTCCTTGTTTTTTATCTGCAGCAAAGATATTCTTTGCTGATTGCTTTTGTTAAATATCCACATTCTCACGCACTTGTTAGAAACGTTACTTTTATGTCTCTGTTCTACTCTGTGGCAAAGTCAATTCCCATGTGTCTAAAATTGTAAATCTGTGAAGTATTATATCTGTCAGGATTTTGGAGATTTAATGTTTACTTGCCAATGATATTGTAGTTGTATTATGTAGGTATAGCCATCAATATTATCATGCTTGTATATACTATGTAGGTGTCAAAGAGTACAGAAACAAAATAAAATATTTTTTAAATTTGAGGGACAGTTTTTGCAAAATGAGAAGAGGATAATTTGATGGTAGAGCCTTGCACAAAGTCACTCCTGAGATCAGAAAGAGGAATGATAAAGGCTGATTTCCATGGACCATGCCTTTTCAGTGATGTTGAAAAGATAACCAGAGTCTGTACATTAGACATTGCAAATATTCCACAAGTTCAGGTGTTTGAAAGGACTCTCCAGACTCAGACTCAACAGAGCATGCTCAAGTAAGGTTTTTTTTTTTTTTTTTTTTTTTAAATAGGAAAAGAGTGTAGTGGGAGAAAGTGTGCAGACAAGCACTGGGAGTCTGGAGTCTAATAGACCACTGAGTCTAAGCTTTGCAGGGTTTTTGTTTGCCCAAGGTCACACTTTGTCTCTAAATTAAACTACCAAGTCTGTGTGAGGAATCAGGGCATAAGTTTCTGGAGCGGGTGTTTATGACCCTTTGGTCATATAGTCAAGCCAGGCTAACAATTTATACCAGGTAAAAACTGTCAGTAAACAAACTGTCCCTGGAGAGTCTCCAGGGACATTTTGTACATTAAACTGCACGTCGTAAATCTCACTGCATTCATCTTGGCCAAAGGTCAAACTTGGCATTCAGAATCCTCAGAGATAATGATAGACTTTTCCCAGTTGAACTGTAAATTAACTGTGTTTTATACAGTTACATAGTTGTTTTATGTACCCCCAGGAAGATCCACTTGAATGTATATTTAATTCAGTTAAAGCTGAATTCTCACAGGGAAGAAAAGATAAGTGTCCACAAAGTCCTATAGCTGTAACTGAGCCAGAACTATAACTTAAATCTGTTGTATTTAATTTTAGTATTTTCCCCACTAATCTCAACTATAACTCCTCATAGTTTAGAAATTCCTTTTTTTTTCTTTTTCTTTTTTTTTTTTTTTTGAGACAGTCTCACTCAGTCACCAGGTGCCATGCTGGAGTGCAGTGGCACGATCTCGGCTCACTGCAACCTCCACCTCCCCGGTTCAAGCAGTTCTCCTACCTCAGCCTCCTGAGTAGCTGGGACTACAGGTGCGTGCCACCAGGCCTAGCTAATTTTTGTATTTTTAATAGAGATGGGGTTTCACCATGTTGGCCAGGATGGTCTCGATCTCTTGACCTCATGATCCGCCTGCCTTGGCCTCCCAAAGTGCTGGGATTACAGGTGTGAGCCACCGCGCCCGGCCCAGTTCAGGATTCCTTTTAAGCATAAAACTGGTTATTTGTCAGACATGCTATCTTTGGCTCTTTTTTGTTGCCAACACAGAATACCACACACTTGGTAATTTAGAAAGAAAAGAAATGTATTTCTCCCAGTTCTAGAGGCTGGAAGTCCAATGTCAAGATGGCCAGCATATGGTGAGGACCTCTGTGCTGTGTCATCCCATGGCAGAAGGCAGAAAAGCAAGAAAGCACAAGCTCAAGAGTGCCAAACTCTTTTATGAGGATCCCACTCCTTTGGTAACTCACTCCTGAGATAATGGCATTAATGTGTCATGACCTAATCACCTTGCAAAGGTCCTATCTCTCAACCTTGTTGCACTGGGGATAATTTCAATCACAGGAACTTTGGGGGGCACTTCAAACCATGGCATTCTGACCTTGCCTCCCCAAATTATGTCATTCTCCCATGTGAAATACCTTCTTTCTATCTCAATAGTCCCAAAGTCTTAACATGTTTCAGCACCAATTCAAAAGTTCAAAGTCCAGATTTTCATCTGAATCAGGTATGAGTGAGACTGAAGGCTCAATTTATCCTGAGGCAAATTACTCGACAGCTATGGGCTTGTGAAATTAACAAGTGATGTGCTTCCAAAATACTACAGTGAGACATATTTAGGACAGATATTCCTATTTTAAAAGGGAGAAACAGGCCAAAAATAAAATAAAATAAAATAAAAAAAGGTAACGGAGGTAACTGTGCCCAAATAAATATAAAACCCAACAGGGAAAACAGCATTATCCCTTAACATTGGAGAATAATCTCCTTTGACTCCACATGCTGCATCCTGGGCACACTGGGGTGGGAGTTGGGTCCCTAAGGCCTTGGATGGACCTGTCCTATTTCTTTGCTGGGCTCAGAAGCTCTCATGAGCTGGAGTCTCATGCCTGCAGCTTTCTTAGGCTGGAGTTACCAGGCTGATAGATCAACAGTTCTGGGGTCTCTGAGGTGGTCCTGCTCCCTCCGTTACAGTAGACATTGCCATAGTAGGGGCTCTCTGTGATATCTCCACCCCTGTGACAAATGGATACTTGGGTTCCTAGGCTGTCACAACATCAAATCTAGGTGGAGGCCACCAGAGCCCTGAAGCTTGTGCAGTCTTCACTTCTGTTTCACTTCTGTAGTCAACACATGTGGATCTTGCCCAAGGACTACAGCTTGCACCTTCGGGAACTGTGGCACAGGCACACTTGTGCCCACTACAATCTCAGATGGAACAGCTTAGGAGTACTGCCCCTGTACGTGGGGAGCCGAGAACTAAGGTGGCCTTGGGTAGCAAATGCTGAGGTCATAATGGGTACCTCTCTGAAAACCTTGTCCTCGAGGCCTTGCTCTGTGCCTGCGATGGGCAGCAGCCTCAAAGATTCCTGAAACATCTTTGGGGTCTTTCCTAACCTCCTTAGACAATGGTTTCTTTGCCAAACCCTTAGTTTGTTCTCCTTAACCTTTTTTTTTCCCTCTTTACATGGTCTGGCTGTGAATTTTTTCAAATCTTTCCGTTCTGCTTTTCTTTTAATTATAAATTCTACCTGCCTCTTCCTATATGCAGTTAAATGTAGCCATGAGTCTCCTTCAATATTTTACTTGGGAATATCTTTTACCAGATATCCTAGTTATGGCCCTTAAATTCCACCTTTCATAAAGCCCTTGGGTGTGGACATAATTCAACCACATTCTTTTTGACTTTATAACAAGGATGGCCTTCCATCCAGTTTTCAAAACCTTCCCATTTTCATCAGAGACCTCATCAGAATACACGTTACTGTACTACATTTTACCAGTAAGTAACTCTGATCACAATCACTTAAGTAATCTCTAGGAAGATTTAGGATCTCCTTAATAGCTCTTGTTTTATTCTGAGCCTTCACCAGCATGGCCCTGAACACAACCTTCACAACAAAGCAGTGTTTTCCCAGCCTGCTCCTTCAAACTCTTCCAGTCTCTACCCATTACCTGGTTTCCAAGCTTCCACATTTTCAAGTATTTATTGTAGTAACAGCCCTACTTCTTGGTACCAGTTTTCTGTCTTACTCATCTCTGTGTTGTTATAACTGAACACCACAGACTGTGGGTAATTCATAAAGAAAAGAAATTTATTTTTTAGAATTCTGGAGTCTGGAGAGTCTAAGGTTGAGGGATCTGCATCTGGCAAGGGTCTTACTGCTGCATGATCCGTGGCAGAAGGTGCAAGAGTAAGAAGGAAGGCTCCAGAGAGAGAGAGAGAAAGCCACATTCAGTTTCTTCAGAACCTCGTATCGGAGATAACAAACTTTAGGGAATACATTTAAGCCACAGCACATATCTATGTTGTGGAGACCAGAAAGAAACCTTCAACCACTACTATGCTCAAAGGTATAAAATGACATTTACAGAATAATACATATATTTCTTTAAAAATAAATAGGATCATATTTATATTAGTAAAAATGCAGGATCTTATTAGTAAATTTTGTTAGTAAAAATTCCCCATCATTAAAGTAACTCTGAAAATTTGAGACATAATAACTATTTTGCTCAACAAATGATGATCAGGATAGCTTTTATTTTGATTTTCCAAAACTGAACAGTTAGCCCTATCAAAATCATTAAAAGATATGCACTTTAAAAGACACTAAACAGAAGGAAATAATAGGGTAATACAATTATATTTTGCACCACACACTGTCACAAGGCAAATATCTTCTATTCCTGATATATTCTCTATATACAGAAATACAGATCTATTCTCTCTCTGTATATATATATATATATATATATATATATATATATATATATATACGTATTTATATACCTGATTTGTAGAAGGATTTCTTTGAGTGTTTTAGTTTTCTCTAGAACCTGAGAAGAAATAAACTCTTAGAAATGTCATGCTATGAGAAATAAGGCCTTGCACAAATCTGTGAATTATTTCTGAAAGACAAAATGGTTTATAGTAAGGAGAGGTTTTTCGTTGAGATATAACCTTGAAGACAAGGAGGGAGAGCAAAATAAACTGCCCAGAATAGTTATCATCAACATGTGTATTTGAGATAATCACATAAGCATTTTTACTTCTGATTATGTTGCTTTTCCATCTCCTGCTCAGCTTTTTCTGGACACGCAAATAAATGATCAATTTAGAATCACATTACATTCAAAATGGACAAGATTGTGAGATCATGTTTGAACGAGCAGTCCAGTTGAGAGGATTCAAACCCACTGGGAGCCTACTGAAAATATCATAAACAATTCTACAAAGGCATATGTTTTTTGGATTGATCTGGAGAGCAAATCGATAACTCAGAGAAAAGGCCCATGGTAAGACAAGACAAGGGGACAAAATGATTGTCTGAAATCGATAGATAATACCTGACAACTCCAAAATGGTTGAGTGCATTTTCACAATACTGGTGAGGCCAGATCTTCAGCCAAGTCATAATTCTGGAGCCATCTATCTTGGTGATGAGAGAGAGGACTGGATTACCGAGGATGAGTCAGCTCTTCTAAGAGCCTAGTCACTTGTATATTTGTGTCTTGTGCTAAGAAAGCATAGCCTATATCATTTGGATTTGTGTGAAAGTAAAGTTTGCTATTCTGTGGAATGAAATAATAAACCCTCTGGTCCTGCTAATTTATTCAAACTACTCTAATGATGTTGTCGGCTTTAATGTTTGTTATTTGCTGCTGTTCATGAGCTCTTTTCTAATTGTATTACCTGAAAGCAAATCGCTGCTAAGATGATTTTGCCTAATGATCCTAGATCTTTGCGGTACTTTTCTCTTGAAATTAGGTTTATATTTTCCTTTTTTTGTTCAAGTCTTATACTATGATTTAAACACATAGATTCATGAATTTTCATATGTTAGACATGAGAGATTCTGGACTGGTGGATCACATAGAATCACTTTTCTTTTAAACTTTTATTTTCAGTTTAGGGGGGTACATGTGCAGGTTTGTTATATAAATATATTGTGTCTCATGGGGGTTTGGTGTACAAACTATTTTGTCACCCAGCTAATAAGTACAGTACCTTATAGGTATTATTTCTGATAATCTAGAATCTGGCAAGGGTCCTAGTGATGCATCATCCGTGGCAGAAAGTGGAAGAGTAAGAGGGCTGCTCAACCTCCACACTCAAGTGGACCCTGATATCTATTGTTCCCCTCTTTGTGTCCATGTGTTCTCATTGTGTAGCTCCCACTTATAAGTAAGAAGCTGTAGTATTTGGTTTTCTGTTTTTGCAATAGTTTGCTTGGGATATTGGCCCTCCAGCTCTACCGATGTTGTGGCTAAGGACATCATCTCATGTGTTTTTATGGCTACATGGGATTTCATGGTATATATGCACCATATTTTCCTTCTCTAGTCTCCTGTTGATGGGCATTTAGGCATTCCATGTCTTTGCTATTGTGAATAGTGCTTTGATTAACATACGTGTGCATATGTCTTTATGATAGAACAATTTATATTCCTTTGGATATATGCCCAATAAAGGGATTACTGGGTCAAATGGTAATTCTATTTTAAGTTCTTTGAGGAATCACCACACTGCTTTCCACAATGGCTGAACTAATTTACATTCTCACCAGCTGTATATAAGCACTCTTTTTTTCTCTGCAACCTCGTCAGCATCTGTAATTTTTTGACTTTATTATAATAGCCATTCTGTCTGATGTAAGATGGTATCTCATTGTGGTTTTGATTTTCATTTCCCTGATGATTAATGATGATAAGCATTTTTTCATATGCTTCTTGGATGCATGTAAGTCTTCTTTTGAAAAGTGTTCATGTCCTTTGCCCACTTTGTGATGGGTTTTTTTTTTTTTGCTTGTAAATGTTTAAGTTCTATATATATTCTGGATATTAGACCTTTGTTAGATGAATAATTAGCAAATATTTTCCCCCAATCTGTAGCTTGTTGACTTTAGTGATAGTTTCTTTTGCTGTGCAGAATCTCTAGTATAATTAGGTCCCATTTGTCAATTTTCTGTTTTTGTTGGAATTGCTTTTGCCATCTTCAGCATGAAATCTTTGCCAGGTCCTATGTCCAGAATGATATATGCTAAGTTATCTTCCAGAGATTTTATAATTGTAGGTTTTACATTTAAGTCTTTAATCCATCTTGAGTTGGTTTTTATATATGGTATAAGGAAGTGGTCCAGTTTCAATCTCATGCAAATGACTAGCCAGTTATTCCAGCCCCATTTACTAAACAGGGAGTTCTTTTCTCATTGCTTGTTTTTGCTAGCTTTTTCAAAGATCAGATGGCTGTAGGTGTGCAGCATCTTGTCTGGGCTCTCTATTCTGTTCTATTGGACTATATGTCTGCTTTTGTACCAGGTGCCTGCTGTTTTAGTTACTGTAGCTTGCAGTATTGTTTGTAGTTGAGTAATGTGATGCTTCCAGCTTTGTTATTTTTGGTTAGGATTCCCTCGGCTATTCAGGCTCTCTTTTTGGTTGCATATGAATTTTAAAAGAGTTTTTTTCTAATTCTGTGAATAATGTCATTGGTAGTTGGATATAGCATTAAATAGCATTGAATCTGTAAACTGTTTTGGATAGGAGAGCCATTTTAACAATATTGATTCTTCTTATCCATAAGCATGGATGTTTTCCATTTGTTTATGTCATCTCATATTTCTTTGAGGAATGTTTTTTAGTTCTTGTCGTAGAGATTGTTCACCTCCATGGTTAGCTGTATTCCTAGGTGTTTATTCTTTTTGTGTCTATTTTGAGTAAGATTGCATTCCTGATTTGACTCTCAGCTTGGATATTTTTGGTGTATAAAAATGCAATGAACTTTTGTACATTTATTTTGTATCATAAAACTTTGCTGAATATGTTTATCTGATCAAAGATTTTTTAGGGGGAGAGACTATGGTATTTCTTAATATAGAATCAAGACATCTGCAAACCGGGATAGCTTGACTTCCTCTCATCTTATTTAGATGCCTTTTATTTTTTTTTCTTTTGCCTGATTACTTTGGCCAGGACTTCCAGTACTATGTTGAATAGGAGTGTTGAGAGAGGATATCTTTGTCTTCCAGTTTTCAAGGGGAATGCTTCTAGCTTTTGCCCATTCAGTATGTTTTTGGCTGTGGGTTTGTCATAGATGGCTCTTATTATTTTGAAGCAAGTTTATTCAGTGCCTAGTTTATTGAGAACTTTTAACATAAAGCCATGTTGAATTTTATCAAAAGCCTTTTCTGCATCTAATGAGATGATCATGGTTTTTGTTTTAGTTTTGTTTATGTGATAAATCACATTTATTTGCATATGTGCAACCAACTTTGCATCCTAGGGATAAGGCCTACTTGATCATAGTGGGTTTGCTTTTTGATGTGCTACTAGATTCGATTTGCTAATATTTTGTTGAGGATTTTTACATTAATATTCATCAATAATATTTTCCATGAAGTTTCCTTTTTTTTCCTTGTGTCTCTGCCAGATTTTGGTATGAAGTTGCTGCTGGCCTCATAGAATGAGTTATAAATGAATCCCTCCTCCTTAAGGTTTTGGAATAGTTTCAGTAGGAATGGAACCAGTTCTTCAATATATGTCTGGTAGAATCAGGCTGTGAATCTGAGTGGTTTTATTACTTAGAAGGATTTTTATTACTGATTAAATTTCAGTACTCATTATTGGTCTGCTCAACGATTCAATTTCTTCCTGATTCAGTCTTGGGAGGTTGTATGTGTCCAGTAATTTATCTGTTTCTTCTATATTTTCCAGTTTGCATGCAAAGAGGTATTCATGGTAGTCTCTGAGGGTTTTTGATATTTCTGTAGGGTCAGTGATAATGTTCCCTTTGCCATTTTTAAGTTTACTTGGATCTTTTCTCTCTTTTTCTTTATTAGTCTAACTTGCAGTCTAACTTACTAATTTTTTCAAAGAACCAATTTCTAGATTAATTGATCTTTTGTATGGCTTTTCACACCTCCATTTCCTTCAGTTCAGCTCTGATTTTGGTTATTTCTCATCTTCTGCTAGCCTTGGGATTGGTTTGTTCTTGTTCCTTTAGTTGTTATGTTAGGTTGTTAATTTGAGATCATTCTAACTTTTTGATGTGGGTGCATAGTGCTACAAACTTCCTTCTTAACACTGAGTTAGCTGTGTCTTAGAGATTCTGGCATGTTGTATCTTTATTCTCATTAGTTCAAATAATTTCTTGATTTCTGCCTTAATTACTTTGCTTACCCAAAAGTCACTCAGGAGGAGGCTGTTTAATTTCCAGGCAATTATATGATTTTGAACAATTTTCTTAATATTGACTCCTATTTCTATTGTGTTGTGATCCAAGAGTGTAGTTGGTACAATTCAGGTTTTGTTGAATTTGCTGAGGACTATTTTATGTCCAATAGTGTGGTTGATTTTAGAGTATGTGCCATGTGGCAATGAGAAGACTGTATGTTCTGTTGTTTTGAGCGGAGAGTTTTGTAGGTGTCTATTAGGTCCATTTGGTCTAGCGTTGAGTTCAGGTCCTAAATATCTTTGTTAATTTTCTGCCTCAGTAATCTGTCTAATACTGTCACTGCAATGTTGAAATCTCCCATTATTATTCTGTGGTATCTAAGTCTCTTCCTAGGTCTCTGAGAACTCACTTTGTGAATCTGAGTGCTCATGTGTTGGGTGCATATACATTTAGGATAGCTAGGGCTTCTTGTTGAGTTGAACCTTTTACCATTCTGTAAGGCCCTTCTGTGTCTTTTTGATCTTTGTTGGTTTAAAGTCTATTTTGTCTGAAATTAGAATAGCAATTGCTGTTTGCTTGGTAGATTTTTCTCTCACCTTGTACACTGAGCCTATGGGTATCATTGCATGTGAGGTAGATCTCTTGAAGACAACATACCATTGGATCTTGCTTCTTTCTCCAAGTTGCCCACTCTGTGTGTTTTAATTGGGGCATTTCGATTAAAACATTCAAGGTTAGTATTCATATAGGTAAAACTGGTTATTATGCAGACTTGTTAATGGGGTTGCCTTACAGTGCCAATGGTCTATGTATTTAAGTGTGTTTTTGCAGTGGCCACTATGGTCTTTCCTTTCCACAATTTAGCACTCCCTTTATGACCTTCTGTGAAGCAGGTCTGATGGTAACAAATTCCCTCAGCGTTTGTTTGTCTGAAAGGATCTTATTTCTCCTTCACTTATGAAGCTTAGTTTAGCTGAATATAAAATTCTTGGCTGGATATTTTTTCCTTTAAGAATACTGAATATAATCCCCAATCTCTTTTGGATAATAGGGTTTCTGCTGAAAGGTCTCTTGTTAGCCTGATGGGGTTCCCTTTGTAGATTACCTAACCCTTCTCTCTAGCTTCCTTTAACATTTTTTCTTTCATTTTGACCTTGGAAAATCTGATGATTATATATTTTGGGCATCATTTTCTTGCGTAGTGTCTCACAGAGGTTCTCTGCATTTCCTGAATTTGAATGTTGGCCTCACTAGAGATGCTGGAGTTTTCATGGATAATATCCTGAAATATGTTTTTTAACTTGCTTGATTTTTTTCCTGTCTCTTTCAAGGATGCCAGTGAATTATAGATTTGGTCTCTTTACATAATCCCATATTTCTCAGAGGTTTTGTTTGTTCTTTATAATTTTTTTTCTTTATTTTTGTCTGAGTTATTTCTAGAATAGCTTTTTTTTTTTTGTCACTTGAAAATTCTTTTAATTTGTTGCCAAGATTTAAACATTAGAAGACATAAGAATATGCTTGTCTTGAAGAAAAAAAAAAGAATTCCAACTTTTATTTTAGATTCAGGGGTACATGTGCAGGTTTGTTACCTGGCTATATTGTGGGATGCTGAGATTTGGGGTATGATTGATTCTGTCACCCAGAAACTGAGCATAGTTCCTAATAGTTTTTCAATTCTTAACCCCCTCATTTTCTGACTCCTCCTGAAGATTTAAGCATCCTGGTAGTACTAGTGTCATATTTCTGCATGGTCACTCTCAGCCATTGCTGGATAGCTGTTGTCTCCTATAGACTTGGCAGTCATACTCCACTTTGTCTCAGATCCTTCCTGACCTACTCTACTATCCATAGCATACTTCTGGTCTCTGTGGACACTAGTACAGATAATCAGAGGCAGCTCAGGATTTTGAACACCTTGAAGGCATTAAGTTATTTTATTTTATTTTATTTTATTTTTTGAGACAGAGTCTTGTTCTATTGCCCAGACTAGAGTGCAGTGGCTACATCTTGGCTCACTGCAACCTCCAACTCCTGGATTAAGAGATTTTCCTGCCTCAGCCTCCTAAGTAGCTGGGACTATAGGCACGTACCAACCACTCCCAGCTAATTTTTTGTACTCTTAGTTGAGATGGGTTTCACTGTTTTAGCCAGGATGGTCTCAATCTCCTGACCTTGTGATTTATCTGCCTCAGTCTCCCAAAGTGCTGGGATTTCAGGTGTGAGCCACTGTGCCCAGTTGGCATTAAGTTATTGTATAAAATTTAGTTATTTCATATAAACTAAAGAAACATATTTACCAGCAAAACCCACATGAAGATTTTTTAAAAAGTTAGAGATGGTTAGGCATTCATACTGAGTTTACTTTCTTTCCATTCTCAATGCCCAAGTTCTGTCCTAATCACTATAGCATCTCCCTAATGAAGAAATCATCCATGTATTGCAGTATCTATATCCCATTCCAACCTGAATATTTATTTTCTGAGCTACTGTACTATGTAAAATTTGAAGAGTTTGTTACAAATTTCCTACTATCACATGTATGTATGATAAGGTAGATCCAGGTTCTCAAGACCATCTCAAGGTCTGGTGATTTATTAGGATGACTCCCAGGACTTAGCATATTAGTTATACTCAGTGGCTAAGATTTATTACAGTAAAAAGAGACAAAACTTAAAAGGAAAAATACTACATATGGCAAAGTCCAGACAAAACCAGTGCAAACATTCAAGAGTCCTCTCCCCATGCAGTCACACAGGACATGCTTAATTCTTCTAGCATCAGATTATCACAATACATGTGAAATTTTGTTTATCAGGAAAGCTCATTAGACATTCAAGCCTCAGGATTTTTACTGCCCAGTGGTCACCTAGGCACCCTCTACCTGGCATGTGCCAAACTTCTAGACTCCCAGAAGAAAAACAAGCATTCAACGCAAACCTCATTGTTTGCACACATAGCCTAGATACATTAAACACTGGTAGCAGTTAGGGAATAGTGAGAACACACCTGAAACTCAAGTTCCCAGATGCTAGTCACTGGCCAACTTCCTCAGCAGGTCCTTCTAAAGAGAGTTGTCAGGCCTGCTATGTTAACCTTTTTCTGGAAGAACAAAGACTAAGTTATTCTTATCTTAAAAGCATACAGCTTATCTTTGGCCAAGTATTTTTTTAACTGAATAATAGACAACCTACCCAATTAGGAATTGTAGTCTTTTTTTTTGATAAAGAGCTAGCTATGAACGGTATTTGAGGTAAATCCTATCATTTATCTCTGAGAGCTCTACTAAGCATTAAACATAGGAACACATATCAGGCTGTGCTGTTTGATTAATTTATTCACTTCATTAATTCAACTCATATTATGCATAAGATCATTGAAATACAAGAGCTCTGCTTTTATGGAAAGGATAGCTTACAATGAGGAGAGAAACATGAAGCCAAGGACTTAGTATGTAAAATATATAGTATGTTAGAAGACAATGGTATAAAAATAGAGCAGTTTAGTATGCGTCTTTGCTATGTTTAATTATAGAAGTTACTTTTATGTTCTAGATATGAATCTGTGGTATGCAGGTTAAGGGCCTCCAAAAATGTTCAGATTCAAATCCCTGGTACCTGTAAATGTTATTTCATATGACCAAATAGACTTTGAAGATTGGATGAAGATAAAAGACCTTGAGCTGGAGGTGATCTAGGGGCTCAATCTAATCATGAGTCCTTCAGAGTAGAAGAAGAATGCAGAAGAGGGCCCCAGAGAGACATGATGTAAGAAGTGTTTGACCCACCACTGGTGGCTTTGAAGATAGAGGAAGAGTCCATGAGTCAAGAAACATGGCAGCATTTAAGAACTTGGAATGGTCTCAGTTGACAGCCAGCATAGAAATAGGACTTTGATCCTACAACTGAAAGCAACTGAATTTGCCAACCACCCAAATGAGCAACGAAATGAATTCCACCCCTCTTCAAGGCCCCAGAAAGAAATGCAGCCTTGCTGACACCTTAATTTTAGCACAGTGAGACTCATGTATGAATCTTGTCCTGACCTGCAGAGCTGTAAGATAATAAATGAGTGTTGTTAAACTAAGTTTTTGGTGATTTACTTTGGTAGCAAAAGAAAGCTAATAATCCTTCATAACATATGTTTACTGCAAACATCTCCCACTCTGTGCGTTGGCTTTTCACTTTGTTATTGCTGTGATTTTAAGAATTCTTAATTTTTAAGTAGTCTAATTATGGTTAGTATTTTCTTGTCCTGTTTAAGAAATCTTTCTTGAGTTTGTCATGGCAACTCATGCCTCTAATCCTTGTGCTCTGAGAAGCTAAAGAGGGAGGATTTCTGGAGGCCAGGTTTGAGCAACATAGTGAAACCTCATCTCTACAAAAACTTTTAAAAATTAGCTAGGTGTGATGGTGTGTGCTTGTAGTCCTAGCTACTGAGGAGGCTGAGGTGAGAAAATAGCATGAGACTTGGAGTTTGAGGCTACAGTGAGCCACTGTACTCCAGCCTGGGTGACAGAGTAAGGTATTGTCTCTAAAACTCTAAACTAAAACAAAACAGAAGGAAATATTTGCCTACCTCAAGGTCATAAAAATATTATGTTTTCTTCTAAGATATGTATTGTTTTAACTTTCATATTTAGTTAACACTCTATCTGGAATTGAATTATTGCTTATGGACTTAAGGGTCAAGATTCATCTTTTTCTTTGATGGCTATCTGAGAGAGGGGAAAGTTGCTGGAGGATGATCTTGTGCTGGTAAGATGGCAGGGGCTCTAGCAAACCTTTCTCTTTTCTCCTACATGGAACACCATTTATTAACAATGTTACTCTTTCCAAACAGTATTGTTTTGTCACATTTGTCATGAAGCAGATGATTATATGTTTAGATCTGTTTCTGGCTACTTTATTCTGGTCTGTTGGTCCATTAGCTTATACCTACACAAATACCTCACTTTCCTCAGTTTACAATGAATACTTTTCTGGTAGTTTAAATGTATGACTTCTTTCTCCTTCCTACGGATCTTCCAGGCTATACTTTGACCTTTGCATTTCCATGTAAATTTCCACAGAAAAATTGCTTGCATTTTGATTGAAATTACGTTGAACCTGAAGACAGATTTGGGAAAAGTTGGTATCTTTACAATGCCCATGAACATGATATATGCTTGCATATTTTTAGGTCATCTTTAACTTCTCTCAACATTGTGTAGCTTTTATTGTATAAAGCTTACATTTTTTCATTAAATTGTTCCTAAGTATATGACGTTTTTGAGAAATATTATAAAAAGATTTTTAATAAAATATGTATTTTTATTGTGATAAGAAGCATTTTCATACTGACTTTATCAAATGTCTTTGCAAAGTTTATTTACCATTTCTACTAGTTTGTTTATAGATACAATCATGTTGTCTGTGAATAATGATATGGTTGCCTCTTCCTTTCAAATCCTTTACAACTTTATCTTGAATAATCTCATTGGCAAGAGCATTCATACAAAATTGAACGAAAGCCTTGCTAAAGTTTTATTTTAGATTTTTGAAATCATGTTTATGAGAGACATTAGCTTATTTCTTTTTGTAATGTCTTGGTAAGAAAGGTTTTTGATAGGTTTTCAATTTCTTCTTCTTAGCTTTGGTAAGATGTGTTTTTCAAGGAATTCTTGCATTTTACTTAGTTGGTCAGTTAATTTAATTTTGGCATAAAGTCATGCATAGTATCTCTCTTATTTTACTGCCTGAAGATGTATACCAATTCACTCCTTTTGATTGTTCTTTGGGTCTTCTCTTTTATTATTTAGTATTCCTAAGGGTTTAACATTTTTATCACTCTTTTCAAAATTAGTTTCAGTTTCTGGCAATATTTTTACTGATTGCTTGTTGGTTTTCAGGCTATATTTTTAAGATAGACCATCACCACCAAAGACAACAACTTTCCTGACAGATTGTCTGTGGGTTGTGGGAGGGTGACTCTAAGGCTTCTGGCCTGTGTATCTTGGTGGTTGGCATTGCCATAAACCATGATGGGGAGGGAGGGGGAAGCAGGTGATTGGTGGATATGTAGAAGTTTAGTTTTGGATGTATTTGGTTTGAGATGTCAGTTATGCTTTTAAGAGGATATGTTGAGTGGACAGCTGAGTATGACAGTGGAATATGGAGAAGTGTCTGGACCAGAGATATAAAGGTGAGACCCTCATAGAAATAATGTTTAAGGCTAGGGGAATAAATGACATCTCTAATGGAGTATAAAATGAGAAGACCAAAATCTGGGTCTTGCAGCATTCCAGAATTATGATGTTTGTGGGGATGAAATAAAACAAGCAAAGGAAACTGGTGAGGATCAATGTGGGAGATGTTTTTGAATCCATATTAAGAAAGTGTATAAAGAAGAAAGAGATCACATTTATCAAATTTGTTGATGTGTGGAATAACATGAGAATTGAGAATTGACTGTTAGCAACATGGAGATTATTGAACAACTTTACAAAGAGCAGTTTTAGTGGAGAGGTAGATGGCAAAAGCCAGGTTGAAGAATGAAAAAAGGAAGTAAACGGAACTAGAGACATTGAGCACAGACAATTGTTGGTGTTTTGCTCCATGAAGAGACTAAGAAACTGGGGAGTGCCACTGGTGGTAGTTAAGAGAAATCTTTTTAAGATAGGAGAAATGAAAGTATGTATGTGCAAGGGAATGATCAAGTAAAAGAAAAATGTTTGATGCAGTGGAGACAAGAGGAGGAAACTTGCTGGAGTATGTTAATTGTGTTGGTAATAGCATGGAATCTAGCATTTCTCCTCTCTTTCCTACTTTCATTCATAGTGTGCAGTAAAAGTCCTTTTAACTGTGTCTGTAACATAGATTTGCTTTCAGAATAACATTATAAAATGATTAATAATAGTGTACATTGAAGATATTGTAGTATACATTTTTCAATAAAAATACTTAAAATCCTACTTTTCATCAGTAACATTAAACTTTAGAATATAGAATAAACCAAGAGATAAATGAAATCAATACCTGAGCAGCAATTGTTTAATACTAAGCTCAGATGTTTTAGAATATCTTAATGCCAGGACACAAGTTACTTTGTATAAACTAAGGAAATAGATTTATCAGCAAAACACAGTAGGGAAAAGCAGCAGATATCAACAAAGGAGCTAGACAAAACAAATTTTGGAAAATCAGACAAGTTCATCTATTTAGACTCATCATACATAATTTAGATAAGAGACTTTATCATATTAATTTGGGCTAATACAGTATAAAGGCAAATATTTATATATACCTCAAGAATTTCTGAAAGTGTTATACTTTGCCACACTTCAAAAATTGTTCACAATAAGATCAAGTCATTTTTTCAGTATATGATAGTGTTCAATGGAAAATTTTCCATTAAATATTTGTAAAAATCTTAAAAACATCTGTGTGCCTAAATGGCTTCTGAGTAGTGATTCGGAAATGTGCTTAAGAATTTAGTTGACAAACTTTATTTTCTGTCATTTCTGATAAATGAAGCAGTAATGCCTGCATACAGATGAATATGTCAAGTGCTGACCATCTCTAACATAACTAGACAAGCATATCCCAAGACATGTTCTTTAAAAACATTGAAAGACAAGCATATTGATCATAGAGTAGTAGAATAGTAGATTCAGAAAACACCCTTGACTTAATCTAATCAATGTTGTACCTGCTTAAATGTGAAGAGCTCATGGTGTATAGTAATGAACACATTTATCCTTATTCTTCTAAATTTGCATCTGTATTTCTCATTGCCTAGTCAGATAAACAATATGTTTCTTTTTATGTTTATGTTAGCCATTAATAAGATAATATTAGCAGACCACCAATTACACATAATTAAGATAAAAAAGTTCTGAAGTAAAATTTTGTCCTATAATTTAGATACTATAGTAACTGGAAAAAGAAACTCAAATAGAATAAAACTTAATGTATAAAAAGATGTTGGAAATTAACATTTATTAAAAAAAACACAAAAAGTGTTATTCACAGTGGAATACATGTATAGGGAGATGAAAGAGACCTAAACATCTTTTATAGACAAATGAAATCAATTTCAACTGGAACTCAGAGAAAAAAGGCACAAAAGGAAACTTCTTAATGTGGGGCAAATATTAGTAGACTCCTTTAAGAGAGGTTCTGATAGGTCACTTTCATAGCAGAAAATGGTTGTGAAAACATGTAAAATTCTTCTGATAGGTCACTTTCATAGCAGAAAATGGTTGTAAAAAACATGTAAGTATATTAAGATGAAAAATCTAAATAGATTATGAAAAAATTCAAATGGAAATATATTAATATAGAATTGATAAATAATAGGGTTGTAAGCAGATACAACTGTTACAAAAAATGTACATGCAATGTGTATACAAAGGCTTATACTTTGGAAGTCCATGTTAAAATATTAATAGTGATTCTTTGTGAGTGGTGGGAATTTTTTTTAAATTTTTTATAACTTTCCATATTGTCTAAAGTTTTGCCATAAATTTTTTTCAATTAACAAAACTAAAATTCTCTATTAAATATGCTAATATATTAAATTGTAAAAATTTCTATTTTATTCATGAGATAAATACTACTACTATTTTGGGGGTTAGAATGCCTTTTCTTTGTTTATTTACATATACTTATAGGTGTAGTTACACAACCATTAATAAGGACTTTACAGGACAGTTTCAAAAAACTTGGGGAAATTATTTTTGTATAACATCAAAACTAAAAGCAGAGCAAAGCAAAAAAATGCAATAGAGCAAGACTGAAAAATACTACATTAAAATATAGCAGAGGAATCAGAGGTGACTTTTTTCTGTGTCAAAATATTAAGAGTGGTGGAATCAGTGATTTCCAAATATTAAGAGTGGTGGAATCAGTGAATATGCCTTTTTGTATTGTCAAATTTTCTGATAGTTAAGGAAATATTTTGAAAATCTAAAAAATATAACATAACTATTTGACAACAGCCTGCATTCAACTTAGTGTTGTTATACAAATATGGTCTTAAATTCTTTCAAACATCCATTACTGAGGGCCTAAGATTCTGATGAAAAGCAAGGCATCACTTGTGGAGAGATGGATCACATGCTTTACTGAGGCTCTACAAATACAACCTTTATTTTTCTAAACCAATACAAAGTAAAAGTTGCCTGAGGGATGCACTATTACTGTACATTTTATTGGTAGCTTAAGTAGTTTATGTTGGAATGAATGCAATTTTAAAATACATTCATTAAAATAATACTAAAAATAACTTTGGAGTCATGTTTCTTACAAAGAACTTAATTCAAAGACACTTTATTTCAGGATCATGGACACAATATTCAATCAACTATAAATGTTATTTCCTTATATAAAATAAGAATAGAATATTTCAATATGTATAAAAAGAGATTCACCAAGAAACACTGTAACCAGACAAAACCAGCATGAAATTATGGTTCATAACTTCATGTTTCTATCTTTACTTCTCCTGGAGACAATAAGGTGCTAGCCCACTCTAAGCAGAATCAGAGGATTTATAATAAAAAGGCCTCTTTTGGGGAGATGCCCTGGGGTACTTAAGACCACCAGATATATTTTTGAGCAAATGTATCCCCAGATGTCTCTTTGCATTGTCCTCTTTTTCTTTTGCAAATTTTCCTGAGGTGAGCAGAGGCATTCAACATAAAATTTTTCCAACCTTCAAAAAGAAAGTCTTTCTTGAGCTGTGTCTCCTCAGCACCACTGCCTTTCCCTTGCATACTGATGCTGTGCAGGGCAATCCCGCCTTTAAAATGAAGGAAACTTGTTTGTGCTGTATTTTTTATCCTTTGATCCTTACCAGGCAGTGGCTTCACAATTTCAGAGTCTCAAAGCTGTGGCTTAAATGATGGCCAAACTCAAAAGTACACAATCTATAGCTTGATAATGAGTATGTCAGGTCTTTCCAACTCAGGAACAAGTCTTACCCTTTGCCTTAAAATCATGGCTAGCAGTTTGCAATTTAGTACTCCTTTCTTTTCTTTTGTTCGTCATTTTTAAGGAATGAAATCTAGTGAGACTGACTTTTCAGCAATATATCAGAACTCTTGTATTGTAGCAAGTATTAATTCCTTCAGCAGTTCCCTTGGGGGAAAAAATATATCTCTTACAACAAAAATGCTATTGCTTAGTGCTCTTCAGAGACAATTTTCTAGCTCATATGCAAAACTTTATTATTACTTTGATAGAAAACTTCCTCTTTTCTCCCCACTATTGTCTTGTCTACCTCTTTTTCTGAATTTTCCCCTTCAGTCCTTTTCATTTGGTTAGTTATTTGATTGGCTGGTGTATTAATTCATTAAACCATTTATTCAACAAATAGTTATTAAGTGCTATTCCTGCTCAGCCTGACTTAATTTGGGCTTTGTTTTGGCTCTTCTCTTTTTTTGTAGGTAACGTAATTGTGCACCCAGACATATACTGGAAGCTGGAAGTAGCCTTTTCTAGGGTACATTTGGAAATGGATTAAAATCTGATATAGGTGATGTTAGACCGTTTAAATTGTCCTTGTTAGGGCGGAGTTTATTTGAAGAAACACTGCAAATTAATATGAATAAAAATCCAGGACTACTTGTAAAATATCCCAAATCATTCAATATAATTTTAGGATGTATACATGGTCCCTCACAGTCTAGCTTCAGTCTTCTCCTCAGTCAGTGTCAGCTTGTCCCTGTCCATACTGGATGCTTTAATTAGCATAATAAAGGTAAGTTGAGATCTTTTTGCCTTCTGCCCCATGGGATATTTAGTAAATATCTGGAGACTTTTTTGATAGTCATAACTGTGTGTGTGTGTGTGTGTGTGTGTGTGTGTGTGTTACTGGCATCTAGTGGGCAGAGGCCAGAGGATGCCAACCATCCTACAATGCACAAGACATCCTGTAAACCGAAGAGTTTTCCAGCTTCAGATGCTAATAGTGATGAAGTGGAGAAACACTGCTGTGGGCCTTTCACAGGTCATGCCTAGGCACTAGCTGTCCTTTCTTTGGTTCAGAAACTTCCAATCTTAAACATCATCTCAGAGGACACTTCCTCTTTAAGATGTTTTTTCAACTTGATTTATTTGCCCTCTTAATATGCTCAAGGAGTGTTTTCTTATTGCTTCAGTTTTTTTTCTTATGTATTAAGTCATAACTTAATTCTCTACATTTCTGTCTCTTACCCTGGGCTGTAAGTTGCTCAAGGACATGGAGAGTATGTCTTGTTGACTTTTGTTACTTGAACGCTTACTTCATGGCAGGTGCTTAATATATGTTTCTTAAAAAATGAAAAGAAATAGACGATTAATATTCAAAATGCCAGCCTTGAGTTGCTGCCCAAAGTCAGTCGCCTTTCCTTAGGTAAATGATAGCTCCTGGTACTCCTCTGCTAACATCTGAAGCATCAGTAGATTTTTGAAAAGAGAAAAATTGAATGCAGTTGAGTTCCAAGAGAACCTGCATATCTGTTAATTCTGTTAGTATCTTGCTACTTTGGCATTTTAAAATTTTTCCCAGGTTAAACATATGCTGATGTTGAGGAAGAAATATTTTGTATACTTTGTCCTATTATGCTAGGATGTTTTCTAGCAAAACAGTACCTGACCACAACAAGCCAGAGTGCCAAGCTGTGAGACCGTGACACCATTAGAGATGCTAAAGGGGTGGGGATCCTGTACCTTGTCAGAGCCAAAGGCAGAAGCCTTACCTGTTGGAGGAGCTAAAGGACACATGTTAACTGCAGTGCTTCCCATCACACGCAGTACTTCCAGTGAGGGACTTTCTAATCTGGCTACCCTAGGCTTTGCTAAAAATTTACCTGGGTATTAGTCAGGATTCTACAGAAAAACAGACTGAATAAGAGCTATATAGGAAGATAGATAGGGTGGTAGATTTGTTATGAGGAATTGGCTCATATGATTATGGAGGCTGATGAGTTCCACAACCTGTTATCTGTAAGCTGGAGATGTAGGACAGTTACTGGTGAAATTCCAGTCTAAGTCTAAAGGCCTGAGAACGAGGGTAGTCCATGGTATAAGTGCCAGCCCAAGGGCAGGAGAAGAATGACTTCTCATCTCAAGCAGGCAGGCAAGAAGGAAAAAAAGAAGACAGAAGTCCTTCACCTTTGTTCTCTTCTCACTGAATTGGACAATACCCCACAACACTGGAAAGGACAGTCTCCTTTACTTAGTCCACTGACTCAAATACTGATCTCATCCAGAAACACCCTCACAGACACACTCAGAAATCATGTTCAACCAGACATCTGGTCATCCCTGATCCAGTCAAGTTGACATGTAAAATGACTCCAATCTAAATGACATGTGTTTCAGCAATCGGTCGGTGTAGGGTAGGGTAAGAAAGTTTCCGAGAAAGTTTATATAGAATTGGCACTGCAGAGGAGGGTCACGTATATGCCTCGCTCCTTCTGGAATAAGACACTGGCAGGTATTCTTTTCTTGACACATGAAAGCTAAAATACTGCATTACTCTTCATTTTGTACCTTTTAGGTGTGTTTTGAAATTTCTGTGTGAGAATTTTTTTTATCTTCACGTTTAGAAGGAAACTTGAAGAAGGCTTATGGGACCAGGAAGCAGTAATTACAAGGGAACATGAGCCAATGCAGAGAAAAATAAGGAATTCTAATTAGGACTTAAAAAAAAAAAAAAAAGAAAGAAAGAAAAGAACCTCAAACCTGCTGAGCAAGCCCTTGGAAATTTTTGCATTTATTTTATTTTACCTTTTTTGAGGCAAAGTCTTGCTCTATCACCCAGGTTGAAATGCAGTGGCACAGTCACAGCTCACTGCAGCCTCGACTTCTCAGACTTAAGTGATCCTTTTGCCTCAGCCTTTGAAGTAGCTGTGAATACAGGTACATGCCACCATATCCAGCTATTTTTTAATTTTTATTTTTGTACAGTCAAGGTCTTACTGTACTGCCCAGGTTGGTCTCAAACTCCCGGGCTCAAGTGATTCTCTTGCCTCTGCCTCCCAAAGTACTGAGATTACAGGTATGAACCACTGTGCCCAGCCTGCATTTTTATACTAACAAGATAATACAGCTTTGCCATTTAAAAAATTGTTTTATCTGAGTTACATATATGAACCTGAATAATTTTTTCTAAACTTACAAAAATTTCAGGCTATACTTAAATAAATAAAATAGAAGGACTAGCTTAAAATGTACATAAAGTCACAAGAAAATAATATTTAAAATAAGTGAGGGATCATAGGCAACAATTTGTGTAAACAAGTAAGGCGGATAAAAATGTGAGGAAAATATACATGATGCATTTAAACATAAACTCAGCCCTTCTGGACATCCAGGTGCAAATGTGAAGACAGCAGCATGACTTGCTGCACATACTCCAGGATTCCTAAAACAAAAACATATTTGTTCCCAATACTGAGACACCAGAAATATGTTACTTTTATGTCTTCATGAGCTAGCAAACAAGGTCCTCAACAACATCCTCACAGTGAGTATCTTGAGGGTGCTTCCCTTGAAGGTTTTCCTGGTATGTAAAAGGCATCACCCGTGACTTGTTGCCCAGGGTGGTTGCTGCTGATGTTAGCAAGTAGGCAGCCATTTGCCTAATTTAATACCATAGTTTAGAGTTTCTATAGAAATGTATGTCCTGAATATCTTTTGTGGACCTGAATGTGCTGTCACCCAAATTCCCACTCCCCATACATGTTTTGGTTGCTTTACTTTTCCCATGATTCACGTAATAGCGAACTCATAGAAGCAATTTTGCAAAGCACAGTCCTGACCTCTTTGTTGGATCAGGGATGGGAATCTGATCCAAGGTGAACTAAGCCGGTAATTACTCTAGATCCTGTTTCTTGCCCATAATTTATTAGTTCAGCAAGAAACAAGTTCAGCCACTTCTTAAGTAGTCATAGTCCATTTCCCTGGTATAATGGAATTAAGAATGAAAGGGAGAGAGATGATAACCTATTTTTTGGATGTTGAACTTATAAAGTAAGATCATGTATAGTCAAGATTACGCATCCTTAGTCCACCCTATAAACCAAAGTAGCAGAAGCTGGTCTGCAGATAGAGGGAGCCATGAGTCAGTTATACAGGGAAAAATACAGATAAGACAGATTCGAACTCATTTATGAGTCCTGATTGTTTTGTCAGTCTATTCTCATGCTGCTAATAAAGGCATACCAGAGACTGGGTAATTTATAAAAGTGAGAGGTTTAATGGACTCACAGTTTCATGTGGCTAGGGAGGCCTCACAATCATGGCAAAAGGCAAAGGAGAAACAAAGGCATGTCTTAGGTGGCAGCAGGCAAAAGAGCTTGTGCAAGGGAATTCCCATTTATAAAACCATCAGATCTTGACAGACTTATGCACTACAATGAGAATAGCACAGGAAAGGCCTACTCCATGATTCAATTGCCTCCCACCTGCTCCCTCCCACAACACACGGTAATTATGGGAGCTACAGTTCAAGATGAGATTTGGGTGGGAACACAGCCAAACCATATCAATTGTATTTCTGGTCTTGGTTTCCATGGTGCAACTCTTATCTCCTAGAAGGAATGGAAGAGGAGAGGGCCCTATTACTTCATATTATGAGTTTAATACAAATTCCCCAAGGTATTTATTCTTTTTATTTCTCTCCACCAAGTTTTTCTTGGTTTTGCTGCAGTGGACCAATGTTACATTCACTGACAAGTGCCTGGATAGCATCTGTTCTGTGTCAGTTAATCAGTGACAAAAAAGTATGCTATAGCAACCAGCTGCATTGAGAACAATGACAGCCTTTTATGAAAATGGGGGTCTCTAAAGAGGACATACACAATTAGAATGTAGGCTCAAATTTGTTCTAAGTATGTATAACTCATTTGGAATATTATTTTATTTTTAACTTAAAATTATATTTTAATATTCCCACTGGAGAATTTCAGTATTAGAAGATGAAAGACTCTCTTAGGTGAAGTTCAAATATTCTACCAACTTTGGTGAAAAATGGGTTTCACTTTCTCCTGTGTCCATTTTCTTACAGCTATTTGTGGAAATGTGTCTTTTAGGTTATAATCTTCTTGAAAGCCAGGACCCTGTGTTATCTTTGCTTTCATTCCCCATGGGTGTTTGTAGAATGTCTGTCACAAAAGAGATGCTCAGTAACAATCTCTAATGGTCCTTTTGTCAGGAAGAGGAACTTTCCAGAAGAGCTTGAATTGACAGTGGTTGCTCTGTAAAAAGAAGCATGAGAGGTCTTGATCCTTCATATGTAAAATCATCAAGTATCTTTCTTAGCTGAAATAGCTCAGTTTTTCCATTCAATTACATCAAACCCACTGGTACGTAGGCAGCACTAGAGCATCGTGTGCCTTTCTGCTGGAGTGAAGTGGGGAAGGTCATTCTCCAGCACACACAGGCAGCGACATATATGTCTGTATCAGAGAGGCTTAAAGAGAGGCAGGAAGGGGAAGCAGAAGCCATTGACCTGCTTTAAGCAGAGGCTTCCCTTTTACATGCCTTGGAGGAGGAAGGCTGAGCTTCCTTCAAAGTGGGTAGGGTTGAAACTCTTCACCCTGAGTTCATCTGTTAACTGGTGGTCAAGGGATGACCTCTTTCCCCATGAAGCTGGTTATAAGGTACACTTTGGACAAAATGCATACTTTCCTCTCAAAAAGAACACAGCTTAGCCTGTAAAAGAGCTTATTTTCTGAGTATGTAAAATTGTATAAAATCAAAGCAGAATTGTCTGCTAAAACTTGCACTCTTCTGTACTCACATGGATTGAGAGTTTGAATCCTTTGTTAGGCTTTTCAAAATTAGCTTGGGCTCTTAGGCTGCTGGGCTCTGGGCAGATTGCCTAACAGCCTTTAAACAGGCAAATAATAGGCAAAAGTAGTGCTTCCTTTTGACCTCCTCTCTACAGTTCAGACTGAGTGAAGATTATTTAATAATGATAACATTTTCCAAGGTAAAATGTGCCCATAGAGTTTTTCAATCTCCAATGGCATTCTCATGCAAAATTCTAACTTTAATCTGAAATAGCAATGACATATATTTAGACAAGTTTCCCCTGCTATGAGGCAAAACTCATTATGATGCAATCACTTTAAACGAGAGTACATACGGTTTATTAAGTATCAAACTGTGTGTGTTTATTACTTATTACTATATTTAGAGATTTAAATAGCTTTACTGCTTTGAGAGGTAGTTATAAGTTTCAAATATTTAAAACCCAAATGACTAAACTGTCCGTTTATTCTATGTTCATGATTTTGTTTAGACAGGAGCAAAATGTTTTTCATGTGCAACTTTCCATCAATGAAGTGAATTTCAGGCATGGAATGTAGAGAAGACATTTCCTAAATTAGAGTGTCAGTGAGTGGAGAGGCAATGTGAAGTTAAAATGTTGAAGCTTTTATCTGGACTATTCAGGCCAAAACTGCTTTGAGGGAAATAAAGGGTGAGTTTGGATTTACTGTGAAAGGTCATTTCTGTGGTTGTGACTATATAATGACAGAAATTGGGATCTATCAAGATGACATATTTGAGGCTACTTTCTTTTTTAGAGCTTGGTATCTAATACCACAAGGGAAACTAAATATTAGTCACAATCACTTAATAATTGGTCTAACTCTTTGCTTAGGCTATCTCAGATTTAAAGGAGATTAAAAATGTGAGAGTGACGGGCTCCCAAAAATAGATTATAATTGAACTTAATTATAGCCTTTGGAAAACAGATGAAAATATGATAAAAGCTTAATGTCAAGCCAAAACTACTGCTGAGAACCCTTCTCTGTTTTCTTTTCAAAGATGATTAGGGAACTTTAGTTTGACAATTTATTTTCTGTAATAAAACAGTAGCATTAATAACAAAACATACATTGCAATTAAAAACATCGGTTTTAAGACTTTGGAAGACATTTATAGTCATAATTTTAAAGATTCTAAGATAAGATTCTTACATGGAAACAATAATAATTGACACGTTTCTTCTTTGTGATGGTATTCGTGGACAAGCTATTCATAGGTACTTTCTTATGGAATTAGTCTTAAGTCTTTTTTTCTTGAGGAAATGAAAACAATGATGTGTAATTTTATATTATCTTTAATTAGGCTTCTCTGAATCCCCATGCACTAGTCTCCTCCTTTTTTTTTTAAATTTGTTCTGTGTGTATTTTTAATATTTATTTATTTTTAGAGACAAAGTTGTGTCAGACAGGTTGGAGTGTACTTGCATGATCATGGCTCACTCCAATCTCAAACTCCTGGTCTCAAGTGATCCTTCTCCTGCCTCAGCCTCCCAAGTAGCTAGGACTACAGGAGCATACCATCATAACCAGCTATTTTTTTTTTTTTTCCATAGACAGGGTCTTGCTTTGTTGCCTAGGCTGGTCTTAAACTCCTGGCCTTAAGTGATTCTCCTGCCTTGCTTCCTTAAGTTGTGTAAAGGGCTTAGGTATCCATACTAATTCTGCTCCGTGCTCTAAGGAAAAAGCTCAGCTCATCATCCTTCAAGGACTATTGAGTTAATGTAGGGCTGAGAACATATCCGAGAGGAAACTGCTGCTTTCTCAAGCAATCATTGCAGTGTGGTAGCTTTGCAGTGAACAGATTGTGTTGAATGAGAATTCTACCTTAGCAGGTAGTTCTAAATATTAAATCTTAATCTTCCCAAATGATGCACATTAAGGACAGATCACTCAAAGAATTCAAAGAGACAATAACTTAAAGTTCCCTCAACTACTGGTAAAAAAAATATTATTTAAAATTGACCAGCTGGATGCTTTTATTCTTTACTTTATGAAACTTGGTTGTGGTTTATTAAATTTTATTTCTACAGCTATCACTTTATTACAGTGAGAAGCTATACAAAATGTATTTTTAGTTGCTGGGACCAGTTCCACCTTCCCTAACCTCCCTCCTCTTGGAAAAAAGGACTCAAATATATAAACTCGGTAGGAAAATTTGTGTTAACTCCCACAGAGACACTCATGCTTAGTTATTTGATAATAATGATGATTTCTTTAATGATGGCTGCCTGGTTAAGAGTTGCCTTTACATTTTGATTACCTTCTCATAGCATATTTTGATCATTGTTTATTCAGAAACAGCAGTTCACCTCTTGTATTCTAGTACCTAGGGCAAAGGGCATTGAAGGTTTAATGCTAATCTTGTTTACTTATTCACTTAATGAATATTTACTGAGTTCTTCTGATGTGGAACACATTGTTTTAGAATTACTGAGAGACATAAATTTGGTCTCCAATAGATTGACAATATAGTAAGGAAGATAAAATATGTGCAAGTTACTATACTGTAAGTAGGATAATAGCCACATATTGTCAGGGGGAAGGGATGGATTATTCAAAAATAGGTGAAGAATTACTGATAAAACTGTTAACTGGTACTAACTTTATAAGAAGCAATTTGTTAATTGCTGTGTAAAAGCACAGAAAGTCTGCTCTGGTCCAGAAGTTCTACTTTTAGGAATTTGTCTGACAGATATACTCATGCATGAGAACGTTATATATTCATGACAGTATTTATTGCCATATCATTCTTAGTAATTGTAAAAAGAAAAGAGACAATTTCATTGTCCACTTGTGGACTTTCATGTAATATATTTGCAGTTGTTAAAAATAATGAGCTACCCCTTGATATAATGCACTGAGAAGGGCACAATATCACTTCTGTATTATATTTGTCAAAATTGCATCAACTCAACCTGAGCATAAAAAATAATCAGAAACCCAAATCAAAGGACGGTATACAAACTACCTGACCAGTGCTACTCCAAGTCTCAGCATCATGAAGGACAAAGGAAGATGGAGTCAGTATCCTAGATCGTAGGACATTAAGGATATAGGAAAGTAAGTGAGGCATGAGCAATTGGGCTAGATCCTGAAACAGAAAAAGCACAATAGGAAAACAGATGAAATTCAAATAGCATCTATAGTTTAGCTAATAGAATTGTAATAATGTTTACTTCTTAGTTTTTATGATTGTGCAATTGTTATGCAGTCTGTTGACATTAGGGGAAGCTGGGTGAAGGGTGTATGGGAAATCTGTGCCTATTTGCAGCTCTTTCATAGGTATGAGCAGATACATATATGTTTAAATATGCACAAACTATTTGTATAGTTAGGGCCTATAAAGTGGGTGAGAACTCAGGATCTGGATTTGGTATGAAGCTGCCTTGCTACTTATTAGCTCTGTTACCCAGAGCTTTGTCTCTCTATTTCTAGGCTTCTGCAGCATGAAAATGAGGGTAAGAGTTGTGAGGGTTGTTATGAGGACTAAATCAAATGAAGCATATAAGACACTTGGCATGATGCCTGGCACAAATAAGCATTTGAAATGGTAACAAATAACTAGAAGTGGGAATTAAAGTAATAGCAGAATCAGCAGACGGAGTAATAGCAGAAGTTGGAGTAACGGTAATTGTGATTGGTGTAGTGCTCACTGAATACCATTGGAGAATTAGTATAATATCTGCCCCAAAGGAACTTAAAGGCTCATTGGATAGCAAAGATAAAAACATGAAGTAATTGTAACTATAAGTCATGCCACTGTATACGAGCATGCAGGTTACATACTGTGCAAACTGTGTGAACATACGTGACAGCATAAATATAAGAAAGCTTATAATAGTACGTAATAGTGTACTATGTTATATGCAAGGCCTAAAATATTTATAGAACGTTTTATTTTGGAGGGAATTTAACTTGATTTGATGACTACTATAAAGGACTGTAGACTTTATTCCAGTGAAAGAAGAAGATGGATGTAGAAATGAAAGAAATGTACTTGTAGGATGCTGAAGAGTAGTTAAAGCAGTGACTTCTGTTGGGTAATAAAAGGAAAATGCATTTGAGTGGGGCTAACAGCATATTGGAGACAGAAGAGAGTCACTGGATTTGAAGACAAATCAATAGAAATTACATATTGTGAAAAAGAGAAATAAATTTTTCTAAAAAAGAACTTCATGTAACTGTGAGGCAGTATTGAGTGTTCTAAGATATATTTATGGGTGTCCCAAAAGGAAAGGGGAAAGAGAATTGAGCAGAAATAAAATCTGAAGTATTAATGACCAAAAAAATCTCTAAAGTTTGATTTTTAAAAACACATTATCTTATAGAAAAGAAGCTCTGTAACACTGAAGTAGGATTGACAGAAAGAAAATGACACATAGAAAGCTCATGTTCAAACTATTGGAAACCAAAAACAAGTGGAAAAATTTTAAAATCAAAATGCAAAATAACATATTTTATGCTGGACTCCTTCCTTTTACATAATGGTTGACTTCTCTTCAGAAATAATGGAGGCCAAGAAGATAATGGAATGACATCTCCTACATACTGAAATAATTTTTAAAAGATGAAAATCTGCTAATATGTTAAAAAATAAATACAACAAAAGCAGTTATCAGATCAATATATGTTGAGGGAATTTGTGGTCAGCAGACTGCAGTACAAGAATTGTTAAAGGAAGCACTTTGGTTTGAGTGAAATGCCACTAGATAGACACTTAGATTAAAAAAAAAAAAAGATATAGAAATTGTAAATATATCTGTTAAAATGAAACACTATACATTTTCTTTTAAATTTTTCTCTAAGAATTTTATTTTTTATACTACTATATTATATGCATGTTTATACTTTGTGCATTGTTAATGTTTATATTAATATATGTATATGTTTGTGTGCATGTGTATGCATTTTAAATAAAAGCCTCCTATTTAATAAATACACATTTTAAAATTTAGGGTACATACTGTAATACTAAGAATGTGATTAAAAGTTAGTATAAAGAGTTGATTACACACACACACACACACACACACACACACACACAGACACACACACACACGGAGAAGGAATAAAATATTTGGCCAAAAAAAGTTAGAAAAAGTAGGGACAATGAAACAAAAACGGATGAGAAAAAGAAACAAAAGGAAAATGGCATGTGCCATACCGATATTTACAGAACATTACAATTGAATAATAAGAGAAACAATTTAATAAAATTGGCAAAAAGATTTGAATAGATTCTTTTCAAAGAAAAATGTATGAATGACCAATAAGCACATGAAATAACATTCACCATCTGTAATCATCAAACAAATTCAAATTAATGCTACAAAAAGACAGTTGCCTCTTACCAATTAGAATGGATAAGTTAAAAAAGACTGGCATCATTAAGTGTTGGCAGGGATGTAGAACAGTTGGAATTCTTATACACTGTGGGTGGGAATAGAAAATGATATCACTGCTTTGGAAAACTATATGGCAATTTCTTTTTTTTAAAATTATATTTTAAGTTTTGGGGTACATGTGCAGATCATGCAGGATTGTTACATAGGTATACATGTGACATGGTGGTTTGCTGCATCCATCTCCCTGTCATCTACATTAGGTGTTCCTCCTAATGTTATCCCTCCCCAATCGCCCCATCCCCTGCTACCCCTCCCTTAGCCCACCTATCCCCCAACATTACCCAGTGTGTGATGTTCCCCTCCCTGTGTCTGTGTGTTCTCATTGTTCAACACTCACCTGTGAGTGAGAACATGTGATATTTGGTCTTCTGTTCTTGTATTAATTTGCTGAGAATGGTGGTTTCCAGCTTCATCCATGTCCCTGTAAATGACATGAACTCATCCTTTTTTATGGCTTCATAGTATTCCATGGTGTATATGTGCCGCATTTTCTTTACCCAGTCTATCATTGATGAGGATTTGGGTTGGTTCCAAGTCTTTGCTATTGTAAACAGTGCTCCAATAAATATACATGCGCATGTGTCTTTATAACAAAATGATTTATAATCCTTTGGGTATATACCCAGTAATGAGATTGCTGGGTCCAAAGGAATGTCTATTTCTAGATCCTTGAGGAATCACCACACTGTCTTCCACAATGGTTGAACTAATTTACACTGCCACCAACAGTGTAAAAGCATTCCTATTTCTTCACATCGTCTCTAGCATCTGTTGTCTCCAGATTTTTTAATGATCACCATTCTAACTGGCATGAGATGGTGTCTTAATGTGGTTTTGGTTTGCATTTCTCTAATGACCAGTGATGATGAGCATTTTTACATATGTTTGTTGGTTTCATAAATGTCTTCTTCTGAAAAGTGTCTGTTCATATCCTTCTTCCACTTTTTGATGGGGTGGTTTGTTTTCTTTCTTGTAAATTTGTTTAAGTTCTTTGTAGATTCTAGATATTAGCCCTTTGTCAGAAGAGTAGGTTGCAAAAATTTTTTCCCATTCCGTTGGTTGTCGGTTTACTCTAATGATAGTTTCTTTTGCTGTGTAGAAGCTCTTAAGTTTAATTAGATCTTATTTGCCTATTTTGGCTTTTGTTGACAGTGCTTTTGGTGTTTTAGTCATGAAGTCCTTGCCTGTGCCTATGTCCTGAATCTTATTGCCTAGGTTTTCTTCTAGGGTTTTTATGGTGTTAGGTTTTATGTTTAAATCTTTAATCCATCTGGAGTTAATTTTTATATAAGGTGTAAGGATGGGGTCCAGTTTCATCTTTCTGCATATGGCTAGCCAGTTTTCCAACACCATTTACTAAACAGGGAATCCTTTCCCCATTGCTTGTTTTTGTCAGGGCTGTCAAAGATCATATGGTTGTAGATGTGTGGTGTTACTTATGAGGCTTCTGTTCTGTTGATTGGTCCATATCTCTGTTATGGTACCAGTACCATGCTGTTTTGATTACTGTAGCCTTGTAGTATAGTTTAAAGTCAGGTATCGTGATCCTTCCAGCTTTTTTTTTTTTTTTTCCCTTTGGATTGTCTTGGCTATGTGGGCTCTTATTTGTTTACATATGAAGTTTAAGTTTTTTTTTTTTTTTTTTTTGAGTTCTGCAAAGAAGGTAAATGGTAGCTTGATGGGTTAGCATTGAATCTATAAATTACTTTGGTCAGTATGGCCATTTTCACAATATTGATTCTTCCTAACCATGAGCATGGAATATTTTTTCATCTGTGTCCTATTTCCTTAAGCAGTGGTTTGTAATTCTGTTTGAAGAGGTCCTTCACATCCCTTATTAGTTGTATTCCTAGGTATTTTATTCTCTTTTAGCAATTGTGAATTGGAGTTTGCTCATGATTTGGCTGTTTGTTATTGGTATATAGGAATGCTTGTGATTTTTGCACATTGATTTTTTTTTTATCCTAAGACTTTGCTGAAGTTGCTTATCAGCTTAAGGAGATTTGGGGCTGAGATGATGGCAATTTATTATCAAATTAAAAATACATTTACGTTTGCCCCAGCAGTCTCATTTCTGGGTATTTACAAAAGTTAAATGCAAACACATGCTACTTATAGACTTATATGTGAATGTTTATAATAGTATTATTAAAAATAGTCAAAAAGCTTGGAAGTAAGAACTATCAAACAGTAAATGGATAAATTGTGATATATTCATACAATGAAATAATAAGGGTCAGCAATTGAAAAGTAGCAAAATATTAATAGATATAAACATAGATAAATTATTGTGCCAAGTAAAGAAACTGAGCACAAAAGATTATATTGTATGATTCTATACATCTGAAATCTAGAAAGTGCAAAACTAGAGTGGCAAAGAGCAGATCAGAGGTTGCCAATGGCTGGGAGTCAGAAGAGGGTATGAACTGGAAAATGAGAGGGGAGAACACCTTTTAAAATCCTAGAACTGTAGTATATTTCAGTTGTAATAGTTACATGACTATAGTTACCAAAACTTTTCAAATTGTGTATTTTAAATGTGTGAGTTTTACTGAAATAGATTCAGTAAAGTCTTTGAGACTAACATGACAAGCCTAAGTGGGAAATGCCATAGTCTATATTGCTGGACCTACATTGCCTCATAATCTTCATCTTTATCCCTTTAAGTTTCTCAGATTTGCTGCTCTTGGAACATTTAAAACTGATAAACTTCCATATTAAGTGGTAGAATGCTCCTGTCTTTAGATTTTTAAAAGACTGTTAGGTGGTACCCGTGTCTGTCTCTGCTCCACTTTTTGATGCAAAGTTGAGTTGATTCTCTGCTGATTTTAAACTAATTGTGGACTTGAGGCAACTTATTATTAGAAATACAACCTAGAATATGACAAAATAATTTATTTTCTTGCTACTATTTTATATTTGCATATTTCTTTTTCTTTAATTTTATTTGTTAAATACTTCAATTTCCGTGGAATTTGTGTTTTCATATAGAAAATTTTACATTGTGACAGGAAAAAAGCATTTTTTGCATCTATCTTTTTAATGGCAATCAGTTCATCAACTTAGCACCATACCTAAGTATTAAGAGTAAAAATAAGAAACATAGGGCTAGTGGTAAAGCAGAAATTTATAATCTACTTGAAATTAGGTACAACTGAAGATGGCTTTTGTATGGCTTTTTTTTTTTTTTTAACAACAATTCTATTTTTTCTTTTAGAAATATTCTCATCTCATTTTTAAGAACTGCTGAGCTCTCTCAAATTGCTTTATGCTTCTTTCATGTCATTATAAACAATCTCCCTTTCAGGCAAGTATTAAGGTGTTTCTCAGTATATACCATGACCTTCTAACCTAGTTTTTTTCATTCTATTGTTCTCTTGCCCTGGGATGCATATGGAAAATGCTATTGTCTGGTATGTAACAGTCACATTATATATTTGGTATGAATAAGAAAGAGCGTTGAGATCGTATGAGGATAGTTCAGAATGCAAAAGATTACAGGCATGGTCGTTTTGATGGAGACCCTGTCTCTGATAGTTATTCTTCAGGGAGATACACCTTGGATCAGACGTAGCTTCAGGGTTAGAGATTCCTCTGCAATTGTTTGGCTGGGAACAGCCTCACAACCTTGTACCTACCCCGTGATTTTAGGTAGTCTTTAGCCTGAAAGCATGTGTTATTTGGCTAGAACAATGTTGGGTCATCACAAGTTGATTTCCAATATTTAGAAATTTAGAGATTTTGATAAAAGCTTAAATTTCCAGCTATTTTGCACAATTGTCTGCCTCTGTTTGATGGTATCTTCCCTCTTTGGACAGAGCAGACACTCTCTCTTTGCTACCTACTTAAATGTTTCCTAATGTCTTTCTAACTCTGAGATCCATTACCATTTGCCATTTATCATCATGCTTGAACTATTGTTTTTCTCTAGTAAGTTAAGAGGAAATAAAATATATCTCTTTTAATGATGAAGGAAATTCTTGGTGTTGTAGACTATCAGCATATCTGAGTGCCTATGGAAACCCATCTCCTATATCCCCTGTAACTTTTGCTCTGTGGTGCTTGTACAAATAAATATCTGCCCCAGTGGAGAAAGAATATGATACTTTTCAGGATTACTTTACCCTCAGGTTATTCTTTTCTACACAGTATCCAGAAAAAAGAATTTTCCTGCATAAGTCCTTTATACTATTTTGTTTTTCATAATGTCATTTAATTCTTCTAAGACAATAAGCAACCATCATAGCGTGAACTCATTATTTTGTATTATATTGACAAAAAATAATACGTAAGCATTTGGAGAAAACAAGACAAGCAACAAACCAATGAAGTTTTTAAAAAGGAAAATAAAACCCTCCAAGGAAAAGAAAAAAAGAATGTTAGTGATTCCATCTGCCATTCTATTTAGTAGTACATGCCCTGAAATGAGAAATGAATCTACTATTCCTTCTAGCAGCTTCAGTTCCCCAGTTGTTTTCATTGTTATCATTGTGAGCCTCTGAATGGCATTCTTGTCTTCATAAAAACATTTTTCATAATAACATGACCCATTGGAAGAAACAGACTTGCACCCGAGTATTGTAACATTCCACTAACTGTTTCTTTCAATTTTGGCATGACTATTATAATTATAAACTTTTACTGGAAATTTCCCAATAACCATGCTAATATTATGCATTTACCTTATTATAGCCCACCTGTAGCCTTTCTTATAAACAAAGCCAACCATATCCTCACGATCTGGAGTTTAGTTCTGCTAGTTTTTATGATCTTCTGTACAGTGAAAGAAACTATCATCAGGGTAATCAGACAACCTACAGAATGGGAGCAAATATTTGCAAACTATGCATCAACGGCCTAACATCTAGAATCCATAATAAATGTAAACAATCAACAAGCAGAAAATAACACTGTTAAAAAATGAGCTAGAATCCATAAGGAACTTAAACAATTCAACAAGCAGAAAACAACACCATTAAAAAATGAGCAAAGCATGTGAACGAAGTCTTCTCAAGAGAAGACATAAAGGCAGCCAAGAAACATGAAAAAATGCTCCACATCACTAATCATCAGAGAAATGCAAATTAAAACCACAATGAGATACCATCTCATATCAGTTAGAATGACTATTATTAAAATGTCAGAAAATAACAGATGCTGGCAAGGCTGCAGAGAAAAGGGAACAGTTATATGCTGTTGTTGGGAATGTAAATTATTTCAGCCACTAAGAAAAACGGTTTGGAGATTTCTCAAAGAACTAAAAACAGAACTACCATCTGACCCAGCAATCCCACTATTGGGTATATACCCAAAGGAAAATAAATTGTTGTAGCAAAAAGATGTGTGTGTTCTATGTTCGTTGGAGCACTATTCACAATAGCAAAGCCATGGAATCAACCTAAGTGAACAATGCTGAACTGGATAAAGAAAATGTGGAATAGATACACCATGAAATATTGTGTAGCCATTAAAAAAAGAATGAAATCATGTCTTTCACAGAGAACGTGGATGCAACCGGAGGGCGTTATCCTAAGCAAATAAATGCAGGAACAGAAAACTGAATACTGCATGTTCTCACTTGTAAGTGTGAGCTAAGCAGTCAGTACTCATGGACATAAGGATGGGAAAAACAGACCCTGGGGACTACTAGAGGGAGGAGAAAGGGAGTGGGGCAAGGGCTGAAAGACTACATGTTGGATACCATGCTCGCTACCTGAGTGATGGGATCATTCATACCCCAAGCCTTAGCATCATGCAATATCTCTATGTGACATACGTGTACATGTACCCTCTGAATCTACAAGGCTGAAATTGTAAGAAGTCAAACAGATAAAATGTTTGTAAACTTGTTTTCCTGATCGTCTTTTACAAAAATCTGGATATCATGGGGGCTTTTCCAGCCAAATTTTATATTTACTTTTTAATTTTTTTCTGGGTATTTTCCTCCTATTCTTTTGTCATGTAGCAGCTCAGTTATTCATCATCTTTTCCTTCTCTTTCACTTGCCTTGAAAGCCTCTTGAAACAAGGAGGTTATGAAAGGTCTCATGGCTTGAAATGTTTTTATCTAAGACCCAAGGAATATGAAAATTTAAGGACAAACGTCAACATTTTACAAGTCTATGTTTTTCATTCAGTGCACCTTCATATCTTGTTACTATGCCTTTGATGTGTAAATAAAACATTTGCTTTGGATAATGCCATTTAGAATCAAAGATTATAAATTACCTTCTAGTCACAAATATCAAATCCATAACCAGTAATAAAGCTGTATTCCTTAATTACTTTGTTTCTACCATCTGCCAAGGAATACATTAAAGAATGTAGTAAACAAAAGGAGTGAGGTGTACACGCTGACTGAAATTCTAGTGAAACACCCGTAGGAATTTTTTCCTTGAGATAAGTGACATATTATTTCAGTGTAAGATTTGAGGTAAGAGGAAGGAAAAGTAGCTGTCAAGAAAGATTGAAAGGCAAATGTGTGATGGGTATAAGGCAAACTTCAGCAAATGTGTTTAAGCTTTCTTAAATGTTAAGTATTGGTGGGACTATGGCACAACATTTGTACTCTACCTTTCTGTACATAATTATATACATGAAGAAAGGCATTTGCCCAGTAATGTTAAATTTTAAAATTTAAGTGCCCTTACTCAAGTAGTAAGATGTAAAACTCTGGGCAAAATTTTACAGGAATAACTGTTAGGCTTGAAATTTTAAAAAGTGTATTTGAGTTTGAAAATTGTTTTCTATGCTTGGGCAATATTCTGTTTCTTGTCAATTTGAGGCACAGAGAATGTTCAAGTTAGAGGGGTTTTGGGCCAGTGTGGTGGCTCTTGTCTGTAATCTCAGCACTTTGGGAGGCCGAAGTGGGTGGATCACCTGAGGGAAGGAGTTCAAGGCCAGCCTGGCCAACATGGTGAAACCCTGTCTCTAGTAAAAATATAAAAATGAGTCAGGTATAGTGGTGGGTGCCTGTAATCCCAGCTACTCGGATGCTGAGGCAGGAGAATTGCTTGAACCCAGGAGGGGGACCTTGCAGTGAGTCCAGATTGCGCCATTGCACTCCAGCCTGGGTGACAAGAGCGAAACTCCATCTAAAAAAAAAAAAAAAAATTTGGAAATCATCTAGGCCAAGGATTCATTTTATAGACAAGTCAGTCAAAATAAAAATTATGAAATTTATAAAGGTGAATTTAGGGCACTTTAGGGTACTTGTTTGAAGATTCTATTGTTGTTTTGTATTGCTGCAGCTATCAGAGGTTAAGACTGAGCCCAAAATACTTACTGATACAAAAAATACTTTGAGTTAAAGAGAGAAAACACGACAAAAGCTACATTCATTTAAATAAAAATTGTGTTATTCATGGTAGAGTTTACTGTAATGACTTAAATACTTGCCAATTATCATGGAGGAGGTTGGCAGCAACTTCTAAAAAAGAAAGTTTCTATTCAGGCTGAATCACTAGTTGTAATGATATCTGAAGGGCAATTTTAATTGTATGAGATGGTGTGCTTATTAGCTCTAAGCATATGAATTTTATTAACCAGAATTTATAAGAACCTTTGGAAATTTTGGGGTATGGATCATGAATGGTTTTATCTGTGTATTAAGAATTTTTAATGGTAAGAACAACAAACTTTTAATATGATTAATTAAAAAATTTTATTAAATATATACATTTGTTTTTAGAATAAATGGTATTAGAAGAATCGTAATCAAAAATTTCAATTACCTTTTTATTAATGGGACTTTAAATTCATTAAATGCTAAAACAAAAAATAATTTGTTTTAGTATTCAATTCCAGTATTCCTTCTTGTTTGTTAAAACTATTTGGGTAAATTATAGAATGTAGAGTCTTAGATTATAATGCTGCCAAGCTAAAAATAATGAGTGAGATAGTTTTTAATAAATTGCAATGGGAACCTTGAACAAAAGTATGGCACATATTGATACTTAAGAGAAATAAAGATGAAATGGAGATTCTAATATGCCTATATACATTTTACAAATGTGAGGGGTCAAAAGCTTCCTATAAAAATATGGTCTGAGACACTAGTCTGAGATATAAGAAAGCCCTGTATAAATCAGAAAGTCAATATTCAATGTGTTTGTCAAATTGTCTAATAGCTACTATGTTCAGAGATTTAAAAAAAAAAAAGAAAAATTGAAGTATTTAAATCTTTTTAGAATCTAAGAATTAGGCCGGGCGCAGTGGCTCAAGCCTGTAATCCCAGCACTTTGGGAGGCCGAGGCGGGTGGATCATGAGGTCAAGAGATCGAGACCATCCTGGTCAACATGGTGAAACCCCGTCTCTACTAAAAATACAAAAAATTAGCTGGGCATGGTGGCTCGTGCCTGTAATCCCAGCTACTCAGGAGGCTGAGGCAGGAGAATTGCCTGAACCCAGGAGGCGGAGGTTGCGGTGAGCCGAGATCGCGCCATTGCACTCCAGCCTGGGTAACAAGAGTGAAACTCCGCCTCAAAAAAAAAAAAAAAAAAAAAAAAAAGAATCTAAGAATTAATACAAACGATGGCACCAAATGGCTCGTAGTTATGAGTCAAACAAGATTTCGGTACTTGGAATTCCAGAAAAGCAGCAATGTGGCTGAGGAGTACAGCAAAAAAAAAAAGAAGGACTTTAATCATTACCTAGTTTAAAATTCTAGCTCAGTCACATTTTAGCTGTGTAGCAATGGATATACTACTTAAAATGTCATACTTTCAGTTTTAGGTCTTTATCTTAATGGGATTTGCAATAACGTATATAAAGTGCCTAGCATGTGATAGGAATCAATATATGTTATTTTCCTTCCTCTATAAGCCCTGGGTATAAGGGGAACTACTTGGCACCCTTTCATTAGGAATCTGGGACTCACACTTTTTTAGGTAAAAATGACATAAAGTTGGAAATATTCACAAAAAACGTTAGACAAAATGAAGTTAGAAAAGTAGAGAGGAGGACTGTTGTGAAACCCGTTAGTGAAAGCCAGTGCATCAGTTAATTTATCAAGGTTAGAGACAAAAGCAATAGCAATTTATAATAAGGGATAGAGGGAAGAAACCTTAGGATCAGGAAGACGGGTTTTTGCTAAGTGAAGAAGGGAAAATAAAAAGCTTCACAGGAGAGGGAGACAACATTTTAAAATAGGCTGGTGTCATAAGCACAAGGGCTCACACTTGGGAATCTGTGCCAGCTAGCCCAACTTCATGATGCTTCTAATGAGGATCTAATCTTCTCTATGCTAGACAGGAGATTATATTTTAATGGTAAAGGAGAGAGGAAACTATTTGACTGTGACCAAATTATTTCACTAACTTATGACTGTTATGAGAGGAATGTAGAATAAATTGGGGGCTCATTTCCCATGAAATGTGGGTAATATTGTGGGTAATATTGATAATGTCCCCCTTTGGAATTTTATGAATTTGTAGATTATTTTGTTTCTGCTTGTAGGTAATGAGGAAAGGAGCAAGATGTAAATACGTGAGTAAAACCAACAGGTGAACTGTTGCTTGGCAATTACACTTAAATATACCAGGAAACATAGCAGTGGTTAAGGATAGAGGTCAGAGTTAGACACAGCTGAATTTCAGTCTCAGTCCTTCCATTTTTGTGATTTTGATCAAGTTACTGAATAGTTTCATGGGTCAGTTTTCTTCTTGGTAAAATAAGGTTATAAATACAACACACTTCACATGGTATTCATGTAAATGATTTAGCACAGATCACAACATAAAGCCAGTATTTAGGTTATCTCTTATCTTAGTTATAGGTGAATACATACCAGGAAGAAAGGAATGGAAGGATAGGTGGAGGATGAAAAAGAGTGAGGAGAAGAGGAGAAAGAAGTAGAAGAATGAAGGAAAATAGGAAGAAAGGAGGAAGAGAGGAATCGTCAATTTATTAGAAAAAAGTTCATTTTTCTTTGTGTTTTAATTTGGAATCTCTGAAAACAAGTTATATGTTACATAAATAGATAGCATACGCACTTAGTTTTTCTTATCCTTAAACGTAATTCCTGTAAGGCACAACAAATGAACATTGAGAGATTTCAGATGCATGCCTAAAATTTGGAGTGAATCTAGAAGTTGGCCACTGTCATATCCTGTCCATCATGTTCTTTTAAGAGGCTTTTAAATCAAATTCACTTGTAAAAGAATTCAAGTAATTTATAATAGCCAGCTGAAATGTCAACTAGAGACTGAAATTAAGATTTATTCTGTGCTAGTGCCAAGGCAATTGAAATATGGTGTCCTTAGAAAGTGTCATTTGGGATCTTAATGTTTCTAATGGTAGATCAGGAATGCGTGAAACAGATGTGAGGTAAAGCTGCCAATTCATCTGTATTTGGAACAGACTTTAAGATATTTTTCTTTTCTCTATTAAATACATGTTTGTGCATTTCAGTGTTTTTTTACTTTGAGACTTTCATATTTCAGGCAGAAAGTCTAAAACATAAATGCTTTATTTGTATTGTTTAAGGACTTAAACAATTTATACTGTTTAAGAATTGCCTAAAGAAATTACCTATTTCAATACAAATCTAAGAAGCCACAAAAATTGATGTAACCATGATATATTTCTGCTTTAAAATTTACCATAAACAAAGACACAGGATGAACAACCACCTAGGGAAAATATTTGCAATTCACATCACATAGAAGATGCTAAGTTTCTTAATGAACTCCTATAAATCATTGAGAAAAATTTAAATTATATAATAGAAAAATGAGCCAAACTTAAGAAAGTTAACAGAAAAAAATATATAAATGCGTCTTTTGTGTATAAAATTATGCTCAACTTCATTAATGTGTCACTTGAAATTGCCACATTATTATTTCACTTTTAAGATAAGCAAAGATCAATACTTTTTGGTAAACTACATTGTTGGCAATTTCTAAGGGAAATGGACATTTTTGTAAAATGGTGTAGGTAAAATTGTCAATAGATAAAATTTAAAAAGTAAATCACCTTTGGCTTGGCAGTGTTACTGTGTGTGTGTGTGTGTGTGTGTGTGTGTGTGTGTGTACACATGCACATGTTCTCAAACTAATGGACCTACTCACATAAAGAAGTAAACCCTTTACAAAGATACTCACTGCAGAGTTTTTGTAATAGTGAAGAAATGGATGCACTATATAATAGTGAAGAAATGTCTATAAATAAAGGACTAACTGACGAAATTACAGAATATTCACTGTAATAAGATACCACTTAGCTTCTAAGAAGGATAGGGGTCTATAGCTACCAAGAAAAAAATGTTTAAAACATACTACATAAAAAATTAAGATTCAGAAAATTATATATAGTATGTTACCATTGTATAAAAATATGGCATGTATATTCTTGTGTACTGGGGGAGCTTTGCCAGCCATACCAACTTCAGTAATTTGTTACAAAGACTCGCAGGACCCAGCATGTAGTCATATTCATGGCTATGATTTATTACATATCATAATTGTATATCAAAAGATACAAAGCAAAATAAGCAAAGGGAAAACGGACATGAGACAAGGTATGGAGGAAATCAGACACAAGCTTCCAGAGTCCTGTCTCCGTGGAGCTATGCAAGATGTACTACTTATTCCAGCTTCATATTGTGATAACACTTATGAAGAGTTATAAACCAGAGAAGCCCATTAGAGACCCAGTGCTCAGGGGTTTTATGTGGGCTGTTAACTTAGGCACCCTCTGTCTAGAATGAGTACTAGACTCCTAGAAGGAGTGCATTCAGCAGAAATCACATTGTTGGCACAGTATAGGCACACGAAGCTGCTCTTATTAGTGAGGATATGGTGGCAGTGTTCCTAAAATCCAAATTTTCAAACACTAGCTGATGACCTACCTTGCAAGTTGGTCTTTCTAAGTATAGCAGTCTCAGGTCTGCCATGTTAACTCTTTTCTGCACAGCTTGTATGCAGTGTATCTTGGGAATAATAAAAAAAATCAGTGACTGTAGTTTCTTCAGAAAAAGTAATCAAGTGACTAGAGTACAGGAGATTTGATTAGAGAAGTTCTCTTCAACATTTATTCTTTTCAATCCTTTTTTTCTGGTCGTATATTACTGATTAGAAAAATAAAAACATGATTTAAAAATTTACTGTTTAGCTATTTTGTTAAAGAATATTTTTTCTCCTTTTATATTTTACTATATTTTTATCTTTGTGTATTATTTTTAGTAGCATTTTTATTTTCATTTTTGTATTTAAATTTTGGGCTTAATAGGGAACAATAATATCAAAGGCAGGTAGTTGACCATGTATGTCAGACAAGATGGCCAGGTAGGGAAAATCAGTGCTTTTTAACCTTTCTCATGCAGTGGAACATCTACAAAATGATACTATGTCTACTGACACAGGGATATACATATGTGGCTGCTCATGAATAAGACAGCCAGCTTGTGGGCCAGCTGTGCCAGTCTATCCTTGGGATTACAGACATAACTTATAACTCATTTTTTTTAAGACAAATTCTCACTCTTACCCAGGCTGGAGCACAGTGTCATGATCATGGCTCACTGCAGCCTCAACTTTCCTACTTTCCTGTCTCAAGTGATCCTTCCACCTCAACCTCCAGAGTAGCTGGGACCACAAGCAGGTACCACCATGCCTGGCTATCTTTTCATATTTTTTTTAAATTTTCATTTTGTAGAGATAGGCTCTTGCCATGTTTCCCAAGATAAACTTGAACTCGTAAGCTCTAGTGATCCTCTTACCTCGGCCTCTCAAAGCACTGGGATTACAGGAATGAGCCACCGTGCCCAGCCCCATAGCTGATTTAAGGAATGTGTTCACCATATCCTTAGAATGAAGAAGCTCTGCTTACTCCTCAAGTAAATTTCTGCTTTTATCTTAGCTACTTCTCTTGACTTTAAAGATTGCCATCTGGTAAAGATAAACTGTCCTTCCCACCCAAATAGACTGCTTCAAGATTCCTCATGATTTCACCTTGTTACTCATTCATCTGAAAATCGGATTCCTTTACTTAATTATGTGTCAACTTGATTGGGCTAAGGAATGCTCAGATAGCTGGTAAATCATTATTTCTGGATATGTATGTGAAGGTATTTCCAGAAGAGATGAACATCTGAGTAAAGAAGATTGTTATCACTAATATGTGTGGACATCATCCAAACTGTTGAGGACCCAAATTGAATAAAATGGTGAAGGAAGGAGAAATTTGTTTTCTCTGCATGAGTTGAAACATCTGTCTTTTCTTGCCTTTGAACATCACTTGTCCTGGTTCTTGAGCCTTCAGATTCAGACTGAAACTTACACCATTGGTTCTGATGGTCCTCAGGCCTTTGGACTTAAGCTGGAATTAGATTACTGGCTTTCTTGGTTCTTCAGCTTGCACACAGCAGATCCTGGGATTTACTGTCTTCCATAATTTGAGAAGTAATCACATAATAAATCTCTTTCTCTATATCTATAAAAAGCATTTCCTTCTGTTTTTTAGGGAACCCTAATATGTTGCTTTTTCTGTAATCTCTCCTAGACTGTCCTACCCACAGTCTTTTGTTCAGGCTCTTATTTCCAGGAACGTTTGTCTCTTTTAAAATCCATCTGAGAAGTTTATGCCTATTTTTCAAGGTCCAAGTTAAATTGTATCTTCTCCATAGATTCTTCTCTAAGCCATTCATTTAGAATTAATTTCTTTGATCTCCAACTATAAATGTTATTACCCCTAATTATAGTATTTTTCTTTTTAGACCTTATCAAATCACTTCCTTACCATGGTTTCCAGGGTTTCTTACCTCTGGAGCATTGCAATAGCCAGTGAACTGCTCAGTAACTAAGGCCAGATGAAAGGACTCAGTCTCTGAGGCTGTGGTTCAGTTGATCATGTGGTTCAGTTGATCAAATGAAACAGTCCGTAGGGCCAAGGCTTCCTCTAGGGGATTTTGACATGGACCTAAGATTTTTCTTTTCTTTTTCTTTTTTATTGCATTTTGGGTTTTGGGGTACATGTGAAGAACATGCAAGATTGCTGCATAGGTACCCACATGGCAGTGTGATTTGCTGCCTTCCTCCCCTTCACCTATATCTGACATTTCTCCCTATGCTATCTCACCCCAACTCCCCACCCGCCACTGTCCCTCCCCTATTTACCCTCAATAGACCCCAGTGTGTGATGCTCCCCTCCCTGTGTCCATGTGTTCTCATTGCTCAACACCCACCTTTGAGTGAGAACATGTGGTGTTTGATTTTCTGCTCGTGTCAGTTTGCTGAGAATGATGGTTTCCAGGTTCATTCATGTCCCTACAAAGGACACGAACTCATCATTTTTGATGGCTGCATAGTATTCCATGGTGTATATGTGCCATATTTGCCCTGTCCAGCCTATCATCGATGGGCATTTGGGTTGGTTCCAGGTCTTTGCTATTGTAAAAAGTGCTTCAGTGAACATCCGTGTGCATGTGTCCTTACAGTAGAATGATTTATAATCCTTTGGATACATACCCAGTAATGGGATTGTTAGGTCAAATAGAATTTCCATTTCTAGGTCCTTGAGGAATCGCCACACTGTCTTCCACAATGGTTGAACTAATTTACACTCCCACCAACAGTGTAAAAGTGTTCCTATTTCTCCACATCCTCTCCAGCATCTGTTGTCTCCAGATTTTTTAATGATCACCATTTTAACAGGCATGAGATGGTATCTCAATGCAGTTTTGATTTGTAGTTCTCTAATGACCAGTGATGATGAATATTTTTTCATATGTTTGTTGGCCTCATGTATGTCTTCTTTTGTAAAGTGTCTTAATATCCTTCACCCACTTTTGAATGGGCTTATTTGTTTTTTTCTTGTAAGTCTGTTTTAGTTCTTTGTGGATTCTGGATATGAGCCCTTTGTCAGATGGATAGATTGCAAAATTTTTTCCCATTCTGTTGGTTGCTGATTCACTCTAATGACTGTTTCTTTTGCTGTGCAGAAGCTGTGGAGTTTGATTAGGTCCCATTTGTCTATTTTGGCTTTTGTTACCAATGCTTTTGGTGTTTTGGTCATGAAGTCCTTGCCTATGCCTATGCCCTCAATGGTTTTGCCTCGATTTTTTTCTAGGGTTTTTTATGGTGTTGGGTCCTATGTTTAAGTATTTAATCCATCTGGAGTTAATTTTAGTGTACAGAACTGGAAAAAACCACTTTAAACTTCATATGGAACTGAAAGAGAGCCCACATAGACAAGTCAATTCTAAGCAAAAAGAACAAAGCTGGAAGCATCACACTACCAGACTTCAAACTATACTATAAGTCTACCATAATCAAAACAGCATGGTACTGGTACCAAAACAGAGATACATTCCAATGGAACAGAACAGAGGCTTCGGAGGCAATATCACACATCTACAACCATCTGATCTTTGGCAAACCTGACAAAAACAGGCAATGGGGAAAGTATTCCCTGTTTAATAAATGGTGTTGGGAACACTGGCTATCCATGTGCAGAAAGCAGAAACTGGACCTAAGATTGAGCACTCCTCGTGATTTTTCTAGTATTCAAGCAGATTGCCTGTGTTATTTTCATTACTAACTTGAATACTTTAATCATTTAATTCAGTTTATGAGATTAGTTAGGTCTGATCACTTAAACTTTGGAGAAGTTTAGACAAACTCACTATTCTGCAAAAGTGATGTTAAGTCCTGCTTTTTAAAAATGACAGATCCACATAAATGATACACAATTTCTAGATTATATTATCAGGGAGAAGAAAGGTTCTTGTTGAACTATTTGTTTTGGCAGGTAGGCATGAATTATTTTCAACTGATTTCTATGAAAGTTGATATTTAAGCTTTTATTTATGATAGAAAAAAATGCAACCATAGCTTACAGTAATTAAATTGGAATTTTAGTTGTCACATGACTTATCCTTTGTAATTTGTCAGTACCATGAAGATGTAAATATGGAATAGTCTAATTTTTATATTTAGGTTACAAACATTAAGTCAGTTGAAAAAATATCTACTGTATGATAAGAATTAATAAAAGATTTTTCCATTTTTGTTATGAAAATTTTTATAGCTACTGAACATAAATTGTAGTGCCTTATAATGTGCCAGTTTCTCAGAATCCCTGTCTCTATATGACTTCTGGTTATCCCTGACTACAAAAGACATGTTTGTACGTGATTTTTGGAAAGCAGATATGAAGCACAAACTCTAATTTTTATGCACTAAAATTTCTGCAGAATGCCAGGCATGTTGTTACTGAAGTGGCAGCTTGCTTTCTAGAAAGGGCAGCTCCTGGATGTGCCTATTCCCCTGCCTCTTCTCCCACCCTGCTGGCTTTCCTCTTTTGGCTGCACATATACTTCCAGCTCTGAGGTGAATTCATCCAGTTTTCCTCAGGTCAGCCATGGTAATGAGGCTGAAGATGCTAAGAGACAGATGGACTTCTGGTGCATCCTCATAGCTCCCAGTTGCTCTTATTCTTGTTCATACCCAGCTTTTCTTCTCAACTGCCAGTCTGGCTGACCCATAATGACTTTAGTCTCAATACTAGATGCAGAAACAACAGTGGTCAGAAACTGCTCCCTCAGCTCCAAAAAGGGCAAAGTCTGAAACTCTGCATCCCTTATTCTATATCACACATGGTGGGTCCATATCTCTAATCCAACCTTTATGAATATAATGTTAGGTTCTTGTGAAAATGATTTGCCATTTAATGGCAAAAACTGCAATTACTTTTGCATCAACCTAATAACACATATTCTCACCATTTGTAGTCAATAATTACTAATGATTTGCTATGTTTGTATTTTCTATTTGCCTAGCTACCTTGTTTTGGAGGGAAGAAGGCTGGGCTGTTTGTAAGTAAGCTATAGAAATCATGATACTTTATGCCTGAGTACTTTAGCATGCATTTTCACTTATGATATTATCCTTGTAGCCACAATATTATTATCACATAAAATTATTGTAAATCTCCTAAATCATCTAGTCCTTATACTATATTCAAATTTTCTTAATTATCTACAATGTATTTTTTATACCTGCTTTCTCTAAGTAGTCAAGTTTCTGATTGAAGTTCACATATGCAATTGGTTATGCTGCCTTAGTCTCTTTTAATCTAAAACAGTTCTCTAAATTTTTATTCCCCCAGTGGCATTGGAGTTTCACATTCTGAATTTATGTATTATTTTTCCTGGGGTTCTTCCATTCTCTGAACTTTCTATATATTGAAAATTAAGTCTAAGGCTTAATTCAATGCTGTTTAAATGTATTCAATAAGAATACTCTAAAGGCAAAGTTGTGTTTTCCTGTGTGCTACATCAGAAGACACCTACTATCATGTAATCCCCTAATTATTAGTGATGTGATGATTAACCAGTTGGTGAAGGTAGTGCTCTCCAGATTACACCTTTGTGGGTAGATTTTCTTCTTTGTAATTAGCAAGTTATCTGTGGAATGATGCTTTTGTGCCATGTGGATATCCTATATATTTATTTATCTAATAGTTTTTATCATGCATTGATGATATAACACTTGCCTGGCTCAGTTTTCTTACTGACTGTCATAAGATAGTGATTTTTCTAATTTTGTCATTTTCCTAATATTTACTAGTTTGTATTCTGCTAAAAAAAATCTCTTAATCCTCATTAGGAGATTTATGATCACTATAAAAAAGTGTTTTTCTATTGTTAGAAACTTGATTAACAGCAAATAACAGTGATTGCTTAAAAATTATGTCTTTAATCTTTTTACTTCTCATATACTAGATATTAGATGGACCAGGTATAAAATTTGTGAAGGAAGCAGGAATAAATTTTTAGTGATATCCAGGTAGATGAGTATTCAAGCTAAGCTTTAGAGAAAGTTTTATTGGACAGTTTTGATAGGTAAAAATATTATTGTATAAAATTTCAGTGAGATTCTGAACTATGGTTTTTCTTGGGTATTCTATCTGTCATAATGGCTCTGGAGAGACATACTGTAAAGCTTCTGTGCTCTTTCTTGATCGATTCCTAGGTTTCTAAAGACATCTTTTGAGATAGGTAGTACCTAGCATATTCAGAGCGGTCATAGAATATTTATATTGAGGGATTCTCAAGTTCTAGCGAGGACTCTTTATCAGGGAAATCCATCAATATTACTATCATAAACCTTTTCAGTCCAACTTCAAGCAGCAGACTGGGTTTTCCTGATGAGGAATTTGGACACAACAGCACAGTGAGGATCACTTTTGAAATTTTAACTTGATGAAATATTAAGCAAATGAGGTTTTCTTTTGAGGCAGGCTACTTTGAAAAATATTCTAATTTAATAGGTTTTAAATTAATATATGTAAATTATATAAATTATAGCTGTCAATTATATCTCTTGGCAAAATATTCAAGAGCCAATAAATATTTATTGAATCATATAGAAAACTTTAGGGCTATATGGTTATTTTGAAACATTAAACCCAACAAAGAAGTTCTTAAAAACAGCCAAAATAATGATATTTAAGGAGAATTACAGATAGAAATACGTACATGTTTTTGATACATAAAACAAATACCTGGACACATTAAATCTAAGCTTTCATATTTATGAGCCCAGATATTTTTTTTTACCTGGAGGACTGCACTGATGCAAACATGAAAGTTTTGGTAGAAAAGTGGAGGATATAGGAGAATAGGGTGACAAAGGAGATAACATTGCTGGAACTAGTCCCCTAGGAGCCAAAAAAGCATGTCTCTTGATCTCTGCCTGTTCATGCTTCTATAACAAAATACCTGAGACCAGGTGATTTATAAGAACAGAATTTTATTCCTTATAATTACAGAGGCTGGCCAGTCCAAAATCAAGGCGCCAGTAGATTTGGTGTCTGTTGAGGGCTGTTCTCTGGTTCCGAGATGTTGCATTAGTGCTGCATTCTCACATGGCAGAAGGGGCAATGTGTGTCCTCACATAGTGGAAGGCAGAAGCGGTAAAAGGGGATGAATGCTGTGTTCTCCCGTGGGTGAAGAGATGGAAGGGCCAATAAGCTCTCTGAATCCTCTTGTTATGAAAGCATTAATTTATTTGTTAGGATGTGCCCCTCATTATGTAATAACCTCCCAGGGCTCCAGCTTATAATAACTTCATCTGGATGTTTAAGTTCCAGCATAAGAATTTTAGAGGAACACATACATTCAAACCACCACACTCTCTTAAGGTTAACACATCAAAGTAGGCTATCTCTTCCCAACATGAGTTGTAAGACATCCGTTATGACATATTGGAGCCTCTAAATCTCAAAAGTATCTGGGTATGGGCCTTAAATTCTTTCACAATTCTTAGACTTAAAAAAACCAAAAGATAAAATAATAAAATAAAAATGGCATCCCCAAATACTCTAGGGAAAGTTATAAAATGTATCACCCTATATTGAAGTCTAAATTACTTATATCATGGCAGGACCATGCCTGTGCTTGGAAACACAGAGATATTTTATTTTGAAAATGGTACTCAGAAACAAAAAGCTTCATCTAGAACACTGGGTAATTTAATTCCATGGAAAAGAATCAGGAAAAGAAGGAAAAATTTATACCCCAGGAATTGAATAGTGCAGAGAAATCATAGTGAGTATGTTTATGTAATTACAGAGGTAAAATAAATAATATAATCCATGTAACAATCAGCTCATGAAAGTGATCAAGCAGAAGTAAAGGTAGCCAAACAGTATTTCTAGAAATGAAAAATAGTATCAATGAAATTAAACTCTGTGATAGGTTAAACAGCAGACTGAATATGGTCAAAGAAAAAATAGTAAATTTGAAGATATATTTGAGGAAATCACTCAAAATTAGCCAGTGAAACATAGAGATGGAAAATATAAAAAATAAATTAAGAGGCACAGAAAGAAATCTGTGTAATAGAAATCTAAGAAACAGAGAAGAAAGGGACTAGGCAGAAGAAAATATTCAAAACTATTTAAGGCTCATCATTTTCCAGGACTAACAGAAAACATGAATATTCTCATTCAAATTGTGTCTGACCACCCAAAATATCTGGTCATTTAATTTCTCTGCCTAACATATATGTGTTACATATCTATATCTATATCTATATCTATATCTATATATCTGTGATATATATGTAACATATTTTCCTTATCTAGTTTATCATTGATGGGCATTTGGGTTGATTCCATGTCTTTGCTATTGTGAATAGTCCTGCAATGAACATGTGTGTGCATGTACCTTTATAGGTTTATATTCCTTTGGGTATAAATCCAGTAATGAGATTGCTAGGTCAAATGGTATTTCTGGTTCTAAATCTAAATATATAGGAAAAACATATTTGGTCTCCTTGCACAGAGCTTCTGAAACACTTGTATTTTCCTAAGGCATAGAGGAGTGAAAGGAGTATTATTTGCTTTTCATAAGCCCCTCTCAATCATACCTGTGTTCATGCTAATGTGACCACTCTTGGTTGGGGTGTGGCTGGCCGTCATGTGCTAGAAAGCTTCCAGAGGAGCCAATCATGTGCTTAGAAGGCAGGGACTTTCAACCTCATTCCCTGGCTTTTCAGAAGGAGTAAGGGGCTGGAGCTTGAGTTCAAACACTAATGATCAGTGATTTATTAAGTCATGCTGACAGAGTAGACCCACCATAAAAACCCAAAACAATGAAATTCAGAGAGCTTCTGAGTTAGCGAAGGCATCCCTGTGCAGGGAGGGCACTCCAACTCCATGAAAACAAATGCTCCTGTTCTTTGTGTCCCTTTCAGCCCTTGCCTTATGTGCCTTTTCATCTGACTGTTCATTTGCATATTTTAAGTTCCAGGGTAGATGTGCAGAATGCGCAGGATTGTTACATAGGTAAATGTTGTGCCATGGTGGTTTGCTGCACCTATCAACCCATCGCCTAAGTATCAAGTCCAGAATGCATTAGCTATTTTTCCTGATGCTCTTGCCCTCCCTGTGGCCCCCGACAGGCCCCAGTGTGTGTTGTTCCCCTCCTTGTATCCATGTGTTCTAATTGTTCAGCTTCCACTTGTAAGTGAGAACATGTGGTGTTTGGTGTTCTGTTCCTTCATTAGTTTGCTGAGGATGATGGTTTCCAGCTTTATCCATGTCCCTGCAAAAGACATGAGTGCCTTCCTTTTTATGGCTGCATAGTTTTCCATGGTGTATATATACCACATTTTCCGTATCTAGTCTATCATTGATGGACGTTTGGGTTGATTCCATGTCTTTGCTATTGTGAATAGTCCTGCAATGAACATGCGTGTATATGTACCTTTATAGGTTTATATTCCTTTGGGTATATATCCAGTAATGAGATTGCTGTGTCAAATGGTATTTCTGGTTCTAAATCTTTGAGGAATCACCACACCATCTTCCACAATGGTTGAACTAATTTACCTTCCCACCAACAGTTTTAAAACCTTTCAATTTCTCTACAACTTTGCCAGCATCTGCTTTTTCTTAAGATTTTAATAATTATTCTGACTGCCATAAGATGGTATCTCATTGTGGTTTTGATTTGCATTTCTCTAATGGTCAGTGATATTGAGTTTTTTTTCATGTATTTGTTGGATTAATATATGTCTTCTTTTGAGAAATATCTGTTCATGTCCTTGCCCACTTTTTAGTGGAGTTAATTTTTTTCTTGTAAATTTGTTTAAGGTCTTTGTAGATTCTGAATATTAGACCTTTGTTATTTAAATAGATTGCAAAATTTTTCTCCCATTCTGTAGGTTGTCTGTTTACGCTGATGATAGTTTCTTTTGCCATGCAGAAGCTCTTTAGTTTAATTAGATCTCATTTGTCATTTTTTTTTTTTTTTTTTGCTTTTGTTGCAATTGTTTTTGGCAATTTTAACATAAAATCTTTGCCATTGCCTATGTCCTGCATGGTGTTGCCTAGATTTTTTTCCATGGTTTTTTAATAGTTTGGGGTTTTACCTTTAAATCTTTAATATATTTTGAGTCGATTTTTGCCTAAGATCTAAGAAAGGGGTCCAGTTTAAATTTTCTGCATATGGCTAGCCAGTTCTCCCAGCACCATTTATTGAATAAGAAAACCTTTCCCCATTTGTTGTTTTTTCAGGTTTGCCAAAGATCAAATGGTTTACAGGTATAGTTTTATTTCTGAGTTCTCTATTCTGTTCCATTGGTCTATGTGTCCATTTGTGTACCAGTATGGTGCTATTTTGGTGTCTGTAGCCTTGTAGTATAGTTTGAAGTTGGGTAGCATGATGCCTCTAGCTTTGCTCTTTTTGCTTAGGATTGTCCTGGCTTTATGAGCTCTTTTTTGGTTCCATATGAATTTTAAAAATCGTGTTTTCTAATTCTGTGAAGAATGTCAATGGTAGTTTAAGGAAATCAGAGAGAACACCAACAGATGGAAAAACATTCCATGTTATGGATAGGAAGAATCAATATCATGAAAATAGTTATATTGCCCAAAGCAATTTATAAATTCAATGCTGTTCACTTGTATTTTTAAATCACATCCTTTGCATTAAACTGGTGATAAAAATGTGTTTCCCTGAGTTCTGTGGGGCATTGTAACATATTATTAAACTTTAGCAGGGGGTTGTGGGAAGCTTTGCATTTTGTCCAAGTCAGACAAAATGTAGGTTACCTGGTGTATTAGTTAGTTTTCACAGTGCTGATAATAACATACCAGAGACTGGGTAATTTACAGAAGAAAGAGGCTTAATTTGATTCACAGTTCCATGTGGCTGGGGAGACCTCACAATCATGGTGGAAGGTGGAAGGCACATCTTGTATTACAGTAGGCAGAAGAGAATGAGAGTCAAGTGAAACAGGTTTCCCCTCATCAAACTATCAGATCTTGTGATACTTATTCATTGCTATGAGAACAGTATGGGAGAAACTACCCCCATGATTCAATTACCTCCCACTGAGTCCTTCCCACAACATGTGGAATCATGAGAATACAATTTAACATAAGGTTTAAGTGGGGACACAGAGCCAAAGCATATCATTCTGCCCCTGGTTCCTGCCATATCTCATGTCCCCACATTTCAAAACCATTCATGCCTTCCCAACAATCCCCCAAAATCTTATCTAATTTTAGGATTAACTCAAAAGTCTACAGTCAAAAGTCTTATATGAGACAAGGCAAGTCTCTTCCACCTATGAGCGTGTAAAATCAAAAGCAGGTTAGTGACTTCCTAGATACAATAGAAGTACAGGCATTGGGTAAATACAACCATTCCAAATGGGAGAAATTGGCTAAAACAAAGGGGCTACCAGCCCTATGCAAGTTCAAAATCCAGCAGGGTGGTCAAATCTTAAAGCTCCAAAATGATCTTCTTTGATGCCATGTCTGACATCTGGGTCACACTGATGCAAGAGGTGAGTTCCCATGGTCTTGGGCAGCTCTGCCCTTGTGGTTTTGCAGAGTAGTATATCTTCCCTCCCAGCTGCTTTTACAGGCTGGTGTTGAGTGTCTGTGGCTTTTCCAGGCAAAAGTGAAAGCTGTCAGTGAATCTACCATTCTGGAGTCTGGAGGATGATGGCCCTCTTCTCACAGCTCTACTAGGCAGTGCACCAGTAGGAACTCTGTGTGTGGACTCTGACCCCACATTTCCCTTCCACACTGTTCTAGCAGAAGTTCTCCATGAGTGCCTCACTCCTGCAGCAAGCTTCTGCCTGGATATCCTGGAGCTTCCATACATCTTCTGAAATTTAGGCAGAGATTCCCAAACCCCAATTCTTGACTTCAGTGCACTCATAGTTTCAATACCATGTGGAAACTGCCAAGACTTAAGGCTTGCACCCTCTGAAGCCATGGCCTGAGCTCTATGTTGGCCTCTTTCTGCCACAGCTGGAGCATCTGGAACACATGGCACCAAGTACTTAGGCTGTACAAAGCACAGGGACCTGGGTCCAATGCATGAAAGCACTTTTTCCTCCTAGGCATCTGGGCCTGTGATGGGAGGGGATACTGTAAAGAACTCTTACATGCTCTGGAGAAATTTCCCCCATTTTCTAGAAGATTAACATTGGGCTCCTCATTGCTTATGCAAATTTATGCTGCTGACTTGAATTTCTTCTCAGAAACTGGGATTTTCTTTTCTATTGCATTGTCAGGCTGGATATTTTCTGAACTTTTATGCTCTGCTTACCTTATAAAACTGAATGCCTTTTAACAGCATCCAAGTCACATCTTGAGTGCTTTCCTATTAGAAATTTCTTCCACCATATAATCTAAATCATCTCTCTCAAGTTCAAAGTTCCATAAATCTCTAGGGCAGGGTCAAAATGCTGACAGTCTCTTTGCTAAAACCTAACAAGAGTTGCTTTTTCTCCAGTTTCCAACAAGTTCCTCATTTCCATCGGAGACTTCCTCAGCCTGGAATTTATTGTCCACATCACTATCAGAATTTTGGGCAAACCCATTCAACAAGTGTCTAGGAAGTTCCAAACTTTTCCACATTTTCCAATCTTTTTCTGAGCCCTCCAAACTATTCCAGTTTTAGCCTGTTACCCAGTTCTAAAGTCACTTCTACATTTTCAAGTATCTTTTCAGCACCACCCCACACTACTGGTACCAATTTACTGTATTTGTTCATTTTCATGCTGCTGATGAAAACATACCCAAGACTAGGTAATTCAAAAAAGAAGTTTAATTGGAGTCACTATTCCATGTGGCTGGGGAGGCCTCACAATAATGATGAAGACAAAAGGCGTGTCTCACATTTTAGTAGGTAAGAGAGAGAATGAGAAGTTAAACGTGTTTCCCCTTATTAAACCATCAGATCTCATGAGGCTTATTTACTACCATGAGAACAGTATGGGAGAAACCACTCTCATTATTGAATTACCTTCCTGTGGTCCCTACCACAGCACTTCAGAACTATGGGAGTACAATCCAAGATGGAATTTGGGTGGGGACACAGCCAAACCATATCACTTGGGAACCCACTACTTGCAATTGAAATGGGAGGCAGTTTTGTGGGACTAAGCCCTTAACCTGTGGGGTCTGTGTTATCTCCAAGCAGTTAGTCTCAGAATTGAATTAATTATAGGACATCTAGTTGGTTTCTGCTGAGTATTGAAGAGTTGCTTGGTGTGAAAAACTCATACATTTGGTGCCAGAAATGACTTCTGAGTGTAGAAACAGATTTTTTTCCCCTGTTTAACACCTTTTATTAGCTCTTTGGTGTCCATAAATAAGATAAAAATTATTTAGTGTTGCATATCGTTAGATCCCTACTCTATCTCCTTTGATCTTCATTTCTGATCTCTCCCAGCCTCACCAAACATCTTACAGTTAATCCATTACCAATATCTTTTTCATCTCCCTCCCATTATTCATGATGTCTGCATTGACTAGAATTCCCTCTTTCTTATTTACTGTCATCTCTAATCTCACCCCATCTTTCCCATCATCTCCTAGATCAGAATTTAGCTACTTTTCCTTTTATGCTAATTTTACAGATCATCTCCTACAGATTAACTATCTCTGTCCTCCCTCAGGCAGAGAAAGCCTATTTCCTGTTTGCCTTAACCCCTGCCAACTTATGGTTTGAGGGAAAAACATTTCCATTTAAAATTTAAGAGATGAATGGGTTGGACAAGGAAAAATGTTCAGGTTTTGAGGCCTTCTGAGAGGATGACTTACCCAGAATGTGGAGAATCTCACTGAACTTTAGGAGATCAAGGAACTGCTATGATATTGAATAAATTATGCACATGGGGCATTAAATCATCTAGAATTAATTTTTACTTTAAAAAAATTCAATAACTTTAGGGGTACAAGTAGTTTTTGGTTGCATTTGTGAATTGAATAGTGGTGAAGTCTGGAATTTTAGTGTACCTGTCACCCAGTTAATGGACATTGTACCAAATAGGTAAGTATTCTCTTGACACCACATCTATGTGAGCATTTATTATGTTTATTGGTCTTCCATATATCTTATTTAAAAAAATCAAGTTTAGGAGTAGATGTGTAGGTTTGTTATACAGATAAATTACATGTCACAGGGGTTTAGTGTACAGATTATTCCACCCATGGAATAAGCATAGTACCTGACAGGTAGTTTTTCAGTCCTCACCCTCCTTTTACCCTCCATCCTTAAGTGGGCTTTGGTCTGTTGTTCTATTATTTGTATACATATATATTCAATGTTTACTTCTCATTTGTAAGTAAGAATGTGCAGTATTTGGGTTTCTATTCCTGTGATAATTCACTTAGGATAATGGCTTTCAGCTATATCCATATTGCTGCAAAGAATACTTTTTTATTTTTATTTTTATTTTTTTTTAAATGACTGCATGGTATTCCATGATGTATATGTACCACATTTTAAAAAATCCAGTCTACCGTTTAGGAGCATTTAGTTTGATTCCATGTCTTGCTTATTGTAAATAGTGCTACAATGAACATATGGTGTGCATGTGTATTTATGGTAGAATAATTTATATTCCTTTGGATATATACACAATAATGGCATTTCTGGGTTAAATGGTAATTCTATTTTGAGTTAAGAATTCACCAAACTGCCTTCCCCAATGTCTGAAACTAATTTACATTCCCACCAGCAGTTTATAAACATTTCTTTTTCTCACTAACATCGCCAGCAACTGTTAGACTTTTTAGTTATAATCGTTCTGAGCAGTGTGAGATGCTAATTGTGGCTTTACTTTGCATTTCTCTAATCATTACTCATGATGAGCATTTTTTTTAACGTATTCGTTGGCTGCATGTAAGTCTTCTTTTGAAAACTGTTCATGTCCTTTGACCATTTTTTAATGGAGCTGTTTTTTGCTTGTTAAATTAAGATCCTTATAGATTCTAGATATTAGACATTTGCTGGATGCATAGTTTGCAAAATTTTTCTCCTATTCTGTAGGTTGTCTGTGTACTGTGGTAGTTAATTTTGCTATGCAGAAGCTTTTAGTTTAATTAGGTCCTGTCTGTCAGTTTTTGTTTTTGTAACAATTTCCTTTGTCATCTTCATCATGAAATATTTATCAGGTCCTATATCAAGAATGATATTTACTAGGTTGTCTTCCAGAGTTTTTATGGTTTTAAAGTTTTACATTTATGTCTTTAATTCATCTTGAGTTGTTTTTTTGTGTATATGGTGTGAGGAAGAAACCCAGTTTTAATCCTCTGCATATGGCTAGCCAGTTATCATAGCACCATTTACTGAATGGCGAGTCCTTGCCCCATTGCTTATTTTCACTGATGCTATCAAAGATAAGATTGTTGTGTGTGTCATTATTTCTGGGCTCTTCATTCTGTTCCATTGGTCTTTGCACCTATTTTTGCAACAGTAGCATGCTCTTTTGTTTACTGTACCCTTTTAGTATAGTTTGAAATTGGGTAGTGTGATGTCTTCAGCTTTCTTTTTTTTTTGCTAAGGATTACCTTAGCTATTTGGGCATTTTTTTGGTTCCTCGTGAATTTTAAAATAGTTTTTTTGTTTGTTTTTTAATTCTCTCAAGAATGTCATCGGTAATTTGATAGGAATAGCATTGAATCTATGAATTTCTTCAGCAACATTTAACAATGTTTATCCTTTCTATCCATGAGTATGAACTGGCTTTCCATTTGTGTCATCTCTGATTTCTTTGAACAATGTTCTGTAATTTTCATTGTAGATATCTTTTACCTCCCCCATTAGCTGTATTCCTAGGTGTTTCATTCTTTTTGTGACTGTTGTAAATGGGATTGAATTCTTGATTTGGCTCTCAGCTTGGATATTGTTGGTGTATAGAAATGTTATTAATTTTTATATATTGATTTTGTGTCCTGGAACTTTGCTGAAGGTGTGTATTAGATCAAGGAGCTATAGGAAGACATCATTTTTTTTTTAGGTATAGGATCATATAGTCTGCAAACAGTGATAGTTTCACATCTCTTCCTATTTGGATGCCTTTTATTTCTTTCTCTTGCTTGATTGCTGTGACCAGGGCTTCTAGTACTATGTGGAATAGAAGTCATGAGAATGGGTATCCTTGTCTTGTTTTAGTTTTTTTTTTTTTCTTCTTCTTCTTTTTTTTTTTTTTTGAGACGGAGTTTCGCCTTTGTTGCCCAGGCTGGAGTGCAATGGCGCCATCTCGGCTCACCGCAACCTCCGCCTCCTGGGTTCAGGCAATTCTCCTGCCTCAGCCTCCTGAGTAGCTGGGATTACAGGCACGCACCACCATGCTCAGCTAATTTTTTTTGTATTTTTAGTAGAGACGGGGTTTCACCATGTTGACCAGGATGGTCTCAATCTGTCGACCTCGTGATCCACCCGCCTCAGCCTCCCAAAGTGCTGGGATTACAGGATTGAGCCACCGCGCCCGGCTTGTTTTAGTTTTTAAGGGAAATCATTTCAGCTTTTGCCCCTTTAGTATGATGTGGGCTGTGGCTTTATTACAAATGGTTTTTATTATTTTGAGGTATGTTCTGTCAATGCCTAGTTTCTTGAGGGTCTTTTTTTTTTTTTTTTTTTTTTTTTTTTTTTTTTAAACATGAAGGGATGTTGAATTTTATCAAAAGCCTTTTTTACATCTATTGAGATAATTATGTGGTGGGACAAAGCCTACTTGATCATTGTGGATTAGTTTTTAGATGTGCTGCTGGAGTCAGTTTAATTATTTTGGTGAGGATTTTTGCATCTATATTCATTAAAGATACTGGCTTGAATTTTTCTTTTTTGTTGGTCAGCATGTAGTTGTTATGACTTAATTTTTTTTAAATTTGCTGACAATTGTTTTATGACTAATTGTGTGGTTTATTTTTGAGTACGCCCCATGTGCTGATGAGAAGAATTTATATTCTGTTTTGGGGTGGAGAGTTATGTAGATATATTCTATTATGTTCATTTGTTCAAGTGTCAAGTTTAGGTGTTGAATATATTAGTTTTCTGCCTTAATGATCTGCCTGATGTTGTTAGTGGTGTGTTAAGTTTCCCACTATCATTGTGTGATTATCTAAGTTTCTTATGTCTGTGAGAACTTGCTTTATGAATCTGAGTGCTCATGTGTTGGGCAGGTACATATTTAGAATATTTAGGTCCTTTTGTTGAGGTGAATCCTTTACCATTAGGTTATGCTCTTCTTTGTCTTTTTAAAAATGTTTGTTGGTTTAAAGTCTGTTTTGTCTGAAATTAGAATATCAATTTCTGTTTGGTAGATATGTTTCTCTCCTTGTACTTTGTGCCTATGGGTGTCATTGCATATGAGATGGGTCTGTTAAAGACAGCATACAATTGGATCTTGCTTCTTTATCCAAGTTTTACTCCATGCCTTTTAATTGGGGGAATTTAACCTATTTATATTAAAGGTTAGAACTGATATGTGTGAATTTTAACCTGTTACCATGTTTTGATCATTTAGAGGTATAAAGACACTGTGGATTTTTGAGTTGCTAGAGCTCTTGTGCTTCTTTCTCATCTGTGTTGGCTGATGTTCCTTCAGTCTTTGAAGTTGCTGTCCTTTGGATGTATTTTCTTTTTTCTTTTCTTTGATACCCCCTGGTAACTTGATTTTGGTATGATGTGAATTCAGTCAACTGACTTTATATCTGGAAAGCTTTAGTGGGCCAAGCCTCAGCTCAGCACTACTGGGCTATATGCTCTTACTCAATGGGGCTGGTATTGAGTCCCTGGCTTAGTCCTCTGGCTCCTTGAGGTTAGGAACTTGCTGTGCTGAAGGGGTCAAGGTGTTCCAATGCCACTGGCCATAGCACTCTGATGGGTGGTGCCCGCCAAAGCACTTTCTCAGTCTTGTGACAGTGAAATTTGTGTTCAGTGGCACATGCCAGTGGCAGAGTGTACACTTATCAGCTAGGAGTGCAACACTGGTGGGCATAGGGATGTGAGCCTCTGTGCATATGTGTGCATCAGTGATACCATTGGGTGGGAGTGGAGGTGGAGAGATTCTGTATGTCTTCCTTTGAGAAATGCTTATTTATGTCATTTGCCACTTTTTTGATAGGACTTTTTTTTTCTTGCTGATTTGAGTTTCTTTTAGATTCTAGATATTAGTACTTTGTCAGATACATAATTGGCAAACATTTTTCCCATGCTGTGGGTTGTCTGTTTACTCTGATAATAACACAGCAGAAAATTTTCAGTTTCTTTAGGTCTTACTTATTTTTGCTTTTGTCATGTTTGCTTTTGAGGTCTTAGTAATAAATTCTTTGTCTAGGCCAATGTCCAGAAGTTTTCCCTAGGTTTTCTTGTAGAATTTGTATGGTTTAACATTTTAGATTTAAATCTTAAATACATCTTGGGTTGATTTTTGCATATGGTGAGAGATGGTGATCCAATTTTGTTCTTCCACACGTGGCAATCCAGTTTTCCCAGCACTGTTTTTTGAATAGGGTGTGCTTTCACAGACTTATTTTATCATATGCTTTAAGATCATTTGGTTGTAAGTATTAACTTTATTTCTGAGTTCCATATTCTCTTCCATGGATCTGTGTATCTACCTTTATACAAATACTGTACTATTTTGGTTACTATAGCCTTATAGTATAATTTGAAGTTAGGTAATGTGGTGCCTCCAGGTTTCTTCTTTCTGCTTAGGACTGCTTTGGCTACTCAGGCTATTCAGTTGTTCCATGTAGATTTTGGGACTGTCTTTTTCAAATTCTACTATAAATGATGTTGATATTTTGATTGAAGTTGCATTGATCTGTAGATTGCTTTGGGCAGTATGATTATTGTCATGATATTGATACTTCTATTTGTGAGCATGGGGAGCATTTCCATTTGTTTGTGTTATCTATGATTTCTTTCATCGTGTTTTGTAGTTCTCCTTGTAGAGTAGTTTCACCTCCTTGGGTAAATACATTCCTAGGTATTTTTTTAGCTATTGTAAAGAAGATTGAGTTCTTGATATGATTCTCAGTTTGTTCATTGTTGGTTTTTAGCAGTGCTACTGATATATGCACAATGATTTTTCTAATTTAAGACCCTATTGAATTCATTTATCAAATCTAGGAGCCTTTTAGAGGAGTCTTCAGAGTTTTCTAGGTTTACAATAACATCATTGGAAAACAGCTACAATTGGATTTTCTCTTTTCAAGCTTAGATGCCCTTTATTTATTTTTCTTCCCTGATTGCTCTGGCTAGGACATTCACCAATATGTTGAATAGAAATGGTGAAAGTGGCATGCTTGTCTTCTTCCAGTTTTTAGGAGGAATGCCTTAAAGTTTTCCCCATTCAGTATGATGATGACTATAGGTTTGTCATATAGGGCTTTCATTATTTTGAGGTATGTTCTTTCAATGCCTAGTTTGTTGAGTGTTTTTTTTTTTTTTTTTTTTTTTTTTTTTTTTTTTTTTTTTTTTTTTACCATAAAGCAATTCTGGGTTTTACTGAATTTTTTGTTTTCTTTATCTACTGGGATGATAATGGCTTTTGTTTTTAATTCTGCTTATCTGATGAATCACTTTGATTGACTTTTGAATATTGAACAATCTCTACATGAAACCCACTTGATCATGGTAATTTGTTTTTGTGATGTGCAATTGGATTTGGTTTGGTAGTATTTTGTTGAGGATTTTTGCCTCTGTGGTTATCAGGGATATTCATGTGTAGTTTGCTTTTCTTGTTCTGTTCTTTCCTGGCTTTGGCTTTAGGGTGATACTAGCTTTATAGAATTAATTAGGGAGGATTCCCTCTTTCTCAATATGTTGATATAGTTTAAGCAAGATTGGTACCAATTATTGTTTGAATGTTTGTAGAATCGGTTGTGAATCCATATGGCCCTGGGAATTTTTGTTTGTTTTTAAATTACTGATTCATTCTGTTTGTTATTGTTCTGGTTAGGATTTCTGTTTCTTCCTGATTCAGGGTAGGAGGGTTGTATGTTTCCAGGAATGTATCCATTTTCTCTAGATTTTCTAGTTTTTATAGACGTGTTGATTGTAGTCTCCATCTTTTGTATTTCTGTGGTGTTTGTTAAAGTGTCATCATTTTCATTTCTAACTGAATTTATTTGAATCTTCTCTCTTGTTTATCTAGCTAATGGACTATAAATTTTATTTATACTTTCAAACAACCAATTTTTTGGTTTCATTTATTTTTTGTATTGTCTTTTAAAATTACCATTATTTTTAGTTCTGCTCTGATCTTTGTTATTTCTATTCTGCTAGCTTTTGTTTTGGTTTGTTCTCATTGCTCTAGGTCCTTGAGGTGTAATGTTAATGTTGTCTATTGGTGATCTTTCAGACAGTTTGATGCAGGCATTTCACTCTACAAACTTTCCTTTTGGCACTGTTTTTGCTGTATCCCACTGGTTTTTATAAAGTTTGTCATGTTATTCATTTCAAATAATTTTCAATTTTCATCTTGATTTCATTGTTAATGCCAAAATCATCGAGGAATGTAGCAGATTATTCAATTTTCATGTATCATATAGTTTTGAGGGCTCCTTTTGGAATTGATTATTAGTTTTATTTTCTGTAATCTGAGAAGATACTTGATTATTTTGATTTTTAAAATGTATTGAGACTTGTTGCTTATATGGTCTATTTTGCAGAAGTTTCATGTGCTGAATAGAAGAGTATATTTTGCTTTTCTTGGGTAGAATGCTTTTTAATTAACCATTTGTCTTACAGTGTGGTTTAAGTTTGGTGTTTCTTTGTTGGCTTTCCACCTTAATAATATATCTAGTGTTATTAGTGTAGTGCTGAGTTCCCCAACTGTTACTATGTTGCTATATATCTCTTTGCTTAGGTCTACTAGTAATTGTTTTAAGAATCTGGGAGCTCTAGAGTTAGGTACATATATATTTAGGGTTGTTTTATCTTCTTGTTTGATTGATCCTTTTATTATATAACTTATATTATATAATTTATATTATAAAATGTCTTCTTTTTCTTTATTTTTTAGTATTGTCACTTTAAAGTTTGTTTTGTCTGATATAAAAAGAGGCATTCCTGCTCACTTTTGGTTTCAATTTGTGTGGAAAATCTCTCTACCCTTTACATTGTGTCTATAAGGATCCTTGTATATTAGATGTGTCTCTTGAAGACAGCAGATTTTTGGTTTATGACTTTTTAATCCTTTCTTTCAATCTCTATATTTTAAGTGGAGAATTCAGAACATTTAAATTCAATATTAATATTAAGATGTGAGATACTGCTCCAGTCATTTGTTAATTACTACCTAGTAATTAGCTATTCATTGTGTTTTTGTTTTTTTAGGTCCTATAAATTTTCTGCTTTCCAGAGGTTTTATTCTGCTGTATATCAACCTATCAATCTTTAGTTTTAAGATTTAGAACCCCTTTAAGTATGTTTTATAAGGCTGATCTGATAGTGACAAATTCCCTCAGTATCTTCTTGTTTGAAAACAGCTTTATTTCTTTTTCATTGATAAAACTTAGTTTTGCTGAATTAAGAATTCTTGGCTAACAGTAATTCTGTTTAAGGAGGCTGAGGATAGGACCCCAACCTATCCTCAGGCTTTTAAAGTTTTTGTTGAGAAGTCTGATGTTAGTCTGATCTCTTTCCCCTTATAGGTTACATGATGCTTTTTTCTTGCTGCTCTTATAATTTCTTCCTTCATATTGCCTTTAGATAGCCTGATGACTATGCCTTGGTTAATGTCCGTTTAGCAATTAATCTTCCAGGGGTTCTTTGAGCTTCTTGTATTTCCAGCAAGGCCAGGGGTGTTTTTCTTAATTATTAAAAAAGTTTTCAAAACTTTCCTAAACATATCAATCCTAACAATATTAAATATGTATGCACCTAACTTTAGAGCTCCCAGATTTGTAAAACAATTACTACTAGACATAAGCAGAGATAGATAGCAACATAATATCAGTTGTGTGTGTTTTTGCAGTGGCTGGTACCAGTTTTTCCTTTCCATATTTAGTGCTTTATTTAGAAGCTCTTGTAAGGCAGGCCTGGTAGTCACAAAATCCCTCAACATTTGCTTGTCTGGAAAGGATTTTATTTCTCTTTTACTTAAAAAGCTTAGTTTGGCTGGTTATGCAATTCTGGGTTGAAAATTCTTTTCTTTAAGTATGTTGAATATTGGCCCCCACTGTCTTCTGGCTTGTAGGGTTTTTGCAAAGAGATACACTGTTAGTTTGATAGGCTTCCCTTTGTAGGTAACCTGACCTTTCTCTCTGGCTACCTTAACCTATTTTTCCATGATTTCAACCTTGGAGAATCTAATGATTACATGTCTTAGAGTTGCTCTTTTAGGTTCTTAGCTTCCTTGCATTGGGTTAGAACATGCTCCTTTACATCAGAGAGTTTGTTATTACCCACCTTCTGAAGCTTACTTCTGCCAGTTCATCAGTTTTATTCTCTGTCCAGTTTTATGCCCCTGCTGGAGGAGTTGTAATCATTTGGAGAAGAGGTATTCTGGTTTTGGGAATATAAAGACTAATGACACTATGAAGAAACTGCATCAACTAATGTGCAAAATAACCATCTAGCATCATGATGATAGGATCAAAATCACACATAACAATATTAACCTTAAATGTAAGTAGGCTAAATGCCCCAATTAAAAGAAAGCCTGGCAAATTGGATAAAGAGTTATGAACCATCGGTGTGCTATATTCAGGAGACCCATCTCATGTGCAAAGACACACATAGGCTCAAAAAAAAAAGGCAGATTTAGAAGATGGGCTCAATAGAGTATAGCAGGTACGGGTAGTAGGCAGAGTGAGAGAAGAAGAAAGAAACAAGCAAATAGAAACACAAAAAAACAAAAAAGCAGGGGTTGCAATCCTAGTCTTTTGCTGAATCTGACTGTCAGACTGTGTCAGAGCAATAGATGACAAGTATGTAGACACTGGTGTTTTGCCTGTGCAAGCCAGGGTCCCCCTGCAGGCTCACACACCCAGAGGACAGCCATGGAACCCCCTTATACTGGAGAAGCTCATATTTATTTTAGAAAAGATTTAATGACAAAGGTCTAAAGTAAACACCATTAGTGGGTAAATAATATTGCCAGTCCCCTGAGTAGAGAGAAGTTCTGCATATGAATGACCAAAGGTTGGTTTCTGGGAAAATAGGTAAACAAGCTATTTAGATAAACTCCTCCACATTCTCTTGCTATCTGCTCTTTGCTATTAGCTAAAGGTAAGAGAGGCTGCCTTGAGCCATAAACCTTTCCCTAAGTTTTTGTATGACCTTCTGGCCTCCTGAGAAGGTTTGCATCTTTTCTATAATATTTCCCACCATTCTGACCAATCTCCTACATCTCCCCCTTTTTTTTTTTTTTTTGCATCAGGTTTTTTTTTTTTTTTTTTTTTTTTTTTTTTTTTTTTTTTTTTCAGAGTACAGTTGTGTGCAGCAGCAGTTTTGCCAGGTATAGTGGTTACTGCTTGTATTCCAGCTTGGCATTCTAGAATGAGTAAATAATGTAAGACAAACATGAGTATAATTAGTAACATTTCTTTCCAATCAAGGAGTGACCTGTAGTGTTACTTGAGGGACCCCACTGGGTATATGTTCATTCTTTTTAGCCAAGCAATTGCATCATTAGAGGCTAGGAAAATAATGTCTTTCTAAGTAACATGTGGAAAAAAGGCAGATTTAGAAGATGGGCTCAATAGATTGTAGCAGGTACTGGTAGCAGGCAGAGTGAGAGAGTAAGAAAAAAACAAATTATTTGGAGTAAATGATGTCTGTGTCTGGAGCAGGATTCACTCAGCCTCCTGAGTTGCCTTCTTCAGCATCCCCCAGGTAATGTCTGGGGCTTGTATTGTTTGAGGAAGCCACATTGTCTGGGGATGTGGGTCCTGCAGGGTAATTTTTTTCATCTCTGGTATTGGGTTGGATCCTAGCCATGTCATGGTAAGGTTCAATGCCTCGTGCTGGAATCCAAAGAGGGCTTGAGGGGGTGTGAACATAAGCATATTTTCTTCCCCATGTTAGCAAATTATTTGGATCACACAATTCATTCCTATTTATATTCTTCCATAAAACTGAGGGTTTTATATCTTGAGAGGTTTTTAGCAAAGTACTTTACTACAGCTGATTGAAATTTATTATCTAAATTTGAGAAATTAAGGGTAAATAAGGTTTGTACTAGAAGTGTGGCAGGGTTCTTACTCATACTTCCCTTTTTTGTTTTCTCAGAATATTCATAAGGATGGAGTGGGCACCTTCTACCATGGTCTGTACTTGGGGATTATATGGAATGCCTGTGAAATGTTGGACATTCCATGTGTGACAAAATTATTGAAATTATAAGCTGGCATAACTCAGACCATTATCAGTTTTAATTTTTGTGGGCCGCCCCTTAAATGCAAAAGTTAAAAGAAGATGTTTAATGATATATTGGGTGGACTCTCCAGGCAGCACATGTGTGATAATTAGATGAGAATTGGCATCAATGGATACATGTACATATCTTAGTTTTCCAAATTCAGAAATGTGTGTAACATCTGTTTCCATAACTGATTAGGTTCTAGTCCTCTAGGGTTAACACCTGTTGAAGGAGGGGACGTGACTGTGAGCTGGCAATCTGGACATTGTAGGATGATTTGTTCAGCTCGTCTTTGGGTAAGTTGAAATTGTTTAGTTAAGTGTCTCCATTTTTTGGTGGAAAAATAGATGTGATTGGGTGGCTTAGTCAAGCAGTGATGTCATAACTTGCAGATCTGCTTGATCATTGCCATAAGCCAGTGGGCCAGGCAGTGAGCTGTGGGCTTGAATATGTGTGATAAAAATAGGGTGTGTATTGATCCAGCGATTGCTGAAGTCAAAGAAAAAGGGCACACAGGGTGAGATCTAGAGTAGACTTAATTAGGGCTATCTCAAGGTTCTGCAATAAATAAATAGGATAAGCAGAGTCACTAACAATATTGATGGGCTGAGCAGAAAATGTCTGTAGGGCCAGTATCAGGACTCCAACTTCAGTTCTCTGGGTACTAGTAAATCCAGATAGAGTGAGGGCATTATGTAACTTCCACCAGAGAGCTGCCTTTTCATTATTACTAGAACCATTAGTAAATAGCATTAAAGAGTGAAGTATGGGGGAGTGATTACTTTTGTAGGCATAACTACAAGAGTAGGAGACAAGAACTGAAGTAGTTTGTCAGCAGGAAGGGTGTGTTCTAAATGGCCTGCACTATCAGAAGTCCTATCTGAAGATCTAAAAATAATGGCAGTGCTTCAAATTGCTTTTTACTCACAGGAATTCTTATGACATCAGGGTCATAACCTAGCAACTGATTGCATTGTTTGTGGCCAATATAGATGACTTTACTAACTAGCTGTAGGATAGTGTTTTAGTCTTGGTATGTGAGCAAAAAACCCATTCTGGGAAGTACAGTACTGCAGCCATTTGTCCTATTAATCCAGTTGGGGAATGGTTAGGGGAAATAGAAACATTAAACTGAATATCCTGGGTCTCTGCAATCTAGTTGCCTTTGAGAGATAGCAAGCTCTATTTCCTCAATTTCCTTTTCTGCTGTTGGGGTTAAATACCTGGGAGAATCGAGGGCAGCATTGCCTTTTAAGATTAAAAAACAGGCTTTACAAATTATCAGTAGTTATGCTTAAGGTGGGGCAAAGCCAGTTAATATTGTCCAGTAATTTTTGATAGTAATTTAAGATATGTAAATTGTTGGTATTTAATTTAACCTTTTGAGGCTGTACTGATCAAGAAGTTAGTATGTATCCAAGATGTGTGCGTGTTTTTTTTTTTATTGCATTTTAGGTTTTGGGGTACATGTGAAGAACATGCAAGATTGTTGCATAGGTACACACATGGCAGTGAGATTTGCTGCCTTCCTACCCATCACCTATATCTGGCATTTCTCCCCATGCTATCTCTCCCCAACTCCCCACCTCCCACTGTCCCTCCCCTATTTCCTCCTGAAAGACCCAGTTTGTGATGCTCCCCTCCCTGTGTCCATGTGTTCTCATTGTTCAACACCCACCTATGAGTGAGAACATGCAGTGTTTGATTTTCTGTTCTTGTGTCAGTTTGCTGAGAATGATGGTTTCCAGGTCCATCCATGTCCCTACAAGAGACATGAACTCATCGTTTTTGATGGCTACATAGTATTCCATGGTGTATATGTGCCACAGTTTCCCTGTCCAGCCTATCATTGATGGGCATTCAGGTTGGTTCCAGGTCTTTGCCATTGTAAAAAGTGCCACAATGTACATTCGTGTGCATGTGTACTTATAGTAGAATGATTTATAATCCTTTAGATATATACCCAGTAATGGGATTGCTGCGTCAAATGGAATTTCTATTTCTAGGTCCTTGAGGAATCGCCACACTGTCTTCCACAATGATTGAACTAATTTACACTCCCACCAACAGTGTAAAAGTGTTCCTATTTCTCCACATCCTCTCCAGCAACTGTTGTCTCCAGATTTTTTTTTTTTTATGATAGCCATTTTAACTAGCATGAAGTGGTATCTCAATGTGGTTTTGATTTGCATTTCTCTAATGACAAGTGATGATGAGCATTTTTTCATGTTTGTTGGCCTCCTGTATGCCTTCTTTTGTAAAGTGTCTGTTCATGTCCTTTGCCCACTTTTGAATGGGTTTTTTTTTTTTTCTTGTAAATCTATTTTAGTTCTTTGTAGATTCTGGATATCAACCCTTTGTCAGATGGGCAGACTGCAAAAATGTTTTCCCATTCTGTTGGTTGCTGATTCACTCTAATCACTGTTTCTTTTGCTGTGCAGAAGCTGTGGAGTTTGTTTAGGTCCCATTTGTCTATTTTGGCTTTTGTTGCCAGTGCTTTTGGTGTTTTGGTTATGAATTCCTTGCTTATGCCTATGTCCTGAATGGTTTTGCCTAGGTTTTCTTCTAGGGTTTTTATGGGGTTAGGTCTTATGTTTAAGTCTTTAATCCATATGGAGTTAATTTTAGTGTAAGGTGTCAGGAAGGGGTCCAGTCTCTGCTTTCTGCACATGGCTAGCCAGTTTTCCCAACACCATTTATTAAACAGGGATTTATTTCCCCATTGCTTGTTTTTGTCAGGTTTGTCAAAGATCAGATGGTTGTAGATGTGTGGTGTTGCTCTGAGGCCTCTGTTCTGTTCCATTGGTCTATATGTCTGTTTTGGTACCAGTACCATGCTGTTTTGATTAGTGTAGCTTGTAGTATAGTTTGAAGTCTGGTAGTGTAATGCCTCCTACTTTGTTTCTTTTTCTTAGAATTCACCTGGCTATGTGAGCTCTCTTTTAGTTCCATATGAAGTTTAAGGTGGTTTTTTTCCAGTTCTGTGAAGAAGGTCATTGGTAGTTTGATGGAGAGAGTATTGAATCTGTAAATTACTTTGGGTAGTATGGCCATTTTCACAATATTGATTCTTCCTAACCATGAACATGGAATGTTTCTCCATCCATTTGTGTCCTCTCTTATTTCATTGAGCAGTGGTTTATAGTTCTCCTTGAAGACGTCCTTTACATCCTTTGTTAGTTGTATTCCCAGGTATTTTATTCTCTTTGTAGCAATTGTGAATGGCAGTTCGTTCTTGATGTGGCTCCCTTTAAGTCTGTTATTGGTGTATAGGAATGCTTGTGATTTTTGCACATTGATTTTTGTATACAGAGACTTTGTTGAATTTGCTTATCAGTTTCAGGAGATTTTGGGCTGAGATGATGGGGTCTTCTAGATATAAAATCATGTCGTCTGAAAATAGAGACAATTTGACTTCCTCTTTTCCTATTTGAATACCCTTTATTTCTTTTTCTTGCCTGATTACTCTGTCTAGAACTTCCAATACTATCTTGAATATGGGTGGTGAGAGAGAGCATCCTTGTCTAGTGCCAGATTTCAAAGGAATGCTTCCAGTTTTTGCCCATTCAGTATTCTGAGGAGAGGACATTTGTACTTTTTCAGTTGCTATGATTAAACCTCTTAATTGTATATTCCTTTAGACAGAGGCATAAAAACTTAGAAGTACTGGCTCCATTGGGGCTGCCAGTAAAATATTATCCATATAATAAATCATCTTGCAATTAGGAAATTATTTTCTACTGGGAAGGAATCAAAGCCTGATTTAGATGATACTGACACATGGTAGGACTGTTCAGCATTCTTTGAGGAAGCACTTTCCAACGAAATTGGTGAGCTGGCCTTTTTTTATTGATAGCTGGTATCATAAATGCAAATTTTTCTCTGTTCTATTCTGCAAGGGGAATAGAATAAAAGCAGTCTTTTAAGTCAATAACAATTATAGGCCTATCTTGAACTGCTGCAGGGGAAGGGAGCCCCTGTTGAAAACCCCACAGATTGCAGATTAGCATTAATATACTGAAAGTTATGCAAAAGTCTCCATTTGCCAGACTTTTTGGGAATGAAAAAAATGGGCAAATTCCAAGGACTATTTGATGGTTCTATATGACTGATATTAATTGCCCCTTAACTCATTCATGAGCTCGCTGCAGTTTCTCTCCCTTTAAAGGTCACTGTTCTACTCAAATAGAATTTTTAGATAGCCACATTGGGGGTGGGGGAGAAATAACAGTGGCCAGTAGCAGAAAGAGATCTTAAGTTCACATAATTCATCAAATTCTGCCCTCCAGAGGAGGGCATTGATTGGAGGGTACTGATTGGTGTCTAAAGTTGTTTTAGCTAGCACTGACTAGTTCCATGGAGTCATACAAAAGTTGTCTGCTATGGCCTCAATTAATCCTTTTATAAATGGGCTAGCAGCTTCATTTTCTCTAATGCTTTTTCTTTCCTCTTTATAAGCATACACTTGATTGTCTTGTTGATCTTGCATCACTGGGCAGGCCAAGAGTCTCCTACTGCTGCTTGCCTAAGACAGGGTCCATAGCTGTAGAGTATCCCTTGTCTTTTTTCTAGTTTATTGGGGGAGGGTGTTCAGGCAAAATCTTCATTTCCTCTTTGGTATTTTTACTTGGTAATTTCTGGGCTGAGGGAGAAGGAGGAGGTGGTAAGGTAGGTGATGGTTCCTCTTCCCTTCCTTTCTTAAGAGCTTCTGTGTAGAGTTGGGGCTAGAGCAGCCCTAATTAAGGCCTATAATTTTAGAGATGTTACTGAGACCCATGGCCCTTGTGCATGATGCTTTTGTTCCCAGAGCTCTACATCTAGCTAACTTCTGCTGAAACCATGGACTTTTGGAAACAATAGTTTCCATTAGGTCCCTTAATTGAGCCTGTGAAACTGAATCTCCACTAGCTTTAAGCAGCTGTTTCAATAATTTTATATACTTTTACTGTTGTGCTGATAACTGTTGTCCCATGATGAAATTGTAGCCTGAAAAATTCCCTCAAACTTAGGAATCCTAACTGGGCACCAATGATTTCCAACTGCATAGTCTCTTCACCTTTGTTTTCATGGGTTCTTTTGTGGTCTGTGATTCGTTGCAGCATTTCTCATGCAGGGGTACCAGCTGCTGAATCTGTTGCAGTGATCATCACATGGAGGCACCAGCTGCCAAGTCTGCCCAGCAGACGCTGAGTGATGGGTTACAGAAGTATGCAAAGATGTTTTGCCTGTGTGAGCATGGCCAAGACCCCACCCTTTTCCCCAACTCCCCAGGCTCACAAACACCAAGGAGGGAGTCTGGCCGTGGAGCCCCCAGAGAGGCTCATACTGATTTTAGAACAGATTTAATGACAAAGGCCTAAAGCAGACACTATTAGTTGGTAATTAACGTTGCTGACACCCAGAGTAGAGAGCAGTTCTACACGTGGATGATCAAAGGTTGGTTTCTGGGGAAATATGTAAACAAGATATTTAGATAAACTCCTCTGCATTCCCTTGTTATCTGCTCTTTGCTCTTAGCTAAAGGTAAGAAGATTAGACTGCCTTCAGTCATAAACCTTTCCTGAGGCTTTTGCAAAACCTTCTGGCCTTCCAAGAAGATCTGCATCTTTTCTATATTTTTTCCCACCCTTCTGACTGATCTCTTACATCTGATAAAACATACTTTAAACCAACAAAGATGAAAAAAGACAAAGAAGGACATTACATAATGGCAAAGTGATCAATGCAACAAGAAGAGCTAATTGTCCTAAATATATATGCACCCAATACAGTAGCACCCAGATTCATAAAACAAGTTTTTAGAGACTTACAAAGAGATTTAGACTCCCATACAATAATAGTGGTAGATTTTAACACCTCACTGCAATATTTGACAGATCAATGAGACAGAAAGTTAGCAAGGATATTCAAGACTTGAACTCAGCTCTGGACCAAATGGACATAATAGATATCTACAGAACTCTCTATTCCAAATAAACAGATTATACATTCTTCTCAGTGCCACATAGAATGTATTCTAAAATTAATCACATAATTGAAAGTAAAACACTCCTTAGCAAATGCAAAAGAATGAAAATAATAACATTCTCTCAATCACAGTGCAATCAAATTAGAACTCAGAATTAAGAAACTCAGTCAAAACCACATAACTATATATAAAGTGAACAGTCTGCTCCTGAATGAGTACTGGGTAAATAACAAAATTAAGGCAGAAATAAAGAAGTTATTTGAAACCAGTAAGAACAAAGAAACAACATATCAGAATCTCTGGACACAGCTAAAGCAGTGTTATGACAGGAATTTATAGCAATAAATGCTGAAAGTGGGAATGATCTAAAATTAATACCCTAGCATCACAATTAAAAGAAGTAGAGAAGCATGGGCAAACAAATTTAAATGCTAGCAGAAGACAAGAAATAACTAAGATCAGAGCAAAACTGAAGGCGATAGAGATACGAAACCCTTCAAAATATCAGTGAATCCAGGAGCTGGGTTTTTCAAAGTTCTTGCCAGGGAAATCAGCCAAGAGAAAGAAAGAAAGGGTATTCATATATAGAGAGAGGAACCTAAATTGTCTCTGTTTGCAGGCAACATGATTATACATTTAGAAAACCCCATCATCTCAGCCTAAAAACTCCTTAAGCTGATAAGCAACTTCAGCAAAGTCTCAGGATACAAAATCAATGTGCAAAAATCACAAGCATTCCTATACATCAACAATAATCAAGGAGAGAGCCAAATAATGAGCAAACTCCCATTCACAATTGCTGCAAAGAAAATAAAATACCTAGAAATATAACTCACAAGGGATGTGAAGGACCTCTTCAAGGAGAACTGCAAACCACTCCTCAAGGAAATAAGACAAAAAAATGGAAAAAAAATTCCATGCTCATGGATAGGAAGAATCAATACCTTAAAAATGACCATATGTTCCAAAGTAATTAATAGATTCAATTCTATTCCCATTAAGCTACCATTGACTTTCTTCATAGAATTGGGAAAAAAAAATACTTTAAATTTCATATGGAACCAAAAAAGAAGACAATCCTACATAAGAAGAACAAAGCTGAAGGCATTAGGCTACCTGCCTTCAAACTATACAAGGCTACAGTAACCAAAAGAGCAGGGTACTGGTACCAGAACAGATATATAGACCAGTGGAACAGAACAGAGACTTTATATATAACACCACATATCTACAGCCATCGGATCTTCAGCAAACCTGACCAAAACAAGCAATGGGGATAGGATTTCCTATTTAATAAATGGTTCTGGGAAATAAATGGCCTTGATGAAACTGGCTAGGCAGATGAACAAAACAGAAACTGGATCCCTTCATTTTATACAAAAATTAACTAAAGATGGATTAAAGACTTAAATATAAAATCCTAAACCATAAAAACCCTAGAAGGAAACCTAGACAATACCATTCAGGACATAGGCATGGGCAAAGACTTCATGACTAAAACACCAAAAGCATTGGCAACAAAAGCCAAAATTGACCATTGGGAGGTAATCAAACTAAAGAGCTTCTGCACAGCAAAAGAAAACTATCACCAGAGTGAACAGGCAACCTACAATATGGGAGAAAAATTTTGCAATCGACCCATCTGGTAAATGTCTTAATATCGAGACTCTACAAGGAACTTAAACAAATATACAAGAATTACAAAAACAACCCCCAAAAAAGTGGACAAAAAATATGAAAAGACATTTCTGAGAAGAAGACATACATGCGGCTAACAAATATATGAAAGAAAACTCAGTATTACTGATTATTAGAGAAATGAAAATCAAAGCCACAGTAAGACGCCATCTCATGCCAGTTAGAATGGTGATTATTAAAAAGACAGGAAACAATTGCTGGCAAGGCTGTGGAGAAATAGGTACACTTTTACATTGTTGGTAAGAGTGTAAATTAGTATGTCCATTTGTTGAGTCCAACTGGCAGACTCAACTGAGTGACAGATGAAAAGTGTACATTGACACAGGCTTTCCAGTCAGCGAGGCCAAGGACCTCTGCTAGTGTCAGCAGTGGCCCCCATAAGCCAGTGATGTTCACATTTCTTTAGTACAGTTTAAATGACGGGTCTCAAGTAAACACCATTAGAGGGTAATTGACATTGCTGACCGATCCCTTCCCCTGACCCCCCACCTCCCCACCCCTGTCCCCAGTAGAGAGCAGTCATGTGTCTGCAGATGATTAAAGGTTGTTTTGCAGTGGTGGGGGGAATAGGTAAACAAGCTATTTAGATATATTCCTTTACATTCTCTTGTAACCTGCCCTTTGCCCTAGCCCCAGGATAAGAGGATTCGACTACCTTCAACCATAAACCCCTCTCAATGGTTTTGCAAAACCTTCTGACCTTTCAAGAGGTTTGCATCTATTTATAAGTTTTCTCACCACCCTGACCTACAACTATTGTGGAAGACAGTGTGGTTATTCCTCAAGGATCTAGAACCAGAAATACCATTTGACCCAGCAATCCCATTGCTGGGTATATCCCCAAAGGATTATAATCATTCTACTGTAAAGACATATGTACACTATGTTTATTGCAGCACTATTTACAATAGCAAAGACTTGGAACCAACCCAAATGTCTCTCAATGATAGACTGGATAAAGAAAATGTGGCACGTATACACCATGAAGTACGATGCAGCTATAAATAAGAGTAAATTTATGCCCTTTGCAGGGACATGGAAGAAGCTGGAAGCCATCTGTCTCAGGAAACTGACACAGGAACAGACAACCAAACACCGCATGTTTTCACTCATAAGCGGGAGTTGAGAAATGAGAACACACGGACACAGAGAAGGGAACACTTCGCACCAGGGCCTTTTGGGGTATGGGAGACAAGGGGAGGGAGAGCATTAGGACAAATACCTAATGCATGCAGGGCTTAAAACCTAGATGACGGGTCAATATGTGCAACAAACCACCATGGCACATTATACCTATGAAACAAACCTGGACATTCTGCACTTGTATCCCAGAACTTAAATTAAAAAATAAAAAATAAAGTTGGGGACTTCAGCAGTACACCAACAACACTAGTTATAGTATTGAGGCAAAACTCTGTTTTATTTTCTTTCTCAGTAATGCCAGTGAGTTTACATAACCTCACATTTCTTGGAGACTTGTTCATCTCTTTTAATTCTTTTTTCTTTATGTTGTCTTACTGGATCAATTCAAAAGCCTTGTCATTGAGCTCTGAATTTCTTTCTTCTACTTGGTCTAGTCTATTTTTAAACCTTTCCACTGCATTTTGTAATTCCCTAAATGTGTCTTTCATTTCTAGAAATTCTACTTGTTTTTTTCATTAAAATATCTCTTTGGAAATATTTTTATTTGTATTCTAACTTCAAAAAATTTTTATGTTGATTTTTACATTTCTCTTATATATCCTTGAGTAACTTAATAATCAACCTTTGAATTTTTGTGTGGTATTTCAAAGATTTCTTCTTGGTTTCTATACATTGCTGGAGAGGTAGTGTGATTTCCTGGGGATGATATATAACTGTTTTTTTTTTTTTTTTTTTTTTATATCGTCAGACATATTTTTCTGGTTTCTTCTCATTTGGGTAAACTATTTATAATTATTTTTATGAATTTATTTTTGATTTGACTATAGTTTTTCAAATTTCTTTTTTTTCCCTTGAGGATATGATTATAACGTGTATAGTTTATTGTGACCTAATTTGGCTCTGGGTACATTCAGTGGTGAAGATTCTGTATGAGTTTTTTGGTTACAGAGAGTCTTTGTATGATGTTTTTTTTCAGTTGCTGGTTGTAGTAGTGATGTGCTTGGTATGTCCACTGTCTCCTATGAGGTCAGAAGTCTCATGAAGCTTATGTTGTTCCTCAGTGGTGTGGACTCACTCACTTATTTATTTTTATTCCCCCTCAGTATTTTATTCACCAGGTTGAACAGTTCAGGCATCAGACCAGTAGGTGTTGTCCATGGGTAAATAAAGCAAGCTAAAGCAGGTTGGAACATACACAATACCCAGTGGTGGGCAGAAGTCCCAGCTGTAACAAAGGTGGCCAGGGGAGCTCAAAGTATAAAGTATTGAGATCTTTTCAAAGGGAATGGAGGGTGCAACCTCAGTTCTCCTACCAGGTCAGCAGGAAAGAGATCTTCCTCCCACTTCCACTCCTGACCCAGTGTTTTGGCTACTCAGATCAGACAGGTTTCTCCTTTCATCTGCAGGAATGATGATGTTCCATGCAGAGAGGGATTGTGACTTTACCTTCATGCAAGCTGAACCTGGAGGGGATTCTTTCTATGGGGTTTCAGTCACCCTGAAGTGTTTCAGAAAGGCTGTCTACAGGTGCACTCACACTGAGCTCTCATGGGAAATACTGCGGTGGTGTTTGCAGTTGTGGGTAAGGAGGAGAAGAAATCCCCTTCTCCAAGACCCTTGATGAGCACCAAAGCTGCTTGTCTGTTGGGGTAGAGTTGCAGACTTTGCCCACTGAGCCCAGCACTGCCCCTGTCTCTTTGGTGAGGGAAACTTCTCACAAGAGAAAAGTTCTGGGACTGAGGGCCTGCATCTGGATTATTTAGTCACATGGAGTGCTCCCCTGTGTACACTTCCCCTTCCCCTGGGACTAGGAATCCCTGAGGGCCAGATAACTGTGAATGCTGCTGCTACTCTGGGTCTAGCCACCCAGTGGGGTTGCCACACTCCAGACTGGTGATGAGGAATGTCTGCTAGGGATTCAGTGATGACCTATCCCCAAGTCTCCTAGTAGTAGGTACCAGCACCAGCTCTGATGGGGAAACAAGGGAGTGACATAGACTCTGTGAGATTCCTTGCATATAAATAGGCTTATTGTGTTGGGTTCTTCAAATTCCAGGTCTAGTATTAGTGAACTGGCCATGTAGAAAGACTCAAGACCTCCTGGTTAGCCAGAGCGATGCAGGCAATGACGATAGTTGAGATCATGCAAACGTTTTGTTGTTCCTGGGCACTGTGTTATTCTGCCTGCAGGTGTTGTAATGGACTACGTTGGCCTCTAGCCAGCAGGTTGCACTTGTAAAGGGGCACCATCTCCAGTAGTAGCAGTGGGATTTGTGCTTATGTTTCCCCAAGGACGTACTCTGGTGTCTCAGGCAATGGGAAGGGCCATGGAGCTCCCAAAAATTTCTGTCTTTTGTGATAAGTTACCAAGGTAGGTGGAGGGGCAAAGCCAGGTGGGATCTGGGTCAGGTAAGTTAATGCTCTGGCTTCCTTCATGCAGGCACAAGCAGCTGTCTCAATGGGGATCAGAGAGCAGTTCTCTGGCCTCTGGGATAATATTCCATGGAGGAGTGCAGCTACCTCCACTGTACAGAAGAAAATTTTGGTGTAGTGGGGAGTAGCAGGTGGCAGTATGCCCCATCCAGTTCCCTTGAAGTTGGCAAGGCAGGTCTGAGAGCCACAAGATTCCACTAGCAGCAGCTAGCTGGATTCTAAGCAGTCTGTGCTCAGAACTCAAAACTGCCCAAAGGAGAAACCATGGCTTTCAGGCCACACGTTTCCTAATCTGCCCATGAAGCAGGGGCATCCACCTCCTGTGCCTATGACTATAGCATACTTCCTTCTTGCCCACTGTATCTGGCCAAGGGGATTCATCTTCACTCAAGATTAGTTTGGGAATCTTATTTAGGAGGTTCTCTCAACCTGTGACTGTTGCCTGGGTTATCTGGGTGGCTTCTACAAGGTTCTCTGTAAGGTAGGATCAGGATGGGCTTCCGTCTGTTCCACTGGAGTCTGAGAGTACATTTAAAGAACGTGCTGATGCCACTCTGAAGCAGGATATTTTCCTGATCCCTTCACAGGACTCGTGAAGGGGGTGCCCCCTTTACTCAGCCTGCAGCTCTCAAATCCTCCCTTGAGAGAGGATGTGAGTGAATGGGAACTGGAGTACATGAGTGCTGGAGTCAGCCGGCTGCTCTGGCACCAGCAGGGATGAACTCCATTTACTTGGACCTGCTGTGCTCCACCCCTTGTGGAAGGGAGCATGCAGGTGAGAGGGTGTAGGAGCCAGGGCAAGTGCTTTTGGGTGCTGGCCAGAGACAATCCATGCCAGCCCTGTGGCAGTGTCTGGGAGGAGGTGCCCACTGAAGCCACAGAGGGTGTGTTATGTTGCTGTTTTAGCTTGGCTGCTTGCAGACAGCTTAAGTGTTAACAGTTCAGTGGACCCTCTACCTTTTCATGTGAGGCAGCTGTCTGCCACCAGCAAAGGCAAAAGGTAGGTGTGACAGCCTTTTGCATTCACACTCAGATTTCCTGAGTTCTTTTCTGGCATCCAGGAGAAGTGAAGTTGCATGAACAAATTGAAGGATGGTAAATGTGGAGGACTTTTTATTTTCATTTATTTATTCTTTTGCCAATGGAGGTGGCTTTCAGCAGGAAGGGGAGCTTAAAGGGAGAAGTGTTGGAAGATAATCTTCCCCTGAAGTCCAGCCATCTCTGGCTGGATTCCAAAGTTACATCTTCAAGCTTTCTCTCTGAAGTTAAGCCACTTCTTTCTGACTTCCAGCTATAGTCTATGATATCTAGCCTGTCTGCTGGCTGAGCCTCGGGTTTTTATGGGCACAGCATGGGTGTACAGGGCGGGCAGTGGGTGTTTTTGGACAAGTCAGCATTTGAGCGGGAAAACATGGATGTAAGGTGTCACTTTGGGAAGCAGTTTCAGGCTTTTGGGCTTGAGGGTGAGACCCTTGCCACGGACCTCTCCATTTTTTGTCCAGAATTTCCCTGTCTCCTGTCCCTATCAATTGCTTCTCATATACTCCTCACCACTCACTGAATCATCTCCTTTACTGGGTAGGATTAAAACATTCTCCTGAAGGCCTGGACGGTCAGGTTTCCCAGTGGCAATGTATATCCCAGAGGCAGTCTCTCCCCCTCATATACTCTTGGGACTTACAGTTTTCTGCCTGGCTCACAGTGTAGGCTGCAGCTTGCTGCTACTTTCTAAGAGTCTGTGGTTTCTTCAGTTTTCCTGTTAAGTTCTTGTATTGCTTCTTGGAAAATAGTTCACATGAGTCTCTATATATTATTTTGTCTTTCCAAGTGGGAGAGGCATGCTAACAATGTCTTCAATCTACCCCCTTGAAAAAAATCCTATCATCTGGAATTACAGCAGGAGAAAATACCTCTGATTCAGTGTCCAAGTTTTTGATAAAGGTGAGATAGCTATCCGTCAAGTAGACACCCTATAGAAGCTGGTATATGTGTACATGAAACTATAAAAAATATGCATTCTATTTTACAAATATTCTACTTTATGGAAGTGAAAAAGCAATGATGTGAAAGTGATAATCCTGAGAAAATAGGTCGTTGATTTTTCCATCCTACCAAAGCCTAATTGTGTTATTTGTGCTGTAGCAAAATGGGCAGCCCAGCTCTAAAGTTAGCTGTAAGTGAAATGATGTAAACAAGGGAGAACCATGTGTAAGTCAAAGCAAGAAAATAGAGGAGATACCTGTAGAAAAGGTGACAATAGCAAATGTGTTTGTTAATCTGTTTTTTTTTTTTTTAAGACAGTAACTTACTCTGTCCCCCAGGCTATAGTTCAGTGGTGCGATTTTGGCTCACTGCAACCTCTGCCTTGTAGGTTCAAGCAATTCTTGTGCCTCAGCCTTCTGAGTATCTGGGTTTACAGGAATGTACCACCACGCTTGGCTAATTATTGTATTTTTAGTAGAAATAGGGTTTTATCATGTTGGTCAGGCTGGTCTTGAACTCCGGATCTCAGGTAATATGCCCACCTGGGCCTCCCAAAATGCTGGTATGAGCTGTAAGGCATGAGCCCCATGCCCAGCTGTTAATCAGTTGACACGAATCAAAATGTAGTGCTCTATTCCCATGTATGACATAATAGATGTTATTATATTAAGCCCAGATATAGCCCAAATTATTGGGTTGACATGAGTTTGGTAATATCCAACAGATTCTCTGGGGCCTGAAAAATTGCGAGTCCTGATGGAAAACTGCTAACAAGTTTTATCTCAGGATATAGTAAGTGGATTTCTTAAGTTTTTGAATCCAGGGTCACTTTCTTATTTGCGAAATTATAAGTCAGGCTAAATCATTGGACCTCTGGCCAGTCCTTTTTTTGAGAATAACTTACACAGACTTAGTCTCACCAAAAATAGCTTAAAACTTTGACCATTTTTCATTCTATATCTGAGCAGAGAGATGGTGAGAGACAGACAGTTATATCAGGTAGCTTGGAAGGAAGACATTCATAATATTCAGATGGGATCAGCTCCAGTGGTGGGTGTCAGTGAACCTGCCAGCCTGCTGAGTCTGAAGTAATTGTTGCTTGCCTAAGGCTTTCCTGGTTCTTTGGTTGATAGATATTGACAGGTAGGAAGAGGCTTGTAAAGGATTTTCTTCCTGATTTATAGAGATCCCACATGGTGCCTGTGTGTTTCTATGTGTGTTTCATGCAGGTGATGTACTTCCACTTTACAGCCTGCTTACTTTGTGTTCACAATTGTGTCACCCTCTCCCTAAAGATCAATGTATCTGAGGCAATGAGAGAGGACTGATGCTTTGCTCTGAGTAGGCTGCTTATAAATGATTGATTAGAGTCAAAGCAAAACACAAATGAGTGCTTCCAAAAGCCTGTGATGAGCAATGTCTGTGGGCACACAGTTTCTTCAAATCTGCTTTAACTCATGTCAGAGGGAACTGAACTGAAGACTAACACAGAGTAGTCTTCTATGATCAAACATAGTTTTCCCTCTTTAGTTACTGACACAATTTAGGTAAAACCAATTCCTTTTCTAAATGTTCAGCAGAAAATTCAATTTGTTGTAGCTGGAAATAATTTAATGAATCCCAAATAATATCATCTTTTTAAAGTGATATACTAATACAATAAAAAAAAAACACCCAAGCTGTATATATTTGTATTTTTGATGAGTCAGACAAGTGGAAAGGTATAAGAGATGGGAGAAAAGGAAAACTTAATAGTGCATCCGGGGTCTGGTTACTGGAATGAATAGGTTTTAAAAACTCTTAATAATTATTTACAGGATATTGATTACATAAGGTGATATAAATATTCCATCTCTATGCAATGTTAAAATGGAAAATATTCAGTTATTATTTCAATAATGTTATTGCACTTTTAAAAATACTAGGATTATGAAGATTAAAAATGCAATCTAGATATACAAGGAATTCAGTCTATTTCATATAGACATGTCTAAATAGTTTCATCTGCATCATTTTGGGGAAAAAATCATCATGTGTTAGTATTTTTTTCCAAATGTGCAAGACCTTATGTGCTTGTGTTCTTTTTGATTTTCCAAGCATCTTGAAGTTTATATAGGAAAAAGAGGTATGTCTGAATTATGAAATTTGATGGTGTTTTTTGGTTGTGATGTCATCAATAAACACTGTTTCTTCGGAGTTGGGTGAATACTTGTCCATACCCTGGTGATGCCTCATTGAAACAGACTTTTGCATAGGCTGTAGCAATGCACCCATCCTTGGAATTCAAGATGAGAGAACTTTGTTCATCTTCAAGCTTAGCCAGTATTTTCTGTCTCACTGGGTCAACTTCATGTGCTCTAAAACTGGCCTTCTTCCATGAAATGCTTGGCTATTGTGCTGAGCCTTGGTCAGTAGCATAGGCTCCTTGTTCCCTCATGATCATTGCCCAGTGAGAATTTTTGAATCCTAACACAGCAGCAGACATTAGTTGGAGTCACTTTGTCCAACTAAATTTCCATAATTGTAACTCTCCTGGAGAAGTAATTGAGTTCTCAGGCACTTCCTTTTCAATAGGCATCTTCGTTCCTTGCAAAAACTTTCTTATCCATTTTCCAATAAACCATGCCAACGTCCCAGTGAAGAGCAGCATTCAATATTTATGGATGCCTTATATTTGTGCTGAAGTAGAATGGTAATATAATAAAATGTACTTCTAAGTGATTTTTCTGTCTCTACTTGTGTATCTAGAATTATCTGACTTTTAAAAAATTCACTTTTATTTAGCACTGGGTAGCAAGGATAATTTCTCAAGATGCTAATTTTTACTTTGTTCTCATTGCTTTATACTTTTTCACACATCTCAAGAAGGTGTCATGGCTCTTTTGTAGACATTCCTCCCTACTGGTTTTGATTTGGCTAATTAGAATGTATTTGAATGTCCTAGACAGAGGAAATGATAGATGTGAGTATTCAATTTTACAGCTAGACCTGAGTAAAAGTGAAATACCCGAAAAATTTCTGATACTAAGAATAAGGATGATGATGGCAGAAGTTATGGGCTTTTTGTTGGAGATCCACTCAGAGCAGACAACTTGGCTTCATTTACATGCAGATTATTAGATGAAGAATTTCTCCCCATGTTGAGACATGGAATACTAACCATCCTGGAATTTCAACTGTGGGTCTTAGGTCAACTGGGAAGTCCTGGACTCCCTTTCTGAAGAAATCCAGCTTAGACAATTCACATGTTGGCAGAGAGAAGTATGGTCTAATGACTACAGAACTCTTCCACAAATGATCACTTACTAAAATGCCAAGACCCTCATTTATTATTATTATTAATTATTATTATTATTATTATTATTATTATTATTTGAGGTGGAGTCTCACTTCTGTAACCCAGGCTAGAGTACAGTGGCGTGATCTTAGCTCACTGCAACTTCTGCCTCCCAGGTTAAAGCGATTCTCCTGCCTCAGCCTCCTGAGTAGCTGAGATTACAGGTGTGTGCCACCATGCCCAGCTAATTTTTGTGTTTTTAGTAGAGACAGGGTTTCACTATGTTGGTCAGTCTGGTCTCGAACTCCTGACCTTGTGATCTGCCTGCCTTGGCCTCCCAAAGTGCTGGGATTACAGGTGTGAGCCACCATGTGTGGCCTAAGACCCCCATTTATAATCCTGAGAAAACCTCAACAATGATTGAGAAGGAGTGTGCTATACTAGCCTTGTGCTATGGTTTAAATGGGTCCCTCAATATTCATGTGTTGGAAACTTAATCCCCAATGCAACAGTGTAGGGAGGCAGAACCTTTAAGAGGTGATTGGGCAGAGTCCTTTATGAATATATTAATGCCATTATTACAGAAGTAGGTCATTGCAAGAGTGGGTTTCTAATACGAGAAAGATATTGGCCCTCTATCGCTTTATCTTGCATGCTCTTTTGCCATGGGTTGACACACCTTCTGCCATGCAGCAAGAAAGCCATCACAAGGTGTTAGGACCTTGATATTGGACTTCCCAGGCCATAGAACTGTGAGAAGTTAAGTTTTTTTTTTTTTTTTTTTAAATAAATTACCCAGCCTGTTGTGATCTGTTATAGGAACATAAAACTGTCCAAGACAACTGGCTAAAGGTAGACTTCAAGCAAATTGAGTATCATTAAAAAATAATTGATCTTTTCACATCTATTAAGAGGTACTATGCAACTAAAACCATATTTGTTTATAATTGAAGATAAATTTTTGCCAGGGAAGGTTTACAAAGGAATGATAGTTTAAGTAAATCTGGACAGATGAGTAGAATTTCACTAAGTAGAGGAGAGGATATAGGGGTTTCAAGGAACAGGAATTATTTTAAGGAAAGATGTAGAGACACAGCATCTCAAAGCATCTTAGGAAAGAGCAAGCAATCTAGAGTAAGCCTGCAGGTTGCAAAGTAAGAAGGCTGTGTGAAAATACTAGACGACAGGTTGAGGTCTCTTGTGAGAGACCTAGAATATCTTTGTCTAAAGACAATAGGGTTTTTAAGTAGGTGAGTTATAAGCCCTATTCATATATTTATTATTTATTTATTCATTTAAAATTTATTGAGTACTATGTACTTTTCTGAGTGTTTGGCATTTTATAGCAAACAAGAGAAACAAAGCTCCTGCCAACATTCCAAAGAGGGAGGAAGGCTATGAAAACATTATCAAATGGATAATATAATGCTACAGAGTGATAAGTGCTAGAAGCCAAAGTGAAGTGGGGCAAGGCCATGGGGAATTATGAGGAATATTTTATTACAGGGATCCCTAAACCATCCCTGGCCTTAGGAACCCGGTGGCACAGCAGAAAGTGAGTGGTGGGTGAGTGAGCATTACCACCTGAGCTCTGCCTCCTGTCAGATCAGCAGTGGCATTAGATCCTCATAGGAGCATGATCCCTATTGTGGACTGCACATGTGAGGGATCTAAGTTGCATGCTCCTTCTGATAATTTAATTAAAGCCTGATAATCTGAGTGGAACAGTTTCATCCTGCAACCATATCCCCTATATGCCATCCCCGGGAAACATTATCTTCCATAAAACCGGTTTCTCATGTCAAACGAATTAGGGACTGCTGTTTTATTGCATAGGAGAGCTAAGGTAAGTCTCTCAGGGGAGAAATGAGGGATAGAAATACTCGAGGTAAGAAGAATTCAGACAGAGGGAGTAGTAAATACAAAGGTACTAAAGTGAGAGTGTGGTTGGTATTTTCCAGCAATGGCAAGGAGTAGGTGGTAGGGGATGATGTCAGAGAGATCCAGGCTTATAAGACCATTGAAAACATTTTGAATTCCCTCTTAAATGTAATGGGAAATATTGCAGGGCTCTGAGCAAGTCTGCACTTTATCAGCTTCATACCTTTAAAAGATAACCCTGTATATGTATGTTTATTGTGGCACTATTTACAATAGCAAAGACTTGGTGCCAACCCAAATACCCATCAATGATAAGACTGGATAAAGAAAATGTGGTACATATACACCATGGAATACTACACCACATTAAAAAGGTTGAGTTCATGTTCTTTGCGGGGACATGAATGAAGCAGGAAACGATCATTCTCAGCAAACTGGCACAAAAATAGAAAACCAAACACCACATGTTCTCACTCATAAGTGGGTGTTGAAAATGAGAACACATGGACACAGGGAGGGGAACATCACACACTGAGGCCTGTTGGGGATGGGGTCTAGGGGAGGGATAGCAGAAGGTTGGGGGGGGGGGTTGAGGAGGGCTAACGTTAGGAGAAATACCTAATGTAGATGATGGGGGGATGGAGATGCAGCAAACCACCATAGCACGTGTATACCTATGTACCAAACCTGCATGTTCTGCACATATACCCCAGAACTTAAAGTATAATTTAAAAACAAAGAACCCATGAATCCATAGTGACACTCAAAATAAAGGTGGAAGCGGAAAAAAAAAAAATAAAGGATAACCCCATCTACTGTGAGGAGAACTGATTGTAGGCGGGGCAAGAGTGGAAGCAAGGAGAGGGATTAGGATGTCATTGTAGTAGTCTGGGCCAAAGAGGAGGTAGCAGTGCAGAGCGTGGAGTAGAGATAAGGCCTGTAGGCATGTTTGGAACCAGAAGGTAAAGAGCCTTTTCAGTAATATTGACAAGTACTGTTTATTCTACAATCTGCCTTTACCGGCAATGGGACCCAACTGGCCCAAGAGAACAATTAAGTTAAAGTGCTGCTGGTTCTTTACTACCAGAATTTTCACTCATCCTTTATCCCTGTTACTTTAGAAGTCCTACCCAGAGATGTGGTCAGAAGTATACTCAGTGTTCAGTCATAAGCAACACATTGTAACATCTTTTCTCCTAGGTTGCCTCACTGTATAGCAATGTTAACATAGTAACCCTCTCAAGACATCTTAGAAGTAGATGGGTTAAAAACATAAGAAGGAGAGCAGAATTATAATGGCACTTTTGTAAGATACAGATGAAGTGCTTTTTGCTTCAGAAAATAAAATAAGAAAAATTTTAAAAGGCCAACATACTGGTAAATCTATTTACTAAAGCTAAATTTCCAGGTATGTTAGCTAATACAATTAAATAGATGGAATTGTATAGTTCAACTCAAAATAATTTTCATGGAAAATGGCACATTTCTTACTATTCCTGATAATGTTGCCAGTTAGAGATTTAAAAGACAATAGTAGACTTAGCAATTAGCATAGGTGTTCAAAAGGTGTCATGTAACACAACGGATAGTGGGTTGGAGAAGAGTGATGAACACAGAGACTGTAGGAGGCTTTTAAAATTCAGACAGACTGGATTGAGTGCTTGGAGGGAAACAGATTTTGAGAAATACATCTGAGCTTGACTGAGTGTGGGGTCATGGTCTCTCTGGTCGAGCTGTTGAGTGAGTTTGAATCCTGACTTTAACTGTTTCTAGCTGTGGGACTTGTTAAGGTTGCCATGCCTCAGTTTCCTCATTGGGGTTAAGAACACTTGTAGAATCTTTACTAGGATTAAATTAGATTTTTATACCTACAGTTCTTAATGTAGAGAGTGACACATAAGTATTTAATATAGTTTACTAATAATATTGAACTGAGTAGAATTTAGAGACTGGATGCAAAGTGTAAAGATACAGAAGGAATTAAAAAAAAAAAAAAAAGCCTCCAGTGTCTTATTTGGTCCTCTTCGTGGATGTTTCATCACATTGGATTCTGTCAGTAACACATCTTTAAAAAAATTAAAAATGGAGTTTGTTTCAAACATGTTTATCTTTAGACACAGTACTTGTTACGTATATCTAGAGTTCAGCTATTTTTACTGTTGATTGAATTATGAATAAATCACAATATATTTATCAATCAATATGGATGGACATTTGGGTTATTTCATTATGAAAAGTGTTGCAGTAAACATTGTTGTACATGTATTTTGGTGCATGTATGCATTAAGTTTGGTCGAGTATATACCTAGAACTTTTTGTCCAGAGTTCACCATGCAGCTCTGGTAAATATTGTCTAACTCTTCTGGTCTTCTGGTTGTGTCTCTTCTTTTACTGTTGAACTTTAAAGTGAGTATTTTTTGGTGGTAAACTGTATACTTGGACCATAGGGGAAAGCAAATTCTTAAAAATGTAGTCCTTGACTTCTCTTTTTGTGATGCAGAAGAGAACTTAAAAGTGAGGACATTTATGAAGCCAACAAACATATGAAAAAAAGCTCATCATCACCGGTCATTAGATAAATGCAAATTAAAACCACATTGAGATACAATCTCATGCCAGTTAGAATGGCAATCATTAAAAAATCTGGAGACAACAGATGCTGGAGATGATGTGGAGAAATAGGAATGCTTTTACACTCTTGGTAGGAGTGTAAATTAGTTCAACCATTGTGGAAGACAGTGTGGCACTTCCCCAAGGACCTAGACATAGAAATTCCATTTGACCCAACAATCCCATTACTGTGTATATGCCCAGAGGATTATAAATCATTCTATCATAATGACACATGCACACATATGTTCATTGTGGCACTGTTCACAATGGCAAAGACCTGGAACCAACTCAGATGCCCATCAATGATAGACTGGATAAGAAAATGTGGCACATATACACCATGAAATACTATGTAGCCATAAAGAAGGATGAGCTCGTGTTCTTTGCAGGGACATGAGTGAAGCTGGAAACCATTCTCGGCAAACTGACACAAGAACAGAAATCCAAATACTGCATATTCTCACTCATAAGTGGGTGTTGAACAACAAGAACACATGGACACAGGGGAGGGGAACATCACACATCATGGCCTGTTGGGTGGTAGAGGAGGTAGGGGAGGGATAGTAGGGGGTGGGGAGGGATAAGATTAGGAGATTAGGGATAAGATTAGTAGGGGGATTGGGGAGGGATAAGATTAGGAGAAATACCTAATGTAGATGACAGTGGGATGGATGCAGCAAACCACTATGGTATGTGTATAGCTATGTAAAAATCCTGCACGATCTGCACATGTACCCAAGAACTTAAAGTATAATAAAAAATAAAGTGAATATAGATCATGCTTCATTGACAACAGACTATAAAACAAATTTTTTTGTGTATGTCTAATGGTATGTGGATATTGCAATTTGTTTTGTATCTGTTAAATTATCTTGCCTATTTTTCTATTGGCTTGCAAATCTTTTATTTTCAAAATATTTAAAACTTAAATATTTAAGGTATGAGCATTTTATCAGTGATAAGTTTAGCAAATAACTTTCACTGTTCTGGTTTGCCTTTTCTCTCTTAAAAATTTCTTTTGATGAACAGAAGTTCTTAATTTTAATGTAAAACCTTTTATTAACTCTTTCCATTATTGTTAGTATTTATCATGTGCTGTTTAACGAATCATCCTGTACCATTTGTCCAACCTTTTGTTACCAACTTCTTATAAAATTCTATTAGGTATGTCTCTTATAAATAGTATTTGGTAATTGTGTATTTCTCTCCCCTCTGCCCAGTTAGTTCTGTAATTTTTAATGCTGTTTTACAACTATTATTGTGGTTGCTCCAGAAAAAACTACCTCCTTGACTTATTAATGACTATTCTAAATTGTACTCTTAACCCTTTCTTGAGTGTGCAAAAGTCCTGAAATGCTTTAGCATCATTACCACTCTATTCAACTTGTGGGCTATAAACATCAAGCATGGAAATTCTCTGTAAATTTAAAAAAACAGAAAACATAGTTACTATTATTTAATTCTTTTCTTTCTTTCTTTTTTTTTTTTTTTTTGAGATGGAGTTTCGCTCTTGTTACCCAGGCTGGAGTGCGATGATGCGATCTCAGCTCACCGCAACCTCTGCCTCCTGGGTTCAGCCAATTCTCCTGCCTCAGCCTCCTGAGTAGCTGGGATTACAGGCACGTGCCCCCATGCCCAGCTAATTTTTTTGTATTTTTAGTAGAGACGGGGTTTCACCAGGTTGACCAGGATGGTCTCGATCCCTCGCCCTTGTGATCCACCTGCCTCGGCCTCCCAAAGTGCTGGGATTACAGGCTTGAGCCACCGTGCCCAGCCTAATTATTTAATTCTATAAATATTATTGGTATTTATTTTACTCCTTTTCTTGTTCTTGATATCCACCTGCACCTCTTTAGTTCAACTGACATTATGAGTCTTCTTCCTGATGAATTGCCTTTAATATTTCACTTTGTGTGGCCTACTGATCATGAATTCTGTGAGGGTTTCTTTATCTGAAAATGTCTCTGTTTTAGTTTTCATTTTTGAAAGCTATATGATTTTGGTATAGAATTAATATCTATTTCCTTCTAGCAACTTGAAGTTATTTTATTACATTCTGGCGTCCACTGTTTCTGTTGAGAAGCTAGCTGTATTTCTGATTGACTCTCCTTTGAGGGTAATACATCTTTTCTGTGGCTGCTTTTAAAATTTTTGGTTTTTGCTTTTAGTTACTTTACCACAGTGTGCCTAGGAGTGTGTGTTTGTATTTATACTTCTTAGTGAGGATGGCACATCTTGAAATTTATAGGTTGAACGCCAATATTTTGTGAATCTAGCCCTATGAATTTGTAGAAATTTTAGCTTCCAGTCAATTAAAAGTTCTGCTCAGCTACTCACACTCTCACTTCCTTCTTCTGAAATGGCCAGGTACCTCCAGGAGAAAAGTAGCACCTAACTCATTTCACTAAATTTCCTTTTTCTTCCATGTCTTTCCCTGTAGTTTTTGACTGCCTTGTTATCTTTCTGAAAGGAATAAGAAATATAATCAATATAGTTTGTTAAAAATGCAGTATGGGGTTTTAAAATGAATTGTTTTTGCTCTTTTAGAAAGGAGAACATAAATAAATCATAAGCGATTTTCCTTTAAACTCGATGCATGGTCTAAGACATAATATCTTTGTTTCAAATTATAGCTTTAAATGTATGAATAGGTTATAACTGGGGAAAAGTTATCCCTGAACACGAATAATTATCTCATTCTGAATTGCTGTCTGTATTATTTCTAAGAAAGCTTAAGTATATCACAGACCTACTAGTCAGTCCCAGGACAATCTTTCATTGTAAGTATTTTCCCTAGTAGCTTACAGAAATAATGTCCATTCAGATCTTTAGTTAAATCAAACTTGATATATTTAAAGAAAGTAATTTAAATAATTACTTAAAAAATCTTTTGTAAATTGTATTCTTTTTTGAATCTTTGGAAGTCTACTTCTCTCATGTAGTTTACATTAATTAGCAATGAATGACCTTTGTTTATAATGTTTTGTTTTCAAATGAATAAAGTTTTATTTCTAAATATATCAGCAGAGGACTTCAGTACTTCTCCCTCCAATGAAGTGTGGTCATATAGGCTGTATATGCTATTTGGTGCTTCTGTTTCTGTATTCACATTTTTGAGAATAATTTCAGTTCCATTGTGCCTTACCAACAAATTAGAATAAAATCATTTGTGGTAAAATCGGAGTCAGATATGATCTAAGGATTAATGATATGTATCCCTGTATTAAATTGGCCTATAACAAATACTGTATCTGGCTGAACTTGACATTGTAAGAAAAGATTCTATTTTTGACATTTATTCCTTCTGGAGAGTCACTTCCTATAAGTCCACAAAATATTAAGTGCTTAATATTTTCTGAACTTGTTTTTCCTTCAAAGTAAGTAAAACATTTGGCAGGTTTATTGAACTGTTGATGCAGCATGATGCCTCAGGGAAGTGAAAACATTTTCACTAAAATGCTTAAAATAATGACAGTTTATATCCTTAGTCAGGGCAAGGAATGCATATCAGGTGAGAATGATGAAAAATATCCATGAGAATGGTGCAGAATAAATAACTAAAAAACGTTAAGATTAGGCAACCACAGAAATAAAACATTGATCTTTAACTGTTTACCTTCTGAGTAAAATTGCTTTTCCTTGTGTACTTCTTTTCTATTTTGCAAGCAAAAGGAACTAAGTAATTATTTTAGTTATATTTTTCGTATTTTATACTCAAAATCCTTGTGAAAGGTCCTAAGCAGAGTTAATAAAAATGATTTTGGAGTTTGCATAGTTTTTAAGTTAGGTTGCAAAATTCACTTTCTGGTATGATATTGTGGTATATTTAGAGAAATAGTATCTGACTCATGACTTACTGTTTCAAAAAATTTGTTTACAAATGAACTGTTTGGATTTTAGAACTGATTTCAGGTAGAGTTAAGTTTAATGTATCCTGCATGTATATCTTTTGTATTGGGATTTACTAGTTTAAATATCAGCTTTTTTTCTTTCCCCCTGGAAAATGACCCAGTTAAGGGCACTACTCATGTTCTTGTTCATTCATTAAAGATGCTGTACATAGCATTCAGCTGGTGCTTAATAAATAATGAATAAATTAACTGCAAAATAAATTGTGTTTGTAGGCCAGGCCATAATAACCTGTGATAGCACTCTAAACACCAATAGCATTGATCACTTGGTCCAGAAAGCACAGACATTTTCAAAGAGAAGTACGGTAGAGAAGCTTTGTCCTACTTTCCTGGGGACAGGGCTAGTATGAAAGGTTATCTCTAAATATCTGATGCCACTCTGCAATCACCAGCACCTCCTGTAGGTTCCTCCCTGGTACCTGGGTAGCGTATTTGTACCTCCAGTTAAAATTTACCTGACATAGCTTTTTGAGACCTTCAGGTTATGTCAAACTTAAAGCAAGATTGCAAAGCATCAAGTATGCAAATGTTTTCATTTTGGACTTCAAAGCTGTGTAGTCTTAACATTTATATGAGAGAATCAACAGCATAATAAAATTTATTGTCAGTTATGTTTAAAACAAATTATTAACCTACAAATGCAAATATGAGTTCAAGCTGTATAAACAACTTTAGATGACAATATATAGGCAATAAATTATAGAGTGAGATTTATTTCTTAAAAATGCAAATGAACCCATCTGGAAAATATGACAAAATGCTAGTAATTCAATAGGAGAAAGGAATTTGGAAAGCAGTAATGACTGAGAGTCTTCTAGATGCATAATTGTTGGTACTGGATAAAAAATTAAAAATTCAGCATTTGATTTTGGGGGTTGGGAAATTGCATATTTTGGGATGCCTATAACAGTCTGAGTCTGAATATGTTAAAGGCCACAGGTACAGATCATCTTCTTATCATTACAGGGGTAGATTTTCAATATGGGCCACTTGTATTGAGAAAGCTTCAGTCAATGGAAGGGAATGTTGACGAACTAGAAGGAGGTAACAGGAATAATTATGTCTCTAGGAAAATCAACTTTGGAGGAAATGTTCAGATAATAATACAGTCTAAATTGTGTAAGTCAGATCAATGAGAAATTATGGTCCTCTTTATTTAAAGATAGTCTATAAACAGTAGCAGCAGTGGCAACAACAACAATAAAAAGTTTGTTTAAATGTCTTTAAGAGTCACATAAAAATAGAATCAGGAATTGCCTAACAGAAATATAACTTGACATCTTTAAGAAATGTAGTAAAGCAGTTTACTGGTAAAATTGTGCACTTGCCTGGGGCCACTGTAGAATTTTCTCTACTGAAATATATAAGTAAACGTTGGTTTGGAAGAGCAATGTGAATCTCTTCTCCATAAATGTCTTAATATACTTGTAACTTTTCACTTTATCTTGTGTTAAAGTATCTTGATCATCAGTAATTTGGGCTAGTAATGGATCGATTTAATTTTTATACTTTTTCTTGGAATGCCTTTCTCCATAATTAGCTAATCATCCTTTAAATAAGCTGACTTTATTTTAGCAAAAATCATTAAGGAAGGTTGTTATTTACATCATTTATTTCTCTCCAGAACCTCTAATTTTATTGCCGGAAGCATAGGTGGGAACTGTAATTAGAAAAAACATCGTTCAAATTGTGGTGCTATTTCTTCTCTTTTTAAATCCAGGTATGCTAAAACTGTATTAATAAATACCCTTCCAAACAGAATACTCATAAAACCTGTTCAAGTCATCAAAGTATTAACTAGATTAACCTTAATATTTATACATTTAATATTCATTTTTCTATATAAATTAGATATACAGAATAAACATATTAGTAACATGAATTTTTCTCTCAGTCTCTACATAGTGTTATTAGAAAGTAAATAAAGTGTTAACTCTTAGAAAATTTCAGTTAATTCACTTCAAAAGGGCAAAGCTTGATAAACCGTTCTCCCTTATTGTTTATTTGGATTCATATATTTTTGAATGTCCCAGCTAGTCATCATTTCTCTTCCTCAAATGAGATTAAACATACTGATGTTTTCCACCCTTCAAAGCCTGACAGCTTGTAAGTTGTGCTTTGTTTTCCCCTATAAGCAATATGATTATTTTAAGATATTTCTAAGTTAATAAATCCCTTAATTTTCTCGTTTATTGTGAAAAATACATATCAAGGTTAATGTCTCTTTTTACATCTCAGTTTTTTTCTTCTCTTATCCTATGATGTAAGAAGTCTTATTCAAGCCTAAAGGATTAACAGATTAGCAAAAGAAACGGTTGACATTTTACAGTATGTAATGTGATAACTCATAACCATGATTAAAAAAAGCATTCAGTCTAATTCTATATGTAATGTAGCTCTGTAAATGCAATTGCTTTTATCATAGTTATGAATTATTTTGTTGCACTCCACAAAGCGACCTTAGCCTTTCTTTGCTAATCTATTAACTCTTTTTCTGATATAATAAGACTTTTTATATCAGGCGTCTTAGTTCTTAGACAAGAAAGCCATTTCTTTATAAGAAGAGAGCATAGTGGGTTTCTACACTTGAGTGTTTTGTGAAAAGTCTTCAGTTTGAGATCTGAAGGTTTTTATTCTATACTTACTATAATTACCAGAAATTATCTATTCAATGTATGTGAAAGGTGCTTATTTTCAACTAGTTGTATATTTTGAAATGAATGAGGCAATACAGTCATAATTAAAATATTAGAAACCTTTAATTTTTAAAATAAATTCATCTTTTGTTCATTTCAGTTATAGAGGGGAAACTCTAATTCTAACAGAAAAGCAAAATTACTGAAATCGCATTGAAACATACAATGACTTGGTTATAAATATTGAAATGGGATTTAAACATAAAATGACTTCATTGTAAATCTCTTACGGGGATATGACAATTAAAAATCAAACTTAATTTTGGGATTTTATGCCACAATGTCATTTAACAAAAGAGAATTTACTGGTTTGAAGATCTGAGAGATGATAATTTGAGGCTAGTTAAAACATCTACCCATCAGAAGTGTCAAATATGTGAACTATATAATGTATTAGTAGAGCGTGGTTCTGCACGTATGTAAGGAGATTTCAATATCATGGATTAGGTTCTCATATGTCACATTTTACTTGTTATTTTTCCAATTATGATATAAACATCTTGAGGGCAGTGGTCAGATTGGAGAATTTTTTTTTTCTTTCCACAGCACACAGTTTTTTGCACCTAGGAGGGGAGGAATAACGGATGTATTCACAAACAATAATAATTCTTAATAAAAACCAAGAATGATAAAGCACTTTCTCAAAGTAATGTAAGCTACATAGCACTATTTGAGAAAATGAGGTGAGGAAAAAAGGAAAAAGGAAAGAAATAAGAGAAGAGTTAATGAGCTAGCTCCCGTCAGGCTCTGTGCTTATAGAAAACACAGTAGCAAAGATCGACGAACCTGCCATAATCATACTGTTCATCACTGACAGAAATGGAGTGAAAATATGTCCATTACAGTGATTATTTTTCAAAGTCCTGGAGTGTTTTGGAACTTGATTGGGTGTCTTTTCATACTTGGAACTTAAGTTGGAAAAGATTCTAGAGGAGATTAAAAAAACAGTCTAGCAACCCATCAGGATTTTCCTAGACTCGTTGAAAGATGAGAATTTTGAACTTGGATTCACATGCTGTGAATATTGGCATTCATTTCATATGACATTCTTGGTTAGCTTTTTTTAAAAAAAAACTGTGTTTCTGGGGATGAGGCTTGGCTGTATTTACAGAGAGAGGGATAATAGCACATAAAGAATTAAACATAGAATTATAAAACACATTTCTCCAGAGCTCATTTCAATGATATGGATGTGATAAAACCATCTTTCTGGAACCCAGTCTTTTTTTTTTTTTTTCCTCATCATGTACAACCAGACTAACCAGATAGGCCCCATTTTATTGTTTTCCAGGGGCAAAATGAAGCAGTGAGAAGTGGTAATTATACAGACCATTTAAGACTAGGTTATTTGTGCTACTTACGTATAGGCTTTGTAAGGTCAGTGTTTTTGAGGCTGAATTTGCCACTTTCCCCAAGGAAATACCTATCTTATAAAGTGATTTTTATTTTCTGTGAAATACAATTCTGTATTGATACAGGAGAGGCTTTTTACCTTTTCTCTTTTCAAGGAGTCTTCATTGTTGTTCACTTTTGGTTTCTGTTTGCCCAACTTCCCTTGGTATTGGGGAGAGGGAGGTGTATCTGCAAATATCTACCTTGCTCCTCTCTCTTTCTACCTTCTGGCATCTAGCTCCCTTCAGGGAGCACAATCTCTCATTTGTTCTCGGCCATGTAGCAAATGTGGTAGCCACAGCCCTGAATTTTATAGAGCATTCTACTATTTACAGGTTTGCTGTGATTAGTTTTGTAAGTATGCCTAATTGGGGGGTTATTAGGAAGCCTGTAGTTTCCCTAAGCTTTGTTTACAAAGATCAGGCTGTCAAATGTCAAGGCTGGCATTTTTGATGACCTGACTCCTTTGCCTCAGTTATTTCGGGTCTTGGTTGGAAAAGCAGAAGCCTTATTTATTGGTCCTTTAAAAATCTCCAGTGGTATGAAATTTTTAACCTTTACTAATATAGACTGGAGCTTTAAAGAAGATGTAAAAATTAGCCCAATATATTAGGGTTCTCCAGGAAAACAAACAAAAGGAGATACACTTGATGTGCCTTCTGCAAACTGGAGACCTAGAAAGGCTGGTTATATAGTTTGAAGGCCTGAGAGTCAGAGAGCCAATGGTGTAGATTCCAATTCAAGTCTGAAGGTCTGAAAACCAGGAGCTCTGAGGGCAAAAAAGGATCACTGTCCGTACTCAAGCATTCACACAGAGAGTGAATCTTCCTTTCTTACACCTTTTTGTTTTGCTCAGGACCTCTATGAATCGGACAATGTTCACACACATTGGTGAGCATCCTTTATTCAGTCTAAATCAGGCAATACATTTCGCTCAGTGTATTAGCATTCCCCAGAGAACCAATAGGAGGTACACACACACACATACACACACACACACACACACACACAAACACACACGTATGTATGTATGTATGTATGTATGTATAATGAGAACTTTATGGAGGCTAAAGTCTCACCGTCTGCCAACCACAAGTTGGGGGAGCCAGGAAAGCTGGTGATATAATTCAGTTCAAGTCCAAAGGCCTGAGAACCAGGGGAGCTGTTGGTGTAAATCCAAGTCCTAGGGATAGAAAAAATGAGATGAGATATCCCAGCACAAGCTGGCAAAAAGGAAGCAAAGGAGTGAATTCCTGCTTTCTCCACCATTTGTTCTGTTCAGACCCTCAGTGGGTTTGACAGTGTCTACCCACGTTAGGAAGGGCAATCTACTGAGTCTGCAGTTTCAAATGCTTGTCTCATCTTGAAGCATCTCCACAGACACACCCAGCAACAATGTTTAACCAATATCTTGGCACCATAATTACAAAAAAATTTGCAAACTTAATGAGCTTTAGGTCTTACTAATCACTGTTTACGTAACCAAGTGATCACAACTCTTTTCTTAGATTTCCTTCTTCAGCTACATGCTTCTTTCAGACTTTAGCTTTCTCACTAAAAAGTGCTATTCCATCCTATCATCACCAGCATGCCAGATCTTTTACTTCATGCTTCCTGACTAGAAAAATATTAACTGATCCTAGGAATCCATATTTAAACCAACACTTTACTAAACAGTAAAGTTAGATATGGTATTTATTTTTTCATAGTTCATCTTTATACTTTGATATTTTTTAATATTAGTGTTGTATCTTGTGTAGAAAAAACTGACTTCTGTGTCAGGTTGGCTTGAATAACGCCTATAGAGATAGAAAGATTTGACCTTTACTGTTTCTTTCCCGTATCTTCGATGTTAGTTTAATTTTTCTCAAACTCTTCTAATATCATAGCTCCTTATCTTCGATGCTTGCTATGGATATACATGTTTTGGTTCATTGATGAACTATTTCAAACTAATTATTTATTGTATAGAAAGCGTAATTTTAGAACTTGGCTTTTATCAAAGACTCATCAAAAGCCTTGGTCTACTTAACATAAAAAAGTATGTGTACTTTAAAATTTATAACCCACACATCATAGAAATGCCATTCACTGAGTTTTGCTTTTTCTCATTTGATGGATTTTGTCTTCAGTTTGTTGATTGTTTCCTTTACTGTGTTAAAGCTTTTTACCTTGATGTGATCCCATTTGTCTATTTTTTGTCTTGGTTGCCTGTGCTTTTGGAGTATAACTCAAGAAATCATTGCCCAGACAAATGTTCTGAAGATTTTCCCCAATGTTTTCTTGTTGTAGTGTCATAGTTTGAAGTCTTAGATGTAAATCTTTAATCCATTAGGATTTGATTTTGTATATGGCAAGAGATAGGAATCTAGTTTTATTCTTCTGAATATGAATATCCAGTTTTCCTAGCACCATTTATTGAAGAAACTGTCTTTTCTTCAGTGTATATTCTTGGCCCTGTTTCGAAAATGAGTTCACTGTAGGTGTGTGGATTTGCTTCTGAGTTCTCTATTCTGTTCTGTTTATCTATGTGTCTGATTTTATGGCAACACCATGCTGTTTTGGTTACAATAGCTCAGTAGTATAATTTGAAGTCAGATAATGTGATTCCTCCTGTTTTGTTCATTTCGCTTAGGACACCTTGGCTATTCTGGGTCCTTTGTGTTTTCATATTAATTTTAGGAATATTTTTTCTATTTATGCAAAATATCATCAGTGTTTTGATAGGGGTTTTATTGAAACTATAGATTGCTTTGGGTAGTATGGACATTTTAACAATATTGATCATTCCAATGCTTCCAGCCCATGAAGGTGGAATACCTTTCTGTTTTCTTGCGCACTCTTCAATTCCTTGAATCAATGTTTTATAGTGTTTTTAGAGATCTTTCACTTCTTTGATTAACATAATTCCTATGTATTTTATTTGTAGCTATTGTAAATGGGATTACTTTCATGATTTCTTTTTCAAAATGTTCACTGTTGACATATAGAAATACTACTGATTTTCTTATGTTGATTTTGTATTCTGAAGATTAACTGAATTTGTTTCTACGTTCTAAGAGCTTTTTGGTGGAGTCTTCAAGTTTTTCTAAATGTAAGATCATATCATCTGCAAACAAGGATAATTTGACTTCCTCCTTTCCAGTTTGGATGCCCTTTATTTCTTTCTCTAGTCTGATTACTCTAGCTAGGACATCCGGTACTATGTTGAATAACAGTGGTGACTGTGGGCATCCTGATCTTGTTCCAGATCTTAGTGAAAAGACTGTTTTTCCTTATTCACTGTGATACTAATTGTGGCTCTATCATATATAGTTTTTATTGTTTTGAGGTATGTTCCCCTGTTGCAGTTTTTTTTTTTTGTTTTTTGAATCATGAAGGGATGTGAAATTTTAACAAATGCTTTCTTTTAGCATCAATTGAATATTCACATGGTGTTTATCCTTCATTCTGTTGATATGATGTATTATATTGATTGATTTGTATATGCTGAAACGTCCTTGCATCCCAGAGATAAATAAGACTTTGTTATATTTACACTTTCTAGTGTATTGTTGAATTTGGCTTACTAGTATTTTGTTGAGGATTATTGCATCATTATTCATCAGAGATAGTTTTCTTTTTCTGATGTGTCTTCATCTGGTTTTGGTATTGGAGTAATACTGATTTTGCAGAATAAATTTGGAAGTATTCCCCTCTCCTCTATTTTTTGGAATAGTTTGAGTGGTACTGGTATTAATTCTTCTTAAATGTTTGGTAGAATTCAGCACTGAATCCATCAGGTCCCAGTGTTTTCTTTACTAAGAGACTTAATTAAGGTTTTTTGTCTCATTACTTGTAATTGGTTTGTTCAGGTTTTGGATTTCTTCCTGGTTCATTCTTTGTAGGTATCTAGGAATTTATCTATTTCTTTTATATTTTCCAATTTATGGACATTTTCCAATTTATGGGCCAATAGTTGCTGCAGTGTCACTAGTAATGTCTTCTTTTTCATTTCTGATTTTATTTATTTGGATCTTTTCTCTTTTAGTCTGGCTAGAGTTGTCAAATTTGCTTAACTTTTCAAAAAAACAAACTTTTTGTTTCATTGATGTATTATTTATTCATTTCAATTTCATTTATTTCTGCTCTAATCTTAATTATTTCTTTTCTTTCAGTTTTGAGTTTGGTCTGCTTTTGCTTTTCTTGTTCTTTAAGGTACATTATTAGATTGTTCATTTAAAGTTTGTTACTCCTTTTTGATGTAGACACTAATTGCTATAAACCTTCCTCTCAGTACTGCTTTGGCTGTATCACATAGATTTTGGTATGTTGTGATTCCATTATCATTTGTTTCAAGAAATTTTTCAATTTTCTTTTTGTTTTCTTCACTGACCCACTGGTCATTCAAGAGCATATTATTTAATTTCCAGGTATTTGTATAGTTTCCAAAATTCATCTTATTACTTTCTATTTTTATTCCATTTTGGTCAGATAAGATACTTAGTATTGTTTTACTTTTTTCGAATGTTTTGAGACTTTGAATGTTTGTGACCTAACGTACAGTTTATCCTTGAGAATAATCTATGAGCTGAGGAAAATAATGTGTATTTTGCAGCTCTTGGATGAAATGTTTTGAAATATCTATCAGATTCATTTGGTCTGTAGTGCAGAGTAAGTCTGATGTTTCTTTGTTAATTCTATCTAGATGGTCTGTCCAATGCTGAAAGTGGGGTGAAGTCTCCAGCTGTTATTGCATTGGGGCCTATCTCTCTCTTTAACTCTGATAATGTTGTGTTGTATATATGGGTACTCCAGTGTTAGGTGGATGTATATTTAAAATTGTCATATTCTCTTGCTGAATTGACCCCCTTATCATTATATAGTGATCATCTTTGTCTCTTCTAATAGTTCATGCCTTGAAATCTATTTTGTCTGATATAAGTATAATGGCTTCTTTTTTTTTTTTGTTTGTTTCCATTGACGTGAAATATCCTTTTCCATTTATTTTCAGTCTATGTGTGTCTTGGTAGGTGGCATGTGTTTCTTGTAGGAAACAGATCAATGGGTCTTGTTTTTTTCATCCATTCATCTAGTCTATGTCTTTTGATTGGAGCACTTAGTCCATTTATAGTCATTGTTATTATTAATAAGTAAGGCCTTCTTCCATTTTGTTACTTGGATTTTTTTGTGGTTTCATGGTGTTCTCTGTCTTATTTCTTTCCTTCCTGTCTTTCTCTAGCAAAGGTGATTTTCTCTGATAATATGCTTTAGTTTCTTGCTTCTTATTTTTTGTTTCTCCATTGTATGTCTTTTGGTTCAAGGTTACCTTGAGGCTTGCACATACTATCTTACAATCCATTATTTTAACCTGATGCTAACTTAATACTATTTGCATAAACAAACAAACCAGTAAGAAGAAAACCAATAAAAACTCTACACCTTATCTTTGTACTCTACTTTCTAACTTTTTTTGTTTGTACTTATATCTTACAGTATTTTATGTCTTGGAAAGTTGTTGTAGTTTTGCCCCATAGCCATCACAGCTGGTAATGTCTTGAGTCTCACCTGAAGTCAGCAAGTCTCAGAGGCTCACCCAAGGCCCTTGATATAGTACCTGGGGAATGCTATTGGTTATTCAGGGTTCAAGGGCTCTTAAGTTAGTAAGTGAAGAATGCTGCCAACACTAGGACCTTTCCTTCAAGGTAGCAGGTTGATTTTTGGCCCTAGGTATGTCTAGAAATGTCTTCTGGGTTAGGGCCCCAAATGGCAGCCTTAGAACTCTGACCAGTGGCTTATCATGTTGTGGTTGAGTTGGCATCCTAGATGCCAGATGTATTTCTCCCCTTTCTTCCCTCTCCTCTCCTCAAGCAGAAGGAGGGCGTTTCTTTTAGAGCCTCCAGCTGTGCAGCCTGGGGTTAGTGAAAAGGTGATGCCAGCACTCTCTTGGTCACCCCAGCTGTTGTCTCAGTGTCTTGCGCTCCCCTTGTCCAATGTCTTTGGATTGGGTTTAGTTCAGCACTAGGATTCACCTAAGAGTTGTAGTTCTTATGGTCTAGACTACCTTTCAGGTTTACTTGAAGACATAGAGTGTTGTAACCCTTGGTGGTGAGGCTCACAGGCGCTTGATTTTGGACCACTGAACATGATGATTTCCCACCAGATAGGCTTGTTTAAATGCTGAGGTGGGTGAATAGCAGCTAAATTTGGTCTGGTTTTTCTTTTTGTTCTAACAGGATAGCACTAAGTTAAATGCCTCATAATTGCTATGTTTTTTCCTCCCCCAGAGCCTCGAGATGCTCTTGGTCCCACACTGCAGCTTCTGAGGGTGGGAGAGGGGTTGGTATCAGTGATTCTGGACTGTTCTTTCCTGTTTCTTCAGTGATTTTTTCAATAATATAACATCAAAACTAGGTACTATGAGCACTCACCTGATTTTTGCTTCGTATGAAACAATCAGTGGAGCTTTCTAGTCTACTACCGTGTTCTCAAATATGAGGTTTCTCCATTTGGTAGTTTGATTAAATTTCTTTAGGTAGTCTTATTTAGGTTAAATCTGCCTGGTGTTCTATAACCTTCTTGTACTTGGATATTTATATCTCTCTAGATTTAGAAAGTTCTTTCATTATCTCCTTAAATAATCTCTATTCCTATTTCTTTTTCTAACTGCTCTTTAAGGCTAATAAGTCTTAGATGTGCCCTTTTGACTGTATTTTCTATATTTTATAGGCATGCCTCTATTTTTTTTTTTGTATGTATTTTGAAATAAACCGTCTTCAAGCTCATGCATTCTTTCTTCTTTGTCAGTTCCACTGTTGAGAGACTCTGATGCATTTTTTACAATGTCAATTGAGTTTTTCAGCTTCAAAATTTGTGCTTAATTTTTCAAAATTATTCCAACCTTCTTGTTAAATTTATCTGATAGGATTGTGAATTTCTTCTCAATGTTACGTTGAATCTTGCTGAGCTCCCTCAAAACAGCTATTTTGAATTCTCTCTCTGAAAGGCCATGTATCTCTGTCATTGATTACTGGCACTGTATTTTGTTTGTTTTGTGAGGTCATGTTTTCCTGGATAGTCTTAATGCTTGTGGATATTCATCAATATTTGGGCAATTAAGAATTAGTTGGTTATTGCAGTCTTCACATTCTGGGTTTGTTTGTACCTTTTATTCTTGGGAAGGCTTTCCAAGTATCCAAAGGGAATTGAGTGTGGTGATCTAAGTCTTTGGTCACTACAGTCATATGTGCATTAGGAGGCACCCCAAACCTAGTAACACTGTGACTTTTGCAGATACATAGGGGTACCATTTTGGTGATCTTGAGTAAGATACAAGAGATTTCCCTGTGTTACCAGGCAGAGGCTCTTATTATCTTCCTTACTTTCTCCCATACAAACAGTCTCTCTGCTGAGCTAGTTGGAGCTGGGGGAAGGATGACATAAGCTCACTTGTATCACTTGAGGATGTCACCCAAGTCTTGTAGCAACCAGATTGGCTACCATCAGTGTTCTCCTAAGGACCAAGGGCTCTTTAGACAGCAGGTGTGAATCTATCTACCCAGGCTTATATCCTTTCCTTTGGCATGGTGAGCTCCCCTCTGACTGAGGGCAGATCCAGAAACACTGTCCAGGAGTCAAGGCCTGAAGTCAGGAACCTTAAGAACCTTCTTGGTCTTCTATTCTACTGTGGCTGAGCTGGCACTCAAGCCATGAGAAAGTCCTTTTCACTCTTCTCTCTATTTTACTCAAGTAGGAGTCTCCTCCTGTGGCCACCAGTGACCCAGGCCCATGGCAAATACTCCCTGTCTACTGCTGATGTTTACTCAATGCCCAAGGGTTCTTCAGTTGTTGGTTGTGGTAAATGCTGCCATGGTTGAGTACCACTGGGGACTCCCTTCAGGGCAGTGGGTTCCCCTTTGGCCCAGGGCAGGTCCAGAAATTCCATCTCAGAGCCTGGAATTGGGTCTCTCAGTGGTCCACCTGATGCTCTACCCAACTATGGCTGAGCTGGTATTGAAGCCACAAGACAAAGACCCCTTTAATCTTCACTCTCTTTTTCTCAAGCAGAAGAAATGTCTCCCAATGGTCAACACAATTAGGAATGTGCTTAATCACATCTGGAGCCAGCATGACACCGAGGCTCACTAAAGTCCATGGCAAGTACTGTATGTCTATCGTTGAAGTTTATTCAAGGCCCAAGGGTTTTTTAGACAGCAAATGATGGATCCTACCAGAACTGGGTTTTTCCTTTCAAGGGAGCAGGTTCCCTTCTGTCCCTGTATGTGTTTAGAAATTTTGTCTGGGGATGGAATGGAATGGGATGTGGCCTCAAGACTCTGCCTCTACTGTGGATAAGCTGATATCCAAGTTGCAAGGCAAATATCTATTTACTTTGCCTTCTCTGGTCCTCAAGCAGAAGGAAGGCGTCTCTCAAAGCTGCAAGCTGTGCTGCCTGGGGTTAGGGTAGGGGTGATGCAAGCACTCCTTTGGCCACCTCAGCTGGTGTCTCACTAGGTCTTATGCACACCAAGCCCACTGGCTCTGAGCCCAGCCCAGCACCAGGACTTTCCCAAGAATTGCAGTCCTTTTGGCCTTTCTTTCAAGTATGCTTAGAATCACAGAGCACTTTAGCCTGCAGTGGTCAGGCTAGCCAGAACTCAGTTCTAACCACTGAGATTTACGATTTTCCTGTAGCTAGGGATGGTTTAAATTCTCTCTCTCTGGGCACTGACTGAATTCTGCCCTTTGTTCCTTTCTTCTGTGACAGGACACTGAGTTCCAGTGCAAAGTCCCATGGTCACTGGCTTCTTCCACCCCTGAGCACACAGATTCTCTCTCTGTGCCACAAGGCTGTTGCCAGGCAATTGGGAAGGGGTTGCGTCACCAATTCAAAAATATCTTTACTACCCTCTTCAGTGCCTCTTTCTTTGATACAATCCTAAAACCAGGTACTGTGATTACTCACCTGATTTTTCATTCTTGTGATGGTGCTTTCTTGTATGGATAGTTGTTCAATTTGGTGTTCCTTTGAGGGGGTGATCACTGGAGAATTTTGTTTGACCATCTTGCTCCACCAGAATCAGATATTATTAATATTACTAGCAATTTCTGTATAGTCATGCACTTCATAAAGACATTTCAGTCAGTGACAGACTGCACGTACAGCAGTGGTCCCATAAGATTATAATGAAGCTGAAAATTTTGTATTGCCTAGTGATGTCTCAAACATTGTTACATTATGTTGTGTTGTCCTAGTGCAACTCATTCATCCCATTCTTGTGGTTATATTGATGTAAACAAACCTAAGTACTACTAATCTTTAAAAAAATATAGCAATGTAATTATGTGCACTACATAATACTTGCTAATAAATGACTATGTTCCTGGTTTGTGTATTTTCCACACTTTATGTTTGTTATTTTACAGCATACTCCTTCTACTTATAAAAAAAAAGTTTACTGTAAAACAGCCTCAGGCAGAGCCTTCAGAAGGTATTCCAGAAGAAGGCATTGTTATCATAGGAAGTGACAGCTCCATGTGTGTTACTGCCTCTGAAGACTTACCACTGGGATAAGATATGGAGTGAAAGAGTGAAAGAGTGATATTGATGAATCTGGTCCTCTGTAGGCCTGTGCTAATGTGTGAGTTTGTGTTTTAGTTTTTAAAAAACGTTTAAAAGGAAAAAATTAAAAAAATAGAAAAAAGCTTATAGAATAAGGATATAAAGAAAGATCATTTTCTATAGCTGTACAGTGTGGTACAAGCTAAGTGTTTTTACAAAAAGTTAAAAAATGAAAAGTTTATAAAGTAAAAAAAAAATTACGGTAAGCTAAGATTAATTATTGAAGAAGTGAAAAATATAAATTGTTAAATGTACATTGTTTTTAACATCTACAATAGTACACGTTAATGTCATAGTCCTTCACATACACTCACCACTCACTCAATCAGAGTGACTTCTAGTCTTGCAAGCTCCATTCGTGGTAAGTGCTCTATATAGGTGTACCATTTCTTTTACATTTTATCTTGTATTTTTATTGAAACTTTTCTGTTTGGATAAGTTTAGATATAGAAATACTTGCCATTGTGTTATAATTACCTACCGTATTCGATATGTTCACACATGTACTGTATAGGTTTGTAGCCTAGTAGCAACAGGCTGTACCATATAGCCTATCTCTAGCAGACTACGCCATCTAGATGTTTGTACTGGTAGAATACAGTCCTCTCCCTGCAGCTGGAGTGGTTCCACAGAGAAACTAACTTGCTCAAGGTCACCTGACAGAGTAAGGCCTAGAGATCAGCCTTCTAATTCAATGCATCATTCCCAGTAAATTGCCTTATGTGGTAGAAGAAAGACCCCCATGACAGATAGAAAAACTTTTGTTTTAATGATAGCTCTCTGCATGGTCTTTAACATTGCCTTAGTTTAATTAAAAATTGGGAATACAATAAGCAACTTTTCAGAAGCGTTATAGGGATTAAACATGATGTACATAAGCCATTTGGCACATTTAAAATAATCTAACAGACCTTTACTGGACACCTACTATATGTCAGACATAGTTTTAGGAACTAAGGGCCTAGCAATAAAAAATATGGGTGAAATCTCTGTCTACTTGAGCTTATGTTCTCATACACAATTAAAGAGCTGTAGCTATTTTTATTGACACCATTATTGTACAACTTCCATGAATCTTTTTATTTCTTCATAATTAGTCATCAAATTCCATCCTTTCTGCTTCCTTCCCTCTGGATCTGGATCTGCAATATTATAATTTCTTCTGTTTCTCTCTGCTCTTGTTATCACTGATCCCTCACTGTGTGCCAGGGTACTTCATAGACACTGTGTTTGCCTCTGTAAATAGTCCAGTAGTTGGTTTCTAGTGGATTTTTAGCCTCCTTAAGACTTAAGACAAGCGCTGTGTCTTCAAGACATCTCATTTTAGCCCAATGTCATATACATAATACACCCTCAATAAGCCTTAGTAATAATAAATGAAGGCTGTTGTATAGAAAAACTGCTTTTTTTGTAACTCAGCGATAGATGCTGTCTCTGTATTATGTTTTAATGATTGTATATTAAATTCTTTTCAATATGAGTAAGAAACTATTGTTAGTGTTAACATAGGTTCCTTTTTACATAATGTCCAAATAACTAATTAGCAATTTATTAAAACTAACAATAAGTATAAATTAAATTTCAAACTACTTTTTTTTGTGGTGAAGTACCTTCTCAAATTTTTCTATGGGTTATATGTGTAAAAAAAAAAAAATACACAAATAGAAAAGCGTTTGTTATTCACATTTCCTAACAGAGACAGCTTTTTTGTCTCTCCCTGGGGCTGCTTGAGAAATTGAAACCTTCTGTTTTAAAAGTTTAAAAAGTTATATGATGAACTTAATTAATGGACAGAGTCCACAAGAGTAAATTTGTAAAAGTGGCGGGGGGGTGGGGATGGAAAGGAAGAAAAAGCCCATGAAAGGTTCTAGCACTTAGACTGGAAGCTGGAAAGGCTTTGATTTCCCCTCTGCCCTCCTTATCTGAAGATCCATACTCATTTCCGCTGTGTTTCCTCCATGAGGCACATGGCAGGGTGGACCTGCCCTGCACAGATAGTCACTGAGGGCTGGTCATCTACCTAGTTTTTTATTTCAGTTTTTAGCTTTTCTCTCCACTAGTGAGGTTCCTTTTCTTATATTTTTAAAATCTGTACTTATTTGCTTATTTAGACAGAGCTTAATTTCAGTTACATAATGTCAGCATAGTCTGAATTGTTGTCAGTTGTATCTTATTCAAAAATATCATACAGAATATAGTGTAACACGTTGGAAATAAAATTTTATCATTCAGTAGCATTAAAAATGTAGGGTGCCATTGAAACAAATAATAGATCTGCTCCTTTTAATTAAACCATACACACTTTTTGTGTAGTAAATGCACCATATAATTACTATAGTTTTATATTCACAAGGCAGAAAATATGTTTAATGTAATAGTTTTTCTTTAGTAAATATTGTATGAGATGATTGAAAGAATTAATTTCATTGCAGCTTGGGTAGCTCCATAAGAACTAGCAATACCACTGTAAAACAGACTCTGAAGCAGCAGGAGCACAATGTTGATTATTTTTTTCCTGTATTAAATCCATATAGTTAACAATAGTATTGTTGGCAAAATAAACTATACTATGATTTGAGATCAAGACTACTGGTTAAACTACCACTACAAAGAAAGGATAATTGCAAAATAGTTTTCTGTAAAAAGGAAAAAAACCTATTTTTATTTTTGCTTTAAAATGGGGATACATTTAAAAGCAAAATAGCTCTTTTTTGCTTTAAAATGGGCATACAGTTTCATCATTGTGCTTAAATGGTAAGATAGCACCTCGTATTCTTAGAGGTTCTTGTTTTATCTGCTCTGGTGTTATTTTAGATGTATAATAAAATCAATTCTTTTCAAATAAATATGATTATGAAAGTTCTCAGACAAGAATAAAACTACAGTGTCTGAAAGCAAAAAGCACAAAACTAATGTAGTGGAATTCATGGTCTGTTTTCTTACTTCTTGACTGATACTCTTATGAAGGAAATTTTATTCAAATAATTTATTATAACTATAGCCAAGAGCACATACTCTTAGATAGCAGCTGTGTGGTGTGATCTAAGAAATGAATTTGCATTGTAGACTGAAGTTTTTGAAAAGCTTCCCTCCAGTGTGAAGTATCTTTATTCACTTCTTAAAATAGTTGTTTGTGTAACATTGTAGTTTTGTAATAAGATGTATTTTTAGAAGAAAAAATAGTTTCAATTAAATTTTACATTTACATGTTTCTGTGCAATTCTATAAAACAAACATATTAGTCTTGATTTGGTAGAGGGCCTCAGGGGTTCTTGGGTGTTAGGGAAACACTGTTTTACAGACAAGAGAGCCCCTCCCTACCCTAAATTAGTCCCCTTTGGACCATCAGTGTCTCCTCAAATTTAATTCCTCGGCACAATATAAATAGAAAAACAAATGGCCCTTAAAATGTTTGTCATGTTACAGACTAGTAGCATCCATAACTAGTGCCATGTGGCAATTCAATGATTAAAATGATTACAGAACAGGTGGCATTCAGCATTACCAAAGAGACCAGACATCAGTCATTCAAGAAGAGGAGTCAGTTAAGCTTGTCTGTTAAAACACGGAATTGTCTGCAGTCTCGAGCTCCTTCTGAAGTATAATTTAAAGGCCATATATTCTATCTGAAATGTCCCTTTTATTTTTTTAATTATTATTATTATTTTTTTTTTTTACAGAGTCTTACTCTGTCACTCAGGCTGAAGTGCAGTGACACGATCTTCGCTCACTGCAACCTCCGCTTCCTGGGTTCAAGCCATTCTTGTGCCTCAGCCGCCTGAGAGTAGCTGGGATTACAGGTGCACACCACCAAGCCTGGCTACTTTTTGTGTGTTTAATAGAGATAGGGTTTTACCATATTGGATGGGCTGACCTCGAACTCCTGGCCTCAAGTGATCCTCCTGCCTCGCCCTCCCAAATTGCTGGAATTACAGGCATGAGCCACTGTGCCTGGCCATCAAATGTCCCTTTTATTATATGCACAGAGAGTAACAACTGACATCAGTCCAGCCATCAAGCTCTAAAGTCAACACAATGTAGAAAAATAGAGGACAGTGATCAGACTAAATTTAATCAGAGTTTAACATCCTTTTCCGCAGTTTTCTGAACAGTGAATGATATATTTCACTGAGTTTTCTCAGTCAGTGAGATTTCTGACAGTTTGTTGGCTTTTTGAAATAACCTGTAGATAATTGTTTTTAATATTTTTTGGAAAGTTTTGGATATATTTATTAGGTACCTTGCAATCATTATGAGGTCTGGCTCTGCCACTGCCCTTTTTCTGGATATACAGTTCCATCTGCTGCTTGGGAAAAATATTCCACGGTATGTGTCACAACTCAGAATTCACATTCCCAATTCAATCCTAAGCTCCCCTCTGATCTTCTCTTATTTTCCTCTGGCATTTAGCTCATTCAGGCTCAAAACTTTAGGGTCAGCTTTGACTGATTGATTGACTGAAACATTTTCTTTGGATAAAATTTGGAAAAAAGTTTTGCAGAAAGTTTTGTGAAAGAAACACCTATATACTACCTATATACTGGTTACCCAGATTCTTAAGTTGCTTACATTTGTCTTCTTTCTTCATGTCATTCTCTCTTTCTTTTTCCCTTTCTATATATAATTTCTGAAACATCTGACAGTAAATTGGAGTACGGTGTCCCTTTGCTCAAAAATGCTTCACTATGTATTTTCTAAAAATGGACATTACTTTACATCACCACAGATAATTGTTATATGCATTTCATATAATTATTTATTTTATAATATTATTAAAAAACCTAATATTGATAAAATACTATATCCATTTTTTTTCTTGGTTCAGGATAAAATTTGGGATCAGGCATTGCATTTCGTTTATATCCCTCTTTACTCTCTAATCTGTTGTCATTCCTAGTGTTTGGAAGGCTATGGAAGAACTACTTGAATGGTCTTCAAAGAAGGCAGTTCCCTTAGGGAAAGGTCATATTTCTGTTAGACCAAGAAGAGGAAACAGACTTGGTGGTGCAGTTAAAGTTTCAATTAATTGAAGCATTAAAATAAAATTTTAGAGAGTTTTGCTAATGATTACCTGTGAATTCCAGATGATTCAGTGGAAAGACTTTAGGATTTGGGAAGAAATGGCAGATTGAGAAGGGTATGTGAAGAACAGGGTGAGAGATAAGGTCTGAAGAGGTCAACGTGAATTTCTTGTGGAGGTTGACACTAAGAGAAAAAAAAGATAATAAGTATGAGTATGATGAGTATTGAGGAGCAGAAGTTGTATCTTGCCAAGAGCAGGCAGACTCTAGAACTTCCACAAGGTTCCAGCAAGGAGGTCAACATCGAGACAGACTTACTCCAAGTGAATAATCTCCTTACTGATCTTTCAAGACAGAGGCAGAAATGTTAGATGTATGCACCATTCGTCCTAGCAATATTACTTAGTGATTCAGAAGTGAATAAGCTTTAGGCCTGATGCTATGGCTCTCACCTTTAATCCCTGCATTTTGGGAGGCCAATGAGGGTGGATCACCTGAGGTCAGGAGTTCAAGACCAGCCTGGCTAACATGGTGAAACCCCATCTGTACCAAAAACAAACAAACAAACAAACAAAAAACCAATATTAACCAGGGATGATGGTATATGCCTGTAATCCCAGCTACTCAAGAGGCTGAGGCAGGAGAATTACTTTAACTTGGAAAGTGGAGGTTGCATTGTGCTAAGAGTATGCCATTGCACTCCAGCCTGGGTAACAGAGTGAGATCTGCCAAAAAAAAAAAAAAAAAAAAAAAAAAAAATTAAACTTCAAATTTTTTTATTAGAAATGTATTTCTTTGTTTAATTCCAAAGAATAATATTTAGAAATCAAGAAGCATTCACATATATCAAATAGATGTTTCCTGATAATATGGCTAGGAAGAATCTGTCAACTCAAGAACTAAAACTGGTTTCTTTCTTTAAACATATTGGTTGATAAATTTCACTATTCTTTCTGCTTAAATAGAAAAGCCTTTCCTAAGAATGTAAGAGCTACTTAGGTAAAGAAAAGAATGTAACATATTTCAAAGAAAAGGCTGGTAATATTTTCAGAAAAGGCTTAATATAATTTACTGCAAGGTATAATAGGTAAAAAGTATATTTAGACTATAGAATTTTAATAAATATTTTCCTTTAACAACAGAGGATTGATGCAAAAAAGAATTAAGAACCAAAATAGGATAACCATTAATTGTAGTATATTAAGTTTCTATGATTAAATATTTTATCCATTAATAGTTCTACTTACCTATGCATAACATCTAAGATTATAATATTATGATAAATAGGCATTATCAGTAGGAAATAAATACGAGGAAACAAGGAAAATTACTTTTACTGTATATACATACATATATATATATATATATATATATATATATATATACATATATTTCCTTTGCATTTTTAAAACACATTGATAGATTACCTATTCAAAAAAGAAACAAAATTAACTAAACATTTATTTAGCAATGTATAAACAACCCATATTAGTTTTCAAAATTATCCAGTACTAAGTATTTATGGGCCTCATTTTAGGTAATTCTTTTTTTTTACTTGCATTTTAGGTTTTGGGGTACATGTGAAGAACATGCAAGATTGTTGCATAGGTACACACATGGCAGTGTGATGTGCTGCCTTCCTCCCCATCACCTATATCTGGCATTTCTTCCCATGCTCTCTCTCCCCAACTCCACACCCACTGCTGTCCCTCCCATATTTCCCCCCAACAGACCCCAGTGTGTGATGCTCCCCTCCCTGTGTCCATATATTCTCATTGTTCAACACCCACCTGTGAGTGAGAACATGCGGTGTTTGATTTTCTATTCTTGTGTCAGTTTGCTGAGAATGATGGTTTCCAGGTTCATCCTTGTCCCTATAAAGGACACAAACTCATCATTTTTGATGGCTGCATAGTATTCCATGGTGTATATGTGCCACATTTGCCCTGTCCAGTCTATCATTGATGGGCATTCGAGTTGGTTCCAGGTCTTTGCTATTGTAAACAGTGCTGCAATGAACATTCGTGTGCATGTGTCCTTATAGTAGAATGATTTATAATCCTTTGGATATATACCGAGTAATGGGATTGCTGGGTCAAATGGAATTTCTATTTCTAGGTCCTTGAAGAATCACCACATTGTCTTCCACAATGGTGGAACTAATTTACACCAACAGTGTAACAGTGTTCCTATTTCTCCACATCCTCTCCAGCAACTGTTGTCTTTAGATTTTTTAATGATCGCCATTCTAACTGGTGTGAGATGGTATCTCAATGCAGTTTTGATTTGCATTTCTCTAGTGACCAGTGATAATGAGCATTTTTTCATGTTTGTTGGCCTCATGTATGTCTTCTTTTGTAAAGTGTCTGTTCATGTCCTTTGTCCACTTTTGAATGGGTTTGTTTGCTATTTTCTTGTAAATCTGTTTTAGTTCTTTGTAGATTCTCGATATCAGCCCTTTCTCAGACGGGTAGATTGCAAAAATATTTTCCCATTCTGTTGGTTGCCAGTTCACTCTAATGATTGTTTCTTTTGCTATGCAGAAGCTGTGGAGTTTGATTAGGTCCCATTTGTCTATTTTGGCTTTTGTTGCCAGTGCTTTTGGTGTTTTGGTCATGAAGTCCTTGCTTATGCCAATGTCCTGAATGGTTTTGCCTTGATTTTCTTCTAGGGTTTTTATGGTGTTAGGTCTTATGTTTAAGTCTTTAATCCATATGGAGTTAATTTTAGCGTAAGGTGTCAGGAAAGGGTCCAGTTTCTGCTTTCTGCACATTGCTAGCCAGTTTTCTCAACACCATTTATTAAACAGGGAATCCTTTCCCTGTTGCTTGTTTTTGTCAGGTTTGTCAAAGATCGGATGATTGTAGATGTGTTGTGTTGCCTCTGAGGCCTCTGTTCTGTTCCTGTGGTCTAACTCTGTAAACATTAGTTGTTATATTTATATTTATTCCTCTTTTATAGGTAATAAAATTGACATTAAGAGAAGCAATGCGCTCAAGATCCATAGCTATAAATGAAGAAACAAGGCTCTGAATTTCATTTTAGAAGGGATTGTACAGAGCTCAGCTAAGCCAGGAGAGAGAGCTGAGTTTCAGGTGTCAGAATACCTGATTAAAACAAGCCAAACATGAAAGTCAAGCCTTTGATCTTTGTGATGGTACAAGCCAGAGGCTAAACCATGAGGAAGCACAAATTCCCCTTGTTCTATTTCCTCTATGGAATAGTGCTCCTGTTCAGGATCAAGTGGATTAATGCAGATGTGGGAGTCATCTCACTGTTCAGGGCTCCAGTTTTATGGCAGCTTTATGAGGGGCAGAGGGATGGTAAAGGTAGAGGGATAGAAGAGGAAAAAAACTGGGTCCTGAGAGTAGAGAAAAATGTTTCCAAGACTTCTGCCCAAGTCCTCAAATAAAGAGATTTAGGAATGAAAGCTCTGAGACTAGGAATATAAAAATGCCAACAGCATGAGTAGCCAGGGAGGCCTGAGTCCTTGACCATACTTGCTTTCAGAGACTATAATGCACGGGCTGTGCACCAAGTCTGGTGTAGTGGGAATACACCAGGTACCATCCGGGTAAAGCCTTTGTAATTGCCTATGGTTAGGTCTGAAAAATCACACATAGGTTTTTAACCAGGAGTCAGGCTCCTCAAAAACTTCAGATCCTTTTGCAAAGAACATAGAACATCCAAATATGATTAGTCAACTTCCCTTGCTGTATTGTTACATTGTGCATACTCTTCCACCCATTAAAACAGAGCTGGTCCTTCTACATGTTCTGTGGTCTTTGTTTCCTTTACTTTCCTTAACCTATGACCTATTAAAAGAAATTCTAAACATTAACATTTAAACACTGCTATGTATCTTTTATTTTTAAAAAACAGCAACACGGCAGTCGTCTGTTCACTATTTGCTCTGCTAATGTAGTTTACTAGCTGACTGATGAAATGAAGTATTAGACCCTTGCTTGTGGCTTCAGGGTCCTTAGATCATTTTTTAAGTTCCTGATAGTTTCCAAGTTCACAGGTTGACTAGCAGGGAAATAGTCAAGAATAGACCTCTTGTAGATAAGAATAGTATTTAAATTAAATTGAAAGGGAATATGTAGAATCATTTATACATTTTGTTTATAAAAATGTGAACTTAGTAAATAATATGATTAATTTATTTTTCATAACTATTCCAGGATTTTAGTTCATGATTGATTCATTAAGAATATGAAATCAATGTATGCAAATCAGTAGCGCCACTATACACCAACAACAAACAAGCAGAGGATCAAGTTAGACTCAACCCCTTTTACAACAGCTGTTGAAAAAATATAAATACTTAAGATTAGATTATACTTAACTAAGGAGTTAAAAGGTCTCTACAAGAAGAACTATAAAACTCTGCTGAAAGATCATTGATATGGTTTGGCTGTGTCCCCAAACAAATTTCAAGTTGAATTGTATCTCCCAGAATTCCCACATGTTGTGGGAGGGATCCAATGGGAAGTAACTGAATCATGGGGGATGGTGCTTTGTTGCTGCCAATGTAAGACGTGCCTTTTATTTCCTGCCATGATTCTGAAGCTTCCCCAGCCATGTGGAACTGTAAGTTTTAATTAAACCTCGCTTTGTTCCCAGTTTCAGGTATGTCTTTATCAGCAGCATGAAAATGAACTAATACAGTAAATTGGTACCAGTAGAGTGGACTGTTGCTGAAAAGATACCTGAAAGTGTCAAGTGACTTTGTAACTGGGTAACAGGCAAAGATTGGAACAGTGTGGAGGGCTCAGAAGAAGATAGGAAAATGTGAGAAAGTTTGGAACTTCCTAGATACTTGTTGAATGGCATTGCCCAAAATGCTGATAGTAATATGGACAATAAAGTCCAGGCTGAGGTGATCTCAGATGGAAGTGAGGAACTTGTTGGAAACTAGAGCAAAGGTAACTCTTATTATGTATTAGCAAAGAGACTGGCAGCATTTTGCCCCTGCCGTAGAGATTTGTGGAACTTTGAACTTGAGACAGATGATTTAGGATATCTGGTGGAAGAAATTTCTAAGCAGAAACACATTCAAGAGGTGACTTGGATGCTGTTAAAGGCATTCAATTTTAAAAGGGAAGCAGAATATAAAAGTTTGGAAAATTTGCAGCCTATGTGATATAAAAGAAAACCCCATTTTCTGGGGAGAAATTCAAACCAGGTGTATAAATTTGCATAAGTAGCAAGGGGCCTAATGTTAATCCCCAAGACCATAGGGAAAATACTTCCAGGGTGTGTCAGAGATCTTCACAGCAGCCCCTCCCATCACAGGCCTGGAGGCCCAGGGGAAAAAAATGGTTTTGTGGGTTGGGCCTGGGGTTTCTCTGCTGTGTGCAGCCTAGGGACTTCGTGACCTGTGTTCCAGCTGCTCCAGCTATGGCTGAAAAGGGCTAGCAAACACCTTGCACTGTGGCTTCAGAGGGTGGAAGCCCCAAGCCATGGCAGCTTCCACATGGTGTTGAGCCTGCAGGTGCACAGAAGTCAAGAACTGAGGTTTGGAAAACGCCTGGATGCCCAGGCAAAAGTTTGCTACAGGGGCACGGCCCTTATGGAGAACCTCTGATAGGGTAGTATGGAAGGGAAATGTGGGGTTGAAACTCCCACACAGAGTCCCTGCTGGGCCACTGCCTAGTAGAGCTGGAAGAAGAAGGCCGCCATCCTCCAGCTCCCAGAATGCTAAATCCACTGGCAGCTTGCCCCACTGCACTTGGAAAAGTCACAGACAATCAATGCCAGCCCATGAAAGCAGCCAGGAGGGAGGCTGTGTGTGCCTTGCAAAGCCACAGAGTTGGAGCTGCCCAAGACCATGGGAACTCACCTTTTTCATCAGTGTGACCTGAATATGAGACATGGAGTCAAAGGGGATCATTTTGGAACATTAAAATTTGACTGGCCTGCTGGATTTTGGACTTGCATGGGGGCCTGTAGCCCCGAAGTTTTGGCCATTTTTTCCCCATTCAGAATGGGTGTATTTACCCAATGTCTGTACTCCCATTGTATCTAAGAAGTAACTAACTTGCTTTTGATTTTATAGGCTCATAGGCAGAAAAAGATTGCCTTGTTTCAGATGGGACTTTGGACTTGGACTTTTGGGTTAATGCTGAAATGAGTTAAGACTTTTTGAAACTGTTGGGAAGGGGTGATTGGTTTTAAAATGTGAGGACATGAGATTTGGGAGGGGGTCAGGGTGCAATGATGTGGTTTGGCTAGTGTCCCCACTGAAATCTCAACTTAAATTGTACCTCCCAGAATTCCCACATGTTGTGGAAGGAATCCAGGGGGAGGTAATTAAATCATGGGAGTCAGCCTTTCCCATGCTGGATTTGATGGGTTTATCAGGGATTTCTGATTTTGCTTCTCCTCATTTTCTCTTGATACCACCATGTAAGAAGTGCTTTTCACCTCACACCATGATTCTGATGCCTTCCCAGTCATGTGGAACTGTAAGTCTAATTTAACCTCTTTTTATTGTGAGTTTTGGGTATGTCTCCATGAGCAACATAAAACAAACTAATAAAATTATAGAAGACACAAATGAAAACACAGCCCATGCTCATGTATGGCTAAAATAAATATTGTGAATGTGATCATATGGTCCAAAGCAATCTACAGATTCAATGCAATTTCCATCAAAATACCATCATTTTTCTTCACAGAAGAAAAAATCCCAAACTTAATATGTAACTAAAAAAGAGCTCACATATCCAAAGCAATACCATGCAAAAAGAACAAATCTGGAGATATCACATTTTTACTTTAAATTAAATTACAAGGCTATAGTTACCAAAACAGCAAAGTACTGGTATAAAAATAGGCAAGTAGACCAATGAAACAGAATATAGAACCCAGAAATAAAACCAAATACTTAAGCCAACTTATCTTTGACAAAGCATACAAAAACATAAATTAGGGAAAGGACACCTTATTCAATAAATAGTGCTGGAAAAACAGGATAGCGACATGTAGAAAAATGAAACTGGATCCTCATCTCTCACTTTATACAAAAACAAACTCAAGATGGAGTAAAGACTTAAGTCTTGAAACCATAAAAATTCTAGAAGACAACATTGGAAAAGCTCTTCTAGATAGTTGTGCGAGGCAAAGAATTCATGACTAAGACCCCAAAAGCAAATACAACAAGAACAAAGATAAATAGGTGAGACTTAACTAAACTAAGTCTTCTGTACAGCAAAAGAAATAATCAGCAGAATAAACCAACAGTCCACAGAGTGGGAGAAAATATTCACAAACTATTTATCTAACAAAGGACTAATATCCAGGAGGTACAAGGAACTCAAGTCAGCAAGAAAAAAAAAAATCCCACCAAAAGTGGGTAGAAGACATGGATAGGCAATTCTCAAAAGAAGATATCAAGCCAGCCAACAAACATGAAAAAAAATGCTCAACATCACTAATTATCAGAGAAATACAAATGAAAACCACAGTGAGATGCCACTTTACTCCTGCAAGAATGGCCATAATTAAAAAGTCAAAAAATAATAGATGTTGGTGTGAATGTGGTGAAAAGGGAACACTTTTACACTGCTGGTAAGACTGTAAACTAGTACAACCACCATGAAAAACAGTATGGAGATTCCTTAAATAACTAAAAGTAGAACTACCGTTTGATTCAGCAATCCAACTACTGAGTATCTACCTGAAGGAAAAAAAAAAAGTCATGAAAAAGATACACACACACACATGTTTTTAGCAGCACAATTCTCAGTTGCAAACACTTGGAACCAATCTAAGTGTCTATCAACCAACAAATGGATAAAGAAATGTGGTATATATACATATTATATATATGTGGAATACTACTCAGCCATAAAAAGTAATAAAATAATGTCTTTTGCTGCAACTTTGTTGGAGCTAGAAGCCATTATTTTAAGTGAAGTAATTTAGGAATGGAAAACCAAATATTGTATTCTCACTCATAAGTGGGAGCTAATCTATGAGAATGCAAAAGCATAATAATGATATAATAGACTTTGGGGACTTGTGGGGAAGGGCCTCACCCTCCAAGGAGGTGGATGAGGGATAAAAGAGTACATATTGGGTACAGTGTACACTTTTTTGCGTGATGGGTGCACCAAAATCGCAGAAATCATCACTAAAGAACTTACCCATGTAATCCAAAACACTTGTACCCCCAAAACTATTGAAATAAAAAAGTATAAATATTGGAAAGAGGGAGATAAAATTACTATTGTTTTTCAGATAATATGATATATATCTATAAAAACCCAAAAGAACCTAAAAGCTGTATAAGAAACAATAAGAAAATTCAGAAAGATAAATGGATACACAATTGAAATACAGAAATCAATAGAACTCAAAAATACAAGCAGTAGAACTTGTAACCAAATAGTAGTAGTAGAGAACTAATGTACCTAAGAGTACAGCTTTAATACCCAAGAAGTAAGAATTATATGCAGTATTTGATGAAAGCTGGAAAACCATAATTTGTTCTACAAATTTGTTTATACACATGCAAGATGATAAAAATGCAAGCTTAAATATTATAGTAGTGTTTGACATAGGAAAATACTGCAAAAAACTGGTCTGACAATAGAGTACTGGTTAAACTATTGCCTGTACATACAATAGAATATTAAGCATCTCTTAAAGAAGAACAAGGAAGACTTTTATGTGTTGATGTCAAATGTGTTTCAAGAGGTATTGTTAATTAAACATACATGTACAAAATGTGAAATATTTACAGTCTTCAACCATTTGTCTGAAAAAGGTAGAAAGAGGGAGTATATAAAATATATACAGGTAGGCACTTGCTAAAATGTTTGTGAAAGGATATGTCTGGTAAGATTGTTTGCTTCCAGAAAGGAGAAATGAGTGGTTAGAGACAAAGCAGAGAAAGATTGTATACCAAATACTCCTTCTGTGTTTTGATTCTTGAATCACATGAGCTCATTATCTATTCAAAAATTAAGCACTATTTAAAAAATATTGTTTATACACTAAATAAAGTCAAGTGTTTAAAAAAAATGATCTATTACTAGGGTTACTAGATATTCAATGAAATAAGGAACTAAGTCCAAACCAGAAGAATGGTTACCAGTGAATACTACATCTGTAGTTAACCAAGACATGTTATTTTTGCTTAAACAAATCTGTTAACAGCAGTATATTACTACAGTGTAATTAAACTTACAGAAATGGATAGGTTCATTGAAAGTAGAGAGCTGGAGTCACATATATTCAAGGGCTTATTCTTCAACTCTATTCTTGAAAGTTGGTATAAAGTGCTCTTTCAATGAATTGTTCCCCTGCTTCACCTCATAAAACCAATCTATCCTCAGATTTATATGCTACTATTTGTACCCTGAGGATGGAGCTATTAATATTCTCCCTGCTCAGCTCCTTAACTACTTCAGGGCAAACTCCTTAACAACAGATTTTATTTAGTAATTGGTCCCTTGGGGATATAAATAAAAAGATGATAAACTACAAAGAATCTAAAACTGGATTCTCACATTTTTTCTAAAATATAGGACTTCCTGAGAGATAGAGCCTTGTCGAGTGCTCTCTCTCATATCCTTGTCTCAAAAATCATGACTTCATGATTTTAAGAATGACCTATTTTAGATGGAATCTACAGTGCTTTCTCTTGTGAGATAGTTAGCTGGTTTAAAATAAAGTCGCTCTTCTCCTAGCATCCCAAAAAACTGCCTTATATGTTAAATGTAACTTAGAATATGGAATGCTCATCATCAAGAGTAAGCATATAAACAGTAAGTCGCTCATTCCTGATTGTATTTTCTGTTGCTCAGCTAGTTGAATCTATTCATATTCCTGTTATTTTAGTAGTTTATTTAAAATTTATATTTAAATAATTTCTTCTTCAAAGTATGTTTCTAAATTAAGTAAAGATTCACATCTTTCTGTTGTCACATTAATTGATTCAGAGACCAATTATATTCAGAATGTCAAAATGTAGCTGATAAATTATTAGCAGTAGGTTTGCATAAATTGTTTTGGTCACTCTTGTTTCTTATCACAAGCAGTTGACTAATCATCAGATATTTTCATTCTGAAGTAAACATTCTCAGATTTCTGACTACTCTTTTATTCTGAAATAGTACTTGTTTACAGTGGAAGAAATAGTGTTTTTTAAGTTTAAGTATGGTGAAAATATAATTTATCCTAGAAAGTATGATTATCACTGGAACTATTACAAGTATTTATATGAGAATTAAGCCAGATCCAATATGTCCGTATTGATGTTTAAACAGTATATTCTTACATGAACATGTTATATCAGTAATACTAAAAATATGTATGAATAAACTTAAAAGTCAGAAAATGATATCTGTATTTTCTTGTGTTTTCTTTTAGTTTATTCCTTAAATGAGTATGTTTGTGGAACAAAGATAAACTACTACTTCAAAGTTGTCAGTATGTTTTTACTGTTGCTAATGATGAAGTTTGGATTTTCCAAACATGTGTTCTGTACACTGGAAACTAAAGTTTGGGGTAGGCCCTGTCTTTGCTCTGCAAAAAGCATTTCTGAAAGTACTTTTAGTCAGGACTGTATAATTCAGGTTTTCCTTAAGGCCTCTCTTTTTCCAGAGACTGTTTTAAGCAAGTTAAATAGTCCAAATGAAAAGGCTTGAAACTGTGCTGCTGGTTATTTGCTTAGTCTTACATGTTGGATAAATATATTTTAGCAGAGGATTTGTAGAATTTTTTTTTTCTAAATGTGATTAATAGTGACTGTCTGAGAAATACTGCTTGCTTTTAGGAAAGGTGTGCTCAAAGCATATTGTAAGCCTGACCAATCAAGGAAGTCAGAACAACCTATATTCCCCTTTCCTTGACAGGATTAGAAACTGCCAGTAGGAACACAACCAGCGTGGGTATAGAGTTATAACCATTGGACAGTGTCCCTTGAATTAGACGCCTATCTAACCAACTGAATAGCCGAGAATTTAGAAAGTTTTCCGTTGATTCCCTGTCTCATCCTGGCTATATTCTTAGAAAAAGTTAAATATTGTGCCATGTTGCTTAAGACATGGGACAAGAAGAAAGGAAATGAATCTTGAATTCTAGGGAAGAGAAAAGGAATTCTAGGGAGGCCCAAGTAGTATGCTGGGTCCTAGTGAAGCGGCTACACTGTCTGGGATATATATCTAAGGTTCATCCTCTGGTGCCAGGAAAATTTAAGACATGGACACATACAAGGAGCTGAGGAGTGGAGGTTTTAATAGGCAGAAGAAAAGAGAAAGAAAAACAGATCTCTCTGTTGAGAGACGGGATTCCCAAGTGGAAAGACTAGCTGGCGGCAGATGCTTGCATAACCATGTTATTTAAGTAAAATTAAAATAGTCTGGCTTGAGGAGGTGGTGTCTGATTTACTTAGGGCTCGCAAACTGGTTCTATCAGGTGTGATGTTTATGTAGCATGTGGGGAAGGCTGGTTGCCCCAACCTAATCTTATTATGCAAACAAATTCTCCCCTTGGCCTGGGCCATCTTGTCTGGTCCTTAGCATACATGTGGCTGGCAGAGAGGGGAAGATGGAGCTGCCTTCTTGAGCATGCCTAGTCCCTTGTTCCTGCTGGCATTCACCTATACAAGCTCCCAGCTTGCTTGTCTGTGTCTGTTGCTCGACTTTACAGGCTACTCTTGGTTAGAAAATGATTTGGGGCTACTTTTCATTAAAAATAAAAAAGCCTTACTGAGGTCTCCCATACCTCTACTGTCTGCCTAAGTGACTTCCTCTTAACTCCCATGTATTAGAAGTAAGAAGACAGGACTAAAGAGACTCTTTTCTTAGAAATAAGAGGACCCTTTGGACATGTTTGCAGGCCAAGTTCAGAAGCAAGATGACCTGTGAGATGTTATGTTTGGGATGTCCTGACTAGGTAGGTGCCGAATAGCTTGAGGAAGAGGGGCATCTGACAATGAACCTCAGGTGTTTGTTTTCTACCTTGTAGTTATTTATGTTATCTACTCTTTTATACAATTTAGTCAGACTCTAGGGCCTATGGTAACAGAGCTTTCAAGGAATGCAAGAAGGAGGCTGTGTTTGCCTCCATGGCTCATTAAATTTGAAGGCAGCTTTAGCTGTACACATACAAAATGGTTACCAGGTACCAACAAGCTAAGGGCAGAAGTCTAGAGCAAGAGGTAGCAGTGGACAGTGAAAGTACACTTAGAGGCCTTCCCTAGTGATTTCCAGAATAAGATAAAAGACTGCATGCAGGAACACAGAATGGGGTGCTGTCTGATGATAATAATAGCTGATTATTAAAGTGAACATAGGAGAGTATATTACATTTAATATTACTTTTAGAGACACATATAATTAGTTACGGGTTCTTAATCTGGAATCTCTAGGGACTCTGTGGACAATCTGCATTATATTCAATCTTTTGTGTATGCCTATGTTTTCTCGGGGAAAAGATACAACTTTTATTAGATTCTAAAAATAGCCTGTAAGTCAAAAAATACATAAACATTTGATTGTAGCAGCTGCGTTTTACGTATTTTAGAAAGATTTTTTTTTTCTTTTCAATTTAACATTGTATTTTGAGTACATTCTTCAGGTAATAATTATTGTTTGAAGGCATCAGCTTTTATAGCTGCCTTATATCCTAAAATATAGATATGTCATGGTTTATTTAAGTATTCCAGTGTTAGACACCAACTTGTTTTCTAAATTTTACTAATAAAAATAATGTGCTATGTCATGCAGAACAAGTCTCCTTGCCCCCAATTTTTGGAACCTGTGAAGATGATGTGATATCATTTGCAGGAATTTGTCGTGTATATGGCACAGCTGACATTAAGACAGGCAGATTATCCAGGTGGGCCTATTCTGATCACATGAGCCACTGTAGGAGTAGAGAGATTACTTGGGCTGTGGCAGAAGGGAAAGTTATGGGCAGAGATTAAAAGCCCATGAAGGTTTCTATGCACTCTTGCAAGCTTCGAAGATGGACAGCGTCTCTAGAAGTTGCCTGGTTCTGGGGGGAGCCAGCAAGGTAAAGGGACTGTAGCTTTGTCCACAAAGAACTGCATTTTACCAGCAACATGACTGAGATTGAAAGCGGATTCGTCCCCTGCGCTTCCAGAAGAGAGTCTAACCTTGAGAACACTTTGATTTCAACCTTGGGCAGAGAATTCAGGCACATCATGCCAGGACTCTGACCTACAGAACTGTGAACTATTAAACAGGTGTTACAAACCTGCTATATTTGTGGTATTTTGTTATGCAGCAAAAATATGGTAAAAGAGCTACTGTAAATAGCTTGGCATACAATCGTGCCTGAATGTATAATTTGCTTAGTGGATTAAAATGCAAGTACTAGCTCTCAGCACATAAATATGCAAATAAATGCTATCCAGTTATTTCCCCTAAAATATCTGACAATAAAAACCTTCTATCAGCGTATTAAGAGGACAATATTAACCTTTCCAATATTAAGTAATAGTACTTATGTAAAGCTTTGTTAATTTTGGTAAACAAAACATTGTGTTTTGTTATATCAATTTGCCTATCTTTTATTATTGAAACTAAAAATATGTTTTGCAGGTTTGCTACATAGGTATACACATGCCATGGTGGTTTGTTGCATCCATCACCCTGTCATCTACATTAGGTGTTTTTCCTAATGCTATCCGTCCCCTAACTCCCACTCCCTGCTATCCCTCCCCTAACCCCCCAACCCTCGACAAGCCATGGTGTGTGATGTTCCCCTCCTGTGTCCATGTGTTCTCATTGTTCAACACCCACTTATGGATGAGAACATGTAGTGTCTGGTTTACTGTTCTTGTGTCAGTTTACTGAGAATGATGGTTTCCAGCTTCATCCATGTCCCTGCAAAGGACATGAACTCATCCTTTTTTATGGCTACTTAGTATTCCATGGTGTATATGTGCCACATTTTCTTTGTCCAGTCTATCACTGATGGGCATTTGGGTTGGTTCCAAGTCTTTGCTATTGTAAACAGTGCCACAGTGAACATGAGTGTGCATGTGTCTTTGTAATAGAATGATTTATAATCCTTTGGGTATATACCCAGTAATGGGATTACTGGGTCAAATGATATTTCTAGTTCTAGATCCCTGAGGAATCATCACACTGTCTTCCACAGTGGTTGAACTAATTTACACTCCCACCAACCATGTAAAATCTTTCTAATTTCTCCACATCTTCTCCAGCATCTGTTGTCTCCTGATTTTTCAATGAGCACCATTCTTAGTGGCATGAGATGTTATCTCAATGTAGTTTTGATTTGCATTTCTCTAATGACCATTGATGTTGAGGTTTTTTTCATATGTTTGTTGGCTGCATAAATGTCCTCTTTTGAAAAGATTCTGTTCGTATCCTTTGCCCACTTTTTAATGTTTTTTTTTTTTTTTATTGTAAATTTAAGTTCTTTGTAGATTCTGGATATTAGCCCTTTGTCAGATGGGTAGATTGCAAAAATTTTTCTCATTCTGTTGGTTGCCAGTTCACTCTAATGATTGCTTCTTTTGCTGTGAAGAAGCTTTTAACTTTAATTAGATCCCATTTGTCTATTTTGGATTTTGTTGCCATTGCTTTTGGTGTTTTAGTTATGAAATCCTTGCCCATGCCTGTGTCCTGAATGATATTGCATAGGTTTTCTTGTAGAGTTTTTATGGTGTTAGGTTTTATGTTTAAATCTTTAATCCATTTGGAGTTAATTTTTGTATAAGGTTAAGGAAGAGATCCAGTTTCAGCTTTCTGCATATGTCTAGCCAGTATTTTCAACACCATTTATTAAATAGGAAATCCTTTCCCCATTGCTTGTTTTTGACAGGATTGTCAAAGTTCAGATGGTTGTAGATGTGTGGTGTTACTTCTGAGTCCTCTGCTCTGTTACATTGGTTCATATCTCTGTTTTGGTACCAGTACCACACTGTTTTGGTCAGCGTATCCTTGTAGTATATTTTGAAATCAGGTAGTGTGATGCCTCTAGTTTTTTTTTTTTTTTTTTTTTTTGTTCCATAAGAAGCTCAATGATTTTGGTTCATGACTGAGTACTACTCTAACACAGCCTAAATCATTACTTTTGGATAATTCAAAATCAATGTAGATTCTTATTCCAATCCCCTAGCCTCTTGTTCCTCAGTCTTCTCTGCCTCAGCAATCCTGTCATCAGCCACTCACCTTCATGCCATGTTCTAGACCTTGTCATTAAAAATAACTACATCCCCATTATAATATCATTGTGAAGCATCCCATTCTTCTGACCACCCTGTTCTGTCTTTCCACTTCCTTCTCTCTCCTAAGCCTAAATCTAATAAAACTCTGGCCAAGTAAATGCAAAATTCACTGATCTTATAACTTTGACACGTGTTCCTCTTTCCTATTATTTATCATAAATTCCATAATTTAGTACTACAGTTATTTCCTTGATTATATTCCCACTTCCCTTGCTTCACACTCTTCTCTTGACTAAAACGCAACCTCGGTTAAAAACAAATTTTCTCCTTTGCCATGCATACATTCTTATAACTGAACATGGCTGAAAAACAAAACTAATACAGATACATGCTGATTGTCTCATCTTAGAGTCATAATTAGTATAATGATCATGGTCTGGCACTCATATTTCCTAAATCAATTAATCTTCCACTCTTCAAGATAATGTGTTACTTTCTTCTCTTTCATAGACTTCTAAAATCATTCTATCATCTCTTGGCTGATGAGTATGTTACTTTTATCATGAACAAACTAAAGAAACTTAAAAGATAACTTTTACCCCTTCTCCACATTTACCTATCTATGCCCACAGACTCTTCCTTCCCTCTTGTTACTGCAAATGAACTCTTTGTATACCTCTAAGGTAGCTCTTCAAGTGTGCATGAGATCCCATCCCCTCAAGTCTACTCAAGAATATATTCTAGCAATTTGTCTTTTCTCTCTTGCAACTGTACTCTTTTCAATTCAAAGTTTCTCATCACTCTGCAAGTGTTCTTTTGTTTCCCTGTGTACAGTGGTAGCATCAACAAATGAAAACATAAATCTCCTTTGGATTTCTTCTTTTTCCCCCATTTTCTTCTTTCCTTTAAAATGCCAAATCCTTGAAAGCATTTCCTAGCATCCTCTTTACTGATTCCTTCTCTAGCATTGTTTATTCAATCATTCTAATCAGGATTTTCTCTCACATTGTATTAGGACAAGGACAATATTTTTTTTTTCATTTTCATAGTGTATTTTTATATCTAGGATGTCAACGATTGTCTCACTTTTAATTATCTTTTCATATTTTTTTCAACGTCAGTCTTGATTTCCTCCAAGTGAAATTTAGAATCACCTTGTTGAATTTCAAATACATTTTGAACTGAAGATTATTAATTCTATGAATTACTTTAGAAAATATTGATCAAAATAATCTGCATATGTAAGATCATGACATGCTATCTCATTTAAGAATTGATAAGTCCCACACAGTTTTTAAAGATTATTTGTGGGTATTTGATAGTTTACATTAATATGTTGACTGGAATAGTTTTCCCACAATATTTGGTACTTTGTTATTATTGAGAAGGGAAATTATTAATACCTCATTTGCATCATATATACAGGAGTGCCTTATTAATGCTAAAATATTTTTTCACTTAATTTCTTTGGGATTTATATATATATATATATATATATATATATACACACACACACACACACGTATATATGTGTGTATATATATATACATGTATATATGTATATATATATAAAATTAATCTTACAAATACATTTTTCATATAAATAATAAAAATAGTGTATTCTTTTTGAGATCCATATATTTTATTTCTTCTTCCTGTTTTACTGAACTGCCAAGGGATTTCAGAGCCATTTAAAATATGATAATAGCAAGTTTCTAATGCTAATGAGAATGTTTCTATTTTATTACTGAGTATAATATTATTTTTCATTTAAAGTACACAGTTCTTATTTATGTTATTAAAGTTTTCTTCTTAAATCCTATGTAGTGGGATAAGTAGAAGTACTCCTTGGGATATCAGGTTTATTCCAATGACATCTCTGCTTCTCATCTCTTTCCTTTTTTTCTTTCTGTGACAAATGATGAAAATACTACTTCTTTAAATGGGTGCAGTGGCTCATGCCTATAATCCCAGCACTTTGGGAGGCTAATGCAGAAGGATGGCTTGAGGCTAGAAGTTCCTGACCAGCCTGAACAGAATAGTAAGACCCTGTCTCTACAGAAACAATTTAAAAATTAGGTGGATATGTTGGCAAACATCTGTAGTCCCAGTTACTCAGGAGGCTGAGGTAGGAGTACCACATGAGCTAAGGAGGTCAAAGGCTTCAGTGAGCCATGATCACACCACTGTGCTCCACACAGTAGAGTAAGTAAGACTGTCTAAAACAAAATGCTTTTACTTTAGAGTTTTTGAAACTTTTTTTTTAACATAGAAATATCTGGTTAGCAAAAAAAGAGCCCAAATAGCCAAGGCAATCCTAAGCAAAAAGAACAAAGCCAGAAACATCATGTTACTTGACTTCCAACTATACTACAGGGCCACTGAAACCAAAACAGCACAATACTGGCAAAAAACCAGACATATAAACAAATGGAACACAATATAGAACCCAGAAATAAGACCACGTACCTACGTCAGATCAGCTATCTGATCTGACAAACCTGACCAAAAAAAAAAAAAAAAAAAGGCAGTAAGGAAAGGATCCCCTATTCAATAAATGGTGCTGATATAACTAGCTAGCTGTTTGCAGAAAATTAAAACTGGACCCCTTCCTTACACCATATACAAAAATTAACTCAAGATGGACAGTATGGTTTGGATTTGTATTCCCACCCAAATCTCATTTTGAATTGGAAGAGGGGCCTGGTGAGAGGTGATTAGATCATGGGGCCGGATTTTCCTCTTGCTGTTCTCATGGTAGTAAGTGAGTGCTCATGAGATCTGATGGTTTAAAAGTGTATGGCATTCCCCACTCTGCTCTCCCTCTCCTCTGTTGTGGTAAGACATGCTTGTTTGCCCCTCACCTTCCACCATGATTATAAGGTTCTTGAGACCTCCCAGTCATGCTTACTGTTAAGCCTGCAAAACTGTGTCAGTAAAACCTCTTTTCTTTATAAACTTCTCAGTCTCAAGGTAGTTGTTTATAGCAGTTGTTTGTGTAAGAACAAACTAATATAGAAAATTGGTCCTGAGAATGGGGTGCTGCTATAAAGATACCTGAAAATGTGGAAGTGACTTTGGAACTGAGTAATGGCAGAGGTTGTAACATTTTGAAAGGCTCAGAAAAAGAGAGGAAGATGCAGGAAAGTTTGGACCTTCCTAGAGACTTGTTGAATGGTTTTGACAAAAGTGTTCAAAGTGAAGTCCAAGTTGAGGTGGTCTCAGGTGGAAATGAGAAACTTATTGGGAACTGGAGTAAAGGTCACTTGTGCTATGCTATAGCAAAGAGACTGGTGGCATTTGCTAAAGCATAACATAAGTGACCTTTATGCCAGTTCCCACCAGATCTCTGATAGCCCTAGAGATCTGTGGAACTTTGAACTTGAGAGAGATTGTTTAAGGTATCTTGCAGAAGAAATTTCTAAGTAGAAAATTTCTCAAGATTTGAACAGGATGTTTGTAAAAGTATACACTCAATTGCATCAAGAAAGAGATGATCTGAAATTGGAACTTGTATTTAAAAGGGACCACGATTATAGAGTGTAGGGAATAGATTTAGCGTTAAGTTGTAAGGGGCCCTAGAATTTTTCAAATGGTAAATGTGCATTGACTTAAACTTAAAGTCCCAAGCTGCATTAACCCCTAACAAAAGAGCCCTTTGAATGAGTTTGATAGTAGACATTGACATCTCTCTAGCTGTGTAAAGTCCAAGATGACACCATCTCCCACTAAAAGGCTGTTTTGTCTATATTGAAAATCTGTTGTTTAGTGTAGTTACCCTCATCAATTATCTTAACTAGATCTTCTAGATAAGTTGTTGCCAGTTTTACACCATTATTTGCTGTTTTATCTTGCTCTTTAATGCAGATGGCTTCTTTCCTTAAACGTGGTGAACCAACCTCTGCTACTTTCAAACTTTCCTTCTGCAGCCCCTTTACCTCTATTGGCCTTCATAGAATCAGAGTTAGGGCTTATGCTACATTAGGCTTTGGCTTAAGGGAATTTTGTGGTTGGTTTGATCTTTTATCCAGACCACTCAAACTTTCTCCATGTCAACAACAAGACTGTGTCACTTTTTATTTTTTATTTATTTATTTTTTTTACCATGTTTGTGTTCACTGCAATAATATTTTTAATTCTCTTCAACTTTTCCTTTGCATTTACAACCTGACTAACTCTGGGACAAGAGGCCTAGTTTTCAGCCTATCTCAGCTTTTGACACGTCTTCTTCACTAAGCCTAATCATTTCTAGCTTTGGTTTAAAGTGAGAGATGTGAGACTCTTCTTTCACTTGAACAGTGAGAGGTAATTTTCAGTTCTTAATTGGTCTAATTTCAATATTGTTATGTCTCAGCAAATAGGGAGACTAGGGAAAGGATGAGATATGGGGGATTGATGAAGCAGTTGGAACACATACAACATTTATCAGTTGCATTTGTCCATATGATATAGGTGCATTTCTTGATGCCCAAAGCCAATCACAACAGTGACATGTAAAAACACTGATCACAGATCACAATAATGGATATAGTAATAATGAGACTGAACATGGTAGCTCACGCCTGTAATTCCAGCACTTTGGGAGGCTGATGTGGGTGGATCACCTGAGGTAAGGAGTTTGAAACCAGCCTGTCCAATAAGGTGAAACTACGTCTCTACTAAAAACACAAAAATTAGCCAGGTGTAATGGCGTGCACCTGTAGTCCCAGCTACTTGGGAGATTGAGGCAGAAGAATTGCTTGAACCCAGGAATTGGAGGCTGCAGTGAGCTAAGATTGTGCCACTGCATGCCAGCATGGGTGACAGAGAGAGACTGTCTCAAAATAATAATAATGAAAGAATCCAAAATATTGTGAGAATTCTCAAAATATGACAAGACATGAAGTGAGAAGATGCTTTTGGTAAAATTGTGCCCATAGATTTATTCAGTGAAGGATTGCCACAAACCTTTAATTTGTAAACAATGCAATGTCTTCAAAGAGCGATAAAGTGAAGTACAATAAGATAAGGTTGGCCTTTATATGACTTCTGAAAAAGACAAAACTCTAAAGATAATACATAATTGTTTGCTCAGGCATTCAGTGATGAAAAGAGGATATTTCAGAGCAGTGCAACTATTCTGTAAGCTATATTAATGTTGAATATGTGATACTTCATTTGTCTAATCCACAGAATTGTAAAAAACAAATAATAAAGTTTAATGTATGAAATTTAAAAAATCATCTAGGATAATGTGGAGCTCAGAATGGACTGCATATTGTGTCAAAAGAATCTAACTATATTACAAATGTAAAAAGTAAACACCAAAGAGGACGTGTGAACAAGGTGTTGACATAAGAAATGAGTGCAGTCTGTAAGGATAAAGGCAACGGTATTGTATATAGGCACATTCCCCAGTTGACAAAATTGCTTCCCATGCGGGTGTGGGATAGCAATTCAGAAACCACTGTAAATACTTATTTTCTGGAATTCAACAATTAGGTCACTGGTAGATAGTGGGAGCCATGTTTCTCACTGTTGGAATGGAGGATTATAGACAAGCAAGGAGAAGAGGCTAGAGTGATCTATGTGGCAAGAGATTAGAGTTAGAGACAACAGTATTATGTCATGTTTATTTTTATATAGATACAAATGGTCACATATGAAAATCTTTAGTTACGTGCATATACATGGGTTGTATATGCACATATAAATTTCTCACAGCTGAGGTCAAAGAAGCAGTTATATCCCAGTAGGAATTAGCACACTCGTAACCCAGATTTTGGTTTCTAATACCATTCTTCAGTAAAAGGAATCAGGGCTCTTTAGAACAACGGCTGATTCTAGGACTGGCACAGGAAGTAAACAAGATGCATGCAGATCATTCTGTACTTCTCGAAAGTAGGGAGAACTAAAAAAAATAGGCAATGATGTGGATATGTCAAAGTGAAATTCAAGCCAAATAATAGAGCTTCCAATGCCCAAACACAAATAATTCTGAACAATAAAACAAATATCACTGTATTATAGACCACAGTATAAAATTTGCACAAATCTATAGTGATATAAATAAATAATTGTATAAATAAATGAATTGTGAAAACTAAAACATAGCCCATGCAGAATTCCAAATATGCATACAGCTACTCGGCTCTCAGATTGAGCGTAACTTTCTCATCTTTAAGGACAGGCTGTGCATAGTGACTTTGTTCCAAATGATATAGTATGGGAAAATGAAAAAGTACTTTATTGTGGAGGCATCTAACAAACACTACCTCAGCCAGGTGATGAAAATTAAAATTCATCCCGTATTGGTAGTTTGTATTCTTGATATGATGTGGTAAGAATGGCAATCTTTGAGGTGTTCCTTCCAAAAATTTAAAACTCTAGTCTAACAAAAATTAAGAGAAAGACCCAATTAATGGATATTCTATAAAATACCTTACCAGAACTCCTTAAAACTGTCAAAGTCTTCAAAAACAGAAAGTCTGAGAAACTGTCACAGCTAAGAGGTGCCTAAAGAGGTATGATGACTAAACGTGATGTGCTGTGTTAGATGAAATCCTGGAAGAGACAAAGGACATTCATTAAAAAAAAATCTCAGTAAAGTACTGATTTTAATTAATAATAATGTATCAATGTTGATTCATTAATTGTGATACATGGAACATGCTAATATAAGGTATTAATAATGGAGAGACCTGGGTTTTGCGTTTAAGGGAACTCTCTGTACTATCTTTGTAATTTTCCTGTAAAACTAAATGTATTCTTAAAAGATGTATTAAAGATAATCATGTTCTTAAGGGTGACTGTTAAACGACACTCTTATTTCCCATGAATGACAGGAAAAATGCAAAACAAAGGTATGGCAGGTGAAGGCCATATTATGATTTTAATTTCCAATAACAGCTGTTTTCAGGGATATAAATTAATGTGAGAAGATAGAGGTCATGCCTTTAGAAACCCAGGAAGAGCTGATTTTCTCACCTAGTTCTAGTTTATAGCTTGAGGCACTGCTGGTGAGAGTCTGATGCTAATTGGATTTCTTTTGAGGGCAGGGGTAGCAATGACAGGGATCCTGGCAATTTCAACTAGACATAGCAGATTTTTCCTTAGAATGAAGGAATATTTCACCTTGTCAATATATGCAGTATCAAGTATTTCTTTAGGTTAAAGTAGGTTCCCTTTGAATTTTTTAAAAATAAACACCTCTCTTCCATTTGTTATTTTTTTCTTCCTTCAACTCCTGCTTCTCTGAAACTATTTCCTGGCTCTGTACTTAAGTCTTTCACTGCAAATCATGGCTGTCTCTTTTTGTCTATATTTTGAGATATGCTTTCTATTTAATATTCTAGTCAATTTCTTTCCTAACATGTTCTGCTTCCTTTGGAAGAATCTAGGTCCTTTCCCAAGACTCCTCACCCAATCTCCTGAAAGTTGCTTAGCAGACTCGTGAACAAACTCTCATGCTGTTGTCTCTTGCAGAGATCACGGAAAAGCCTGGACATTCAGATGTGTCCTCAAGCTCAGCAAAACCTACCTCAGTAGCTGCTCTTACACTCAAAAAAGCTAAATAAGAAAGCAAGAAGGCAGAAGGATTAGAGGAGCATTTTTTCACATTTACCCACAGGAGTAAGAGATAAATCTCAAAAGTCCAAAACTAGACACCCGAGAATGTCAGAACATAAGATTCTGTTGTATATAACATGAGTATGTTTTAAATATTTTTAAGTAATACAGATATAAGCAAAACTGGAATGGAAAAATAAGATACCATGAAAAACTACCAGGCATGTTTAAAAACCAAGTAATGCTTTTACAAATGAAAAGAATAATTATGTAAATGAAATCTTAATGAATATTTTCAACAAGCAGTGCTAGAACAACGGGATAATTGTCTTGAAAAAACTCCATCACAGAAAAACTGAATTTGAGGCTTATAGGCCCAAGTGTAAATGCCAACACAAGAAAATTTATAGAAGAAAATGTTGAACAGTATTTTCAAATATATTTCAACTGGACAGACTGAGATAAAATATTTGCAGTGCACACATGTGAGGAAAAACTTGCATTCAAAATGGATAAACAATGCTCACAGATGATTAACGAAAAGACAAATGAGTCAATTTAAAATGGGCAAAATATGTGAACACTTTACAGATGTGTATACACATCCCCTTCACCTGCCTTCCCCCTCACCACCCACCTTATCAGTAAGTACAAGATAAGATGCTCAAAATCAATCAACAATCATAAGAGAATTGCAAGTAAAATTGCTATGATCTGAATGTAACCTTCAAAATTCATATATTAAAACTTAATGACCAATGTGACAATATTATAAAGGTGAGACTTTTAGGAGATAATTCAGTCATTATTAACGAAGTCAGAGCCTTCGTGAATGGGATTAGCGACCATATAAAAGAAGTCAGATAGCATGCCCTAGCTACTTCCTCCCTCCCTTTCCTTATCATATGAGGACACAGCATTTGTTCTGTTCAGAGTACACAGCAACAAGGCACTGTGTTGCAGGAGTAAGACTTCACCAGACACTGAATCTTCCAGGGCCTAGATCTTAGACTTCTCTGCTTCTATAATTGTGAGAAATAAATTTCTGTTCTTTATAACTTATCCAGTCTCAGGTATTTGATTATAGCAGGACAATTGAACTAAGATGAAAACCATAAAGGAATATGACAATATTCTTTACAATCATTAAAATGACTGACAATACCAGTGTTAGAGAGCATATGTGGCAACTGAGAGAGCCATACACTGTTGGTAGGAATATAAAATTTTAAAGCATTTTGAAGAACAATTTGGCAGTTTCTAGTAAAAGCAAGCATATACTAACAATTCTACTTCTAGGTATTTATGTAAAAGTAATGAAAGCATGTGATCTCAAAAGAAGCATACAAAACTGTTTATAATAGTTCTATTGACAATAGCCAAAACCTATTTGAAATGTAAATGTCCATCAAAGCAATGGATTCAAAATTTGGATATAGTTGTACATACTACTCAGCTAGGAAAAAAAATGTGTAAATAAATGCCAAAAATCGCAGTAGATACAAATGAACTAAACTTGCTGCATATATGCAAATATTTTCATGTTGGATGAAAAATTGTCCAGTGTTACATTGCTTATAACTATGTTACTCATTGGAGTTAGGTTTAGCTGTCAGTAACAACAGCAACAACAAAACAATACTAAATAATAGAAGGCTATTTTCTCATCATACACGAGTTCAGCAATATGTCCAGTCAGTACAGGAAAGCATATTCACTTTGCCGAAGAAAATAATCTTTGCAAATATTTTATATATATACATATGTATGTATATATATGCATTACTGTGTTTTGTCTATATTAAGATATAGTTATAAACTATATGCATACATAAGTTGTATATGTGTATACATATGTACACATACGTGTTATAAGCTATGTGTGAATATCTGTATGGCAACAACATGGAAACCTTGTTTTGAATAATAATATCTCTTCATCCATGCTCAAAGAAGCCACTCTAGCATTCCTACTCACACATCCCAACTTTATATTATTTAATATTTTAAAATTCTTTAATTTTGTAATTTGATGACACTATCTCCGTTTTTATTATAAAATACAATTCTATGTGACTCTAAATCTTGGAAGCATTCTTAGCTTTTCACAGGTGAAATTAGAGGCCCAAGTACTAGTTATTCCAGCAAATCTGAAAGAAAATGTCTCTCAATAGCAGAACAAATACATTGAAGTGATAGTAGAATAATGTTGAGGAAGATAAAATTATTTCTGAAGAAATGAATATAATTTAGCTTTGTAAAGCTGAACTCCCAGTGAGAGATTTTTACTGATTAAAGCACTCATATCAGTGGTGTGAACAAATGAGAAGAACATGGCAGGGCAGGGAGTGGAATGGGGATGGGAAGAGAGGAAAGCCCAGTCAGACTGTCCCATAGGATTTTAGAAAGGCATCTTAAAGCACATGTTGGTAATTGTTTAAAAAATTCTTAAAATGTAATAAAATATCCCCTATTTCAAGAAAATACCAAAATATATTTTCTTATAGTACCTCAATGATAAAAGATTCATAGGACAGCAACATCAAGTTTACTTAAAATGTAGACATAACTTTTCTTCAAAAAATGTCTTATCCAAGTAATTTGAATCAAAGGACACTAATGAGCCAAAATATTACTTTCTCCTTATGGAAAGTTAGGGCCTTTTTTCATTTCCCTTTTTCCCTTCCTTTTGACAGCATTTTAAACTCTCCATCTCTCATTCACATGTTCTCCTTTTTGCCCTTTATGATAGTGTACTCCTCTGATTCTTCTACCTCTTTGGACATTCTTCCCCTCCTTTTAACCTACTTAATAGTTCTGACTTTTCTGTTCAAAATTATCTTTAATAATCCATATGCTGTAATGTTATTATTTCTCTGATACATATCTCTAAATTTCTACCTATGTACCTGGTACATTACTTGTGCTTAAGTTCTTTATTTTAAACTCTCTGTAGTTGTTCCTTCAAATGCAATATGTTTAAAACAAAATTTACCATCCATACCCCCTAAATAACCCCAAAACAGCCTCAACGTTTCCATTCTGAGGATGGTGTCTGAAGTGAAATAAAACTGAGTTCAAACTTGGTTTTGCATCTTACTGTCAGATTATAGGGAATGTTTGTCTTTCCCTTTTTGTCTATTTCTGGGGATTCATGAGATTGGATAAGTGAAACTATGTATCTCTCACAGGGTGTGTTAGTTTGTTTTCACACTGCTAATAAAGATACACCCGAGAGAAAAAGATGCTTAATGGACTCACAGTTTCATTTGGCTGGGGAGATTTCACAATCACAGAAGGAAAAGAGGAGCAAAGCCATGTATTACATGGTGACAGGCAAGAGAACTTGTGTAGGGGAACTCCCCTTTATAAAACAATCACAACTTGTGAGATGTATTCACTCTCACAAGAACAGCATGAGAAAGTCCTGCCACCATGAGTCAGTTACCTCCCACTGGGTCCCTCTCAGGACACATGAGAATTATGAGAGTTCAAGATGAGATTTGAGTGGGGACACAGCCAAACCATATTATGGGATAAGAGCTCAATAATATTAATTATATTCTTTTGTTCATCCCTTGTTAGAGTAGGCAGAATAATGGACACCTAAAGATACCTGTATCCTAATCCCTGGAGTCTGTGAATATGTTCTTGCATTGCAAAGGGAACTTTTTAGATGTGACCTACTTAAGGATCTTAATATGGAGATATTATCCTGAATTATTTGAGTGAGTCACATATAATCACAGGGTCCGTACAAAGGAGAAGATAAATTTGTGTTGATTTAGCCACTAATCCTGTGATATTGTTACAGCAGTAGTAGAAAACTAAAACACAAATGCTTAGAAATGCAAGTCGAATGCCACTTCCTATGATAAATTCTTCATTCTCCTATTATGTACTGTGTTAAGAAAGTAAAAAATACCTGTTACTTCATCCTTTAAGATGTGTGATTTACCTCTTCTGCAGTGCTTCATGTATCCAGGTTATTATAAAGATGGCCTATCTGTTGTTCCTGTTTCTTGAGCATCTGAGAGCCAAGAGCTTCTATACCTTATTGGTAATTTTCAAAATATCAGTTTAATCTTTTCACTTCTATGTTCAAAACCCAATAATGGCTCTGTTATCTTCCACAGCAATTTCATCTCTTTCTTTCCCTAATGTGACTTATTAAGCTGCCTTTCTCTCCATGCTTCTCCCACATTAAACTTTAACTTTATTAGTTTTCTTCTTGCACAGTGCACACACATTTCTGCCTTTCTGTCTTGCTTATGCTGTTTCTACCTCCTGGGCCCCTCCATCCCTTGCTTGCTGCTTTTTCAAATCTATCTCTCTTTATAGACAGGCAAGGCTTACTGGCCCTGACTCATTTCATCAAGGATTGCAGTAGTTAGAAGAGCTTCACTCCTAAGGATAATCTCTCACTTCCTTGCAGTTTAGCTCTTAAAATTTACTCCTTTCTCCACAACTGAAGTATCAGCTTTGTTTAGGGTTGGTATGTCTTATATTTCTTAATATAATCATATATATATGTGTGTGTGTGTGTACAGTTATAAAATGATATATTATTTTACAAATAATCACATTCAAAATAATTGATGAAAAAAATTTGCAGATATAATAATATCTATATTTCATCTTCCCTGTTTGGAAAATTTTAAAATGTGATATCTCATTTAGTAATTTATCAAATTTGCAATGACTAATCTGACTTGAAAGACAAATTATGATTGTATGACAGTTTTCTTATTTACATAATTCATAACAGTAATTTGGTGAATCACAGGTTTCCAACATTTTCCAGATTTAATGATCTAAATTAATGATATGCGGTGTTCCCATTTAAAAATGCATACACTTATTTCTCAGTAACTACTTTTCATTCACTTGATAGTAGTTTCTACATATGTGCTAAGTATATTTTAAATATTTGTCACTCCTCTCTAATGCTGATTTAGTTCAAATTAAGAATCAAAGCTTAGAAAAATGAAGAACTTTCTCTTGTTCAACATTGAGCTAAGACTTAGCTTGAACTAAAATATTCCAGGTGTTCTAACTTCTGCCAGTGAGATCCTGAATCCTATCAATGAGTAGTGGGAAGTATCTCTCTTGAGAAGGGCATTTTATTTACTGGAATTTGTACAGAATGTCATCTCATAATTTTTATCAAGTTTATTTTGTGTTAAAATAACCTGGGGACTTGTTCTAAATATGCAGGGTCTCTGGACTGATCTGAGATTTTCTGATTCAGAAAACCTGAATGGCAATGGAGACTTGGAATGATGAGGGTTTGGGAGGGGTGTGAATGATAAATTGCTTAATGGGTACAATGTGTTATTGAAATGATGGATAAACTAAAAACCCTGACTTCACCGCTCTGCAATGTATGTGTATAACAAAATTGGACCTGTCCCCATACATTTATTTTTATATTTAAAGACCCTGATAGTTTCCTGGAATAAGCATTTTTAGCAAGCTCCACAGGTGACACTGATACAGATTGTTCATGTTACAGATCTTGAGGAACACAGCAAGTAACAGCCAGTTTACTCAGGTGTGTGTAACCTATGTGCTGTTACATTATGTCATGATTAAAGAGATGTCACAATAGGGGATAGAAAGTATTATTGCACTCTTACTTTTTCTAGATGGGACATCAGTTTTCAGTTCAAGGCCGCCAGAAAATTATTCACCTCATGAAAAGAAAACAAGTATGATCCACCCAACGTTTGTTGAAAAAATGGAGAACAACAGTAGTTAAGCTTAAAAAGTGCAGACTGAAAGATAACAGACATCCAGCATTTTAAAATTATTTTTAAAGTTTTATTTTTAAAGATTTTTTAATAGATACACGTAACAATTACATATATTTATAAGGATACATCGTGATATTTTCTTACGTGTACACATTTCAGAATAATCAAACCAGGGTAGTTATATGTTCATTATCTTAAACATTTATCATTTCTTTGTGGTGAGAACATTTAAAATCCTCTTTTATCTTTTTGAAATATGCAATGCATTATTGTTGACTGTAGTTATCATGCTGTGCAACAGAATTTATTCCTCCTGTCTAACTGAAACTTTGTATCCTTTGACAAAAGCCTCCCCTTTCCCCATCTACCACTCCCTCCCCAGCCTCTGGTAACCACCATTCTACTCGCTGCTTATGTTAGTTCAACGTTTTTAGATCCCACATATAAGATCATATAGTATCTAGCTCTTCATACCTTGATTATTTCACACAGTGTAAAGTCCTCTAGGTTCATATATGTTGCCACAAATGACAAAGTTTATTTTTTTTAAGGCTGCAGAGTATTCTATTGTACATATGTAACACATTTTAAATCTCTATTTGTTGACCGGCACTTTGAATATTTCCATATCTTGGATATTGTTGGTCATTGTGAATAATGCTGCAATGAACATGAGAATGCAAACATCTTTAATTCATCTCAAGTTAATTTTTGTATATGGTAAAAGGAAGGAGTCCACTTTCATTCCTCTGCATATGGCTAGCCAGCCATACAAGTATCACTTATAGGGAGTCCTTTTCCCATAGCTTATTTTTGTCAACCTTGACAATCATCAGATGGCTGTAGGTGTATGGCTTTACTTCTGGGTTCTCTAACCTGTTCCATTGGTCTATGTGTCTATTCTTGAACCAGGACCATACTGTTCTGGTAACTGTAGCTTTATGGTATAGTTTGAAACTGGGTAATATGATGCCTTTGACTTTGTTCTTTTTGCTTAAGATTGCTTTGATTTGCAAATTTTTAGTAGGGTTTGTTGTTGTTATTGAGAAATTTGAGTTCCTTGTATATTTTAAAATTCACCTTTTTTCTAATGTATGGCTTGCAAATATTTTCTCCCAGTCTGTGAATTGTCTCTTCACACTGTTAAATGTTTCCTTTAATGGGCAGATACTTTTTAGTTTGATGCAATCTCATTTGTCTATTTTTTGATTTCATTTACTGTGGTTTTGGGGTCCAAGAAATTACTGCCCAGACCAAAGTCATGGGGCTTTTCCCCTATGTTTCCTTCTCAATGTTTTACAGCTTTGTGTCTTACACTTATACCTTTAATCCATTTTGAGTTGATTTTTATATAAGGGAAGATGTAATGGAGGGGAGGGAGCAGAGATGTCTGGAAGAGGCTTTCAGTTTCCCCCAGCTGATATGCCAAGGTCCTTGGCCTCTCTTGCCACAGGAATGGGGGAAGGGACCCTAGACGTGTGGTAAGCTTACTGTTTGAATAAATATCTTGGACCCAAAGTGCTTAGCTGAGATAAATTTATTAGGCAGAGAGAGAAAAAGAGGAGAGAGAGCTCCCATGGAGCCATGGGAGGGGAATCTGGAGGGGATATCCCCACAGGTAAGTGAAAGTGGGATTTTAACCTGGCAGTTATACCCGCCCCATCCATGTTCTCATCCAATGAGAGGAGTTCTTTCTTTTTTTTTATTGCATTTTAGGTTTTGGGGTACATGTGAAGAACACGCAAGATTGTTGCATAGGTACGCACACGGCTGTGTGATTTGCCGCCTTCCTCCCCTTCACCTATATCTGGCATTTCGCCCCATGCTATCTCTCCCCAACTCTCAACCCCCCACTGTCCCTCCCCAATTTCCCTCCAACAGAACCCAGTGTGTAGTGCTCCCCTCCCTGTGTCCATGTGTTCTCATTGTTCAACACATGCCTGAGTCAGAAAATGCAGTGTTTGATTTTCTGCTCTTGTGTCAGTTTGCTGAGAATTATGGTTTCCAGGTTCATCCATATCCCTACAAAGGACACGAACTCATCGTTTTTGATGGCTGCATAATATTCCATGGTGTATGTGTGCCACATTTTCCCTATCCAGTCTATCTTCTACAGGCATTTGGGTTCGTTCCAGGTCTTTGCTATTGTAAACAGTGCTTCAATGAACATTCGTGTCCATGTGTCCTTATAGTAGAATGATTTATAATCCTTTGGATATATACCCAGTAATGGGATTGCTGGGTCAAATGGAATTTCTATTTCTAGGTCCTTGAGGAATCGCCACACTGTCTTCCACAATGGCTGAACTAATTTACACTCCCACCAACAGTGTAAAAGTGTTCCTATTTCTCCACATCCTCTCCAGCAACTGTTGTCTCTAGCTTTTTTAATGATAGCCATTCGAACTGGCATGAGATGGTATCTGAATGTAGTTTTGATTTGCATTTCTCTAATGACCAGTGATGATGAGCATTTTTTCATATGTTTGTTGGCCTCCTGTATGCCTTCTTTTGTAAAGTGTCTGTTAATATCCTTTACCCACTTTTGAATGGGCTTGTTTGTTTTTTTTCTTGTAAATCTGTTTTAGTTCTTTGTAAATTCTGGATATGAGCCCTTTGTCAGATGGGTAGATTGCAAAAATATTTTCCCATTCTCTTGGTTGTCGATTCACTCTACTGACTGTTTCTTTTGCAGTGCAGAAGCTGTGGAGTTTGACTAGGTCCCATTTGTCTATTTTGGCTTTTGTTGCCATTGCTTTTGGCGTTTGGTCATGAGGTCCTTGCCTACGCCTATGTCCTGAATGGTTTTGCCTTGATTTTCTTCTAGGGTTTTTATGGTGTTAGGTCTTATGTTTAAGTCTTTAATTCATCTGGAGTTAATTTTAGTGTAAGGTGTCAGGAAGGAATCCAGTTTCTGCTTTCTGCACATTGCTAGCCAGTTTTCCCAACACCATTTATTAAACAGGGAATCCTTTCCCCATTGCTTGTTTTTGTCAGGTTTGTCAAAGATCAGATGGTTGTAGATGTGTGGTGTTGCCTCCAAGGCCTCTGTTCTGTTCCATTGGTCTATATCTCTGTTTTGGTACCAGTACCATGCTGTTTTGATTACTTTAGCCTTGTAGTAGTTTGAAGTCAGGTAGTGTGATGCCTCCTGCTTTGTTCTTTTTGCTTAGAATTGACTTGGCTATGCAGGCTCTCTTTTGGTTCCATATGAAGTTGAAGGTGTTTTTTTCCAGTTCTTTGAAGAAGGTCATTGATAACTTGATGGGGATAGCATTGAATCTGTAAATTACTTTGGGCAGTATGGTCATTTTCACGATATTGATTGTTCCTAACCATGAACTTGGAATGTTTCTCCATCTGTTTGTGTCCTCTCTTATTTCGTTGAGCAATGGCTTGTAGTTCTCCTTGAAGAGGTCCTTTACATTCCTTGTTAGTTGTATTCCTAGGTATTTTATTCTCTTTGTAGCAATTGTGAGTGGCAGTTCATTCTTGATTTGGCTCTCTTTAAATCTGTTATTGGTGTGTAGGAATGCTTGTGATTTTTGCACATTGATTTCATATCCTGAGATTTTGCTGAAGTTGCTTATCAGTTTCAGGAGATTTTGGGCGGAGACAATGGGGTCTTCTAGATATACAATCATGTTGTCTGCAAATAGAGACAATTTGACTTCCTCCTTTCCTATTTGAATACCCTTTATTTCTTTTTCTTGCCTGATTGTTCTGGCTAGAACTTCCAGTACTATATTGAATAGGAGTGGTGAGAGAGGGCATCCTTGTCTAGTGCCAGATTTCAAAGAGAATGCTTCTAGTTTTTGCCCATTCAGTATGATATGGCTGTTGGTTGGTCATAAATAGCTTTTATTATTTTGAGATACATTCTGTCAATACCTAGCTTATTGAGGGCTTTTTGACATAAAGCGCTGTTGAATTTTGTCAAAGGCCTTCACTGCATCGGTTGAGATAATCATGTGGTTCTTGTCTTTGGTTCTGTTTATGTGGTGAATTACGTGTATAGACTTGCATGTGTTGAACCAGCCTTGTATCTCTGGCATGAAGCCTACTTGATCATGGTGGATAAGTTTTTTGATATGCTGTTGCAATTGGCTTGCCAGTATTTTATTGAAGATTTTTGCATCTATTGTCATCGTGGATATTGGCCTGAAGTTTTCTTTTCTTGTTGAGTCTCTGCCGGGTTTTGGTATCAGGATGATGTTGGTCTCATAAAATGATTTGGGAAGGGTTCCCTCTTTTTGGATTATTTGGTATAATTTCAGAAGGAATGGTACCAGCTCCTCTTTGTATGTCTGGTAGAATTCGGCTGTGAACCCATCTGGACCTGGGCTTTTTTTGGGTGGTAGGCTCTTAATTGCTGCCTCAACCTCAGACCTTGTTATTGGTCTATTCAGGGTTTCAATTTCTTCCTGGTTTAGGCTTGGGAGGAGGCAAGTGTTCAGGAATTTATCCATTTCTTTCAGGTTTACTAGTTTATGTGCATAGAGTTGTTTGTAATAATCTCTGATGATGGTTTAAATTTCTGTGGAATCTGTGGTGATATCCCATTTATCATTTTTTTATTGCATCTATTTGGTTATTCTCGCTTTTCTTTTTTATTAATCTGGCTAGTGGTCTATTTTGTTGATCTTTTCGAAAAATCTGCTCCTGGATTTATTGATTTTTTTGAAGGTTTTTTTGTGTCTCTATTTCCTTCAGTTCTGCTCTGATCTTAGTTATTTCTTGTCTTCTGCTAGGTTTTAAGTTTTTTTGATCTTGCTCCTCTAGCTCTTTCAATTTTGATGATAGGGTGTCAATTTTCAATCTCTCCTTGCTTCTCACGTGGGCATTTACTGCTATATATTTTCCTCTAGAGACTGCTTTAAATATGTCCCAGAGATTCTAGTATGTTGTGTCTTCGTTCTTGTTGGTTTTGAAGAACATCTTTATTTCTGCCTTCATTTGATTGTTTATCTAGTCAGCATTCAAGAGCCAGTTGTTCAGTTTCCATGAAGCTGTGCGGTTCTGAGTTAGTTTCTGCATTCTGAGTTCTAACTTGATTGCACTGTGCTCTGAGAGACTGTTATGATTTCCATTCTTTTGCATTTGCTGAGGAGTGATTTGCTTCCAGTTACGTGGTCAGTTTTAGAGTAGGTATGATGTGCTGCTGAGAAGAATGTATATTCTGTGGATTTGAGGTAAAGAGTTCTGTAAATGTCTGTTAGGCTTGCTTGTTCCATGTCTGAGTTCACGTCCTGGATATCCTTGTTGATTTTCTGTCTGGTTGATCTGTCTAATATTGACAATGGGGTGTTAAAGTCTCCCACTATTATTGTGTGGGAGTCTAAGTCTCTTTGTAAGTCATTAAGAACTTGCCTTATGTATCTGGGTGCTCCTGTATTGGGTGCGTATATATTTAGGATCGTTAGCTCTTCTTGTTGCAGTGATCCTTTTACAATTATGTAATGTCCTTCTTTGTCTCTTTTGATCTTTGTTGCTTTAAAGTCTATTTTATCAGAGATGAGAATTACAATTCCTGCTTTTTTTTTTGGCTCTCCATTTGCTTGGTAAATCTTCCTCCATCCCTTTATTTTGAGCCCTTGTGTATCCTTGCATGTGAGATGAGTTTCCTAGATACAGCACACCAATGGGTTTTGGCTTTTTATCCAATTTGCTAGTCTGTGTCTTTTGATTGGGGCATTTAGTCCATTTACATTTAGGGTTAGTACTGTTATGTGTGAATTTGATAGTGCCATTTTGATGCTAGCTGACTGTTTTGCCCATTAGTTGATGCAGATTCTTGATTGTGTTGATGCTCTTTACCATTGGTATGTTTTTGGAGTGGCTGATACTGGTTGTTCCTTTCTATGTGTAGAGCCTCTTTTAGGAGTTCTTGTAGAGCAGGCCTGGTGGTGATGAAATCTCTGAGTACTTGCTTGTTCACAAAGGATTTTATTTTTTCTTCACTTATGAAGCTTAGTTTGGCTGGATATGAGATTCTGGGTTGAAAGTTCTTTTCTTTAAGGATGTTCTTTCAAACTTCCACTGGAGTGGTCTTTGACTTCCATGGTGGGTTTGCTGCCAGGTCTGTAACAAAGACCCTTAATCCCAGAGCTTTCCATGGCTTTTTGAACAAAGAAGGACATCAGGAATTTCTACCTAGCCCACTCCAGGGAATGTCAGACAAAGAAATTTATATTCCTGGATGGGTGTGTGGATGGAGGCATGGCACTAGGAAGCTCTTACCTTTGAAACCATGCCCCCTGTGGACCCGGGAAGTGAGGTTTTTCTCCTTAACATAGTCTCAATAAGATGTTTGGCATGTGGATACTCGGTTTTCTTCAATATCATTTGTTGGAAAAACCTATCCTTTCACATTGTGTGTTCTTGTCACCTTTGTTAAAAATCAATTGAGCGTAAATGTATTGATTTAGACTCTCTCATGTCTATCCAATTCCGTTGGCCAGACATCCAGCATACCTGTAAATGTGCAGGGTAAATCTAACTTCTGTGGGAATCATTTGATCCTCACCATGTACAAAGACTGAGTAAAGTCAAAAGTGAATACTGACAAGAAAGAAACCATAATTTGGTTAAAACTGTCTGGGAAGAGAACAGCTATGCCCCAACATCATCAATGTCCCAAAACAGAAAAGTAAAATGAAACAAAAAGGAACAAAAAAAGCTTGACCAAATAAAAGATATCTTGGCTAATGATTTGAACATTTTTATAAGGAGTACATGAAAACATATATACGGCATCAGCATATTATTTCTTATTTTCTGTAAGTATGCCTAAGTTGGTTATATGGGAAAAGAGATACGATTCTCTATGCTGGGAATTCAGTCATTATCTCTTAAATCTCTTGTTATATATACTTCATCTGGTGAGTCTTAAACTTCAGACATTTCATCTTGCCCTAAATAGACATTATTTAAAATTTCCTGGGGATTTGCTCAGTGCCAAATCTCCTTGACATACATATTGATGCTATTCCTTGTCTTCAGTTTTTAAAAGCTCCTTGAACCTGACCTCTTAACTTAAAGATCACTACCTCTGTGATCTTTACAACCAGGATTCTGCCAGATTCTTTTCTCTATTGCTAACTCTCAGCCTGCTTTGTACAGCCTAGATATGTTCTCCTAGCTTTCCGTCTATGTTTCCAAAAGCATCAGCTTCTTATTTGCCAGAAGCCAATTGAATAAAGCTCTGATATTACATTCCTTTTTTTTTTTTTTTTTGAGAGGGAGTCTCATTCTGTTGCCCAGGCTGGAGTGCAGTGGCGCAATCTTGGCTAATTGTAACTTTCACCTCCCAGGTTCAAGTGATTCTCCTGCTTCAGCCTTCTGAGTAGGTGGTACTACAGGAGTGTGCCACAACAATCAGTTAAATTTTGTATTTTTAGTAGAGATGGGGTTTCACCATCTTAGCCAGGATGGTCTTGATCTCCTAACCTCATGTTCTACCCACCTTGGCCTCCCAATGTGCTGGGATTACCAGAATGAGCCACTGCGTTGGGCCTATATTCTTCTTACATAATTTACTGTATTGAAAGATGTGTGAACATATTGCAAATATTGCATCATAAACAATTTGATGCAGACTAGTGAGAACTCAGAAATGACTTCCAAGGATGATGATTAACCCAGCTATATCTTTTAAACCTATTTTGTTCTCAAGGCATACAGATCATGTTCTTGTCCTAAACACCAGAAGTATCCACAATGACATGCATTCTGGTCAAGATGAATGATCAGAAAGAAAGATGTAATTTCTTTCAGACTAACTCACCTTTCTTTTTCTCTGTTTCACAACTCACCAAGAGAATCTTTTGAAGCCACAAAATCACTAGCTTCTACTATATGTTTTTGCAGCAAATATGTAAAACAAGGCCATCTCCTCAATGGGAAAATGAGTCATGTAGAAGGGATTTATATTTTAATGTACACTATATCTCAAAAACACTTTAACTCTTGGGCAGTTGGTTTCCTTATTTATTAGTTTAATGATCCCAAGGTATCTCATAGGATTATTCTGAGTATAAAATAAGATAGGGTATATTTGCCAGACTTTCATATGCCAAAGGCTGTGTGTGCTTTTCTATTGCCCACAGTTGAATGCACTTTCATATGTTTATGTTTATAAACTATATTTTGATGTAGTCTTCAAATTGGGGAGCAGTGACACTTCCCCATAATGAAAATTGATATGCATATTGCATTCTCTCACGTATTATAGGGACTGGGTTTTGAAATAGCAGCTCTGCCCACTTTCATAGAGCATGCTGTAGAGGTGACTACCCATTATTCGCTACAGAAAACCCTCACAGTTGTAGCTGACTACACACACAATTTTTGACCTAGCAGTTTTTACAGAATATAGTGCACTTTGAACAGACAAGGATGGCATGCCTTGACAGAGTTCCATCTGTTAAAAAAGAAAGAGTAGTCTTAGTTAAAATGCTATTTCTGCATTTTAAAAAAAGTATTATTCTGGTGAAGTGATTGCCAACTCTGTTAGTTCTTTAGGGCATTTAGTTAAAACATTTAGAAATTGTTTATGTGTTAAAAGCATTTCCAAAACAACCAATTCAGTTTTGAATATACTGTGCTCAAACCCAGTATAAAAATATGGGATATTGAACAAAATTTCCTGTTTATGATTTAATCATAGGTGTGGGACTAGAAAGTGAGTATATAAACTATTTGCATTTGCCAATGATATTTGAGTTATCATAGCTGAGTCATGTAGTGATGAAGTTTATTACTTAGCTATTCTTTACCTTCTCTAGACGATGCTGTAGCATGTTGGATTTGAAATAAGAGCTCTGAATTCATCCAGTCTCCTTTTGTAGTAATAATTTCATAAATGTGAGAATATGCATATCGAGTGATCATGTGAGTATGTCTCTGTGTAGGACGTACTACACTAGTAGAAACACACCAAATACGAAAAAAAAAAAAAAGGTTTCTTTGCTATCATATAATGAAACTGGGAATGTTGTATCATGTTGTATCACGAATTCTATCTACATAAAGAAGGCAATTTAAAATGGAATAAAGGAAAGGGAGCCTATTTTCCCCAATTACTCTAGCTGCTTTGACTCTTTAAAATATCACTAGATTGACAATTACTTTTAACATAATTTAGGCAGAGGTTTTGTGATGAATCAGTTAAATAAAAATTTTCTTTGAACAGATCAGCAAGAAAATAGAAAATACATTGGCTTAGTTCATTGGTAGCTACATTTTATTTAATTACCTTTATTGAACATTATCATTTCAGCATAATTTGCTTTTATAGATTATAGTTGACAATAGACTTAAGTAAAAAGAATGTAACAGTTACTCATCAAATAAATTTTTCAATCAAAAAATGTGGTTTTTCTGGTAAATGAGATTATCTCAGAAGTACTGGTGGCACTATGAATGGAGAATTTTATTAGAATAAACTTTGGGAAATTGTCCAAAAAATTTCAGGTGTAATATTTTTGAATGAAACACTGAAACATATATGTAAACTCATTAACTAATTTGTCTATTTAATCAGCTGTCCTTTGAAGATCTGAAAATGTAAAATGAAGTCCAATAACAATAAAGTCATGATGCAAAGCACATTTTCTACATGCAGGCTTGTGGGGTCAAGCAAGGTTTATTTTGTTGTCTGAGTTCTCCTCAGCTCATAACAGACTAGTACAATAAATGAACACATAGATTATAAATTTGACTTGTTAGCGTATCCTTTGAGTCTTTCACCCTTGGTTTAAAAAAAATCTTCAAATATTGAATAAGATATACAACTTGTCACTCCTAAAATATTTTTTAGTATGTTTTACATTACCCAGTTTATGACAATTGTCACGAAGCCAGAATTCATATTTAAAAGTTACTAAAATCCGTTCATGTAAGCAGAGCTCATTTAATATAGGGTGCCATGATAGCAGTTGCAAATAAAAAAGAATGGAATGCCCTGGGAGTGAGTTGCTTGTTTGACACCAGTATACATTTTGTTAGTGACTGTATTTGGAATGTGATCATAACAGATAGAGTAGAGAGTAGAGCTCCCGTCCCCTTTAAATTGACTTTAGCAATTACACCCCTGGTGTATACTGTTTATCTCTCCTCTATCCAGTTTAAAAATCACATCTGTCAGGAAATATGGACTTTTTATGCAATCATTTATTGATTCATGACTGTGAGAAAGCCATAGAAATAAAATATAAGAGAATAAAACATGGTTACATAGTAAAGTGTGAGCACCACACAGAGATATAAAATTTATTTTAGCATTGAAATGAAGAGGAAATATCTTTGGACCTCACATTAAAGTTATTAAGGATTTGACTAAGATGGACCATGGCAATAATTAAATATTTAAATATATTACAAATGTAAATGTCTATATGTGTATAACACCATGCATGTTCAGTTGAAAATACATTAGTAAAAATTAATGATTTCAGGATTTTAAAATATTTTAATCATATTTGAAAACTTGTTTCCTGTTTATTTAATTATGTGATTTTCCATAGTTGGTATTTATGTCCCTGGAGTTATTTTATTTGTGCTATATGAGGTGAGAATATATGGACTGTGTGTTTTCTATTAATCTTCATAGACATGTTTATTGCCTAGTTTTATCCTGGCACATGGCAAGAATTTCATATTGAATTTTCAGAAAAAATTATTTCGTATCAGTAAATGAATGAGAGAAAATACTCAATTTAGAGAAATTTAAAAATGTTATTTGTCATAAATAAGCTGAATATGCCCTTTGCATTTGCTCTTAGTAGATAGACTGAATCATTAGCTGAAACTTTATGCTCCCTCTGTTTGGCTCTTTGACTAATTTCATGAACCAATTCTGTTTTTTTCTGGTTTAATTTTATTTTTTTTTAAAAAAACTGAAAACACATCTTAAGTGTTCAGCTTTAATGTCGGGGCACCTTTAGAATGATCTAATAGAAAGAGGAGGCTTTTCCAAACAATGCTCAAATGCTAGCCTGAAGAGAAATACTAACCAACTTTCACCAAAATTCTATCTGAAGCTGTGTACTTGTATTAAAGCAGCTTTTCACTCAAGAGGTGGTGTATAGTCAAACGTCGTGTATACTTTCTCACACTGTATCATAAAATTCCTTTCCATTCTATCACTTAAACTCCCAATCCTATTTTCATCCAGCACCAAAAATGTGTAACCTCTCCGCAATTGACAAAACATAAAATATCATTTTATCTGATATCAGTTACACAAATTCTAAAAGATAGTTTGAAGACATTTTTATATTTAAATTTATAGAAACTAAAAACCAAGTCATTTAGTTTCCATAAATTAATCATGTTCGTTTCAGATAATGCTCCTTCAATCTTGATTTCTTTGCTATGATTTTTGGTGAGGGTAATATTATGGTATGACTCCCTGTTTATGCTTCCTTTTTACTTATCTCCCTCAAAGGTTTCATTAAAGCACTAAAAACAGTTAACTCCTAGTCTACCGTTCAATGCTGGTTTTCATCCCAAATAGTGGTCTTTTGTTACCCAGCCTTTCTCAGATTCTTATTCCTTGTTCATCCTATTTATGCTCCCATGGCTCATTCTTTCTTGGATCTACTCCCTTCACAGTTTTCTCATGGTGCTTCAAGAATCTTTCTTTTTTTTTTTTTTGTTTTTTTTTCTTTTGAGGCAGAGTCTCACTCTGTTGCCAGGCTGGAGTGCAGTGGCGTAATCTTGGCTCTCTGAAACCTCTGCCTCCCAGGTTCAAGCAATTCCACTGCCTCAGCCTCCTTACTAGCTGGGACTATAGGCGTGCGCCACCATGCGCAGCTAATTTTTTGGTGTTTTAGTAGAGATGGGGTTTTACCATGTTGGCTGAGATGGTCTCAATCTCCTGACCTAGTGATCTGCCTGCCTTGGCCTCCCAGAGTGCTGGGAGAATAGGCATGAGCCACTGCGCCTGGTTTCAAGAATCTTTCTATTGCAACAAGCTCCCGTGCATCATTGCCTGCACTTCTACACCCTATGGAAGCACAGTACATTTTACATGCGCTCCTTTCCCTGTAGGTTTCTCATGTCGAAGCTGATCAAAGATCTGAGAGATGACGTTGACATTTCCTTAGATTTCCAAGGCTATTTTAAAGTTACTACTATTCTTCCCTAGCACAAAGCCCCTCATTTCTGTGAGGTTTATGCCATATTGTTGTATCACTTTTTAGTCTTCTTTGTTTTTCTTTATCAAGCTCTAGGCAAATTCTTCATCTCACTGAGGACTAGGACAATTAGTTAAAATTTTAATTATGACTCAAGTCATTGAAAATTTAAACCCTCTAGTTTTTATATTTTATTTCAAATACTTTTTCATACAACCTCAATTTGCAGGCTGTAATCAGATATCTTCATGATTACTTTAAATTTTACTACTTCTTAAATCTTACATTCCTATATTCAATACTTTGATATTTTTACTATTCTTTCATGCCTTTGTTCTCACGATGATCTTTTTAAAATTTGTCGTAGAGATGTCTGGTAGTAAACTTGCCCGTTATTCCAGTCTATCAGCTAGAATTGTGGCCTCATTTATTTTCCTGTCAAAGTGTATAATCACATCTACTGCTCTCTTGCCAGGGCCCTCAATGAATTGTCTTTCTTCTATATTAGGTGCAAATTCCCAACAATGGATCAATACAGATGAAACTTGCTTCCTCTATGAAGCTTGACCACTGAGTATACATAGGTAGTTTCTGTTCCTTGCCAGGCACCTTGTAAGGTACTTCACCTTTCTGCAATGTATTTGTTCTCTCACTGGTGGGATTTTAATCTGATGGTTAAAAGAACAATCTTCTATTAATCCTTTTTATTCTTTTCTGTCTATGATAATGTTTGGTGCCTAAGACATACCTAAAACACTTATTAAATCAATGTATAAATTTATCCTCATTTAAAAAATGACAGGTGAAATGGATGTATTTACCACGTGCAATCTCATGTTTTGCCATACACATACATTGTGGAATGACTACCTCTAGCTAATTAACATATGCATCTCCGCAGATAGCTATTGTTTTTGTGGTGTGAACACTTTATATCTACTCTCTTGTTATTTTCAAGAATACAATAGGGTTATTAACTATAGTCACCATGTTGTATATAGACCTCCTGAACTTATTCCTGAAAAGCATCTGCACAGCAAAGGAGACGATCAACAATGAAGAGACAACTACATACAAAATGAAAACAATACACTTGAAAACTATACATTTGATAAGGGGTTAATATCCAAAATATGTAAAAAACTCAACTCAATAGGAACAATGCAAGTAACTCAATTTTTAAAAAGGGCAAAAGACCTTAAGAGACATTTATTAAAAGAAGTCATACAAATGTCTAACATCTTCATTATTTAGAGGAAATCCTTAGGGAAAATAATAATTTTGTAAAGGGCATAATTAAGCAAACAACCACTTAATTTGTCTTTGATTTAAAATAAAAAAGCACATCCTCTCTAGCAGAAACTGTCAGTGCTGTGTCCAAATGCCCTTGGATTTTTTTTTTTTTTAAGGAATCAAGATTTATCAGGTTTATGCTGTAAAAGAGACACTTGACATGGCCTCTTTATTCTTCAGAATAATCCTTTAAGTACTCTATCTCTATTTTTTTATTAGTATACTTGAAGTTCAGGGATACATGTGCAGTACCTGCAGGTTTGTTACATAGGTATACACGAGCAGTGGTGGTTTGCTGCCCCCATCCCGTCATTGACATTACGTATTACACCTAATGCTATTGCTCCTCTCAGCCCCAGCCCCCTGACAGGCCCCAGTGTGTGATGTTCCCCTCCCTGTGTCCATGTGTGCTCATTGTTCAACTCCCAGTTATCAGTGAGAACATGCAGTGCTTGTTTTTCTGTTCTCATGTTAGTTCGCTGAGAATGATGGTTTCCAGTTTCATCCATGTCCTGAAAAGGACATGAACTCATCCTTTTTGATGGCTGCATGGTATTTCATGGTGTATATGTGCCACATTTTCTTTATCCAGTCCATTATTGGTGGGCATTTCTGTTGGTTCCAAGTCTTTGCTATTGTGAACAGTGCTGCAATAAACATATGTGTGCATATGTCTCTATAGTAGAATGGTTTATAATCCTTTGGGTATATACCCAGTAATGGGATTGCTGGGTCAAATGGAATTTCTATTTCTAGATCCTTGAGGAATCACTGGACTGTCTTCCACAATGGTTGAACTAATTTATGATCTCACAAACAGTGTAAAAGCATTCCTATTTCTCCACATCCTCTCCAGCATCTGTTGTTTCCTGACTTTGTAATGATCGTTATTTAACAGGTGTGAGATGTTATCTCATTGTGGTTTTAATTTGCATTTTTCTAATGACCAGTGATGATGAGCTTGTTTTCCATGTTTGTTGGCCACATAAATGTCTTTTGTGAAATGTCTGTTCGTATCCTTTGTCCACAATCTGATGGGGTTGATTGTTTTTTCTTGTATGTTTATTTAACTTCCTTGTAGATTCTGGATGTTAGCCCTTTGTCAGATAGATAGATTGCAATTTTTTTCTCCCACTCTGTAGGTTGCCTGTTCACCCTGATAATAGTTTCTTTTACTGTGCAGAAGCTCTTTAGTTTAATTAGATCACATTGCCCCAAATCTCGGTAAGCTGATAAACAACTTCAGTAAAGTCTCAGGATACAAAATCAATGTGCAACAATCACAAGCATTCCTATACATTAAGAATAGACAAACAGCAAAATCAGGAGTGAACTTCCATTCACAGTTGCTACAAAGAGAATGAAATACCTAGAAATGTAACTTACAAGGGATGTGAAGGACCTCTTAAAGGAGAACTACAAAACACTGCTCAAGGAAATAAGAGAGGGAACAAGCAATTTGAAAAACACTCCATGCTTATTGATAGGAAGAATCAATATTGTGAAAATAACCATACTGCCCAGAATAATGTATAGATTCAATGCTGTCCCCATCAAGCTATCACTGACTTTCTTCACAGAATTAGAAAAAAATTACTTTAAATTTCATATGGAACCAAAAAAGAGCCCCTATAGCAAGACAATCCTAAGCAATAAGAATAACACTGGAGGTATCATGCTACCAGACTTCAAACTACTACAAGGCTACAGTAACCAAACCAACATCTCTTTTGGTACTGGTACCAAAAGAGATATATAGACCAGTGGAGCAAACAGAGGCCTCAGAAATAATACCACACATCTGCAACCATCTGATCTTTGAAAAGCCTGACAAAAACAATGGGGAAAGGATTCCCTATTTAATAAATAGTATTGGGAAAACTGGCTAGCCATATGCAGAAAACTGATACTGATCCCCTTTCTTATGCCTTACATAAAAATTAACTCCAGTTAGATTAAAGACCTAAATGTAAGACCTAAACCCATAAAAACCCTAGAAGAAAATCTAGGCAATGCCATACAAGACATAGGCATGGGTAAAGTCTTCATAACTGTAACACCAAAAGCAATGGCCACAAATGTCCTCGGATATTCTTACCATGCATTCCTGCTCTTGCTGGTCATTTTACTCCCAAGCCAGCATCTTTAGCGCTTTTGAAAAACTGCTCACAGTTCTCTCTTTTGGAGAACCGCTGTGCCTGTGCACACAAGGAGTCAGAAATGCTAAAACTGCTAAAAAGTGTATTCCTTTTGGGGGCCAGCTTGTAGCCAAGGATTTTGGATCTAGAGGCTTCAATATTACAGCTTTTTGCATTGGATCCAGACTACTCAGGTGTTTTCTGTAATGTGTCCAGAGATACCTGCAAAAATTATCCATGGAGTACTTTGCTTCATATCTCAGATTTATTCTGCTTTATTACTTCCCACTCCCACTACCCTCTTTCCTACTGGTTTTCTTGTGAACATTACCTAATAAAGCATATTTTCATAAATCTTTCTCTTAGGATCTGTTTCTGGGTAACCAACCTAAGAAACCCACTACAGTTTGAGAAGGGCATATACATTATATATGAAATAGTAACATATTGAATAATCAATAACAATAGGAAATTTATATATTCTCAAAAGTACATCACCACTTAAAACTGTTAATCTTAGCCTAGAGAAACCCATTTTATGAAATAACACTAATTTCTTCACTTGAGAAGTTATGGTTTCTCAAATGCTAGCTTTTCCTTTGTTAGCTCCTGTTAAAAATTCTTAAAACACTTCATCATAAACCTATTATTATATGTGTCAAAATATTTAGCAGAGAAAAGCATATTTAGAGAATGATCTTGTGTCTACATCCTTCGATATGCCAGCAAATGGAAAGTCTCCACATCATGACCATTGCTAGCATCTTATGATTTTAGATAAATAACTACAGAATTAAATCTTACTCTAAATGTTATATGTTATGTAGCAAACATTAGTTCATAATATGTAATACTGCAACCCATAGAAAAACAAGAATAATTATTGCAAAAGTACCATCATTTTCAGTTTGAAAGGAACTTCAGGCCAGCTTCTGTGTCCCTGCCTCTCTCTCCTGTTCACAGCAGCCTAAATGTTCCATGGTTATGAAGTTGCCGAATTATTATGAAGAGAAGAAACACAAGGAGGTCATGCTAGATTAAAATTCTTCGATTCCTTATTTAAATGTGTATTTCAGTAAAATAGTTTAACAATTTTATCTTAACATATACATTAACAAAAGCCTTTACATATATTTTTATCTGTTGAAATACAATACACATGTAGGAAAAATAAGCATATCATTATTACTTGGTTCAATAGATTTTTATATACCATACACTATCAAGTAACAGCACTTAGATCAAGAAACAGAACCCTGCCAACAATCCAAGCTCTCTCAAGCCTCCTCTCACTCACTGCTCTACCAGGGATTGGTTTGTTTTGGTGCATAATAAATATAGAATAATAAAGTCTGAACTATTTTGGTGTCTGACCTGTTTAGCTTAAAGTTATGTATATGATACTCCATCACACTCTTGTACACAGTTAAAGTTTATCCTTATTGCTGTGGAGTATTTTATTATGTAATTGATTTAAATCACATTGATTTATGCTACTGTTGATCTATGCTACTGTTGCACACTTGGATTGTTTCCATATTTTGACTATGACAATAATGCTATTATGACCATGATAGTTCACATTTTTGGGGGTCATAGGGCATGTATAATTTGGCTTTAGCAGACCTGCCAAATGGTTTTCCCAAGAGGTTGAATGATACAACCACTTTGAACTGTATCATTCATACATCAACAGTGTGTGACAATTTCATTTGTCTCACATTCTTACAAAAGTTTTTTACTATTTTTCATCTTAATCTTTAGATATATTTCATTATAAATTTTATTTTCAAGATGAGTAATGAATTTGAATATTTTTACATATTTATTGCCTATTTAAATTAAAATTTTATACATATGAAACAAATAAAAATAATTTGGTATAAATACATCTAATACACAGAGGTAAAAGTCCTACTTTAAATAAAACAGTAGTATTTTTCTGATTATCTGATTTTTTCTTTTAAATGTACTTTATTTTGTTTAGAGTAGTTTCAGGAAACAGAAAGACTGAGCAGAAAGCACAGCATTTCCACATATCCGCTACCCCCACAATCTCACAGCCTCCTTCGCTGTCAACATCCTGCCCCAGAGTCATGCCAGCTGATGAACCTACAGTGCCACATCATCCCCCAAAGTCCATAGTTTACATCAAGGTTTATTCCTTGTGATGCACATTTCATTAGTTCTGACAACTGTGTGACGATTTATATATATGATTACAGTATCATACAGAATAGTTTCACTGCCCTAAATGCCTCTGTATTTTACCTATTCATCCCTCCCTCTCCTCAAACTCCTGGCAACCACTGTTACATATAAATTAATTTTATTTTAAATTTCAGAGGACGTGTGCAGGATGTGCAGGTTTATTACATAGATAAAGGTGTGCCATAGTGGTTTGTTGCACTTATCAATCCATCACCTAGGTATTAAGCCTGGCATGTATTAGCTATTTTTCCTAATGTTCTACCCCACCCCTCGCCCTCCTCTGATAGTCCCCAGTGTGTGTTGTTTCCCTCCCTGTGGCCGTGTGTTGTTGTTCGGCTCCCACTTGTAAGTGGGAACATGTGGTGTTCAGTTTTTCATTTCTCTGTTACTTTGCCAAGGATAATGGCTTCTGGCTTCATCCATATTCCTGGAAGGGATGTGATCACCTTTTCATAGCTGCATAGCATCCCATGATGTATATGTACCACAGTTTCTTTATCTATTCTATTATTGGTGGGCATTTGGGTTGATTCCATGACTTTGCTATTATGAATAGTGCTGCAATGAACATACACATGCATGTATCATTATAATGGAATGGTTTATGTTCCTTTGGACATGTGCCTGGTGATGTGATTGATTGCTGGGTCAAATGATATTTCTGCTTCTAAATCTTTGAGGAATTGCCAAACTGTCTTTCACAATGTTTGAGCTAATTTACATTTCCATCAATAGTTTAAAATCGTTCTCATTTCTCCACAACCTTCCCAGCATCTGTTGTTTCTTGACTTTTTAGTAATCACCATTTTGTCTGGCATGAGATGGTATCTTATTGAGGTTTTGACTTGTATGTCTCTAATTATCAGTGATGTTGAGCTTTTTTCCATGTTCGTTGGCTGCATGTATACCTTCTTTTGAGAAATGTGTTTATGTCCTGTGCCCACTTTTTAATGGGTTTATTTTTTCATGTAAATTTTCTTAAGTTCCTTGTAGATTCTAGGTATTAGACCTTTGTCAGATTAATTGATCGCAAAATTTTTCTCCCATTGTGTAGGTTGTCTGTCTGCTTTGATGATAGTTTCTTTTGCTGTGCAGAAGCTCTTTAGTTTAATTAGATCTCATTTGGCAGTTTTTGCATTTGTTGCAATTGCTTTTGGTGATTTCAACATAAAATCTTTGCCCATCCTTTGTCCTAAAGGAGACTGCCTTATATCCTTCTAGAATTTGCCTTTTCCAGAATGTGATACAGGTGAAATAATATACTATGTAGTCTTCAGATTGGCTTTTTTCTCTTAGTAATATGCATTTAAGATTTCCCCATGTTTTTTATGACTTGATAACTAATTTCTTTTTAGCACTGAATAATATTTTATCCTCTGGATATATCATACTTTATCCATTCCCCTACTGATTAAAGGATGTTGTTTGCTTCCAAGTTTTGGCATTTATGAATAAAGATGCTAAAAACATCCAAATGTGATTGCTGGATCATATAGTAAGAATATGTTTAATTTTGTAAGAAATTGTCAAACTGTGTTCCAAAGTTTCTGTACTATTTTGGATTCCCACCAGCAATAGAATTCCTCTTGCTGTATATCCTTTCCAGTGTTTGGTATTGTCAGTGTTCTCAATTTTGGTCATTCTAACAGGCATGTAGTAGATATCCTCTTAATTTAAATTTCACTACTGTCATAAGATGTGTATCATCTTTTCATCTGCTTATTGATTAGCCATATATCTTCTTTGGTGAGGTATCTATTCAAGTGTTTTGGGCCAATTTTTAATTGGACTGTTCATTTACTTCTGAGCTTTAAGTGTTCTTTGTATATTTTGGATAAAAGTCCTTAACCTGATGTGTCTTCCGTAAATATTTTCTTCCGGTCTATGGCTTATCTTTTTATTCCTTTGCCAATGTCTTTTATATAACGGAAGTTTTTAATTTTACTTAAGTCCAGAGTATCTATTATTTATTTCACAGATCATGCCTTTGGTCCTAAAAGTCATTGCCATGTCCCAAATTATCTCTATTTTCTTCTATGTTACTTTTAGGAATCATTGTTTGCTTTTTTTTTTTTTTTTTTTTTTTTTTTTTTTTTTTTTTTTTTTGATGGGGGACAGAGTCTTGCTCTGTCACCAAAGCTGGAGTGCAGTGGCACTATCTTAGCTCACTGCACCCTCTGCCTCTTGGGTTCAAGTACTTCTCCTGCCTCAGCCTCCCACGTAGCTGGGATTACAGGTGTGTGTCACCATGCCCAGCTAACTTTTTTGTATTTTTAGTAGAAATGGGGTTTCATCATGTTGGTCAGGCTGGTCTTGAACTCCTGACCTAAGGTGATTCACCTGCCTCGGCCTTGTAAAGTGCTAGGATTACAGGCATAAGTCACTGCGCCTGGCCTAGTTTTAAATTTAGGTATGGATTCATTATGAGCTAATTTTTATAAAAGGTATAAGGTCTTTGTCTAGATTTATTGTTTTGCATGTGGATGTCTAGTTCCAACTCTATTGTTGAAAAGACTATATTTTCTCCAATGGATTGCTTTTGCTTTTTTTGCAAAGATAGGTTAACTATATTGATGTGGATCTGTTACTGGGCTTTCTATTCTCTTCCATTGATCAATTTCTTATTTCACCAATACCACACTGTGTTGATTACTATAGCTTTATAATAAGTATTGAAGTCTGTTAGTGTCAGTCCTCTGACTTTGTTCTTCTTTCATATTGTGTTGGCTATTCTGGGTCTTTTGCCTCTCCTGCAAATTTTAAAATTAGAATGTTAATATTCACAGAATAACTTGCTGTGATTTTGGTTGCGATCACATTGAATTTATAGATAAAGTTAGGAAGAACTAACATCTCGACAACATTGAGTATTCTTATTCATGAACATTTATTTATTTAGTTCTGCTTAGATTACTCTCATTTATTTTTAAAATATATTTCATTAAAACGATTTCAACATTTAATATTATAAAAATGAAGTGAAATAAACATACCTCTGATAAATTTTAAGTATAGAGTACACATAATGAATGTTCAAATATATAATATGTTTTTATTATGGCAGCTGTGACAGAATTGGCTAAAGTTGTGTTTTACCATTTGCATCAGAGTTTATGATACTCAGGACTCAGTTTTCTCACAACCTTATTATTTCAGAGCAACATGGAATTGTGACATATCACAATCACCACATTCAGCACAAGACAATTTTAGCTCCATTGTTGTTGTCCATATTATGAAGAATGGTCAAATCCCTGGGTTACTCTGGATCAAAAGAAAAATCAGATTTTCTGGAGGTTTCTATTGTGTTTTAAAAAATATCTTCCCAATTAATAGTGGTTTATTTTTTATTTTGTTGCAAGCTTACAAATACAGTGATAAACCATGGATATCACATTAGGAAACACTTCCATTGTTTTGCCCAGTGTTGTTTCGTTTTGTTCTTGTTAAATTGTATTAGAAATTATTGTATACAATAGAGATGAAACTATATAAAGATCTCTTCCATGTGACTGAAATTTTGCAACTCTGTTTAGAGATACAAAATTAAATTTAATCTTAACCAGAAGTATTATCTATCTATTTCTTCTGGCTTTTACATATATTTTATATATCTGATTATTATTCTCTCTTATTCATGAATAAATTGACATTGAGAGAAGTTAAAAGCAAGCCATCATAACACAACTGGCAAACCTTGGAGCTAGATTTGGAGTCCAAGCCTCCTAACTCCCAAGCCTAAGCCTTTAATTCTGCACTGCCTTCTGGATCAGAGAACTTGAATTCTCTTAGTGAAACAGGAATGTGGTGAAAGGCTACTTGCTTTCTTTATTCAATTAATATATTTAACGTTAGGTAAAGAAAAACTCAAATATCAAAATTATTCCTGAAGTGATCAAAGTTTTTCTGTAACCCAGATTACAAGCCATTTTTACATCTTTACAATATGATATGATATCACCCATAGCCTTTATTCCTCACTAGCAACACAGTGTAAGGGTCAATATGGGTTCACATCAGAGCTGTGGAATATTGAATAAATTATTAAACTTCTCTGAAATGAAGTACCTTATCTAAGAAAATGTATGGGATAAAATTTAATAAGATTGTGAAAAAATGAATAAGATAAATATACAGTTTTTGATACCCGAAAAAAGGTTTGAATAATTTCAGTCTCCTATTCCCTGCAAATGTAGTATATATTTTCAATGTAATAAAATCAATTATTCAAGACATTTAGATGGGGATCTGTAACATTACATTACAATTGGGAATCATTGGCCTGCAAAAACAATGTGTTTGATAGATTCAGTTAAAAAAATGTTTTGGGCTGGGAGCTGTGGCTTATACCTGTAATCCCAGCACTTGGGGAAGCCAAGACGGGTGGATCATGAGGTCAGGGGTTCGAGACCAGCCTGACCAATATGGTAAAACCCTGTCTCTACTAAAAATACAAAAAAATTAGCTGGTTGTGGTGGTGCATGCCTGTAGTCCCAGCTACTTGGGAGGCTGAGGCAGAAGAATTGCTTGCTTGAACCTGGCAGGCGGAGGTTGCAGTGAGCCGAGATCACGCGCTATTGCATCCCAGTCTGGAAGACAGAGTGAGACTCTATCTCAAAACAAAACAAAAAAATGTATTTTGATGTCAGTTGGATCGGGAAATTAACTAGATGGTTAGAATTTTACTTTCCAAATAGTATTATGTCATTTAGAAACAACACTTAACTGAATACATTTTAGAAAATTTGATTCTGTCACATGGGACATAATCCTGATGGTATGCACAGGCAGATACTCCTCCCAGTTACATCTCAAAACATTTTTGATACAATTTGGAAATTCTTTCTATGAGTCAACGTGCTGTGTCCATGTATTCTCATTGTTTGACTCGTGCTTCCTTTGCTGTGAAATAATGTGGATTTACATTTTTGCAGGAAACAGAACAGATGGTTATTCTTTCTCTGGTTGATTTTCCCTTTGGTACCTTGACTCTGTCCTTGAAAAGAGCTTGCATTTTTCCTTCTTTGCTGCCTCATAATAACAATGGCAAGTGCACAAAATCTGGTGAAAATATAATGATAGAAAAAAAGAAAAGGAATAAACTGAGTAAAATACATAAGACTTTAAAAATGACATTCAAATAACTTTCTGGTCAACATGACGTCTATATTTCCCAAGATATCTCTGATTATTTCTTTGAAATTCATATTACTAAACAAAAATGTAAAATAATAATAAGTGGTTCTGTTCAAAGTTAAATCAGAAATTAGATTTGTCATTTATTCCATTTTATTGATACCATTTTCTCCTAATAATTTAAAAATAGGCTTGCGATAAACACTTTATCCCTTTGCAATATTTCCTAAATATTGAGAGAAAAATAATTTTGTCTATGTCACTTAATAATTTCAAATGTCAATATAAATTAGTATTATATTTCCATGGGAAAAATGGGTTGACCATTTTGACTTTAATTAGCCAGACAAGGCAATTTTACTTGGCTTTTCATTTTAGCTGGCTTAATAAGTGAAGATAGTAAAATAAAATTGATATATGTAGTTATAATAAAAGTATATGATAACAATAACTTTTAAACCTTGTATCAAAAAATTTAAAGGTCATGAAAATTACAGATTTAGGTTCTCAGTTAAATTTCAAAGGGCTCTAGAACCCAATTGTATAATTTATAATAAAAGTAGTATGATAACAACAACTTTTAAAACATTTATCAAAAAATTTAGAGGTCATGAAAATTGCAGATTTAGGTTATTGGTTAAATTTCAAAGAGCTCTAGAACCCAACTGTATAAGTTCATTGCAACTACCACCTCACCTTTTCAATTTACAGATGTCTCTGATGAAAGACCATTGCTCCATCAGCTACAGATCACTGCTTCTTCTGTCTCAAACTTACTTAATCCTGCAAATAAAATACAACTCAGAAATGCAGATAGTGTGGCCAAAATGCCCTTAGCTTATTAACATTCCCAGTGGAAGTCTACTGTTGAAATGATTTCTTAGCTAACTCTTGATATATTCTGCAAAACATGAAAATATTGTTGAGAAGTGGTCTGTGCACATCAGTGAAAGGGGAGATAGAGCTCACTGGAATTACTTTAATGATAGGTGACTGCAGGGGCTTGGCACAGTGGAATTTTGATGTGCACAAAAATAGATCTGATGTGCACATTATTATTCCTAAATACTGCTTCTTTATGAAAAATGATAGCACATCATGTTTCTAGGAATGTGTAAGTGAACAGAATAATGATTCCACACAGCTACAGGGAATTCTTACATGTCAGGACATAACTGTTACAGAGCTTTAAGCAATTAAGAGATTTATTTTCTGAGTTGAGTATTTTTCTTTTCTAGTCAGATCAGACATATTAAAAATGAGGTTGGCAGCATGTTCATTCATATGTAGTTTATGTGTACTTGTTATGCATGGTCCCATAAAAATATGCATTGGGGAAAGAGATTACAACCTCAATTCCTTGTAAAGATAGCAGGACTTAATGGGCCAGAAAGCAGGTGTGCAATCCAAGAGAAATTGCTCTGTGATAGTGCAGTACTGCAGTTGAACAGAATCATGTTTTTTTTTTTTTTTCCTGATATCATTGCACAGTCTATTTAGATGCTTTCTATAAAATTATGCCTAATGATCCACATTTTGAGTTGTGTCAGAATATGTTACTAACAATATATCAAACCACTGCTCTAGCCAGTGAAGCTTTTTTGTAATGCTCCATATAAGAAGGCAGGCATAATGTGTGTTTTATGGAGTAACTATAGCAGAACTAACTCTGTAGTGCTGTATGTGGTATGTTTTAAAAGGTATTTGATTGCTTTCAGTATATACCAGTATTTAGAAATGTATTATACATTTGTAGAATTTTAGGTACAATTTAAGATGTCTCCATTGAAAATAATGTTTTGTTACTTATGAAAACTGTATTTTCAGAAACACAATGCCTTTCATATTTCTAGTAAAGAATTTAAGATTGTTTTTAATAACAAATATTTTATTATTGTAATTTTATATCCAATGTGCAAACATTAAAATATTATAATTAAGGCCAGGTTTTAATAGTTACACAATGGTTATGAAAGTAGTATGGCTATAATGTTACAGGAAAATTTTCCACAAGTACCAGGTTAAACTCATTAGCATTACTTTATTACTATACAGTTTAATTTTGCTGGCCAAATTCCAGAAAACTCTAATCAGAACAATGCAAGTTTAAACAATAGAATGTCCTTTTAAGCAAAAATTCTGGCAATTAAAACAATTTGTAATAAACAGTGTCAATTAAGGTGTGCTGCTGAAATAAAAAGATGTTAATTTTTGACATAGCTACTGGGAGAAAGATATATCCATATGGTTTTCTCTGGAGGAAAATTTGACAAATGAGCAAAATTGCTATAATATTTTTACTTTTTACTAAATAAACTTTTAAGAATTATCCTGAAAAAATTAAAAAATGCATGTGAAGATTTAATTTTCAAAATGCAAATCACCATGCTATTTATACATTTACAAATGGAAACAACTTACATGCCCAATAACTGGTGATTAGTGAAACAAATTATGATATATTCATCTACTGGATATTCTAAAATCATCAATCTTTCATTTTGTAGCATATTAAATGATACTGGAAAACTATTATTATTGTATTTACAATAGATGTATAAGCAAGTAAAAATCACCATATCACCAAATATATGTATGTATTAATGGACAAAAAGCATATAGTAAATATTCAGAGTAGTGACGTTTAAGGGTTAAAATTAAAAATTTTATTTTATTGTGTTTATAATTTTTGAGGGTTCAAAATTGTACAGTAAGTGTGTATTGCCTTTACAATAAGAAAAAATCTTATTTAAAAAAATTAGAGATTAAAATAATTAAAATTTATGATTCTGCTACTTTTTAGACAAATTCAATAAAAATATTACTTTTACAGCTAATAGTTGAAAAACTCACCATTCCTTTTCTAAAACTTAAACCTACGTTAACTCTTTGAAAAACTCACCATTCCTTTTCTAAAACTTAAACCTACATTAACTCCTCAAAATTCCATTATGAAGCTTAATGACCTTTATGAAGATTCAAATAAGTTTACACAAATAGCATAAGGAAATAGTAATGTCCTATTAATACTTCCCACTTTCTTCATGAAGCAATCTTTGACCCCTTAAGCCTTAATTAGTTGTCTCTTCTATGTCTCTTATAACTTTTTGTGTTCTCCTATCTTGGTATTTGACACAGTCTGCTGAAATTGAACCATTTCTAGTTAGCCTTTCCAACTAAACCATTAGCTTCTAAAGGGCAGGGGTCATGTCATGTGCACTGCTGGTTTTTCAAAAAAAAAAAAAAAAAAAAAAAAAAAAAAACCAAAAAAAAAAAACTCTCAGTGCATAGAACATAGCATAGCATCTACTTAAAACCACATGCTGAGTAAATAATCACTGCAATTCCCTAAATATTTTTTGAATTCGTTGTGCTAGTAGGGATTTTGAATATCTAATTTCATAGCCTTTGTCTTGAAGAACACATATTCAGAAGTCCTGAGAAAGAGAGAAGAGAAAAGGAAAGCCATCAAAGAGAACTACCAATGATCACGGTTTATTTTCTAAATCTGTACATTATGTTTCAGCCACACTTACTTTTTTCCTTAATATATTATCACTTATAATCTAAATAGATGCAGAAAAAGCATGTGAAAAAAATCAACATTAATTTATCAAAAAAAAAAAAAAAAGGCTTCAGCAAACTAGGAAGAGAAGAGAAATTCCCCAATCTGACATGATATATTAACAAAAACCCTATAATTAACATCATACTTAACAGTGGAAGACAACAATATTCTCTTAAGACTAAAGACAAGGCAGGGATATCTATTACCAAGGCTATTCAACATTGTACTGAATATCTTATCTCATGTAATAAGACAAAAACACTAAGTATATAGAGATGGTAAAGAAAGAAAACAAATTATATTTGTAGAAGTCATAATTGATTACAGAGCAAGAATTTACAAAAATAGTAAGTTTAGTAAGAACAGACTTACCGTAGAATAGTAAGTTTATAACATCTTACAACACAACATACAAAGATCAATTTTAAAACAGTACAATTTAGGAGAGTGACATCAGGAGATGATAGAATAGGAGTTACAGCCTTGTTCTCCTAGAGAAAACAAATTTGACAACCATCCATGAATCAGTATCTTCAGGAGTGCTCCAGAATCCAGGTGAGAGATTATAAAATCCAGGTGGGCATAGAAATAAGAAATATTAAAGAGAGTAGGAAGGACAATTTCACTTTATTCAATCACTTTTTCTTAAAGCCTATTGCTATGGTTTGAATATTTGTTCCTTCTAAAACTCATGTTGAAATTATTTTTTTGGAAAATATTTTATGGAAATGTATTGTTTTCTTAGGGGAATAAGTAATTTGTTTCTTAGGGAGCATATTGTTCACAATTAAAAATATATACGGGGAAGTGACTTTTTCTTTCTTTTTTTTCTTTATTATAAGTTCTGCAGTACATGTACAGAACATGTAGGTTTGTTACATAGCTATACATATACCATAATGGTTTGCTGCATCTATCAGCCTATCATCTACATTAGGTATTTCTGCTAATGCTATTCCTCCCCTAACCCCCATGCCCTGCTATCCCTCCCCTAGCCTCCCATCCTTCAACAGGCCCTGGTTTGTGATGTTCTCCTCCCTGCATCCATGTGTTCTAATTGTTCATCATCCACTTACGAGGGATAGCTACATGGTCCATTTAGTCTACAGTGTCAAGTTTACAAATGTTTTCTTATTGATTTTCTGACTGGGTGACTGTCAATTATTGTAAATGGAAAATTGAAGTCTTTTACTATTATTCAATTGCTGTCCACTTCTCCCTTCATATTTTTCGAGGTTTGCTTAGCATATTTGGTTCTCTGATATTAGATGAATATATATTTTTATTGTTATATCTTGGTGTGAAATTTATTCTTTATCATTAGGTATTGCTCTTTATGTCTTCTATGACAGCGTTTGACTTCAAGTCTATTTTCTCTGATACAGATGTAGATACTCCTACTCTTTAGCATTTGCATGGACTATATTTTTCATCTCTTTACTTTTAGCCAAGTGTGTGCTTAAAGCTAATGTGGGTCTCTTGTAGACAGCATGTAGTTGGATCTCTATTTTTCATCTATTCAGCCATTCCATGTTTCGATTTGGCCATTTAATCCATTACTTTAAAATCCATTTACTTTAAAAGTAATTATTGATAGATAAGAACTTACTATTGAATTTTGTTGCTTTCTGTCTATTTTGTTGTTTGAATTTTGTTGCTTTCTGTCTATTTTGCAGTTTGTTTTTCATTTCTGCCTTTCTGTCTTCCTTATAATTTGATGATTTTTGTAGTAACATATTTTGATTATTTTTATTTTTTCATAGCCATTTTCAGTTTTTTTGTGGTTGCCTGTAGACATGCGCAAAACTTCTTCCTGTTATAAAAGTATATTTTGAGCTGAATACAACTTCAACTGCATACAAGAACTGTATATTTCTATTATTTTCAGTTCTTTATCAGGAATTTCATAGATTTCTAATTTTTAGGGTTCATTACTAGAACTTTCTTTTATTCCTTGAGTGGTGTCATGTTTCTGATTCTTCATGATTTTTATAGCTTTGTTGTGTGTATATTTGAAAAAGTAGTTACCTCTTCCATTCTTTACTGACTGGCTTTGTCAGCCAAAGCCCCTCATCAGGCAGCACAGCCACAGATTCTGGGCAGGCTGAGTGGCAGTGTCCAGGGGAAGGCCTGCTGCTGGGACCCATGAATGTGAATGCCTGACATTGGTTCCTTGTGGGTTCCCTGAAACCTGGGTCCATGGAGGTGGTCCTGTAACTTGGGTCTGCAGGGGTGGGCCTAGCACTAGGATTTACTTCGATAAGTCTGGCGTCAGAGCACATGTGAATGGGTCTGGCACTTCAATTCACTAGGGCCTGGGAAACAGGGTCCATGGCAAGATAAGGTGTTCGCTTCACTCTCTTTCCCCTGTGGGAGAGTTCCCAGGATGAAGGGATCTTTCTTGATACTGCAAAGTTATCTTAGTTAATTTTCTGTTGCTCATAACAGAATATCTGGGTGATTTATAAATAAATAACATTTATTTCTTAAAATTATGAAGGCTGGGAAATAATTTCCCAAACCAAGGTCAAGGAAATACATCTATTAAGGGCCTTCTTGCTGGTGGGTACCCTTTGCAGAGTCCCAAGGTGATGCAGAGAATCACATGGCTAGGAAGCGGAGTGTGCTATCTCAGGTTTCTCTTCCTCCTCTTCTAATATCACTAGTCCTACCCCTGTAACAATCCATTAATTCATTAATCTATTAGTTAATCCATTAATGAGGACAGAGTCCTTTGACCCAGTAATATCTTAAAGGCTTCACTTTTTAATATTGCCACATTAGGGATTACATTGCCTCTATCTAGTTTTGTTCCCTTGCTGGTGAGGAGTTGTGATCCCTTGGAGAAGAAGCAGCACCCTGGTTTTTGGAGAATTCAGTCTTTTTGCACTAGTTTCTTTTCATCTTCATGGATTTATCTTTGGTATTTGAAGTTGCTAACCTTTGGATGGGGTCTCTGAGCGGACGTCCTTTCTGTTGATGTTAAAACTATTTATTTCTGTTATTATTTTTCCTTCTTTAGGATAGAACACATGGTAGATGTGCTAGGTGTAACAAAAATTATAAATGAATAAAATGATTCCAAGTATCTTTTCTGACAGAGGAATAAAACTAGAAATCAATAACAAGAGGAAAATAGAAAAATTCACAAATACATGGAAATTAAATTATACATTCTTGAAAATCTATTGAGTTAAAGAAATCAAAAGGGAAGTTATAAAATATCTCAAGATAAATAATAAAAGCACAGCATACCTAAAGTTATAGAATACAGGAAAATAGTACTAGGAGAGTTCATAGCAGTCAATGCCTGTATTAAAAAAGGACTTCAAATAAGCTTATTTCACACCTCAATGAACTAGAAAAAGAAATACAACAGACTTAGCAAGAAATAAAAGAAATAGAGGATAGAAAAACTGAAGAAATGGACAAAACTAAAAGTTGATTCTTTAAAAAGATAAGCTGACAAATCCTTAGCTGGGCTAGAAAAAAGACAAGATAAAAACGTATATAATTAGAAATGAAAGACAAAACATTAAAACAGATGCCATAGAAATAAAGATTATGAGGGACTATTATAAAGAATTGAAGCCCACAAATTGGGCAATCTAAAAGACAGTGATAAATTTCTAGAAACATACAACCTATCAAGATTGAATCAGGAAGACACAAGAAGCCTAAACAGATCAGTAACAAATACAGAGATGGAATTCATAATCAGAAATCTCCGTACCAAGAAAAGCCCAGCACAAGATGGCTATACATGTGAGTTCTACCAATCATTTAAAGAGGAATGAATATAAACCCTTCTCAAATTTTCCCAAATAATAGAAGAATGAATACTTAACTCCTTGTGAGGGCTGCATTACTGACATTAATGCCAGCAAAAGACTGTATTAGGGTTCCCTTAGAAGGAGAGAACTAACAGGAGATACACACATATACACACACATACACACACACACAGACACACACATACACACACACACACCCCTACAAATGGGAAGAACTTGGAGTCCAATGTTTGAGGGCAGGCAGCATCCAAGCATGGAAGAAAGATGTGGACTAGAGGCTAGGCCTATCTCTACTCAAGTTTTTCTGCCTGCTTTGTATTTGCTGGTAGCTGATTAGATGTGTTCACCAGATTAGGGTGGATCTGCCTTCCCCAGCCCACTGATGAAAATGTTAATCTCTTTTGGCAACACCCTCACAGACACACCCATAATCAATACTTTATATCCTTCAATCCAATCAAGTTGATACTTGGTATTAACTGTCACAAGTCCACCCCTTGTAAACTTGAACCCATAAACATTTCCTGAGATCATACATAATCTTCAAATAGAGACAACAATGAGGTCATAATTATGCCCAACATAACTATCCTTTGTACAACTGGAAATGCACCAATTCCCAACTCAAGTACTATTACATAAAGTTAACAATACATAAATGTTGATATGAAGTTAATAAATTTTATGTCATATGATAAAGAAGAAAGGAAATAAAGACATTTTCTTACTACAAGTGTATATATGCACAGACATGTTTTCAACAAAAGAAGGGGTAAATACTCATGACAATTACAGTGCTTTTTTCTGCAGCTGGTCATGTGGTCATAACTGGTATTGATGACTACCTTCTGCTACCCATTCTGTGTTTCCTTTGGCTTTACCAAGCACTTCAGCAGGTCATGGGGTTTTGTTTGTTTGTTCGTTTCTTTCTTTCTTTCTTTTTTTTTTTGTTGTTGTTGTTGTTTGTGTGTGTGTGTGTGTGTGTGTTTTGGTGGAGTGAACTAAACCTTCATTCCTGAAGAGTCTGCATCATGTGTAGTCCTGCTTGGATTGGGCTGTTGTAGTTTCTCATTGACCTTAATCATAGGGCATGATAATACTAATAGATACCCTAATGGATCTCCTGTATTCCGGGTATACTCTTCCTTACCTCCCTTGTGGAATAGACTGATTTCATCTTAATAGTTTGGGTCAATCACCCCAGTCAACACTAATTCCCTTCTTCGCCTGTTGACTTAAAGGTAGGAGGAGGCCAAAGTGTCCATGTGGCAATCTTAACTTCCAGTTTATGGAATTATTGTTGTGTCTCCTGATGGTAGCATTCTTCACTCTGGAACTAAGACCTCTAGGTCAGCAGAACATAATGTTATGGGACAGGAAATAAACATTTTGCTAGTGGATCACCAGGGGTGATGGTGAGTGATGCCACTTCCACTTCTACCTTTTGATTCCTGAATCTGTGAATTCTGACTATGAGAGAAACAGTGCTATATATTGGATGCTGGTTCAAAGCATACACAGTCTCGAGAACTTTGCCCCAACCCTGCAAAGCATTGTTAACTAGTTGGCATTGTAATTGTGTTTTCAAAAGGCCATTCCACCATTCTATCAATGCAGCTGTTTCAGAATGATGGGGAACATGGTAAGACCAGTGAGTTTCATGAGCATGAGTCCACTGCCACACTTCTTTAGCCATAAAGTGAGTGCCTTGGTCAGAAACAATGCTGTGTGGAATACCATGAGGGTGGATAAGGCATTCTGTGTGTCTGTGGATGGCAGAAACATTGTGTGCAAGATAGGCAAACCCGTATCTGGAGTAAGTGTCTATTCCAATGAGGACAAACCTCTGCCCTTTCTATGATTGAATAGGTCCAATATAATCAACCTGCCACCAGGTAGCTAGCTGATCACCCAGAGCAATGGTGTCATATTGAGGGCTCGGTGTTGATACCTGCTGCTTAAAAATAGAGCACTTAGCAGTGGCTATAGCTAGGTCAGCCTTGTTGAGTGGAAGTGCATGTTTGTGAGCCCATGTGTAGCCTCTGTCCTTGCCACCATGGCCACTTTTTTTCCATGATCCATTGGGCAGTCACAGGGGTGGCTGGGGAAAGAGGTGAAGTGGTATCCACAGAACAGGTCATCTTATCCACTTGATCATCAAGCTAAACCATTGGCTAAAGCCCATGAATCAATATGTAATCACAAATCTGGCCATTTCTTTTTCTATGCAAAGTACACAACCAGGTGCACTGCTCCAAGTTCTGCCTATTGGGAAGATTTCTCTTAACCGATGTCCTTAGGGGTGTCCTAGAAAGGGGCTGTAGTGCTGTAGCTGCCCACTTTTGGTGGTGCCTGCATATCATGAAGAACCATCTGTGAACCAGGCCCTGGTATTCTCTTCCTCTATCAACTGATCAATGAGGCCATTGGTGCAGGCTGGGGGAGAGAAGGCAGGGTGGCAGGAGTAGAGACCATGGGCATTTGAGCCATGTTTTCAACTTACTTCTGCCTTCAGGATCTGCTTGAGCCCAATCACGTATATACTGCTTTCATTTCATGAAGAAGTGCTGCCATGCATAACCCATTTTATGGCCAGATGGATCAGAAAGCACCCAGTTCATGGTAGGCAGTTCAGGTTACATGCTGACTTAATGACTTATAGTCAAAGGTTCAGTTTTTACCAAAGTCCAGCAGCTGGTCAAAAGCTGTGTCTCAAAGGGAGAGTAGTTATCTGCAGAAGATTGCAGGCCTTGCTCCAAAATTCTGAAGGCCTCTGCTGTGATTCACCTATGGGAGCCTGCCAAAGGCTCCAAATAGCATCCCTATCTGCCACTGACACTTCAAGCACTGTTGGATCTGCTAGGTCATATGACCCACGTGGCAGAACAGCTTGCACAGCAGCCTGGACCTGGCGTAGAGCCTTCTCCTTTCTGGACCCCACTAAAAACTGGCAGCCTTTTGGGTCACTCAATAAGTGGGCTGGAGTAACATACCCAAATGAGGAATGTGTTGTCTCCAAAATCCAAGTAGGCCCACCAAATGTTGTGCCTTTTTCTTGGTTGTAGGAGGGGCCAAATGCAGCAATGTATCCTTCATCTTAGAAGGAATATCTCAACAGACACCACACCATTGGACCCCTAGAAATTTTGCTTAGGTAGAAGTTCCCTGAATTTTAATCAGATTTATTTCCTATTCTCTGGCATGCAGCTGTCAGACCAATAAGTCTAGTGCATTTACTACTTCTTGTTCACTGGATCCAATCATTATAATGTCATCAATGTAATAGACCAGCATGATATCTTGTGGAATCAAAAAACAATCAAGTTCTTGCTGAATATGATTACAACACAAAGGCAGAGAGTTGATAGATCCCTGAGGTAGGACAATAAAGGTATATTGCTGGCCTTGCCAGCTGAAGGCAAATTACTACTAGTGGGCCTTATAGACAAAAATGAAGACAAAGCCATTTTCCATGTCAGTGGTTGCATATGAGGTACCAGGAGGTGTGTTAATTTTCTCAAGTAATGAAACCACATCTGGCATAGGAGTTGCAGTTGAAGTCTCCACTTGGTTAAGCTTGTGATAATCCACTGTCATTCTCCAAGATCCATCTGTTTTTTGCACAGGCCAAATGGGAGAGTTGAAGAGGGATGTGGTGGGAATCACTATCCCTGCATCTTTCAAGTCCTTGTTGGTGGCATTTCTCTCTGCAATCCCTCCAGGAATGCAATATAGATTTTGATTTACTATTTTTCTAGGTAGAGGCAGCTCTAGTGGTTTCCATTTGGCCTTTCCCATCATAATAGCCTTCACCCTACCTGTCAGGGCACCAATGTGGTGGTTCTGCCAGCTGCTAAGAATGTCTATGCCAATTATTACCTGACCTCCATAAGCACTTACTTTAACTGGAGGACCACAATGACCACAATGATGTTTTGGGTCCCCTGGAATCAATGTCAGCTCAGAGCCAATGTCCAGTAGTCCCCAAAGTGTCTGATCATTTCCCTTCCCCAGTGCACAGTTACCCTGGTAAAAGGCCAGAGGTCTCCCTGCGGAAGGGTTTACTGCATAAGTTATTGGTGATGTAGTGTGGTCCTTCTTCAAGGGGACACAGCCTCCCCTTCATTCAAGGGGTTCTGTGTCTGTAAACTGGATCAAATCTGAAAATTGATTGAGGGGTCATGATTCTCTGTTTTTATAATTCAAATTAGTCTTTTGTCCATTTGATCTAGAAGTTTTCTGTTTGTACAAATTAAGTAGGAATGCTTTCTACCAATTTCACTTCTAGGAATACGTTGATTAGTTAGCCAATGCCAAAGCTCTGCATGAGTCAGACTATTCTGATTGGTGCTCTGCCTCTGCTGTCCATTACAGTAGCTACGCCCACCTTGCCTTTGACAATTGAGTGCCACCACTTGGTGCCTGCCCTCTTGGGATCCAATTATTCCCATTGTATTTAAGTTTTGTAGTTGAATGACTGAGGTTCCTATCATTAAATCTGACATACAGAGAAGAGTGATTACAGGGCTCTTCAGAGATTCAGGTGCTGCCTTCAAAAATCTGTTTCACAAGACATTGGTCAAGGATATATCTTCTGGACCCTCCAAGTTGGGATGAGTAGGTCTTAAGTGACTAATCTATTCCACCATTCCAATCTCCCTAAGCCTTTAGATCTCTTCCTCTATGTTAAGCCAAGGGTGATACGGCATTTCCAGTTCACTCACAGTGGGCCATCTTTTAATCCCTTTCTTTTCCAATCAATGCCCTCATTTTAACTGTAGACACCTGGTGAGGCTGTGCATGCATCTTTCGTTGCAGGTCAGCCACTCACATGATAAGAGCTTGTGTCTGTTTTTCCACAATTTCAGCTCTTTCTGTACAGGATATGACTCACTTGGCAATTTCAGCAGAACTGAGGCTCAGTATCTGCTTCTGAAGCTGGGAGACAGAATCCCTGAGTTCATGATTTTCTTTCATTACTTTGTCTACTGAACTTAGAAGGAACCATTCCTTGGTTCTCCACATATTTTTAAAGGTATTATGTACAGAGTCACTAAACTCCTTGCCTCTCACAAGCAGTGAATCAGGAGTGTCAAATGTATTTATTTTGCATAACTCTAAACAGTGCATGCCAAGGACTATAAGTGTTCTCCATACTACTAGATGTAGAGTCCTTAGCATTTTTGGGTCTAATTACATTAAGCAGCCAACTCCAGTAACCCCCCAAATCAACAAAATATCTCCATCCTTAATATTCTGTTCCTTTAGAACCACTCCTGGCATAAAAATCTGTATTAGTTAGGGTTCTCTTAGAGGGGCAGAACTAATAGGATATATACATTGTATATATATAAAGGGGAGTTTATTGAGCATTAACTTATATGATCACATGTTCTCACAATAGAGTCTGCAAGCTAAGGAGCAAAAAGAGCAAGTCTAAGTCCCAAAATTAAAGAATTTGGAGTCTGATGTTCTAGAGCAGGAAGAATCCAGCACAGGAGAAAGATGTAGACTGGGAGCCTAGGCCTGTCTCTCCTTTTCACCTCTCTGTCCTTTTCTGCCTGCTTCATATTTGCTGGGAACTGATTAGATTGTGAGCACAATCTAATCAGATGGATCTGGGGATCTGCCTTCCCCAGCCCATTATCTCAAATGTTAATCTGTTTTGGCAACAACCCCAGACAAACTCAGGATCAGTACTTTGTATCCTTTAATCCAATGAAGTTGACATTCAGAATTAACCATCACAGAAACAAACAAAACAATTAAAAAAAGGAAAAGAAATGAAACCTATAGATCAATATTGCTGATAAACATGGATGCAAAATTTTTCAACAAAATACTAACAAACCAAATTCAAAAGCACATTAAAAGAATCATACAACAAGACAATTGTTATTTATTCCTGAGATGGATGGTTCAATATATTCAAATAAGTCCACATGATACACCACATTAAAGAGAGAAGTCTATAAATCATATAATTATTTGAAGAGAGGCAAAAGTGGCATTTGAAAAAATTCAACATTCTTTCATGATAAACACCCTTGACAAATTCAATATGAAATAACTTATCCCAACACAATAAAGGCCAGATGTGAAAATTTCATATGTAACATCATATGCAAAGGTTAAAAACTGAAAGCTTTCCTCCTAAGATCTAGAACAACCCCAAAGATCCTCACTCTAGCCATTTCAATTAAACATAGTACTGTATGAACTAACTAGAAAAATTGAGCAAGATAAAGAAATAAAAGGTATCTAAATCAGAAGGAAGAAAAATTATCCCTGCTTGCAGATAAGATGATCTTATATGTAGAAAACTCTAAAAACTCTGCCAAAAAACCCCTATAAAACAAAATCATAATGTTACAAAAGACAAAATTAATATACGAAGATTAGTTGCATTTCTAAGCAGTAATAACAAATTATCAAAAAATTCATAATCATATATATAATAGCACCCCCCAAAATGAAATGCTTTCTGGACATGGTGACTTGTGCCTATATTCCCAGCACATAGGGAAGATGAGGATGGGTGAATTGTTTTAGCCCAAGAGTTTGAGACCAGTCTGACTATAATGAAACCCTATCTCTAGAAAAAATACAAAATTTAGCCAGGTGTGGTGGCACACACCTGTAGTCCCAGCTACTTGAAAGACTAAGGAGGAAAGATCACCTGAGCCTGGAGAGGTTGAGGCTGCTGTAGGCTGTGATTGATTGCATCACAGCACTACAGCCTGGATGGCAGAGTGAGAACCTGTGTCAAAAAAAAGAAATACTTAAGAATAAAACACCTAGGAATACAACTATCAGAGAATGTAAAGGACCTCTTCAAGGAGAACTACAAACTACTGCTCAACAAAATAAGAGAGGACACAAACAGATGGAGAAACATTCCATGCTCATGGTTAGGAAGAGTCAATATTGTGAAAATGGCCATACTTCCCAAAGTAATTTATAGATTCAGTGCTGTCGCCGTCAAGCTACCAATGACCTTCTTCACAGAACTGGAAAAAAATCACCTTAAACTTCATATGGAACCACAAGAGAGTCCACATAGCCAAGTCAATTCTAAGCAAAAAGAACAAAGCTGGAGGCATCACACTACCTGACTTCAAACTGTACTACAAGGCTACAGTAATCAAAACAGCATGGTACTGGTACCAAAGCAGAGATCTAGACCAATGGAACAGAACAGAGGCCTTGGAGGCAATGCCACACATCTACAAACATCTGATCTTTGACAAACCTGACAAAAACAAGCAATGGGAAAGGATTCCCTGTTTAATAAATGGTGTTGGGAAAACTGACTAGCCATGTGCAGAAAGCAAAAGCTGGAGCCCTTCCTGACACCTAACACTAAAGTTAACTCCAGATGGATTAAAGACTTAAACATAGACCTAACACCATAAAAACCCTAGAAGAAGACCTAGGCAAAACCATTCAGGACATAGGCATAGGCAAGAACTTCATGAATAAAACACCAAAAGCATTGTCAGCAAAGTAGTATGGGGAATACCACCTACATAATTCAATTACTGGGTCCCTCCCATGACCCATGGGGATTATGAGAAACACAGTTCAAGATAAAATTTGGGTGGGGACACAGTCAAACCATATTACCCCTCCTCTGCAGCTACACTTACAGCCTCTTTCCAGCCATTGTTCTTCTTTCTTTCTCTGTGAGTTCAATTGTTCAATTTTTGGCTGTCAGAAATGAGAACATGTGAAGTTTGTCTTTCTGTTCCTGGCTTACTATACTTAATATAATGACCTCCAGTTCCATTCATGTTGTTATAAATGAGAGGATCTCATTCTTTTTTTTTTTTAATGGCTGAATGCTAATATTCATGTAGAAAGGCAAATAATTTCGATTAGCCAATTGAGTTAAAAAACAATAGCAACAAAGTCGGATGACTTACAGTACCAAATTTCAAAACTAAATATGAAGCAACATTAATGAAGACCAGGTGGGTTTGTGAAAGAATAGGCATGGGAGATCAATGGAATAGAATAGAGATTCTGGAAACTGACTCACGCACATTTGATATTTTTAAAATCATAAAAGCTATTCACAGGAAAGGGATAATGTTTTGAACAAATGGTCTTTAAAAATAAACTTCAGTCTATGCCTGGCATCATATACAAACATTAACTCAAAATGGATGAAAACCTAAATGTAATACCTAAACTCTCATTACAGTGGCAAAGAAGTTTTCTGGACAGGATAAAGTGTGTGTGTGTGTGTGTGTGTGTGTGTGTGTGTGTGTGTGTGTGTTTTCAAGTGTAGAACAAGAAATTTTGGCATTGTGCTAGCTCAGTAACAAAGGTAGCTTTATGTTGTTGTATAACTAGAACTTTATTCACATTGTTTGAATTTAGTTGTTTATATGTTTTATGGTTTAACTCAGGTATGAGATAATGTGAAAGTGGGCTTCCCAGAAATCAAAATTCTGTAAAGAGGTTCTCTTAAATAGAAACTCTTCTTAATTTTTTTTTTCTGTCTAGAAGAGCAATATTAAAGCAATCTTCCAGGTACAAATTTGGAAACTCTCGTTTTCTACTCCCTGCTAGAGTTTCCCCTTTAACTCAGCTTAAATATATCTCTGTTAAAGTTTTCTGTGCCCCACAGCCTAAAGTATTTACAGATGATAAAATTTGGTCATCTGTTTTTAAATTTTTTCAAGAAAATTCATCAGAGACTACCAAGGGAAATTATTGTTTTTTTCCTGTGGTCACCGGATTTCTGTTAACAATTTTCTTCACTTCAACAAAGCAAATCTGTACAAATCAGTATTCCTAGCCTCAGGGCCTTTTACAGTTTCTTCATGTAGTGTTATCTGAAGTATGTACCAGTTACCAGGTCAAAAGCAGAGACACATAAATAATCAATCAAAGGAAAGTTATTACTTTATCCACCTTATATATTTGTTTTCAGTCAGCCCATTATATGATCTACATGTGATTAATGTAATTCTAAAACCAAGGTATAACAAGGTAGAGATCATAGGGGTGAACATGAAAAAAAAAAACCTACAAATATGAACCCAGGAATCAAGGTAAGTGGAATATTGCAAAAATGCAAGTAAATAAGAAAAGAAATTAACAAGAGAGTCAGAGGTTTTGTGGTGAAGGACAGATAGTAAATCAGCTATAATCAATTACTTAATGATAGAGGAACATAGGGGCCAAAAGTCTGAATAGTCTTAAGACAAAAAATAGGAGTCAGTAAAAATCTATATTTATACTCTGGAAAAAGTTCTAAGTATTCAGAAAATTGTGAGAAACTGTGGTCAGAGGACAATCCAGTGATCAAGGATTCTATAAGCAGTTGCTAAAAGAATAAGAAAATTCATAGAAATCTGCTGCTGGGGGAAGACAGCAAACAAATTTACCTTCTAAGGAGCTATAGAAAGGTGATGTAATTTGTCTGGAATTCTGAACATTGTTTAATTTTAAGACAGTGGAAATTTGCTTTGGGAGAATTTTCTAGCCATGTCCTGCTTCTAGGCATACATTCTTAGCATGGCAGCAGCTACACCACAGGTGACAGGATAGCCAAAATTACAAAGATATTTTTACATCAAGGATTAGGAAATATATTCATAGTCAGGGTAGCATGGAAACTCAGAATCATAATGCCTTATGGATTTGGAAAATGTGTTTTTATTTACCTACTCTGTTTTTCTAAATATGTTGGGAGAAAAATCCAAAAGTGTAGTCTCTGACTGAAAGAATCCTGCTTGGGTAATTGTGAAAGACACCATCAAGAGGCTGCCCCTAGGGAGTCTATTTCACAGTCTCATAGACTTAGCTCATTAAGTTTTCCTTGCATGCAATCAACACTTTCTTCTGTTTAATTTAACTTTAATGAAGACATTTCAACAAATGTTTACTTTGCATCCTATAGCTTTTCATCCCCAGGATTTTGGAAATTAAAGAACATTTTAGAAGCATAGGTACAGCAAAATTAACAAGTATTGTCTTTGATGTGAACTTGAACATAAGGAGACAATATAAAGAATGTGTTATAATAATTGCATTGTGATTATATTTTTAAACACCAAATGAAGACAATTAGTCAATCTCAATAAACTCAAACCTGTAGAGTTTCCTCTAATTTTTTGTTTTATTCTGATCTTTGCCAAATTTTATGTTGAAGTTGGTCATTTTTTTCTTTAGGCAAAAAAGTCTGATAGTCAATTTAACCTAAAGTCATTTGTATCCATTAAAAGCCATGGCATTATATGTTCAATAGATGATTAAATTGAGCAATAAAGTAACGTACAGGGCTGGAAAATTGCATCTCTAAGGTCTCAAACACACATTTCTCTTTATTAATCACTCAGATTTTGAATAGAGAGAACATATTTCACTGTCTTGCTCTTTTGTTTTACTAGATACTTGGGGAGACTCCTGGGCTTTACTATACTCTCTTATAGTTCATAAGTTTTTTCTGTGTATAATAAATAATCTGGAAATTCATTATGTGATTAGCATCTCAGATACTTTACCAAGACTGGAACTTGCCCTGTGACACGGTTAGCCTAACAGAGAAGATAATATGGGAGTGTTGCTTATCATTAATAACATCAGACATGCACAATCAAAAAGGTGGGAAATATTAAGCTTCTGCTAAAGATAAATGGAATTTTGGTTTATTTTGATTGACACTTAGACTAAGTGGATATAAGGAAAGTACAATCCAGAATACTAAGATATTTTCTTCTAAATATTGTTTATGTGAACTCCAGTTTAAACATTGATGTAGTATTACATTGCTTGAACATTAGGTCAGCTTCTATGTGGCCAGATATTCTATGTCTCAGTTTTTTAACTGCTAGAGTGAAGTAAAATATCTATTTCACAGAATTTTCAAGAGACTCATGTGCAATGATGAATACATTTAAAAATAAAGAGTACTATACAAATCCAAGCATATTAATTGGCTTGGGCTGTCAAAACAAAATGCCATAGACATGTTTGTTTAAACCACAGAAATGCCTTTGTCACAGTCTGAACGCTGGAATTCTGAAATCAGAATGTCAGCATGGTCAGTTCCTAGTGAAGGCTCTCCCCTTTTGTTGTAAATGGTTGTCTCCTTGCTTTGTGCTCACATGACTTTTTTGTGTACGTGGTCAATGTGGTGGGGGAGAGAGAGAAAAAGAGAGGGCGCATGTGCTCACAAGCTTTCTGCTGTCTCTTCTTATAAGGGTACAAATCTCATCATGAGGGTCCCAACCTTATGATGTCATCTAATCCTAATTATTTCCCCCAAATCACATATCCAAATGACTTCATATTGGAGGTTAGGGCTTCCACATATAGGTTTTAGAAAGAACACTAACATTTGGTTCATAACACTAAGTTGTTGTTATTGGCAACATAAAAATGGTAATGGTATTAGGGTTATCCAGAGAAACAAAATCAATATGATTTGTCTATATATACATATATACATAGAGAGAGATTAAAAAATGGCTCATGTGATTATGGAGACTGGCAAAGCTTAAGATCTGCAGAGTGATTCTGCAAACTACAAACCCAAGAGGGCTGATGGTTTAGTTCTAGTCCAAGTCTGTAGACCTGGGAAACAGGAGAGCCAAAAATATGGTTCCAGTAGGAAACCTGGTAGGCTTGAGTCTCAGGAAGAGTCTATGATTCCTTTTGAATGTGAAGAAAAAAAAAAAATAAAGTCAGTTAGGCAGGAAGAGTTCCCCCTTACAAGGAAGAAGGTCAATCTTCTTGTTTTATTCAGGCTTTTAACTGAATGGATGAGGGCCATTCATACTGGGGAGGGCTGTCTGTTTTACCAGGTCTATCAATTTAAATGTTAATCTCATTCAAAAAGCACACTCAGAATAATGTTTGACCAAATATCTCGTCATCCCAGGACCCAGTCAAGCTAACATAAAATTATCCAATGCAGTAATAACTGAACAGGTGGAAAAAGCACTGGCACTCAGACTTTTCCTGACTGTAATAATTCCATAGGTGGTACGATGTCTCCATGATGGAATGAGCTCACAGTTGTGAAGAACCTAGCACAGTCCCCAGGTAGCAATGAGGGACTTCTCTTCCCTGGTCCACGAGATGTGTTGTTTCAAAGGCAGAAGTTTTCTGGTTCCACACCTTCATCCGGGAACCAGAGGGGTTTCAAATGTAAAGTTCTTTGTCTGAGTTTCCCCAACGCAGGCAAGGTGGAGAAAGCCAGGTGAGGCTTCTTTGTCCCAAAAAATTGGCCAAAACTCTGGGAAGAGGGGGCTCTGTAACTCAAGAGTTGTGCACCAAACAGCCAATTCAGTTTCAGAGTCAAAGATCCATCACTCCAGAGGAAGTTTGAAAGAACTCCTTCATTGGATGAGAACATGAATGGGGAGGGAATAACTCAAGGGTTAAAACTCTAGCTGCTCCTACCTGTACAGATTCCTTCTCTGGGTCCCCTCCCACAACAGTGTGGGAGCTGTCCTTCTGCCTCTCTCTTGGTCAAATAAATCACTTTTCTGCGAAACTAACTGGGTCCACAATATTTATTTGAACAGGAAACTCACTGAGCCTCCGGGGTCCCTTTCCCCATCCTTTGGAGTTAGCGAGGTTAAGAACCTCTTCAGAACGTGGAGCTGAGTACCTCCCCCGGTTACAGTAATGGATATGCAATAAATGTTCATATTCCTCTCTTTGCATTATCCTTCCAGCAGCAACCAGTTGCTCCATCAGCATCTTGAAAAGGAAACATGGAGATGATCTTGCTCTTTTTTGTAGGTGAACAAAAGAGAGAATACAGTCATGGGTTTTTAGATTCTGTTTCTGATTGGACCGGTAAATTCCTCTATTTCACTTATCACTAGAGACAGAAACTTTTAGCAGTTTTAGGCTGCTAAAAGCCTAAATACAAAACGGAGCAGCAACGACAACAGCAAAATAAGGTGGGACTTTAAGTCGTAAAGGCCCACTGTAAATATTTATTCTTCTAAGTTATGTTTTTTCTTACCTGTCTCATTTCATTTTCTCTCTTTTTAGTTTTAGTAAGTTTGCTATGATTTTCTTCTTTTCTCCATCATTTACCTTTCATACTTAATTCCTAGAGGAGAATTAAAGTTTTGGAACAGGCTAAACTCTTTAGAAATTACAGATCAAGCAACTTGCTCAAAGTCACATTCTATTAGGAATGGCAGAACTAGACACAAAATAATTTTTCCTTCCTTCACATTCAATCATATTTCTACTAAAATAGTCTGAATTACAAAGTTGGTATATATTTTAAATTATTATCACTGAGGGAGGAATATATCAAAGTGCCTATTCCCCTTAAAATGATCAGGCTAAAAAGAACATATTATTGCCCTAGAATTTGAATGGTTTGTAAAGAAAACAAAAACTAAAATACATAGGATATTAATTATATAAGTAACATAAAACTAATCCTTATGTAATTAACTGTATTTTGTATTTGTGCATAAAATCTGCTTATTATCAATTATAAATCTAAGATAATCATGTTAATTTCTTATTAACGACCTAAAGTAAAATAAAATAAGCAAACAAATTTTAAGTTATTTTTGTATTTAATGTTTTAACTAATCTATATCACAGTACATAATAGACTTTTCTATACAATTCTTAATTTTTCTATTAGAAAAATGAAATATTGCTAAACATATTTTTCATCAGAGAACATCTTAAACAGCTTTCATGCTATAGAGTAAATAGCTCTTAATAATACCTAAGAAGAAGTTTAAGAAAATGTTGGTATATCGTAATCCATTTGAAAGGAGAATAAGTGAAGAAAGCAATTGGTGAGCATAATCAATTATCCTAAGGAAAATGTAAACAAATGTTACCTCTGCTTAAAATCTTTTGCAGCTTTATTATCTTGTTTACTTTTAATTTCAAAGGGTAATGATCAGATTCACTTTTCATAGTTATTTGTATAAGCATAGAGTGACACAGAAAGTTTATATATACCCAAAAATAAGAACAGTGATTCCCTATTCTAAGGCTTTGGTTGGGGAATGGCAGAACTCGGCAGATGGGTAACCAGATTGGAGGGAAACTTGTCATGTACACTTTTTTTTTTTTTAGTCTCCTGTTTCAGAACCATGTAAATGCATACTTTATCAAACAATTAGATATAAAATTAAAAAAAAAATGATTCTTTCCATGATTTATCTTGTCCAAGTAGATCTGCTGACCCAGTGTGCTGAGCTCAATGTTTGTGTTTTGTTTAATGGCAGAATATTTTTTTTTGAGGTCCTTTTATTTGTCTGATTCCTACAGATCTTGCTGAATGTTACCTGTCATCTCTTTTGGTTTAACTGGTATATAATCTTACAAACATAACACACACAAATTTGATACAATAGTAATACCCAAAGGCTCAAAAGCAGTACTTAGAAACCTAGTTTTCTATAGTGAGAGCAGAAATAAGTTGTAAAATATTGCTGCCATGGAAAATTCATTCCATTGAGGTCCTAAAAAGTGGCATCCTAACTACTTTGATTCTATTATTTCTTCCAAAAAAAACAACTCTAGACAAGAAGTAATCTCATAGAGATTAGACAAATCTGTATGGCTTTAATTTCCATATGAATTGCAAGATTAAGGTTGAGACTTTGTGCCTGGAGTCTCATAAAGTGGATAAAAAAGAGCATCACATATGTCAGGAGAAGGCGCCTTAATAAAACTCAGGCTTTGGGGAGAACTGAGGCAGATGTGGAGTATAAAAGTATTTTAGTTTTTCTCCCCTGTCAAATTTGGAGCAGCAACTTTAAAAAGCGAATGATCCCTTTTATGGATGGACTTCAGTAGTAAAGAAAGTGCATTAGTTCAATGCCAAAGAAAGAGAAGAATTCTGTGCATTCTGTTATGTCATAGTCCTGTGGTGAGCCCTGAAGCATAAATTGTAGACAAATCCCACAGCAATAGTAAGGCAGACAAATTGCCTTTATATATTTTAAGGCATAAAAGTTAAGAGCAGATATAAGTAATAGCAAAAATTCATATGAGCTGAGGGGCCAAATTGTAGTTGGGATGGCAACTATCGCTTTGAATTTTCCGACCTTTGTGAAAAATAAAATCCTAGTTATATTCTTTCCATTAATGGAAACACATAATAAGATGCTTGTAAGGTATAAGACCTGTGTAGAGACCAGCTCCTGAGTCCAAGGGAATAAAATAATGGAAATGCAGGGTGAAGAAGATATATATATATATATATATATATATATATATATATGTGTGTGTGTGTGTGTGTATATATATATACACACATACATATATACATATATACATGTATACATATATATATGTACATATATGTGTGTGTATATATGTGTGAATACATTTATTATAGATTGTGTCCCTTGTGGTAAATACTAAATAAAAACTAATGAGTTATCAGACTTATTAGGCTATATTTTCCTTTTAATTAAAAATTTCCTCAGCTATAACCATATATTCATTCAAGTCATTTATTTAACAAATATTTATTAAGCAACTATCATATACCTGTCACCATTTAAAGAACTTTGCATAAAACCGTGAGAAAAAGGGGAAAATATGTTAGTTCTCATGGACTTTTCATTTCATTGGGGCAGATGGGTTAAAAGCTAAATAAGTATGTAAAACATAAACTACATTAGATTGTTATAAATGAAACAAGGAACAGTAAAGCCGCTAAGAGGGATATGAAACATTGAAGGAGACAAATTTTAGATCACTTGTCAAGAAAGGCCTTTTAAGAAGTTATCAAGCAAAGACCCAAAGGAGAATGAGGAACAGTCCATGTGCTTATATAGGGAGCACCTCTCAAGAAACCCTGAATGAAAAGGCTGTCAGGGAGAACATGCCTGGTGGGTTTAAGTAGCCCTCAGGATCAGCCTGGTGAATGCAGTAAAGTAGTAGAAGAAGAAGTTATAAAACAAATGATGACAGAGGGGGAAGAAGACTTTCTTTAGATTTTGAAGGTGTAGCAAGGAGTTTGGTCTTTACTCACAGTGAGCTGGGAGCTCATAAGAGGGTTCTGAGTACAGGGGTTTATAGTAAGCACTAGCCCACGTGTTAATAGGGGCATTCTGGTTGTTGTGTGAAGAAAAAACTATAGTAGGGGCAGAAAAGGTTGCATTAAGATCGGGCAGAAAGGGTTGCATTAAAATCAGGCAGAGTTATAGCAGTGATCTGCACAAGTTATGTCCAAAGGATAGCAGTGGAGCTGATGAGAAGGCGAAAACGTCAGATCCTGGTTTATATTTTTATAGTTAAATGGAAAATACTGAGTAATGGGTTGGATAAAGGATGTAAGAGAAAGAAAGATGTCAAGGTGGGGTCCAGTTGGTTTTTGCCTGAGTTACCAAAATTGCAGAGTTTACATTTACTTAGAAGGAAAACCAACAACAGATTTAGGGAAACAGAATAATAGCAACATCTCAATTTTGTTTGTAATAAATTTGAGATATCAATTAGTATTCTGAGTGGAGAGGTGCAGCTGAAGATAAAATGTGCAATCATCACTGTATTACTGGTGTTTAAAGCCAGAAAACTGGATCAGACTGTCCAAGGGGTAACTGTTTAAGAAATCAAGACTTGAATGTCTGGGAAAGTACAAGAAGGTATTGGATCAGTGTACTAATTCATGGTCCCTGCTACTGAGGCAGCTAGGAACATCCTATTGTCACAACTTGAGCTTGTATTTATAGACCATTGAAACTTCATGTGAATCAAAACAAAATTATTTGGCCCAAACACAGCCACGTGTTCCAAAAGCAGCGGCAATGCTTTGTGTGTCCCAGCTTCTGGCTTCATCGTTTTTCAGATATCCCTGGCATTGATTCTCGCAGTACCCATTGACTGCACATTTGAAAACATTTACCCTGGTTACCATTCTGTCTGGTGATGCTTTTTTTTTTTTTTAATTAAACTTGTCATATTCTGAAATTATTTATTTTTGGAAGTCCTCATTAGAGCGTAAGTTCCATGGTGGAGACTACATCTATCTTACTTGCTGCTGCAACCTCTGTGTTCAGAAAAATCCTTGTCACACAAGAATTGTCCAGTAAATATTTGTGTGCAGATCACAGAGTGGTCTGAAGGAGACCCTACATCCTCATAAAAAGAGGGAGCCCAAACCTTTGTGCATGTTCTCTCTGCTCTGAATGCCTATTGTTCTCCATAAACTCCATACACTCTTAAAACTTAAAAAAAAAAATAATCCCATTTTCCCACATGCAGGCAAATGGAAATTATTCTTGAACTACATTTAATTTTATTTCCAATCAGAAAAAATGAAAAGTAGGTAGGAACTTAAAAAAAAATAAAACCTGATACTTATCTTTAAAACAGATGGAACAAAGACTATAGTTAGACCCTTTACTTCATAAGATGGATTTGTTATTCTTTACCTTATGCGTATATTATAGAGGAATGATTTGTGAACTCTAAATCAGAACAACTAGCTTCAAATCCTGATTTTGGGACATATAAAATGTCACCATGGACATTGTCATTTTGGGGTTTGTTTCTTCATTGCCAAAATGAGAAAAAAGAATAGTCACCTTAAATTTTAGAGATGAGGTGAAGTCTATTGTTCTGTAAAGACCATGCCCCTGTCTCACTGCAGTTAACTCAGGAAAGAAGCTCACCCACTCACTCTTCTCCATCAGCACATCACTGTGTGGAACAATTAAGGAATAAATGCCCGAGACAAGCCAGAAATGTGGAGTGCTGGGTGTCTTTTTCTGCTCATCCCAGAAGAAGGCTCTTCCTCCAGACTTTCGATCATAAGACCTCAAGTCTTCCTCTGAGGGGACTTCAGGTCTTGCTGTCTGTTTTCTGCATCAAAGTATCTCTAAATCTTTGAGATTGTGGAGAGCACTAACCAGTAAATGGCTCTGTTAGAGTGATATCAATAGTGCCACCACTGAACCCACCTCAAGCAATAGGAAGTAAAATAGAATTCTTCCCAAGTTGTGAGCATGGTAAAAGGCAAGTGCCTAAGGTTTCCTTGATAATAAAGTCTCCATTTCTTTCTTCTCTCTGTCCTATCTGCTGTCAACCTAAGATTGATACTCCCAATGTGCAGTTTGAATGATGATACTTTCTGCCCTAAATCTTCACCACCTCTCTCATACCTAACAAGATGGATGCCTCTGCCGTTCACAGTATGGCTCCATGTATTAGTGGTTGAGGATTTGTGGAAAAGACCTCTTTGTGCTGTTTTCCTTATTTATACAATGTGAAGATTTTTGGCATTTATTAGAACTTTGTTTTGAGGATTAGATGAGTTAACACACTTAAGCATTGGAGAAATATTTGTCACACAAGGCTTGTTATTGAGAATAGTAATGTTATTATTAAATGTTATTATATGGTAGTGACTTTCCTAAAGCAATAAAATAATGAATAATGAAAACAGCACAAGCCTTCAAAATAATTCAAGTGTGTGTTTATATTATAGATCCAAAATGTACTAAATTTGTTATGTTAGGCAATGTGCTTAGCTTTTTCACTAGAAAAGTGGAGTTAATAATTGTACTTCATCAAGTGATTTTAAAGGTCAGATTCAATTACATTAAATATATAATTAACATCTGCCCCATTAATTGATGTGAGTAAAGTGTAGTTGTTATTTGATAGTTTAACATTTCATCACTCAAAACTTTTATTCCCAATGAAAATTGATATATTGTGATTATACAAATAGTATGGGCTTACTGTAAAAATAATGATTTATACATAAAACATATGAGGAAAATGGTAAAAATTATCCAGAATTCTACCTAAGACAGTCACTAATCATTCTTTGTAGACCTTCCTTTCATTATTTTTAAATGTTTCTATATTCATATGCACATATGTACATATATTTTATACAAACTTTTATCATATATACTTGTACACATTTTATTCGTATATAATTGTCATATAATAAACTACACATATATAAACTGAATAGTTTGAAAAATGTTGACATGTATATATACTCATGAAACTATCACCACAATCAAGATAATGACTACCTCCCTTGCGCTGAAAGGTTTTTTATAAACTTTTATAATCTCTCTCCTGCCTGTTTTCTGTCCTTCTGGATTACTTTGTGTATTTTATAATTTTATATACATGGAATAATACAGCATATACCCTTTTCCTATCTGACTTGCTTTACCCCTCGTAATTATTTTAAGGTTCATTCATGTATCACTCATCAATAATACATTCCATTTATTGTCAAATAGTCTACAGTAGTAATGCTATATTACAATATGTCTATCTAGTAACTTGTTGATGAACATTTGGATTCTATTCCATTTTTGACTATTACAGATAAGTTGCAGTGAACATTTGAATACAAGTCTTTCTATGGATATGCATTCTCCTTCCCCGTAAATACACAGGAGTGGAATGAGTTGGTCATATGGTGGGTGTATGCTTAATTTTTAAAGAAGATTTCCAAATGTTTTTTTTCCAAAATGGTTGTACTATTTTACATTTTTATCAACAGTGTATGAGAGTTCCAAAGCCTTATGAACAGTCTTTGATGGTCAGTCTTTTTGTTAAATACATTCGAATGGGTACATGCTATCTCATTGTAGTTTTAATTTGTATTTTCCTAGTGACTAGTGTTGGAGCCCAGAAAACACTGCAAAATTTGGTGACTTGGCATGCTGAGTGCTTTGAATTAGAGAAAATTAAAGGCCTCCTAAATAAGCCTCAGGATCAACATCTTTCTCTGACCTTTCACAAGACCCTTGTCTCTCTGACTCTCTTTCTTTTCTGAAGCACCTGAAGAAACTTATTCTGAAATTTTCTTATCTGACTAAGGAAATGTATTTCCAGAAAACATGCAATTATCCTAAAACCTTCTCCTTTGAAATATCATTAAATAACTTGAAAAGATAAACCACTGGAGAAGAGACTAAAAGTTACCATGGCCAGGAGAGCTTTTCATCTATTCTTCTGAGGTCGCCTCCAAGAGATTACCTGGGAGACTATCTACATAAGACAAACTTTGTTCACAACAAAGATCTGTTCCTTGTTTTCCTGCCATCTCTTCTGGAGCTCTGAGAAACTTTGTCCCAGGTCTTTGTTATTCAGGCCCATTCATTTGTCCTAAAAATCATTTACTATCTCTCTAAAATTACATACAACCCCCTGACTTCCCTCCTGCTTATGAAGAGGGTATTACAGCCTAACTCTCTGGTTCTTCATATATACAGAACTTCTGTGTCCACATGCATGTTAGTAATTTTTTAAATCATTTTTTCTACTAATTTGTCAATTGTCAATCATTTCAGCTAACCTTCAGAAGAGACAGAAGGGAAGCTTTCTCTCTGCTTCTACACTAGTGACGTTGAACATATTTTTAAGTGTTTACTTCCTATCTATAGATCTTCAGTGATAAGTCTACTTAAATCTTTTGTCCATTGTTATTGAGTTATTTTCTTATTTTTTGGTTTTGAAATTTATATATTCTAGATATAAGCTGTTTACCAGTTACATGAGTTTCAACTATTTTCTTCCAATTTTTTCTTGTATTTTCATTGTCGTAAGAGTTTTCTTTCTCCAAATAAAGAGTTTTTAACTTTGATGAGGTCAAATTTATTAATTTATTATTTTTTAGATCATTCTTTTGGTGGTATATTTAATAATTATTTGCCTTAACCTCAAGGCCACAGTAATTTTCTCCTATGTTTTATTCTACAAGCTTTGTAGTTTAAGGTTGTATTTAGGTCTATAATCTACTTTAAGTATTCTTTGCCAGTGTAGTAGAACCTATGAATTTCGTGCATATTTTCTTTGTATATTGATATGCAATTGTTCCAGCACCACTTGAAAAGACAACATTTACACACTTTTTCCACTGAATGACCTTTGCATTTCTGTCAAATGTCAGTTGACCATGTGTGTAGGTCTATTACTGAACTTTCCATTCTGTTTCATTGATCAGTTTCTCTGTTTTGATGCCAAACCACACTATCTGAACTATTATATCTTTATAATAGATTTTTTAGTTAGGCAGCTCTTTGATTCTGTTCTCATACAAAATTGCACTGTATATTCTAAATCTTTTGCATTTTCATGTGAATTTGAGAATTAGCATATGAATTTCCATGAAAAAAAATCCATGCTGTAGTTTGATATGGATCGTTTTGAATTTAGAAATCAATTGGGAGCAACTGACATCTTAATGTGGTGTTAAACCTATTGTTAAATATACTCATTTACATTTAAAAATATCAGCTTAGTTAAATTAATAGAATATTTTATACAAATTGGTATTTTTATCTTTTGGGCATTAATAAAATTATAGTTTTGGCCGGGTGCAGTGGCTCATGCCTATAATCCCAGCACTTTGGGAGGCCAAGGCAGGCAGATCCCAAGGTCAGATGGAGACCATCCTGACCAACATGGAGAAACACTGTCTCTACTAATAATGCAAAAATTAGTTGGGTGTGGTGGTGCGCACCTATAGTCCCAGATACTTGGGAGGCTGAGGCAGGAGAATCACTTAAACCCAGCAGGCAGAGGTTGTAGTGAGCCCAGATCGAACCACTGCACTCCAGCCTGGCAAGAGTGACACTCCATCTCAAAAAAAGAAACCACCCCCACCAAAAAAAAAAAAAAAAAAAAAAAAAAGTTTCGTAGGTTTTTTTTTTTTTTTTTTTTTTTACTTTTTTCTCTTTTCTCTCTTTTCCTATCCACTTAAAAAAATTAATGTAACAAATCATAAAATCCTTATATATTCAGTCATTATTATTTCCATGCTGAGAGAAATAATCTTAAAATGCATATATGCCTCTTGGACCTCCAATAGCAAGGAGCCTAATTAACCTGCTCCTGAACTCTGAAATCCATCCACCTGTTGGCATGAAAGCCACACTTCCCATGAACCTAGCTAGTGATCGAAAGTAAAAAGACAACAATGGCAGGCTTATTTCTGCAAAGATTGGACCTCTGCCAGGCAATTTTGGCTGGAGGACTCTCTCGCAGCCTTGCCAAACTTAATTTGTATTTATTTATTTATTTTAAATTTATTTATTATACTATAAGTTCTGGGGTACATGTGTAGATTGTGCAGGTTTGTTACATAGGTATACACATGCCATGGTGGTGGTTTGCTGCATCCATTGCCCCATCATCTATATTAGGTATTTTTCCTAATGCTATCCCTTCCTAATCCCCCCACCCTTTGCTATTCCTCCCCTAGTCCCTCACCCCCAAGGCCCCGGTGTGTGATGTTTCCCTCCATGTGTCCATGTGTTCTCATTGTTCAACATCTACTTATGAGTGAGAACATACAAGGTATGTATTGAAGTTGACTTCAAACTATATTACAAGACTATGGTAATCAAAACAGCATGGTACTGGTACCAAAACAGAGATATAGACCAATGGAACAGAACAGAGGCCTCAGAAAGAATGCCACACAACTATAACCATCTGATCTTTGACCAACCTGACAAAAACAAGCAATGGAGATAGGATTTCCTATTTAATAAATGGTATTGGGAAAACTGGCTTGCCATATGCAGAAAGCTGAAACTGGGTCCCTTCTTTACATCTTATACAAAAATTAACTCTAGAGGGATTAAAGATTTGAACATGAGGTCTAACACCATAAAAATTCTAGAAGAAAACCTAGGCAATACCATTCAGAACTTAGGCATGGGCAAGGACTTCATGACAAAAACATCAAAAGCAATGGCAACAAAAGCCAAAATAGAAAAATGAGATCTAATTAAACATAAGAGCTTCTGCACAAACTTTATTAGAACTAGAATATAGTAAATGTCTTGTTCCTCAAAGCTTCCTTGTTCCCTCTCTCCTTCATAGAAGACTTTCCCAGACTCCCCCAGCACCCACCTCACTTGCCTTTCCAGAATTGTTGTTGTTGTTACAAATTTATTTCACATCTAGCTTCTGCTTTTTGGAGAACTTGGACTTATAAAACATTTTTCAGCATTTATTCCTTTTTTCTTTCTTGACAATGTATCATGGCAGTTTCTTCAAATCAACTGGTATAAGTCTAACCTGTATTTTATTTATTTTTTTTTACTTTTTAATTTTTTGAGATGAAGTCTCACTCTGTCACCCAGGCTGGAGTGCTCTGGCATGATCTCAGCTCACTGTTACCTCCGATTTGCGGGTTCAAGTGATTCTCCTGTCTCAGCCTCTTGAATACCTGGGATTACAGGTGGGTGCCACCATGCCCAGCTAATTTTTGTATTTTTAGTAGAGATGGGGTTTTATCATGTTGGCCTGGCTGGTCCTTGTTTTATAGTATTCCGTAAATATTGTGTTGCTGATTTTTTTCAGTTTTTCTCCAAATACATAACTTTTTTTCTTTTTTTTGCCACTTGAAACAAAACTTTAACAAGTGTTTTCTATGTGTGTGTTGGGTGTGTTTCCTTACATGTGCAAGTTTGTTTCTGTGGAATAGATGCTTCCATGTGACATTACTGTGTTTTTACAGTGAGTAAATATTGCCAGTTTACTGTCTAAAATGACAATATACTATATCATTATCACCTGAAATCCCAGCAAATATTTGAATTAATACTTCAAATTATTAACAATTTGAATTAATTTAACTTGTTAAAGTATTAACAACAATTATTTTTTCCATGTAGTAGGTATGAAGTGATATTGTTATCTTAATTCGCATTTCTGTAAATACTAAGGCAATATAAAACCTACAGAAAATAATTTCCTAGAAAATATTTATTACCAGTTTTAACAGATTAGAAAATAAAAACTTAAGTAAACATTAACATACCCGCTACATGTCATCTGTGGGACCCATGGGAGGTAATTGAATCATGGGGACAGTCACCATCATGCCGTTCTCATGATGGTGAGTGAGTTCTCATGAGATCTGATGGTTTTATAAGGGGCTTTTCCCCCTTTTAGCTAGGCACTTCTTCTTGTCACCATTTAAAATGTGCCTTCGTTCCCTCTTTGCCTTCTGCCATGATTGTGAGGCCTCCTTAGCCATATGGAATTGTGAGTTCATTAAATCTCTTTTTCTTTATTAATTACCGAGTCTAGGATATTTTTTCACAGCAGTATAAAAATGAACTAATATACACATTATATTTTCTTTGCATTCTGTATGTTTTTATATATGCTAAATTTCTCTAAGTTTATTAAAGCATATATCCAATGTATATTAATTATATTATCTTTTACATTGACTAGCTAATGCATCCATTATAGAGTCAGCCTAATAAAAATGTATGGAGTGAGTTGACCCCTCTTCCTCCCTCATATTAAAATTAACATTCTTACAGATTCAGCTAAATGCCAGCTAAAGAAAGTATGAGAATAAAGTCAGTCAAAACGATGCAGCAAGGAATGATAAGCTTTACCCTTCGGAAAATTTGCATATAAAGAATCATCATCTTAACTCCTAAACTGGTCTGTGTGGTCAACATTGAAATAATCTGGGTCTGCGTTACTTCTATCATGGTTACCAATTTTCCCTTTGAGAGATCCAATGTTCATAATGGGCCTGCATGGGCTTTTCACTCTAGATTTCAAGCTTCTGAAGACAGAAGCCACTAGGTATTTTCTCTAGGATTCGGGAAGGAAGCATAGATATCAAGTAGAAGGAATTTGTTCTTGTTCCTTCCTTCCTTTCTCTATTCATCTCTCTCCTCCTGAGAAGAGATTTTGGTGCCTACTCTCAAATTTAGGACTCAAGATGTCATATAATTGCTTTTTAATTTAACTTTTCATCTGTTTATTTGTTTAAACATACTCTAGAGGAAATTATGCTGATGAATCTTTTTGGATTTGATAGTGATATTCTCTCTCATTATGTGATTTCAAGTTCCTCAGTACTTTCAGTACTTTTTTGCATGTAACTCGGCTTCTAGTCAAACTTAAAGTGATTACCAGATTAGAGGAAAGTAAGAGGGAGGGTCACAGTTTGGAATAAGACTCTTGTATATGTAAAGGAAAAAAAGTCACAAATATAAACAATGATAATGATAATAATCATAACTATAATTTATTGAATATTCAATAATTTATTGAAAATTATGTATTAATCTTTCTAGTAACCCTTTGAAAAACTATCTCTATTTTACATATGAGAAAAGTAACACTTAACTAGTCCAAGGATCCGGAGTTAATAAATGCCTAGTATAAGATTCAAACTCAAGCAGTCTAACTCCAGAGCCTTACAGAACCCTTAACAATGCAGTACACTGCCTTTCACCAAGAAGAAGAAAGTGTTTTCAATATTAGAATGAATATATTACATCAACTACATAAAAATGATATTAAGTCCAGCAAGTAATGAGGCTCTTGGGCAATTATTTAAGTACTGCTATTAATAAGTTCATACTGAGAATGTCTAGCTCGTCCTCCACAAGTCTAAAGGAGTTTCTGATCAAACAGTAAAATATAACATAAATCCCACAGCCTGCTATGTGACTAAGATATACTGCTCCGACAATACATTTTGTTCCAGGGAACTTAAAAAAAAAACACATTTCTTTAGCAAATCCTTTTAGTTGGGTAAAATGTTATCTAGCTAAGCACTATAGATCTCTGTGGACCCAAGGGTCACATTAGTAATCCAATTAACACCATTTTCCTCTGTCCACTGGAGAAATCAGCACTGTTATTCACCACAGAATCCTGTCTTAACTTAATGAAGGGCTCTGGCTCTGTCTTATTTTATTTAAATAGCCTCATGGGGCCTTATACGATAGTGATATTTATAGTGCTTAGAGGTTCCGGTTTGTAAAATATTGTTCTTTTCTGGAAATAGAGGAGAGTGGGGATAGGTAGGGGAGGATGACAGGTGGAGATGAAGGCAATAATAAACATTTAGTCAGAAGTTAAGTTCCAGAATGTAGTGTTGCTATTTTCTCTCATTCTTTCTTTTCTTTTTTAACTAGAAGATGGGGATCTACAAATAAGACTATGAAAAATGTGAAATCTGAGTTTTACTCTTATTAAATCTTTTAGTCCAGGTTTCTACAACTCATAAAGAGACTCTGAAGTGAGTGCAATGGAGATCAACAATGATAATTTCAAGTAACACCCTTGAAGAAGTGCTCAGGGAGTGAGAAATTATTTAGTGTAAAACAGAAAAGATTGGGGAATAATTTAAACGTTGTTCAAAGATATGAAGAAAAATTATTCATCTCCTTTCCATTGAGAACCTAACAGCAGGAAATAGGCTTTTTCTGCTATCTGAGGAATTCATGTTATTATAGAAAATAGTTTCCTCCAGCAAAAGTTTTTAGGTAGTTTTTCAGGGTGGCATTGTTGAAAGTGTTTTGCAGAGCTATTTGTCTGAAGGTCTTTAAACACAGAATGTTTCCTCATCAGTTTGGTGTTGTTTATGTGTAATTGTACAAGACATGTATGGATGAAAATGATGGCATTTCCTGAATTCTTATGGCCTTAAAAATAGGATCTTTTTTCTATGAAATGATTATAATGAGAATAGAGTAACATATATCATTTTTAATACTTCATTTTTGATGCAAAATGTTTGCAGACATTTGTGTACACAAAAATGTATGTTTTATACATGCATAAATAAAAGTAAAATGATAAAATCATATAAATACAACTGCTTTAGGAAAACCGTATAAAATGATGTGCTCTGTAACTTGACCTTGCCAACATAAGAAGTCACACACAAATATAATGAAGGCACTTCCTTGTTAAAATAAACTAAGTAGACATTGATTTATCCTGTTCTGAAATGTTACCCTCTGGGATACTGCTTGCCTACCCTCTCTCCCTTCTCTGCACATGTAGTCTGATCTGGGAATCACTGCTTAGGGACATTCTTAGCAAAAGGCTCTGAGTGTTCTCTGAGCTAGTCTAGGTGTAGTCTGTGACTAGAGTTCTCTGCTTTCGGACTGCTGAACTAAAAGGTTGATTCACAAATTAGGTGTCTCTGACAGCTTTTAAATGCTATCATTTGGTTGTGTTGAGAACTTTTTCTTTTATTCCATAGATGTTGATAATACTTTGTGAAATTTGTGTACTTCCTTTTTAGTACCATACATTCCCCAGGATAAACCACTTCATTTTCCAATTTTAAGGACACTGAAATATCATTAATTAAAACAGCTAATATAAATTTAAAGTTTATAATAATTTGTAAAAGGGGCTGATTGGAAATTACTTTTACTTAGCAAATCTTTCCCTCAAATTGTTCTAAATTGCAGCTTGAGCTAAATTGTAGGAGGAATGCTTAAAATACTTAAGTGAATGGGTGATTTTGAAGCACTTTTAGAAACGCCCACATACTTACAATATACATGCTAACTTGAAATTGTTTCGATTTTTTTAGACTGAGTTCCTTAGCACTTCTGCTAAGGGTTTCTTAGTCTAGTTTGGCATATCTTAGTAAAAACTAATGCATTGGTATTCATTTTAAAATTATTCCATTGTTTTATTTTCACTCAGTTCTGCTTTATTTTTTCTCTGTTTGGTCAACATTTGTAAAGTTTTTTATTTTTAATATTTCTATTTCAATAGGTTTTCGGGGAGCAGGTGGTGTTTGGTTACATTAGTAAGTTATTTAGTGGTGATTTCTGAGATTTTGGTGCACCCATCACCTGAGCAGTGTATGCTGTACCCAATGTGTAGTCTCTTATCCCTCCCCACCCCAACCCTTTCCCCTGAGTCTCCAAAGTCCAATATATCATGGCAAAGTCTTATTATATTTTTGTGTTGGCAGAAAATGATTTCTAAGTAGATTGTTAAATTTGGCCAGTCTTTAAAGTGTTACAGAGGGAATTCTTTCATATACATTATTTCTTGAAAAATCAACCCCACTTAAATTCTACTCAAGAGCCTTTTATTTATATATCTTTCTCTGATCACATGTATTGAGCACCTACTGTATGTCAGACATTGTGTTTGGTTATAAGAAAGTAAGGGATTTAAAACAAACATACTTTCTGACCCCATTGAGCTTACGAGAGGATAGAGCTAAGAGAAATGAGATAAATGTAATCAAAATGTCATAGCAGATTCAAAGGAAGACTACTAAGAGGAAGGGATGTCCACAGAAAAACATTAGTGTAATTTAAATAATCTGTGACAAATAATGAAGAAAGAATCTACTAGGCAAGAGGTAATAGTCTATGTTGAAGTCCAGGGCCTTTGGACAATTGAAGGTAGCTGTACTTGTCTGGCTTTTTGCTTGGGAGGGGAAAGTGAATCATGTCAGTTTTGTTAAGAATTTCTTATTTATCTTATAGGTAATCAGGAGTCCTTCAAGCATTTCAGAAGGGATAAACATGTTCAGATTTAAGTTTTCTTTTTTAAGCTTGCTATATTTAGTATGTGGGAAATGATCAGAGGGAATAAAAATAGATTCAAACTTGAAAATGGTGACTCGTTGAAATTATAGGCAGTATTTGTATATCCAAATAATGACCTAGAGTAGTATCAGTATGTTGGCAAGGAGTACAAAGGGAAGGAATGGTATTTACTAATTTACAGGATGTTGCGTGGTAAGAGAGAACAGTAAGATAATTTCAGTTTTGAACATACTCAATTGCATGTATGAAATGGATCTTCCAAGGGATATTCAGTACATAAAAATGTGCATATGAAGCTGCACAGAAAAAAAAGGTTCTGATGATCCAAATCATGGAGTTATCAGCCTGGCAATGATCACTCAAGCTGGAAAGTAGAATATATTCACAGAGAAGAGAGAGCAGTAGCCTCCTCTAGACCCATAAGAGATGTTCAAGTATCAGGAAAAAGGGACTTCTATATTTTACAGTTTAACATCCCATATATTAGTCATTTCTTAATCCACAGTATCACACCTGTGGCTTGAAAAGTAAATCATTTATGAGGAAGTCAAAACTTTGAATGTAAACCTTTTTTTTTTTTTTCAATAAATTTGATTATGGATGAGTTGGAAGGGTTATAAAGTTAATGAAGTTTTTTTTTTTAAACTAGAGAGAGACTAGAGCCATTTTTAATATTGATAAGAAAGTAGGATTATCCTCTCAGTAGTAAGGAGCAAAGATGGCTTTCATGTCAGCAGGAGAGATATAGAAAAGAATAGGGCAGATGCTAGTAATATCTCCTTCCTTAAATTCTCTCTTCTGTGGCATGTTTAGCATAACATAATTTAGCTTTTCTAAGGTATTATCCTGTATGACCTTATTATATGTGTTAGTCTTGTCTATTAATTGCTTCTAAGTGCCTTGAAAGCAGGAGATCACCGTTTGCACCATTTCCTGCAGGTAGGCTAGAGACGTTGCTCAGCATCATCCCCAAATGAGTCCCATGAAGCTGAGGGTAAGAGGTTTATTTTTCTTTCTTACAGAAACAGAGAGCTCTCACAGATCATGGAAATGCAATGTGAACCAAAGTCCCTCTGTCTTTTGATTTTTAATACAGGCTTCATGGCTACTCTGAGGAAAAATCAGAAACTCTCGAATCTGTGATTAAAATAATCCTGCTCCTTTGTCTTTATATCTACATCTTTACCTATGTGTATATCAGTATCTCTACATGCCTACATGTCTATAACACTCAAGAAAAAAAAAAATAGCTCATGATCCAAATCATGAAGTTATCAGCCTGGTGGTGGTCACTCAAGCTGGAGAGTAGAATATATTCACTGAGGATACATGGATATATAGAATTGATAGATAAAAAGAAATATGTAGCTATATAGATTGGAAAGGGAATGGCCTATTTTTTCCTAAATAAAGGCAAACCAAATTTATTTAATCAGAATTTTATAATTTCTGACTAGCACCAGGGGAAAAAAAAAAGATCTCTCTGTTCCTCTTCTTCATTGGTGTTTTCTGGTCTAGCCCAGGAATATCCAACTGAACAGCTGTGTGAAACCTCCAATGTAAGTAAGGCCAGCTTGAAACTCAGGACATTTCTTATTAAGGGCAATTCTCATCATAAGGGAGAGGAATAAAGCAGACTGGATATCATCTGGACAGTACACTGAATAGTGAACAAAGGATTTGTGAAGCCCATTGACCCTTGTCTGGCAGTGGTATGCTGATATTCCAATTTTGATACAGTTAAAAGAATCTGAGAACAGTCATGACCAAAGCAAGGAGACGTCTCTATAGATTCGGCAGATACTGTTTTAGTGATGCGAATGCAGCGATGAAATTATAAAAACTATATATCACTTGTGGATTGATTTCTAAAATGTTTCAAGATGTGAGACATGTTTTCTGCTAAGAGTTAAAAAATGTAGAATTTAGAATTGTACATCTAGAGCTGGAAAACACAGCAGGTCCCACTGTTGAGATATGCCAGTGTTTTTGATTTGTTTTTGACTTAAGGAACCAATACAGACAAAGGATAAACAATGACAAAGTTCAAAACCTTTCAGAACAGAGTGTTTCAATTATTTTTGCTCCCTGCTGCCATTCTATGTAAGCGTCGTGGGCAACAGTATTCTGCATTTCACTTACATCTCCGTGTTTTTGTTTTGTGTCTACTTTCCAAAAATTTAATCTTTAAGTAATGCTCCTGAAATGGAGTCCATAGTATTCACTTGCAACTGTCTTCCCTACTGAGCTTCTGCTCCTTCTCTTTCTCCTGACCACCAAAGGAACAAATAGCTAACATACACTGTTTCTCTGCTTCAGGTTTTCTCTTCCATAAATAATTAATTGATACTTGAGTTTTCTTGATGACATTTATGAAAGAGAAGAAAGAGGAAGAGAAACGTGGCTTGAAAAAAATTATATTTTATTTAGGTGAAACAGATTTGGCTCCCCAAATCCTTTTTTCTAAATTGAATTTCAGCTATTGTAAAATGTTGTGCTGTGCACATGAATCAGCCTGCACACAGATACATACTGTTCTGTATGTGGAATCTGGCTCTAAGGTGCTATTTGACAGCTTGTATTTGCTTACTAACCATCCCGCAGCAGGGAGATGTTTGCGCTTGGAATAAGAGTTGTTTATAGATGTGAAAGTTTTCCATAGGCACTGAGTGTGTAAACATTTAGAATTATACAATGTCTGGTTATAGGAGATATTATTTAGTAATTTTTTCACCAAAGCATAACTGTTTATCTGATTCTTCAACAATGCTATTTTTCTTCTTCCCATTTTCTTCCACACCTAAACGTAGTGAAATTTACAGTGAGCCGAAATTATACAAGTATCCCCTTGTCTATTTATAGAACTGTATTTCACCCTTCCCTTGGAATATGTTTTCTTTTTCCTTAAAATTTTCAAAGAAATTGATTGCACAGCAATTCTTATTATCCCATTCTTATGACTAGCACTTGGTTTGTTCATAGACACTGAGTGACAAATGCAGTGTTTCATTTAACAAAGAAATCTAACTACATATTTTCTTATAACAGCTATCCCCTTTTGTCTGGTCCTTAGTGGAAATTGAACAATTGCTCCAAGCCAGCCCCAAAATATTATTTTAAAAGTGAGTATGTTTGGGGAGAACTGAACAATGAAGTGTTATAGATTGCCTTTGGTGTTTAAAACAGCTCTCATACATTCTGATGGTCTGTCCTGGTAAACGAGGCTTCTAGCATGCTCTCAGAACACGCCTTCTTACTAAAGCCCTTGCAGTAAATTTGCTCTGGATTAATTATCTCCTCTCCTAGTGGCAGTCATACTATTTCCTGAATGCTTTCATCAATGTCTCTGGGTAATTCATTACCCAGAAAATGCCTCTCACCTGTCTATTATAGACCTCATCACTCATGTGCTAAGAAGATTACAATGATTACATTTTCTATTATTACTAAAATCTATTTTAAAAAATATTCTGTGAGGACCCATAAAATAATTTATATTTATCATGGTGACTCAATCTTCTAGTTACTCCCTTAGATATCACAGTACATAGTATTTTTTAAAGTATCTCAATTCTCTTTTAGACTTTTACCTATTTATTTTCAGTATCACTGCTCTTTTTCCTGGCAAAATTGAGTTTCATTCTTGTTCAAATAAAAGTCTTTGGGAATTGTGTCCTTGTGCCCTGATAAGGTACATAGCATTTCAATTTCAGTCCTTTTGTTTAGGTGTTGGAAAGCTACTCAGAGAATGCATAAAACCTGAAATATTCCTATCATCTTCAAGGCATCAGGAAAAAATGGAAGTGAGCATTGTTGTTTGATTGGTCATTGAATAAGTTCAGCTGCTGTGTGTTTCAGATTCACCCTTCTGTTTTAGGCTGTAAGAGTTCCCAGGTATATATCTAGGTGAGCAGCAGGAGGTCCTCGGAGCTGCTGTTCTCTCCAACTTCTATTGTGTCCCATACATTTTCCTGCACACTCCATTTGGCTTCAACCACGACTCTTTCACTAAATAGCTCTCCATTCACTCCATTTGGCTAAACACATTGATCAAATTTCAGATCTCATCTTACTTGATTCTTAGCAGTTGTCTCCATTGCGTATGACTACGCTGAAACACACACGTCCCCTGGGGTCTCCTCATCCCTGTCTGATGAGTCCTTCTAAGTATCCTTAGCAGCTTCTTATTGAATTTTAAATCTCGGCTTTTTTTTCAAGGTCCTGTCCTAAGCTTTTGTTCTCCTTTTCTATATTTTATCCTTTAGAAATCTGAGCTAGGACTAATAGTTTTATTTATCATTTACGGTTGATAATTCTCAAATGGAAACCCCTATCTCAGAGCTTCTTAAAATCCTCAGCAGCACATATATCCAACTGAATGTATCATAGACACTGCAGGTTCAATATGTCCCAAACTGAGCACATGATTCTCTCTGTCTATTCAGCCCCTACCAAAAAGATTATTCTTGTCCATCATAGTGAATGAACCCCAATTCAACCAGAAACCCGAGTCATTCTTTTTTCTCTTTATCTCCTTTCTTAGCTAATCTATCACTATATCCATTCTACCTCTAAAATATATCCAATTCAATCTACCTCTCCTCATTTCCAGAATCATTACCGTGTCCTGAGCCACCATTTTTTCTCTCTTGAAATAGTGCCATAGCTTTATAATTAATCTAATTTTATTCCTGATCCTCTTTAATTGGTTCTTTATACTGCTGTCAGAGAATTTCCTTTATAAAAGGCACATTTAATCATGTGCTCCTATGCCCTAAAAGTTGCTCGGTGTGTACCCATTTATGAACTTGGCCTACAGGGGCCTGTAAGTTCTGAGTCCTGCCTATGTTTCCAGCTCTGCCTCCTACTCCTCTTTATCACATCATTCCTCCAACGATACTGTCCAGGCTTTAGTTACTCCAATATGATATGCATATCACTCCAGGACCTTCTTAGATGCTGTTTGCTCTGTCTGTGTGATTTTCCCCTTCTTGTTTTCTTAATTTTTTTTCCGAGCTCAATTATTTCCTGCTCATAGATGGTTCCCTAATAATACAGATGAAATTAGGTGCCTTGTTAAATACTCTGATTAGATCTTGTTATGCAGTGAATATCAGTGTTCTGCTAAATTTATAGGTCGAAGCTTTAACCCCAAGAGTGGCTACATTTGGAGATGGAACCTCTAAGGAAGTAATTAAGGTTAAATGAAGTCATAAGGTTGGAGCCCTAATTTCAAAAGATTAATATCCTAATAAGAAGAGATACCAGAGAACTTGTTCTTTTTCTTTTTCCTTCCTTGTACATTTACCAAGGGAAGATCATACGAAGTCATATCAAAAAGGCAGGTATCTACAAGAGAGCTCTCTCACCAGAAGTCTACACTGCCAGACCTTGATGTTAGAGATCTAGCCTCCAGAACTACAGGAGAATATATTTTTTTTTTGTCTAAGTACCTAGTATGTGATGTTTTGTTATGGCAGCCCAAGATGACTAACACAGACTTGTGCTTTCTCTATATAGCATTCATTAGGACTCTAAATTCAACTATTTTTTCTTACTTTTATAATTTTAACTTTTAGTTACAAGTGATACATGTGGAGGTTTGTTACCTGTGTGTATTGCAGGAGGCTGACATTTGGTGTATGATTGATCCCATCACCTAGGTTTTGAGCATAGAATCTAGTAGTTTGTTTTTTAACCATTGCACCCCTCTCTCCTTCCCTCCTCTAATAGTCCCCAGTATCTAATGTGGCCATCTTTATGTCCCTGAGTACCCAATGTTTAGCTCCCACTTGTTAGCGAGAACATGTAGTTTTTATTTTTCTCTCATTGCATTCATTCACTTAATTGCCTCCAGCTGCATCCATGTTGCAGCCTGCAACGGACATGAATTCATTCTTTTAAAAAGTCGCATAGTATTCCATGGTGTATATGTAGCACATTTCCTTTATCCAATGCACCATTGATGGGTGCCTAGGTTGATTTCGTGTCTCTTTGGTGAGTAGTGTTGCGATGAGTATACTAGTATATGTGTCTTTTTGGTAGAATACTTTCTTTTATTTTGGATATGTGCCAAGTAATGGGATTGCTGGGTCAAATGGTAGTTCTGTTTTAAGTTCTTTGAGACATTCCAAATTGCTTTGCACATGGCTGAATAAATTTACATTCCCACCAACAGTGTGTAAGCCTTCCCTTTCCTCTGCAGCCTCACCAGCCTTTGTTACTGTTTTGCGTTTTAATAGCCATGCTGACTGCTGTGATTTGGAATCTCAGTGTGGTTTTGATTTGTATTTTTCTGATGATTAGTGATGTTTGGCATTTTTCATATGTTTGTTGGTCACATGATGTCTTTATTTGAGAAGTATCTGTATATGTACTTTGCTAAGTTTTAAAGAGGTTTTTATTTTTATTTTTTTTGCTTGTTGAATTAAGTTCCTTATACACTCTGGATATGAGGCCTTTGTTGAATGCATAGTTTGTTAATATTTGCTCCCATTCTATAGGTTATCTGTCTATTCTGTTGATAGGTTTCTATTGTTGTATGCAAGCTCTTTTGTGTAATTATGTCTGACTTGTCAAATTTTGTTTTTGTTGCAATTTCTTTTGAGCACTTAATGATAAATTCTTTCTCAAGGCCAGTGTCCAGAATGGTGTTTCTTATGTTTTCTTGTAGGATTTTTACAGTTTGTTTTACATTTAAATTTTTAATTCATATTGAATTAATCTTTGTATATGGTGAAAGAAAGAGGCCTAGTTTTGTTATTCCACATAGGGCTAGCCAGCTGTTCCAGCAGTGTTTATTGAATATGAAGTCATTTTCCCATTGCTCATTTTTAAATGACTTTGTCAAAGATCAGATGGCTTCACTTGTGCAGCTTTTTTCCTGTGTCCTCTATTCTGTTCCATTGGTCTACATGTTTATTTTTGTACTAGTACCATGATGTTTTGGTTACTGTAGCCTTATAGTATAGTTTGAATTTGGTAATATGATGCTTTCATTTCGTTCCTTTTGGGTGGGATTGTTTTGGTTATTTGGGTTCTTTTTTGGTTCCATATGAATTTTAGAATAGTTTTTTTCTAATTATGTGAGAAAGGACATTGGCAGTTTGATAGTAATAACACTGAATCTGCAGATTGCTTTTGGCAGTATGGCCAATTGAAGTATATTGACTCTTCCAATACATAAGCATAGAATGTTTTTCCATTTGTTTGTATCATCTATAATCTCTTTCAGCACTGTTTTGTAGTTCTCTGTACAGGGATCTTTTGCCTCCTCGGTTAGATGTATTCCTAGGTATTTTATTGTTTTTGTGGCTATTGTAGATGGGATTGAGTTCTTGATTTGGCTCTCAATTTGAATGTTATTGGTGTACAGAAATGCTACTGATTTTTTCACATTGATTTTGTATCCCAAAATTTTACTGAAGTTGTGTATCAGTTCCAGGATCCCAAGGGCACAATCTTTAGGGTTTTCTAGATATAGAATTCTGTTGTCCCCCAAAAGAGATAATTTGACTTCTTCTTTTCCTATTTGGATGTCTTTTATTTATTTAATCTGCCTGATGGCTCTGGCTAGAACTTCTAGTACCATGTTTAACAGTAGTGGTGAGAGTGGGCATTCTTGTCTTGAATTCCAGTTCTTAGGTGGAATGCTTCCAGCTTTTGACCACTCATTGTGATGTTGGTTGGGGGTTTCTCATAGATAGCTCTTATTTTGAGGTATGTTCTTGATATAGTTTGGCTCTGTGTTCCCACCCAAATCTCATCTTGAATTGTAATCCCCATGTGCTGAGGGAGGTACCTAGTAGGAGGTGATTGGAATACAGGGGTGATTTTTAATGGGTTAGCACCATCCTCCTACTGCTGTTTCAAGATAGAGTTCTCATAAGATCTAATGGTTTAAAGATGTAGTATGTTTCACCTTACTGTCTTTCTCTCTCCTGCCTTGCTTCTAAGACATGCCTTGCTTCTCCTTCACCTTACACCATGATTTTAAGTTTTCTGAAGGCTCCCTATGTACAACTATGAGCCATGCAGAACTATGAGTCACTTAGACCTCTTTTGTTTATAAATGACACAGTCTCAGGTAGTGCTTTATGGTAATGTGAAAATGAACTAACACAGTTCCTTCAATATCTAGTTGGTTGAGAGCTTTTATTATGAAAGGATATTGGGTTTTATTAAACACTTTTCTGCATCTATTGAGATAATCATGTAGTTTTTATTTTTGATTCTGTTGACACGGTGAATCTTATTTATTGACTTGCATTTGTTGCATCAACCTTTTATCTCAGAATGAGGTCTAATTGATAGTGATGTACTAACTTTTTGATGTACTGCTGGATTTAGTTTGCTAAATTTTTTGAGGGTTTTTGTGTCTATGTTCATCAGGGACAATGATCTGTAGTTTTCTTTCTTTTTCTTCTCTTTTTTAAAAAAAATTTTTGTTTTTTGCCAGGTTTGAATATCAGGGTGATCCTGGCTTCACAGATTAGTTAGGCAGGAGTCTCTCCTCCTTGATTTTTTATAATATTTTCAGAAGAATTAGTACTAGGTCTGTTTTGTATAGCGAGTAGAATTTGGCTGTGAATTCATCTAGTCTGGGGCTTTTTTTGGTTGGCAGATTTTTTAAAACTACTAATTCAATTGGGGAACTCAATATTAATCTATTCAAGATTTCAGTTTCCTCCTGACTCAATCTTGGGGGATTGTGTGTTTCTAGGAATTGAGATTGGTTGTAATGTAATCTTTATTGTTTTTGATTGTGCTTATTTGGATTTTCCTTCCCTCCCTCCCTCCCTCCGTTCCTTCCTTCCTTCCTTCCTTTTCTCACACTGTCATCTGAACTGGAGTACAGTGATGCAATTTTGGCTCACTGCAACCTCTGCCTCCCAGGTTCAAGCAATTCTCCTGCCTCAGCCTTCAAGTAGCTAGAATTACAGGTACCCACCACCATGCCCAGCTAATTTTTTTGTATTTTTAGTAGAGACAGGATTTCACTATGTTGCCTAGGCTGGTCTCAAACTCCTAACCTCACGATCCACCCACTTCGGCCTCCCAAAGTGCTGGAATTACAGGCATAAGCCACTGCACCTGGCCTCTCTTTCTTTTTATGTTAAGCTAGCTAGTGATCTACTGAGCTTATTTATCTTTTCAAGAAACCAGCTTTTGATTTCATTGACTCTTTGTATGAATTTTGGATCTTAATTTTGTCATGATACTAATTAATTATTTAATAAGTTCTTTAATGGCTGCATCTTTTTGATGGAATATAGCCTGCATGGAGGCCAGAATTGGGTTCATCTTGTTCAGCACTTGGCCTCCATTGGCTGTATCATGGTTCTTCAATAAGAAAATGTATTTTTTGAGTGAATGTTCAGGAAGAAAGGGCTTTCCAATGGTAAATTCCTGGAAAATGATTAGTTAGAAAAACAGAACTTCCAAATCATATCAGGAATAAGGCACAGAAAGGCTTGTAAAGTAGCAGACAGTAGGACAACAAAATAAGTCTATTGCAGGAGGACACCTTGGAAATTCAAAAGCATTTCTATTCATTGCTAAAATAAATAAATACAGTTCAAAATTCAGCATAATTTCATAATATATCAATACCTTTTATCCATGCATTTATCCTCATAATTCATCTATAAAACCCTGTTATTTGGAAATAAATATAAAATTATCATCTGTGCCCAAATACAGCAACTTAAAATTAAAGCAACTTGAACGTATTGCTTATCTACTTATTCACCTGAAATAATCTCTTCCCTCCTCTCTTTTATCTAGTGCACAAACTCAACTTTTTAGTCAGTGGTTCCCAACTTTGAGACTTCAGGATGAGCTTCAGAGAGTATGTGTGAACCCTCTAAAATTTATACTCCTTTCATATGAATGCATGAATATGTATTTTTGTAAAAAAAAAAAAAAAAAAAAGGTGGGGGAGTTACAGAAAGCTTGGGAATGGATGCAGTGATTTGAGAATCCAAAAAATAAACTGGGAAGAGGTAATTTGACTACCAGTAAATGATCATCACAGCCACCAAGGGAAAGGAATGGGGAATTCCCTTTTTCCCTAATGAATCATGCTCAGAGAATAATGCCTAAGAATGTTGTCCAGACTGGAAATTGTCACTGTCTTCCCTCTACTTCCATTTTCTATTCTCTGTTTATTGCCTCCTCTCTTTTCCCCTTCCCTTCAGGTATAAATTAGCCATACAGTCTTCAGAATAGTAAAAGTTCAGTATTAATCAAATAATTAAAATTTGAACTCTGAAACTAGAAGCTGAATGAAAGTTATACTGCTAACTAGAAATTTCTAGTCAGTGGTAAAATATTGAATGATTCAAGTAGAAAGGAATGTATCGAAACTATTATTAGAGCTATTAGGCTTAAAATACAGTTATTTAACATGAATGATTATTCAAATACATACATCACCAAAAAATTTACAATGATTTGACTTTTCTGGCTAAAATAGTTGCTCAAATTTATAAGATTTTTTTTAACTTGCCATATTTTGCTGACTTAATACTTTTAGGTTCTATAAAGTTGAAACACATGTTAGTATAAAATATGGTTAATGCATGCACAGATTTAAAATGAGTTAGCTGAACCAAATATATCTTGTCTATTATTCATTTCAAATACGTAATCACTTAGGTTAATGTATGCCTAGAAATGGAAATATATTAGGCCTGGAGTAAAACCAAGACACTCATCTAAACAAAGAATTTTATTTCCTGTAGTACCTACCAGGTATCATTTACCCTTTTCCTTATTAAGAGAACAATGACATTAATGGAGTTAGAAGATTACTTAACTAAAATAATACATTTTTTCCTTTTTTTCCTGCAGGCAGTGGTGGCTAATTAGACATAAGTAGGAGTTATTGGGCAGACTTTTGAGAGTACTCTAAAAAGTGGCTAAGTCATCTGAGAGAATGCCCCCGTTTTACTTTCATTTTTCTCTTCCTATTCAAAACATTAAAGTAATGGTCGAACCTTCAGCATCTTGTCACTTGGAAGCAGCCACACAGCAATGGTAAATATGCAGATAAAAGTGAAGAATCTTGAGAGCAGTGGTGACAACAAGTAGCAGCCTTCATAGCCTTTTCACCATTGTACTGCCTACTTTCAGGTTTTTCCAAGGGCAAAATATAACAAAATATAAACTTTGGTCTAATTTAAACTATTAGTCTGGCCAGCAGCCAAATCAACTTCTAAGTAATACTTTCTTCAATTAAGAATATTGCTGAACTGTACAAAAAAATTAACATTGGTAGCTAAAGTAACAGTGACTGACCAAATTTAAAAGTCTCTGCTCATCTTACTGAAAACCCTACAAATCAACAGGAAAAAAATTCATACAATTTCATGCCTCTGTCATGACTAGAAAGCAGAATGTTGTTTTTAACCACAAATATAAACATCTATTTCCAAACAAGCTTTCTCTTAAGCTTTTGCTGAAGCCTTTGTATAGAAAAAAAAGGACAAAGATAAAATCATCCCCATTAAGAAAAAGTCCACCCCAAAAATAAAAATGTTGAAGAATTAAATTCTCTAGCTCAAAGTTCTATTAGAAAAGGGACTTAAAACATGGAATTTGAGGAGACATTAAGAGACTGGATGAAGGCAGAGGTGGCATTAAGACAATGAATGAGAAAAAGGAAAAGAAAAAGGGGGAGAAAATTTAGGATCCTGAAGAATGGAAGAACCCAGATTTCTCCCCTAGCAATTTTCCCAAAAAGTTATTTATTAAAGAAACTGCATTTAACTGAACTCATGTAAGAGGGGTCCCTAAACTAGACTTCCTTCCATGAATCTGCAAATTTTAACCCCATTCATGTAATCCATAGACACAAGCAAATTTAACTATTCAAAGCCACTATCAAAAGAAAACAGAAAATTAAAACTTTTTACCTAATAAAAAATCTCTAAAATCAAATATGAAAAAAAGAGAAATTGCTATCATCTCTATCGTAACACTCTGAACTAGGTCAAATATATCAAACCCACATGTGGATGTATGTTTAAAAGCCAAAACAAACATGGAAAAATCATTAATCTGAGATAAAAATCCTAAGAACAGAAGTGGACCAAAAAAAAAAAAATTAAAAAGAAAATGAGAGTTGTTTGAATTCAAGAAAGACATAGATGACAAGACAAAAAACTTTTGAGAAATAATGACTAATGAACAAAATGCTAAAAATGGATATGGTTTGAAATAAAAATTTAGTAAAAGGCATTGAGAAAAAGCCAGAAAATAATCAACAGAGTGGAAATGGGAGTTAGCCACAAAGTGTAAAAGAAACCAGAGAGAAAGTAACTGAAATAGAAGACTAGCAAAAAATAGAGTCCTTGAAAAAGATAAACAAAGCAATGTAACCTAACTAACATTTAACACTGTAATCCAAGAATACTTTCCAGGGAAAAGACTTGTATCTTTATATTGAAAGAGTCTTACGGGTTTCTGGAAAAATTAGAAATTGATCTGGGACTATAAACTCTATTATTCCATCAGTCTATTTGTCCATCATTGTATAGATACTACAAAATCTTATTTACTATATTGATGTAATATACGTGGAAATCTGGTAATATGAGTACTTCAACTGTGTAGTTTTTCGTTGCCTTTATGCCATTTGCATTTTCATACAAGTTTTTAAATTAGCCTTTCAATTCCCCTAGCAAATTGTTCTTGTTTTATTGAAATCTCATTGAATCTATACATTACTTTGGCAAGAACAAATACATTTACAATGATTATGTCTTCCCTGAATATGATATATCCTTTTAATTTCTTTCTTTTTTTCTTTTTAAAGAAAATAATATTTGTTTGGGAATAGGCATTGCAATAGGAATGTGTGTATTCAGGATGGTAAAAAATGACAATGGCTTTTAAAGGAAAATGAGAGGACTGCATACTTGTTTTGAGATATTATCCTGGGTTATAAGGATGAATAACAAGGGTGGCACCATTTCAAGGCTGTGCAAATCTGCTGGGCAGATGTCCTTGCACAAGTATTGTTTTTATGAAAGATTGTGATGATCTTTATGTAAGGTTGTGGTTTTTGCAGAATCTTTTGTGATAGTTCTTGTTATCAGGCTTTTGTGTGTGATAATCTTCTTTTCATGGCCTTCTCTGACATCTTTTGTTAGGGCTTTTAACACAAGTTACTCCTTTTTAATTCCAACAACTTTTACAATGGAAACTTGTATGTGCAGGGCTGGTCTTTCCAGCCCAACTTCAAAGACTTTCTTTGTTTATTTATTATTTATTTTTTTTGGGGGGGGATGGAGTTTCGCTCTTATTACCCAGGCTGGAGTGCAATGGCGCGATCTCGGCTCACCGCAACCTCCGCCTCCTGGGTTCAGGCAATTCTCCTGCCTCAGCCTCCTGATTACAGGAACGTGCCACCATGCCCAGCTAATGTTTTGTATTTTTAGTAGAGACGGGGTTTCACCATGTTGACCAGGATGGTCTCGATCTCTTGACCTCGTGATCCACCCGCCTCGGCCTCCCAAAGTGCTGGGATTACAGGCTTGAGCCACCACGCCCGGCAGACTTTCAAGCTGGACCTCTGTGTATCTGCTAATGGGTAGTCTGTGGGAGGATAGTACCTCTTGAAAAGTGCAGCTTTCTGCGTGCCCCTGGGGTTCTTCATGAAGAGTTTCATGGTTGCCGTTTTTTGACGGCTTTTTTTTTTTTTTTTTTTTTTTTTTTTGAAGCAGACTCTTGCTATGTCGCTCAGGCTGGAGTGCAGTGGCGCAATCTCAGTTCATGGCAACTTCTGCCTCCAGGAATTGAAGTGATTCTCCCTCAATCTCCTGAGTAGCTAAGATTACAGGCACATGCCACAACATCTGGCTAATTTTTGTATTTTTAGTAGAGACAGGGTTTCATCATGTTGGCCAGGCTGGTCTTGAACTCCTGATGGCTAGGCTGCTCTCAAACTCCTGACCTTGTGATCCAACCACCTTGGCCTCCCAAACTGTTGGGATTATAGGTTTGAGACATTGTACCCAGCCTTGACTGCTTTTTAAATTCTCCTTCTCAAAGAATAATAAATATCATTTGACTATTAACCACACTGGTGTTAGGCCTGCGATGGTTAATTTTATGTGTCAATTTGATTGAGCTAAGAGATGCCCAGATAGCTGGTAAAGCATTATCTCTGGGTGTGTATAAGGCTGTTTCTGGAAGACATTAGCATTTGAATGAGTAGACTGAGTACAGTACCCATTGGATGGGTAGGCACCATCCAATCCCCTGAGGGATGAAATAAAGAGGCAGAGGAAGGGTGAATTCTCTTTTTCTGTGTCTTTTAGCCGGGCTATCCATCTTGGCTTTGGACAATGAAATGCCTAGTTTTTGGGCCTTTGGACTCTAGGACTTAAACCGATTACTGCACTACCTTCCCACCTGCTGTCCAAACTCCTCCGGGTTCTTTTTTTTTTTTTTTTTTCTTTAAATAGTGTTTTATAGTTTTCAATTACTAGTATTTGTTTTAGTTTGTATGTTTTAAAAATAAATATATAAAATAATTTTAAGTACATTTCTTTTTAAAATTACTTGGTTGACTCTGAGCACATATTAATATGGTGCTGTACTCATTTAAAAAATTGCTTTTTTATACCTTATCCATTTCCCTCTCTCTATGATAGTGTACTCATAATCTATTTATCCCTTGAATAAAAAATACAAGAATTCTGAACAGTCACATCAAGAATTTTTTTGTCATTTTTGCTACCAAAACACAAAATGATTTCAACCTGTTTTAATATACAATTAATATACATTTTGATATCTAATACAAAATGTGATGAAATATCCAGTGTAAAAATGTATTTATAAGCAAATACATACTTATATAATTAATGTTCAATTGCATCATTTGTACCAAAAAAATCACCAAATTTTGTCTTCTTATGTGCTCATATTACACACATTTTAAGAAATATAATAGTTTACAAAGTACCAAAAATTGGGTAGTGTAATGGAAATTCATTGTCTCTCAGTCCTGGAGGCTGCAAGTATGAAATCAAGGTATCAACAGGGTTGGTTTATTCTGAAGGCTGTAAAGGACAATCTGTTCCAGGCTTATCTCCTAGTGTCTGAAGGTTTCCTGGAAATATCGGTCATTACTTGGCTTATAGAAACATCACTCCAGTCTCTGTCTTCATGCACATGTGTCATGCTTTCTGTGTGTCTATTTTCAAGTTCCCTTTTTTTTTTAATAAGAACACCGTTCATATTTACTCTAGTATAATCTTATTTTTTTGTTTTCTTTTTTACAGCTTTATTGAGGTATAATTGACAATTATAAATTGTATATATTTGAGGTTTGCAATGTGATATTTAGATATATGTGTACATTGTGAAATCATTACTATAGTCAAGCTAATTAACATAAACATACTCCACACAGTTATCTTCTTCTTTTGATGATAAGAATATTTAAGATTTATGTCCTTAGAAAATTTCAAGAATATAATACATTACTATTAGGTATAGTTACCATGCTATATATTAAGTCTCTAGAACTTATTCATCTTATAACTGCAAGTTTATGCATTTGACCAATCCCCATTTTATCTTTCCACTTCCCCTTCCTTATTCTCTCCTGGTAATCACCCTTCTACTATGTTTCTATGAGTTCAACATTTTTAGATTTTAGATAAAGCGAGACCACAAAGTATTAATTTTTCTCTGTCTGGATTACTTCACTTAGTGTAATATCCTCCAGGATCATCCAATATTGTGAAGATATTTTCACGAATGGTAGTATTTCTTTCTTGTCTATGCTGGATAATATTCCATTGTATATTCATATTACATTTTCTTTATCTGTTGATAGACACTTAGGTTCATTCATATCTTGACTATTATGAATAACACTGCTACTTACATCTTTAATGATTAAGGTCACATCCTGAGACAGTGGGGGTTAAGGACTTCAACATGTAAATTTTAAGGGGGACACCATTCAACACATAAAAACAACTGTTTCTGTATTGTAAATACTTTAGACATGTAAATTTTAAATATTTATTCAAACCCCTACTTTATCATCAGATATACAAAAATTAAAAATCTGTAAATTTCCAGGGAGAAACCAGAAAATTTACACAAGTCAATTAATGTTAAGAAATACTGCCTTGTGTAAAAGTGAAGAATCCTTTTTACTCTTGACTGAAAAGGTTATGATCCCTCAAGGTAGAATATAAACTTACCTACTTTATTTCATACGCTATTTTGTTTTACAATGATCCTGAATACGTCTATTTTCCTTATTATAATATAAATTTTGGAAGTTAATTATGCAAAATTTTATTTTCAATTTAATACCAATGTACTGTAGATAGTAGGAGTTTAATAATTATTTTTTCAAAGAATGAATGAAAAATCATGCTGATACTAAAAAAGAACTGATTATATAAAAATAGTTATATAGAAATATACAAGGCATTGCTGTCATTGTGTTTTTTAGTGCAGCATATACTTCATTTGAGTAAACATCCTTTGCATGGTGTCTTTTATTTCAAATGATTGCACAAAGTTTGTTAAGTAGCTATGTAGAAACTGCTGCACCTTCCACCGTATTATACTCCAGGGCGAAATGTGACATCTGCTACACAATGCACAACACCATACCAGAATGATTCTATTACCCAGGAGCAACATCAAGTTTGACTGAAAGCATAGTGGCTCAGATTTAGGACAGTCAAAAAATATTACCCAAAGAAAATTTGACCAGCAAACTAGAATTAAGCTATTATTTTGCTAAGAAATCCATTGACTCTTTTGGGACAACAGTAAAATAACCCTTAGGCATTTAAGCAAACTACTATCAAAGTTAGATGCCACATAATTACACAGAAAAATATTTTTGTAGCTGCAGATTTTATGAAAATGTTGAAGTTGTGGATTCAATTTTCAAAGATACTGGGATTTTCTCCAGTCTTTTAAACTACAATGAAAGAAAATTGATAATAAATGCAATATAAATGCAATAATACAAATGCTGCAGATCCCACAACCATAATAGGAATCAGCCAAGCATGATCATAATTTTGGTCTTTCAAATTTCAAGGTCATGGCTTTTAATTTTTTAAATTTATGAGAATTTTGTACTATAAACCATAATAGAGAAAGGTTTCAATATCAAAATACAACATATTTTTCCCCAATTTTTGCTAGAATTGTTGAACAAGAAGATGTACTTACTTATTTTGTAGATTCCAGTACTTCAGTGTGTTTTCCATATTTCAGTTTAAGATTGCAGAATGAGCACAAGTTTTAAATTCACCTTGATTTTCCTATAAATGTCATATCAGACATATTCCAGAGCTTACAGGCAGAAGCTCTTTACTATTGAGGGAGTTGACAGGTAGATTCCAACCCAGCGATTTAATTATATTTCCATTAAAAACTTTTAGCAAGCACTTAGTATTTATTGTCAGTAAGCAAAAGTGCATAGACACCCATTTGTCTTTTATAAACATCTTTCCTAGCTTGTTTTTTCCCTTCTATGTTTTTATGTAAGTATAGATATTTTAAATAATTTCTTGATTAAATCAGTTTTTCTTATAGAAAATCCCTTCTTTATTCAAAGATTAAACGAATACATATTTTCATAAGTTAAATGGTATTATACATATATTGAATAATTTTAAGTATTTAACTATGCCATGCATAGAATTCTTTTGTGTCCTAAAGATTGTAACCTTTCTTTATTAATTTTATAAAAGTGAGCTAGTATCACTAAGAAGAATAGTGTAAATCTGGGGATTGGGGGAATGTAACAAGTTTCTGGGCTGCTAGATTGCAACTCCTTCATAAGAAAGCAATTGAAAAGACATACTGCTGAGCTTCATCATTGATTATACCAGTGTTTCAGTTAATAAGTCAACATGTTTCCCAAGATTCCACAGAATGAGTGTTAAGAAGAATATTTCCGAGAGTGTTGACTTCTTGGATAATTGACACCAAATCTTAATGGAACTGGCTTCTCAAGGTTTATGCCTACTGCATTAAGGCCAATTCTTTCGCCTCTCTTAAAAGGCCCTGTAAGCACCAGCTCTTATACATATGCATAGTTTCCCTTACACTCTCAGAAACTTGTATTTAAAACAGATCACTAAGTGCTTGCCACATAAACTTTACATTTTTTCTCTTTCATCCCATTGGTCATATTATTCCTTTGTCTGGTATTATTTCTAGTCAGCATGCAATACCTCCCTTGCTAGCTTATCTAGCTCTTCCATCTCCACCTATCAAGAAAGAAATCTTGTTCAAGGTGGATTTCAGAATATTATAATCTTCACAAACCCTTTCTTTATTCTAGCAACAAAATGTGGTCTTTGCCTCCCCTTCAGCCATGCACAAGTGTTTTAGCTGTCTAACACAGCTACATTTTCACCTTAATTATAATTCTGGGTTTTTTTGTGTGTGTTTTCCTTTTCAACATCTTAAGGATAGAGAAAATATTTGTTTTACACACATTTGGAATTCCAGTTTAAAGTCTTTGGATTAGGTTCCATTTACATTAAATTCCAGAAAACATGAACTGATCTACAGTGATGAAAAATAGATGAGTAGTTGTCTGGTGAAGTGGATGGTTTAGAGATAGGAGGTGTGGACAGAGAGAATACAAATGGTATGAGGAAAATTATAGAAAGACTAATATACTCACTCTCTTACTTTTGTGATGGCCTCATGGAAATATACATAGGTCAAAACTTAACATTTAAATACGGGTTAGTTATGGATTGTCAGTTATATTTCAATAAAACTGTTTACAAACCAGTGTTGGTGCATTAAAGAAAAGAGTGATTTGTGAAAGAATATCAGGGCAGTGGGTGGAGACTTTTTTGGAAATAGCAATGAAGTTTACTCTTAACAAATGAGAAGAAACTAAGTTCATGGAATGCCAGAAAGAGATTTATTCAGACAGAGGGAACAGCTATAAAATAGTAAAGAACTTGGAATAGTCTGGAAACTAAGAGGAAGCCAGAAATGAGAGAGTAGCAAGGGATGGGATTAGAATGGTGTCAGGGGCTCTTCAAGATCAAAAGTTTGGATTTTATTTGAAATATAAAAGGAAATTATTAAATGCTTTTAACAGGGCTGTATGCTTACGTAATCAGATTCATGTATTCAAAAGATTCTCTGCGATGTGAATAATGAGTCCATGTGTCTGTGTGTTGAGTGGGGATAAGGGTGTGAGACTGGAGATGGGGATTAAAGTAGAAACTGGAAGATTAATTATCCTGGCAAAATGAGAGTGATAAAAGTGGATTGCGTGTGATAAAAGTGCAGATGGAAAAGTGTGAACAGATTCTGGATACATTTTAATGATAGCAGTCATGACACTTGTAAATGGTTTTAGTAAGTTTGACATCAAACAAAAAAGAAGCATTATAATTCAGTTTCTGGCTCTAAGCAACTAGTGAAAGGTTGCTGAGATGGAAAAGACTGCAGGAGGAACTGGTTTCCAGTGGGAAAATCAGAATTTTGATTTGAATGTTATATTTCAAATGACTGTGAAATGCTCAGGTAGAGATACTGAAGCATCTGGGAATTTGAAAGAAGGCCTAGGTGAAAGATAAATCATAGTTAGTTCACCACACACACACACACACACACACACACTCTCTCTCTCTCTCTCTCTCTCTCTCTCTCTCTCTCGTTTAAATAGATTGAATAATTCTCCCCCTTTATCTTACTGAGAATATGCACCAGATAAGTGCAGACCCATTGAGCTGGTTCCAAAGGTTCTTCAACAGACTCAGTCCCTACTGGCCTCTCATAGTGGCAAGTCTCTCATCTTGCTAGACTTTACCATTACAGTGCATAACTAATCAGCTTGTCTTTGTTATAACATAGATCTGAAATACAAGCCACATATTTTACTTGGTTATCAAAGAAACAGCAATCTCTGTCAGTCCTGGAGGAATAAAAGGTGGTAGATTGTTCTCTAAGAAAGTGACTTTGCAAAAGATTCTCAAAATAATTCTGTTCAGCAATAATTTGAGTCTTACTCTTTGACTTTCAAAAAAACAAAAAAACCTAAAAAGCATGTAAATGGATTATTACTATATTAATAGTATTTAAGGCCTATAGAATGAATGGTATCACCTGGGAGAGAGAGAAGAGAACCCTTCAAATGAGGAATTCATAGGAAATTCCAGCATTCAGAAATCTGGCACAGGGAGAGGGCTTAGCAGCAATGATTGATGAGAAGTATATGAAGGGCTAGGAAGAAAATCAAGAATGCATAGCTTCAAAAAACCCAGGAGGAGAGGTTTCTGAAAATCAATAGACTACATGAAATGTTGCTGAAGGTTGAGTAAGATGCAAAACCAACTATGTCTAGTTCTTTTTATCCAGTGCTCAGTATACAGCCTGGAACTCAGGAGGCACTCAGTGTTCTGTTGCTTGACTGCTATAACATCTCATCATATACTGTCTTAGAAAATATGATGAACCATGGATTATTATTGTAGGAATTATTATGCTGTCTTCCCAGTAAAAAGAAACAAGATCATATAGATATCTACAAAAGACTCTATCTGAAACTACTGTGGCGAAAAGCATATAGCTTGGGAAATTTGATTGCAGCACGAATACCAGTCCAAAATAATGCAATTGCTATAATGAACTGCTGATTTTTTATTAGGTTTCATCTAGTCCCTTTACTCTGAGATTTGGAAAGAGCTTTGAAGATACACATTTTAAAAAAAAGCAGGGCTAGAATTGAGGTAGAAGGGAACTTTTCAGTTCTCCAATCAGTTAGATGTGTGGTGAGGACGGACCTATTTGTTACCTAATTTCAGGAGGGCTGCAAGGACAAGGCAGGTATTCCTCTATGCTCTAGAAATATTATTACAAAAAAAAAAAAAAGAAATTCCTGTCATGTAAATCTATTTGTAGAAATATTTCATTTTAAATAGTCTGGAAGGATTTTAATGTATTTTAGTTATATTGGAAAATGAAAAGCAAGCGAAATAAAGCATTAGTTATTAAAAAAAAAAAAACAACAGAGTAACAGAAAACAAAGCCACAACTCCCCTTCTTAGCTAGGATGATTTATCTTTCTATAAGGTAATTCCTTAAGGGCATCTTCCCTGAGTTTTTTTTTCTCTTGATTCATGATTTCTTTTCTATTAAACCTTTTTCAAGCAGGGCCAATCTGACTGTTGAATGATTGACAGAGTTTAAACCTTTGCTAAGACATCAGGCTCAAAGGTTCTAAAGTTGTGGTCGATTACAGAGAAGTTGTTACAAAGGAATTTAAAAATATAAGCCAATAAGCCATATCTACGTAAAATGTAGGTTCTATCCGTTTATAATTTTCTGAGTTCAAGGCTGCATTTCCTCATTCTAACTTCAGAAACCTGGATTTTAGTCTTCTAATATAAATGATTGTATTCCTAATTGGTATGAAAATGGAACACATTGAATATTTAATGATCTGTTTCATATAGCTTGAAAACTAGATTTTAATTTTGTATATTCTTAATTATATTTCAGCTGTATGAAGTTATTCACTATTTTGATTAAGCATTTCCTACATTATGTATAGAGAAAGTGATTGGCATAGAATTTAGGGGATTAATTCTGGAAACAGCAATGTTAGATTAGTGAGGCAACTATTTAGTCATTAAAATTACTACATTTCTAATGATTTTAATCTGATTATTGAACTATTAAGTGTAACAAAAGAAAATATGTTATGAACAAAGCTGGTATTGAAGACTATATCAATATAATACATGCCATATTATATGTACGCATAAGCATTTACTAACCATATATGCATTGCCTCAATGTGGAAAATTTGTTGTTTTAAAAATAACACAATATATAGATTATATAATTCTATGAAATTCATTCTTTTATATCATTTTTATGGAATATGTGTTATGAGTCATTCAAAAAAGAGTTCATTTTTCATTCTTTAGAGATAATGAATTATCAAGAAAATTTGAAAATTCAAAAATAGCTTTTTAAATTCTAAACATAAGTGTTCCTGACAAGTACACAAAAGCCTCATTATCTATACCATATCAACGTCAAATCATTTAAATAGGAGTTTAAGTAACAGAAGGAATATCTAAAATTATTTGGAATGTTGAAAGGCTTTGGAATAAGTTAGTTTTTTTTTTTTTCCACTATTTTACCTGGACATATCATAAAGACATTAAAAAATGTACATGGAGAAAAAGCTTTTCCAAGTATAAGGTCAACATCTAGTTCTAGGAGAAGGTGACAGGAATTCAGTCAGTAGGAAAGAGGGTATCAGTGCAGATCTGTCATAATTCACAAGGATTTAGGTGTAAACATCTTGGATCTTCACCCATAGTTCAGGGGGACAGTAGAAATATTTTAAGCTCAGTTTAGACCACTAAGTTTCAAGGACAGTGATTAGAAAGCCAAATCAAAATGTCTAAGGAGACCTAGTACACTTATGCCCATTTAGGCTTTTGGTTTAAGCAAGGGGGCTAGTGTGTGGGCAGCAGAATGCCTTGGGCCACTGTTTTATTCTGATACTAAGTTTGGTTTATGCAAAGATGTTGCTATTCAGATTGGAGCGAAACACCAAGCAGTGGTTAGAGGTGCAACTATAAGGTTGACTCCTTAGAATATGGGATTGAAAAGGTATGGGGTGATTTTCCTGGTCCTAATCAAAGTAGGTGGGGTTATGGAAATGGGCAAGAGTATAATTTTATTAATTTAGTACAGGTAAAATGAGGGGAGTAGATGAGATATCACTCATTTTACAGGTGTGTTCAGCTTGAATAGACCCACTCAGGACTGGAAGTAGCAAAGGAATTCCAGATTCTGGCTGTAGATTATTTGGGGACTCAGACATGCTAGACTGGATTAAAATATCTCACATTTTGAACATCTGTTTTAGCAGCCAGCTAAGAGTGAAGAATGCAAGGACCATTTAACTGTTAAGTATATCATATATCTGGAGCTCAAAGGGATCTAAACATGCAAGATGGGATAAAACGGTTCTACTTTTAAAGGATACCAATGTGAAATTTTAGTGAGCAGTGATTGATATTATACTTAGCAGGCCCAAATCTTTGAGTTAGTATAGTGTTTCCCAGTATAGAATAGGCAAGATTGAGGAAAGTTATATTCACTATCTCCTTGCTTTGTGGATTTACAACTAGTTACCACACAAAGTTGAGAAATGGCAGTCCAGTGACTCAGGCTCAGGTTCTCTGACTTAATGATCAGAAATATTCTCCACTGGATTTCCACTTAGTACCTTCATTTTGCAAGGGAGGAAACTGAGGCTACTTCTGAGTCATGCAGTAAATCAGAAATGCCATCAAGGTTGTATTTCTATCCAGGCGACTTTCCACTGAGTAATATTTTTAGAATTAATTACTACATACATGTCTTATTTATATCTCATGCATACCATCATCAAGATTACTTCTTCTGTTTTAGAAATATTCATATAATGGCTCATTCTTTATCTTTAAGAAAGTTCCCTGCTTGAAGCTTTTATTGTGGGTTGGACAATTTATAATATATGAGAAAGTAATGTGAAGTTAGGAAAATAAATTTCAGGCATTGACAGACAATCCCTGTTAAAAGTATTATTTTTTTTTTGTATTTTGTCTTGTCTAATAGCACATCATAATCACAACTTACTGTATGCTTTAAAAAGCTAACTATAGACTACTTTGTAGCAAGTTACACTAATGGCAAATCTTGTTAAAACAAGTCATATAAAGGCATTGTAGGAGGTGATAATACTTTTTATAGTTGATAAAGTTCCCGGGAACACAACCTTGCTTTCATACTCTTACAACTTCCTAAGAAAATTGGTCTTTGAATGAGTATACTTTGTTTTTCCTTAATCAGAGGATTGCTTTTTTCTGAAAGTTAAGAGAAACAATGTAAAGTTTCTAACTCTGGTGTGATTCCATCCTATGGGGTTATTCTGTGGGGAAGTGGTCATTTACCTTTGTCTGCCTTCTCTCCCACCTAAATGCATGCTGCCAGTTCATGGAAGAGTCAATGGACATATACATGATCCCCCTGAGAACCCAGAACTATCTTTTTGGTTGTGAACTAAAGGCTGACAGATTATCACTTCAACATGAATAATGATGAAAATGAGCACGAGTTATCTTTGAGAATGTTCAGTTTAGAGACTGGTGCAAGGGATGAATTGAACGTTATTAAAGCAGGGATAATGAATTATGAAGGCAGCTCAATTAAAGCAACACTGGCTGTGTTAAAAATGTCCGTAGGGCGAACTGTTTCTCTGGGGGCTTTGAAAGAGTACTATACATGGTCTTACGAATGAAGCGTAGTTAAGACCTTATACATACTAGTAGATTGCACTTTTAGGCTGTGGATGAAGATGTGGAGTCAGAAAATGAAGAGGAGGAGGAGGTGAAACTCTTAAGTATATCTGAAAAGTGATTTGCCCCTGGGAGTGGTAGCAAGTTTCCTCAGAGAAAAGTATAGCATACTGCTGATGAAGAAGAATATGATGTTGATGATAATTTTGATGATGAGGAAACTGAAGAAAAACTCCAGTGAAGAAATCTATATAAGGCACTCCAGCCAAAAATGTACAAAAATCAAACCAGAATGAAAAAGACATAAAACCAAGATCAAAAGGTCAAAAATCCTCAAAAAAAAAAAAAAAAAGAAAAAAAGAGGAAAATACACTTAGAACACCAAAAAGACCTACTCCTATAGAAGACCTTAAATCAAAAATATAAACAAGAGTAGAAAAAGGTGGTTCTTTTCCTGAAATGAAAACCATGTTCATAAATTTATATAAAGAATTGCTTCTGTATGACTGATTAGGAAGCTATTTAAGATCTCTGGATACGGAAATCTTTTAAGAAAATAGTTTAAGGTTTGTTAAAATTTTCCATCTTATTTTATTTTTATAACAGTTGATATCTGGCATTCCTTTTTATAATACAGAGTGGGAACTTTCCCTGCCATGTTTGACAAATGTTGCCCATGTTCCATTGCCAAAAATATATTGTCCAAAATGCCTGTTCAGTTGTTAAAGATGAAACTCTATTTTTTTCTTGGTTTTAGGTATGAATGAAATTAGGGAGGACATAGTAGATGCAGTGGTCAGACATGAAAATGATGTGAAAGCAAAAATGTACATAGGAAATAAACTAGTGCATTATTTAGAAAAAAACATTTGAATGACAAGGAAAATTACTTATGAGCATAAAATGTATTTAGATATGCCTTGATATCCAAACTAGAGATGTTTATGAACATCTGTATTTCAATTAGGGAAACAAAAAAGATAAGAATGAAATTTAAAAAAATCAGTATTAATAAAAAAACAAAACAAAACAGACACACACATGGAAACCAAAGGTTAGTGGCCATTGTGAGAGTTAGTTACCATAAAATGGCTTTTGTATCAAAATTGCTGGATTTTCCTTTTCCTTATTCTTTATGTACAGTCACTATTTTTAATGTTTTTGAAAGTCCTTTAAGGAATTTAAGGACCCCTTTAAGGACTCAGAGAGTAAAAGTACTGTTTTTATTTGATATTTTAATTTTAGAACAATTATTTCAAATTAAAAACAATATGATATGTACACTTAAGAAATTAAAATGGAATAAAATGGGCATACAGTGCTAAGATTATCTAAATAATTCTTCAGAGGCAAAAGTCATTAAGAGTTTTTTGTTTAACCTTTCAGAAATTATGACAACATAAGGCTTTATATATAGAAATTTCTTTGAATAAAACAAGCATAGGTCATAATTATACAAATAATTATACATACACATATGTGCATAGCTATTGTATATATGTCTACATATATATGTACATATCAACACTTTAAAAAATGTCTTATTGTTTTACTTGAAACCATTTGAAAAAGTTGTATCTCCTAAGGAAATTAACCCCAACCATAATTTTGAATTGTATTGATTTATTCAAAGTATTATTAGGATGATGTGGCAAAGATCTGCTATTTTTTCCTAATATCTACTTTCTCTCCTCTAATCACATGCTGATAACTTAGGTGGATAAAAAGACAACCAGAGTAAAGACTGCATATCCCAGTTTACAAAATATTTATGTATGGCCTTGTAACTAAGCTGCGACCCCGGGCATATTAAAATAACTGATATTTAATGACTCCTGGGTCATTTCCTAATGATCAGTATCAGATAGGGTAAAGAGCAATTCTTGAGGCCATGTTGAGGGTGTAGCATGGTAGGCAGAAGTCTGGGGATGATGGAGTATAATAGAAGGATCTCAACACCCTGAAGCCACGAGACCAAGGCTGGACTGCTACGCCTGGACTGCTACCTGGTCTGCCCCTCATTGGGAAGAAACAAACCTGCATATAGTTTAAACTTATAATATTCTGTTATTATTGATCATAGTTTACCAGTTAAGATTTTTTAGAAAAAGGAAACCAGATAACTTATTTTTAACTCTTTATGGGCTTTAAAAAAATGGTGAATGGAAAATTGTGCATTTCTGCCACTTTCTATTTAAAATGTGTGATCAGCATTTTTTTCCCCTTAGAGAGGTTGTCTAAAAGATGCTGGGAGCCTTTAAAAAATATTATGGCTGAACACTCTTATTAAAAGTCCTCTCAGGATAGTTTGTTTTCCTTGGGTGATCCTTTTACAGTAGGTATTAAAACTCAAGGCTAAACCTTCACAATGACCCTCCTCGGTGCTGGGCTTGGGATCAAGGCCTATGCACAACTGTAAAAAAGCTTTATACTTTAATTTCAGCTTTTAAAAAAAGCTCCTAAGGTATTTCACTAAACGACATATATATTTTTCTTTTTTTCTCTACTTACTGTAAATATCCACATTCTGTTTAAGTTAGTCATAGATCTACATTAGAAGAAATACTATTAATCAAAAAATGCCTAAGAAGTAATAAGCATGTGAATTTATTCCCAGTCTTACAGGCTAGTGAAGGCTTTTGAATTATATTAGATGGCACAAATAACGTTTTAGGATGAGAAATTGCAAAACTAACTTATCTCAAAGTACATGTCAGTTTGGATGAATGTTTTTTCATTATAACAGTGTAAGTATTTTTTTGTGTATATTACTATTTGTTGCCAGTGTCCAAAAATTAGCATTTCATAAAATGTGAATATTTCTATTTGCATTATTCCTAAGAAGAGATTTGTCCCAAGCTTTTGTGATGCAAGTGGATTTAACCTAAATCTAAAATTTAATTACAAATAAGGTGGTTGTGTTGACTCATACTTACGCATTTCAATTAGATGGAAAACGCACCAGCTGGGAGCTCTCCACTTATAGATTAAAAAACATTGATTTCAAGATATCCCAGCATATATAAAAAGGATCCAAATCATCATAGCCTCTCAATACTTTTATTTTTATATACCTATTTGGCATAATACATATTTTTCCATGTTGTCTACTTGTCAAGATTTAGTGGCAGAAATAAAGATACTACATTGGCTTAGAGCATCCCCAAGCAAGTTCATGTTATAAAATTATCATTTCAAAAGCCTTATAATGCATAATTCTTGAATTTTCCTAAATGCATAAAAAGTTTTTTTATTATCTTGTCCTTTGTTTGTGTGTGTTAATTATCAATACAAAAGAAGTTTATTTAAAAGGCCCCAGATGATTATTTTGATCCTTAGAACTTTCAGGACATTATCCTTCTGCACTATTGCAACAAATTAGACATTCTGAGAGAGATGCAGATACAACTTCCAAAGCTACATTTAATTGCATAATTTGTAATAGAAGCTGGGTATGGGCACTGCCTGCAGAGTGATAAACAATCCAGAATAATCTAATCAGCATGATCATTGAATTTTTATTAGTCTTTGGTTAGTTATCCATTAATATGTAAAGGAACCCATCTTAGGGCCTTTATCTTTCAATACTACACCTTTTTAAAGTTACTACAGAGACATTTAGTAACCAGAAAATGAATATCTCTAATTTACTTTAAAATCTAGCTCTACATACATCTTCTCTTGAAAACTTAACTCTGCATTGAACAGTCCCCAGATTTTACTAATATGTTGCTTTTGCTGTGCATACAGTGTGGGTTAACCTTAGCATGTACCTGATATTATCCAATTTTTATATTTGCAAATCACAAAAACTTAGAGAAAATGAAGTTGAGCAACACTTTCTCTTCCTTTTCCATCTTTCGTATCATCTGGAGCTATCAGAACATCTTAGTCCTACTTCTTTCATTAACAGCTGAGTGCCAAATCACCTCACTTCTTTAGCCCTCAGTTTTCTTATCTGAAACATAAAAGGAGTATGACAAGAAATTTTTCTAAGTCCCATTAGTACCTAAAGGGCATTTAAATTAATGTATAGAAACAAAATCAGGATCCTACAAACTTAGTGGCTTAAAACAGCATGACTCTTTGTCTTACAGTTTTTCATGTCAGAAATATAAAATGTCTCACAGGGCTAAAACCAAGGTGTTGGTGGAACTGTGTGATGTCTTGGCCCATGGCTCCTTCCTCCACTTGCAAAGCCAGGAGTATAATCTTTAAATCTTCTTTCTGTCTCTCATTCTCTCTAACACATTAAAAAAGACCCTTGTGATTACATTACTCTCACCTGTGTAATCCAGGATGACTTTTCACATCTGCAAAATTCCCATTCCTATAGAAAGCAATATGTTTGCAGTTTCCAGGGATTAGGATGGAGACCTCACGGGGGAGCTATCATTCTGTCTCCATGCCAATGAACCCTGAATATCTTGCTTGCCTTTGCTTTATAAAGCTACCGTCACTAATTCAATATCTTGGCAAATTTTTCTCCTTTAATATTGACTGTTTTCCCCAATTTCCCAGTTTCTTTCTTTTCCTAAGAATAAGCACAAGTAAACAGGCAAGAGAAAATAAAAATGACAACCTTAAGAAAGTTTCAAAATTTAGGACATACACAGTTTTCCTTCATGGACCCTGGTCTAGATTTCTTCACTATCTAAGTTGGATGGCAGGTGATATTAGATGCCACTCCTCAGAGGTGGTCCGGAAAGTACCTCTTAGAGCTCAGAGCTCCAGAGAGACTTGGGGAGAGGAGCACTGGGTTTCCGCCCTTCCATGGCATTCTTACCCACATTTGTGGAATGAATGGAGACTATCTTGGCAGTAGCTTCTTAGTTCTCCTTTAATGAAGACCACATGCTCTTTTCTGCCACATGAATCTTTTCATTCGTTCAGATGTCAGAGATAAAATCATTTTTCTTCTTCTGTGATTGCCTTCACTCGCTGGTGCTAAAATTATTCATTACAAGACTAGTTTACTTCTTCAGTATAATTCGTCTGCTTTATTTTTTCTCTTTCTCTTTTAAAAATTGTGAATGTATAAGTTGTACTTAAATTCAGTATCGTATTTTTAACTCAAATAGCACCAATGATTTATCTTTGAGTACTAAGTACCTGATGCTTTAATCTGAGTTTCTTTCTCACACGTAACAACTATTATTAATTGGTGAATATAGTCCAGACATTTTTCTATGTATTTGCATATTTATTTGATTAGATAGATCTCTCTCTATATATATGCATGTTAATATTATCAATGTATACTTATCTTTTGTGGAGTTTAAAATTAGTGATGCCATACCATATACTATATATATTATCCTAAAACATTTTTATACTTAGTAAAATATGTTGGTAGTCTTTTAATGTCCTCATCAATTGATTTGCTGTATTTTTTTAATTGACGCATAGCATTCTTCAGCATATATGTACAATTACTTACATAATCGTTTCCCTGTAGGATCAGCAAATGATTATAAGATTAATCCTGTTGTAATCACTGGAAAAATTAGCATCTGTTTATGTCTCTAGAATATCCTCATCAAATAAATGATATATAAATAATCAAGATATATACCATACTGTGGCTTTAAAAGATTAAATTAATTTTTAAATACTGAGCAGTCCATGTGAATATGTTCCTTAAATTTCAACAATACTTGCCCATCTCATAGATGAAACTGTCAAATATTAATGACTGTCTCCCCGACAAGACTACAGAGCTCTATAAGACCAGGGCCATGTGTACTGTGCCCATCACTGTATTGTCTATATCTAGCTCAGCTCCTGGCATATAACAGTCCTTCAATCTGTTTCATTGAATGAATGAAGAAAACCCTAAATGAAATGACATTGTACGGAAGTTTTCATTTCATCAATCCTTACTCTAAAATTTGTACATTTTTAATATGGGAACTTAGAGAACATTTCTACATTTTTTTAAAATCTGAAATTATAAATAAGTGTTGCTTTAGGATGGAGGAGCAAGTTAATAGAAAACAGAGGGAACAAATATCGAAGGGTCTGAGAGAGAATATTTTCCCCAAAGAGACTGGCAAGAAAGGATATATAAATGACATTAGGGGGAAATGCAGAGAGTTCAACTGCACCTCAAGCAGCTGCCAGAGAAATACAGACATTGAACTCAAATCCCTTGGTGCCATGGCCCTGGAGCAGTATGGACGCTGATGGCTCTGTCCAGCATCCTGTCCCCATGCCAGCAGCTTCAGCAGAAGCTGTCTTCACCCAAGATGACTACATTGGCAGCAGTAAAGGGGGCAATGCAGGAAGAAACTGTAGGCCAGGTATGGCACTACATGCCCCAAAAGTGTGCAACCAGATCACCTCATCGCAGTCTATCCAGGGCCTTCTCCCTTGTACAGTAGTGACAGCAGCAGCAGCAATGGCAGCAGAAGCAGCAGCAACTTCATGCTCTCCCACCCACGCCTCAGCAATAGCCACCCTTGAATAATCACATGATCTCACAGTCAGATGACCTCAGCAACTCCTTGGGACAAATGAGCCTTAGCTGCCAAGATTCTACTGAAGCAACTCACTCATCCACAGCTCTATTCCAGCCCCCACTCATCTCTCAGCACCATCAGTGGACTAGCTTCATCATGGCATCCATGGGTCCGCCCCTCCCCACCTCTAACCATTCCACCTCTAGCCATGTACCACCTACTCAGCAAGTGTGGCTACCCCAGGGCTACATGTAGCCCTCTCAACAGATCCATGTTTGTTACTAATCCCCCTGGACAATATCCTAATCCCAACCAGCAATATTGACCTTTCTCTCACCTGGTGGCCTACAGATCCCAATGTGGTCAATAGTTGGCCATCCAAGCAGCCTGGTTTATATCCCATGATGCCTAACCAGCAGCAGGTGTCTTACCAAGGAATGACTGGGGTTCAGCAGCCACAGAACCAGGGCCTGCTCAGTAGTCAGAGAAGCAGCATGGGGGGGCCAGATGCAAGGCCTGGTGGTTCCGTGCATTCCACTGCCTTCTTACCAAGTCTCAGTAGGTAATGACTCACAAAATGTGGTCCAGCTGCCTGCAACCCATGCTGGGCCCTGTGACTGGGTAAGGAGGCCTCCCAACAGGGGTCATACCAGTGTGCCACAGCATGATCCCACCGGCTCAGCAGAACCATATGATCCCTTCTGTTGGATTTCTGCAAACTGGGTGGTGGGGAGCAGGGTGGGGGACATGGTCTCAACAGTACCAGGTACTTCAGTTTCCCTCTTCCTGCAGTCTATCACCAATGCCGCAGCAGTAGTCAGGAGTGTTGTCTGGAACAGCTATAGTTGTCACACCCCTGCATTTCACTAACGGAACCCAACCCCCCTCAGAACCCATGCAGCATCCAGTGGAGTCACTGTAAGTACTACAGCATGGACCATGAGGTGCAGAAGCCTGGAGACCTTTACAGTCCTGACATCAGCCCCCAGGCCAACACACAAATGAGCAGCAGCCCTGACACGTCTCCTACTCACGCTACACCACCCTTTCCTGTCACCAGCCTCAGCGGTGAGTGTCTGCACAGGACTTAGTTCCTTGCTTGTCCTCAGATGGTTCCCCCAGTCTGGGGTTCCAGCACAGGGTGACAGGTGCTACTCCCTCTTCAGCCAGCCTTTAGAGTACAATCTGTCCATCTGCCCTCCCTTGCTCCATGGCCAGTCAACTTACACAGTGCACCAGGGACTGTGTGGACTGAAGCATGGATACCAGGGCAAGAGACAAGCACTCCAATCTGCCTCCCCTGACATGGGGACAAGAGATGTTGTCTTGGGGCAGGTGCTGGAGGTGACAGATCTCCCTGAGGTTCTCATGTACGGAGGCAGACAAACTCTTCACACAGCTTGCCATGTCCACTGCCAAGACCTAGCTCAGGGGATGCCTGGCACGGGTGGAGGGAACGATGATGGGACTGCTGAGGTTGGCCACTGCTTGGACCTTGCTGCCTTGTACATGGCTGTTTTCTCCAGCCTGCTGGCTGCCCAAAATGCCTCCCTTCATCTCAACAACTTCCTGAGTAGCATCAAACTTCAAATGGCCAAAAAGAACTATGACTTGGAGATCCTGGAGTGAGCTAGCTCCCAATAAATGGAGAAGAAGGGAGCAGCACAGAAGGGCTGGAGTCAGGGTAGAGGGTATTGAAGGATCCTGAGAGACCACGGATGGAGACAGGAAGTAAGGAGACTGACACTAAACCAGAGCCTAAGACAATAGTGATGAAGATGGAAAGAGATGACCTTCCCACACCGGCATTGGTCTCCTTCTGGCTGCCTTTCTTTGGGTCCCCATTTTCCCTCTGGTTGGCCCCCTCTGCTTCCCTTCTCTTCCCATCCTCTTGTATCGTTATAATCTCTTTTCCCACCATAAAATTAATTTCTATTTTTTGGTCAGGAAGAAGTATTCTCCAATTTTTTGGGAGACATCTCAAGCTTCCTTTCCTTTTTTTTTTTTTTTTTTTTGACATGGCATCTCACTGACACCCAGGCTGGAGTGCAGTGGCCTGTTCTTGGCTCACTGTGATCTTTACCTCCCAGTCTCTGGCGATCCTCCTGCCTCAGCCTCCTGTGTAGCTGGGATCTCAGGTGCATGCCACCAAACCCAGCTAACTTTTTATTTTTGGTAGATATGAGGTTTCACCATATTGCTCAGGCTAGTCTCAAACTCCTGACCTGTGAGGGCCTGCCTTGGCCTCCCAAAGTGCAGGGATTACAGGCGTGAGCTACTGCACCCGGCCCTTTTTGTCTTTATAAATGTATTTATATGGACAGAAATATAGACAGAATTATGATAAAATTGATTTCCACATTCTCTCACTTCCTCAATTGTCTTTCCATGCCCCATAGAGTTAACACTTGGAACTCCCCTCACCCGAAAGAACACTTGAATATTGTTTGTTTAATGTTTGTGCTGAAGTAACAGACACAGTATTTAATTGCATATATAGATGTTTGCTATATATATTCACTGTAAATTTTATTTAATCTGTTTGTTTGTTTGGGGGTTGAGACAGTTGATTTTGTTTTTAAATATATAAAAAAAATTGTCACTGGAAAAAAATACAACCACCAGCATTCCATTGGAAGAACACTCAGTAATCTTTTGCCCATTACCAATTCTTTTCACAATTTTTCCTTAAGCAACATTTTTATTTGCAATTAATTTCAGATTTTAAAAAACATAGAAATGTTCTAAGTTCCCAAATTAAAATTGTATAAATTTTAGAGTGAGCATTGATGAAATGAAAGCTTCTGTACAATGTAATTTTATTTAGCATTTTCTTCATTTATTCAACCAAACAAATTGAAGGGCTGTTATATGCCAGGTGCTGAGCTAGATATAGACAGTATAGTGACGGGCATGGTACACATGCCCTGGTCTCACCGAGCTCTTGAGGAGGAGACTCATTAATGAAACTGTCATAGATGCTAGCAAAGCACAGCACAGCATGTAACAGGGTAAGTTTGATGGAAGAGGACGTGTCAGGGAAAACCGCTCTAAGCCAACATGCTGTGAGCTAGGCCCTAAAGGAACAGTGAAATAGGTGAAGCGGATAGTGAGAGAGGGAGAAGAGAAAAGGCAGTTCATGAAGAAGGGCTATCTTATGCAAAGGCCGGGTGGATGCATTGGAGAGCTAGGCAGAGTGCTTTGAAGTGGAATCAGAGAAAAAGACAAGGCTAAAACCTACAGTGCAATGGTTATGGCCACAGCAGACATTTGAGGAGAGGAGTAACATGGTTAGAATTGCATTTAGAGAAGATCGCCCTACCTGTTTTATGGAAACATGGCCCTGAAATGATGCTGAGAGACCAGTTGAGATGATTATACAATTGTTAACATCACCAGTATGACCAACATCAGGGCTACATACAATCATAAAAATATGACTCAATGAGGAGTCAGGGTGTTTCAAAGGTATCTTTAAGAACCAAGTGGTTAGTTTTGCTCAATTTTGTTTGATATAAATTTGGGTTTTATTTCATGAATAGTAACAGTTCTGACATTTTGCCAAAAGGTACCTTCACAAAACTGCACCACACTGAATAAACGGAAACCTATGGATCTGGCTGAAATTACTATTTAGTAATGCTGTTCAGAAATTAATATATGATCTGTGACACTGTTTTTGGAATGGTTATTTACTCAGAATTTTTAAACAGTATTTTATTATGGAATGTATTATATTTGTACTCTGCTGAGGAAGCTTAAGATAGTTTGGTGATACAGATACCTTTTTTGAATTTCAAATAACACATTGGTTTTTTTCTTTCTGAAATTAGAACAAATTTTCCTGAAATAATTGGGTGGGCTTATGTTGTAATATTACTTCTGTTTCAACTGATTATTCCCAATTAGGAGCCAACAATTTATGTAAGAATGAAAATATTTGAAAATAATACCTTATACTTTTATCGAAAAATTGTATGTTTATTTGTCATATCTTAAACCTAAATTTTCTACTGTTACTGCCAATAGATTACGTATTTCAGTCACCATACAAAAATCATCACCACTAAGTGATTATTCATATTAAGCTATAGCTCCAAATATTGTCTATACTGTGTGTATTTTTTAGACTTTGTACAATGGTTGTATTTTGAGAGTACAAGTTTTAGGCATAAGCAAATCCTAAAACTATCTGCACTAAACCAATCAAAATGTCGTTTCCAAAAAAGAATGCTAAGGGGCAAGACATCTCAGATCATTCTTATGGAATAGGCTGGCAATATGCAAGAAAATTCTGTTCTTCACTTCTTTGATTTTATCCCTTATGGTCCATAGATTAAGAGGCTTGAATTTGTATTTCCTTAGCTTCCTTCTGCTGCTATGTACCCCTTTATTCATCCACTCTTATGCAAGAATACTTTTTCTTCTGTGATTCTTCTCATGTAGCTGAGCTCTGACCTTCTATCAAGCCAGAGGCACCAATATTGTGATAAGATTCTTGCCAAACTTTTGCCCATGAGAAAAGTCTTGGGGAGAATGAGGAAGTTAGCTAAGAATGATCATTTTCATATTGTGAATAATCACGCACACACACACAAAAAAACACGCAACCAAAATATCCCAGATGACTAACAGCTATATTGGGTTGAACGATGATGTAACCTACTTAATTTGCATGTAATTTTCATCTAATCAAATGTAGAAATGTGTCTATTTTTTCTCCACTTCTTTGATTTTATCTCTATTGTCAATAGATTCAGAGGAATGAGTTTGCATTCAATTAGCTTCCTTCTGCTGCTTCTACCCCTTTATTCAGCCAGTCTTACGTAAGAATGTTTTTTCATCTCTGTGGTTCCTCTCATGTAGCTGCGCTAATGTATGACTCTTTTTTAATCAACCATCTTCTTATTCAGACTTTCTCACATATGGACGTTTCCTCCTTTTCCTTCACTCAAAGTTCTGCCATAATCTTAGAGGATTTCAATGCATTCAGTAATTTAGTCTTTACATTTTTGGCTCTACTTAATCCAGAGACCTCTGTCTTTCCTGTTCTCTGTTTCTCAATTGTGGAGCAAATCTTCATTAGCAGCTTTTGTAATGTTAACTCCAGATCATAGTTCACTTTGTTGTAACCACCTGTTTTCAGATTTCACAGATTCTCATTCCACTATACATGTCATTCAAGCTCAAATATGATGCTCATGTTAAATCATCTCAAGCTCCCTCAATTTTCTTTCAGATAACCAGCAGCAGCCACCCTTCTCAGTCCTTCCCCATCAAACTCTCTTTTCCTCATTTTTCTTCTCTTTCACCCTGAAACCCCGTCTGCCTCATTCATTGGTTTTATCTTACACCTTGTTTTGAATACAACAATCTAATAGCAAATTCCAACTGCTAGGTCAGAAATCTGCATTTTCTGGTCCTTTATCTGGGCAGCTGAAAAGTTACATATATTCATGGTATCAATGTCAACACCTCTCTTAGTGCATTTGATTAATTCTTTTGTCTTTATTCCTTTGTCTCCTTAAAAGTTAGTCTCCTCTTTAAAAGTTAGTCTAACCATAAGTTTTAAACCAATATTTTACTCTTGCACCTTTATTCTCAACTGTAGATCTTTGCTGCCTGCTTTAAGGAGAAAACTAAAGTCAGCAGGCTATTTTCCTTTGCTTCCCAATTCATACTATCTCAAAGTCTATCCAGTCCATGAAACGCAGCGCCCTTCTGCCTTTTCAGCACTAATCTCTTCCATGCATACATTTCATGCCCTCTTAACTTGCCTTTTTCCTGTCTTGTTCTCATGATCAATCCTCTCCCTCTTGTAGCCTCAAAATAGGCTTCTCTTTTGGCTTTTCCTAGATTATAAACATGCTTATGTCTCTCACATCTAATGAAACAATTCAAACTCAAAGGTCTTCCTCTAACACGACTTATATTTATCATATTCTTCTCATACCGTCTTTAGAAAGAGACACCCAAATGTACAATCTCCACTACCTGATTTCCCATACTCTTCATGATCTACTGCAATCAGGTTTCAGCTTCTTCTGATTGCCAAATCTAATTGAGGACTACCAGTTCTTATTTCATTTTATCTTCAAATGAGGCTATCTATTCTCTTCTTTTTAAAATATCAACAAGGATTTTCTTTTGTCTGTTCACAAGAACATGTACCAACTCTTAAGGGAAAGTTACCACAACAAGAATTGGAAGACATGGGAAGTAAACTCAGAAACTTGAGGCTGTCCAACGTTTTGTCAGGCTATTACTTATAGAATGCATAAGTACTGAATTACAATTTTCTATTTTTGAATCATAGTGCTAAAATTTAAAGACTCGAGAGAGAAAATCCATATGATCTATCCTATGTCGTAGATTATATCCCTCCCTGGTCAATGATGGACAGCGAAGAAACATTGATGTACTTTCAGTTCCTATAGCATGACATCCCCATGGTTTTCTTATCTCTCTGTCTCTCTTTTATACAATTTTATTTTTGTCTCCTTAGTTTCTTGTTTGCCCACTATTTAAATATAAATGTGATCCCATGACTTTGTTCTTTTCATCTTTTGATGTCATCCTATGTGGTGTCATTCAGCATCATGACTTCATCTAAATTAGCTACTTTTTATCAAGCTTTCTCTGTGGATGGATATTGTACTAAGTGCTTTATATAGATATAAGACATACAATATTTTATTAGATATTAGATTATCTAATAGTATTCATTTTACAAATTAAAAAACTTGGACTCAAAAAGATTAGTAATATTTCCAGTTTTTACAGGTGAAACTGGGGAATCAAGCCTCCAACAACCAAATGCTTTTACCCATCTGTGTACTTATAGTTTCCCAAATATATTTTCAATGAAGCTTTGTCAATGGCTCATTTGATATCTCCTCTTAGTCTCAGTATTCAGGGGACTTTATATGTTTACAATGAAATTTATCATCTTTTATTGCTCTTGTTTGGTGACTCTCATGACTATTAAATATTAAAACTTAGTGTTGGTGATTGCAGTTGTGGAGAGAGGGAATCATCATCAACTTCACTTTCACGTTCTATCAATAAATGTTGCTGTCCTCCATGTCTTTCATAATTGACCCTTATTATTTCAATCAGAATGTGTTAACAGCCTCTAAGCTGAATTCCTAACCAAATAACCATCTCACTCAAATCTATCACCAGTATAGGTTCTCAAGTGTTTAAAAGCATCTATATTACTTCTCCATTTAAAGTTCTCAATTGGCTTCCTGTGTCCTGTAAGATAAAAGTCCAAATTCCTTAGCATTGACATACAAGAGTCTTTCTGATTTGGTCCTCTTTACTTCTCTAGCCTCATCTCTTAGGTCCATCTGATCTGAATGCTATGCTTTGGAGTATTTGGCCGCATGAAATACCTTGAGTACCATGAAGCTGAAAAGATACTTTGTATTATTTATTCATGTATACTTCCTGTTTTTAAGATTTTTATTTTTCTCCCTTCCTATTTCCTTGTCTGGACAACTCTTCCTCTGTGACTCATGACATCTTCAAAGAAAGCTACAGAGCTGTTTGCCTTCATGGATGTCTCCATAATTATCAGTGAAGAACCCTGTTATGTACACATTGTCCACCTCCCATTCACCATCTTTAAGAAATCTAGAAACAGGGTGTTTCCATGGAGGAATAGGAGTGTGTTTCATATAGCGTAATTTAATAATGGGTGGCAGGTGGGTGGGTAGGGGGGTGCTGCTCTCAAGTTCTGCATAAGTAAATAGGGAAGAAAGAATTCTAAAAGTACTTAGCTCTAAGTGTAGAAATACCCAGATAGCAATAACCAATAATTCAGAGAAACTTACGGGTACATTATATAGTCAGATTTAAGATGTCATATTCTGTTAATCAGAGTCAGACAGAGTACACTCCAGGTAAGGAGATATAAATTGATATGTTTGGGTGATTTCTAATTTGTTTTTCCAATATAATCATGTAATCTCAGGGTTGCAAACAACCTTAATCATTATCTAGAAATCTCTTACAAGCTAGCTCATTGTGATTACCTGAGGACATCAATTATGAAGCAGTAGATTATCCAGAATGTAAATGCAGTGCAGTTTGCATTGTGATAGAAAGCACTTGTATTTAAATTTGTTTTACCTCAGTAACTAGCTTGGAAATTGGAACATTGTGGGAAATTTCAAAATGTACACAGCTTGTTAAGGTCTTCCAGCAACTAGTAGCTAGGTCAAAAATCAATTTACAAATAAGTCCAACTACTGAGAAGAGCAAGTAGCTTTGTATTAGTTTTCTATTGTTGCTATAGAAACACAAATTTGGTGAGTTAAAAAGCAACACAAATTTATTAACTTACAGATCTGGAGGTCAGAAGTTTGAAATGGGTGTTATTAGGATAAAACCCAGAGTTCCCTCTAGAGATGTTATGATGATTTGATTCCCTTGCTGTTTCCAGCTTCTAGAAGCAGCCTTTATTTCTTGGCTTATGGTCCCTTGCACTGTGTGCATTTCTTGGCTCATAGATCCTTGCACCACTTTCAAAGCCAGCTGTGTAGCATCTTTAAATCTCTCTCTCTCTGGTCTCTGCTTAGGGCTTCACACCTTTTCTGACTTTGACTTTCTTGCTTTCTTCTTTTCCTCTCAAGGAACCCTTGTGATGACATTGGATCCACCTGGATAATGTGGCTAATCATCCCATTTCAATACTCTTATTTTAATTGCATCCATTACAGCCCATCTTGCCATGTAGGGTAACATATGCACAGGTTCTGAGGAATAGGATGTGGCCATTTTTCAGTGCCTATTCTGTCTATTACAGACCCTGAAAAAATGTTCTGATATTGTTTTTTTGTTGCTGCAATAATGTGGAGCACTGGAAGTATTGTGCATTCAATATGTAAAACAAGGATAGTGTCAAAACTCCATGGCCAAAACTGCAAAAGGGCAGTGTAGAGCTTCCCTTCAAGGAAGAGGGAAGACCAAGGGAAAGGGTGTATCACAGACAGTTGTGTGAGGCAAACCTGTAACAGAGGGTTAGCAAAAACAAAAAAAGTAGCAAGAGGAGGAATATAGAAAGATAACGAACTGAGATAAACTTCACTGTCAGTTAAATGGAAAATTCCATTATTCAGAACGTTCCATTTTTAGGATCCACAATTCATCTGAGGTGGTACTGTATTTAGCAATTTCACAAAAGCTTTCCACTTAAAAAGCAGAAATATAGCAACAGGGAATGTCAGAGCTGAAAAAGACCTTCAATATTTTCTAGTCTAACCTCACTTTACACAAAGTAAATTGAGGTCCACATTTTTTAAGAATTTAAGAAAAGTTGCAGTTACTTGGTGCCAAATAGAAGATTTCAACCCAAATGGCCTGATTTAAAGTTCATTACTCTTGCCACATTCTCCTCTAAGAATTTTCTCTCCCAGTGGGAAATAATATTTTTCTCTTTAAGAAATATACCATTTTTCCCCTATAATAAAATATTTTTCTGTCACTTTTCTCTCCAGGAGTGGTATGGAACAGTCGTCTTTCTTCTTTTACATAGAAGCTAGAGCTAGATTTAGCCTCAGCTGCATAACATGATTTTCATGTTACATAATATCATTTTTTATTTGTCTACTATTGTGTGGGTTTGAAGGTACTTTCACATTTTACATATTATTGTCCTTGTTTCTCAGAATGATACTGTGAGGACTTTAGATAGAGCAGGTAACTTTATACCCATTGTACAAAGACAAGCTCATTAGAGGTGAAACCAGGACCAGAGCCTGGGGCTCCTGATTCTCTGTCCCCCTATACTGGGCTGCACTAGGCTTTGTGATTTTAGTCAAGTTTCCCAGACTCTTGGTGCATTTGTGTTCTTATTTGTAAAATAATGGAAATACTTTGTTTTACCACACAGAAAATTTACAAGAATAAGATGAGATATTCAACAGGAAAGCCATCTGAGAAAAGATTATATCCTTTATAGCAAATATAATGAGCTCATAATTCAAGCACTTGTAACAAGAGGAGGGTCGGATTATTATTGCTAGGTTATTCTAGATGAATGACATAGCCAAATTTACAATTGAGTTAAGTTGTTTTCCACATAAAGTTTTTTTGCCATAAGAAAAAAAATGTATAAATTCTTAAATTATTTATTCAAGTAAATGTAATGATAATAATGATAAACTATAGCTATTGTTGAGTTTGTATTTCGCTTCTGGCCCTGTGCTATGAAGCTCTGCTTGCTCTAGATTACCAAGTACTAAGTGATACATTCTAGCCTCTGAGGAAATGAGTTTGAGTGATCAAAAACCAGTGTGTTCAATCCCTAACTCCCCTAAATCACTCAAAATACTGTGCAAAGAAGAAAATAGCTGAGAAAGTGATTGGATGCATGGTGTACTTTCCCTACCTTCACAGCCTGCAGCTGATTTTCTTCGCTTCCTCTCTGCTTAAGCTGTTAGGAACATAAACCAACTACTATTGGCTACATAAATATGGAATTGTCTAAAGCTCTAGCTTCTATTTCAAAATTTAGGCCTGTTTTCCCAGACTAGCCTCTGAAAGATCTAACTTTTTCAGAGCCTGAGAAGAGGGAGGTCTGTTTGAGCAATTCTCTGTGCTAGACCTTGTGCTGTGGATTTCAAAACATTACCTCCTAAAAGCTTCACAACAACTCTCTGACCTAGGTATTATTATTATCATCCACATTTACCAGATATATATAATTAAGCTTAGAAGGATTTAGGAACATACTGAGGGTCACACAGCCAGCAGGGTTTGAGCTAAGACAGCCTGACTTTGCAGTCTTCTACGTTCTTAGTCACTGAATACCTATCGTGGCAACACTTGCCCCTGAAATCTATCGGGGGAAACAAACACCACCAGAATCACAATGACCTTATTGCCAACTAGGACAGTTATATTTCAAGATTTGTTCTGGTTTTTAGATTTTGTAAGCTATTTTTTCAAATGTTACACTAAATGTATTTCAACTTTATTTAAGGTCTATACAGTATAATAATATTATTTGTATAAACACCGTTAGGGGTTTCAAATGAATAAACAAAGCAAGGTTTTATACTTGACTCACGGAGCAGAACAAAATGCTACAACTGTAGCTACACTGAAATAGAAGAAAAAGATAGAAATACTGCTTTTCAAACTATTATAATCACTAGCCAACCTCTTTTTCATCAATATTCCCTATTAATGCCATCACTTTCAGCATTTGATTTTTAATTACAGTTTTAATATGAAACATTGATCATTCAGCTCCTTCTTTACCACCTTTTACTACATCTTAGTTCTTCCAGATTTGAGTTAAAACTTTCAGAAAATGATAGATATGGGAAATAAAGACAAACATCTCATAAGATGTAAATGAAGTAGGAAAAGCTAAAAATTATGAAGTTGTTAGACATCAGTACATGCATCCTGTTACAAAGCATGTCAGTTATCTTCATACATAGCTTGAAATGTAAACCCAGATGCTTAAAAATTTTTCTCCTGTTAGAAAAATAATTTCCTGCTACTTTGGGGTTTTTGAAACTTTGGTTTTTGAGGACAACCAGATGAGACATAAGGATGCAAAAACTGTGGAAAATTTTAATTTAAAGAACCTTATATGGAAATAAGAAATTTTGTCCTAGAAATGTTAAATCTGAAAGTGTGGTATGATATACTGCAAACACCCCAATGTGTTGCCGGACATTAATAAACTGAGATTAGCTCAAGATTCAGGGCCTTAGGATGACATCTCCAGAAAAATGAACTTTAATCCCAGGCTCAATAATTCCTAATAGTAAAAATGTAAGGAACTTAAATTGATCAAACATTACTTATTGCATGAAGGAAGAGATGATAGGAGGAAGAGTCAGGAAATAAAGTATAGAAACATCTCAGCAACAACTGCAGAGTCTGGAATTTTAGTCACGAAACAGAGAATAAATATGTTCAATATATTTAAAGAAATGGAAGAGTATATTAATAACTAAAGGCTAAAACATTATTTAATAAGGCAGGCTTAGAGAAGCCCAAAGTGAATTTTGAAAATGTATTAGAGATTAAATATACTAGATAAACAGTAATGAAAAGTGTATATAAAAAGAATCTGTAAATTGGTAGGCACAATTATTAGGAATTAAATCATAGATTTTTTTTAAAAAGTGGAAATTATGAAAGATGAGATGAAAATGTTGAGTACCTATCTAAGTTTAGAAGGGTTTTAGGAGGAATTGTGAATATACATATGAACATACACATAGCTATATATGTATATACGTATGTACACACATAAGTTAGATTTATCACAGAAATCCAAAGATATTTTCTCAATAGAAAACCTTTAAGGCAATTCACCATAGTAACAGATTAAAATAGAAAAAAGAAAAAACTCACATGATTGTTATAGCAGATGTAAATACTTTCACTCTAATAATACTAGAAGAGTCTATCATATCATTTAGAGTATACTTGTTTGCAAGTAACAACCAAAAATGTCACCTAATGGTTGCTGAAACAAATAGGAATTATTGTAGTCATATAGTTTAAAAGTTGAAGTTACTGGGTGTGGTTGGATTGTTGAAAGATATTGGGGTGAGCAGCTTTGCAAACTCTTGGACTTTCCCTTGTGTTTGAAAGATAGGGAGTGGAGAGAAGGACAGCCAAAAGCTTAAGAAGTACCAGATCCTCTTTTCTAGGTGGCTGCAAGTTTGTTTTTCATGTGAAGGCAAGCTGAAAGAAGAAACCTATATTTTAAATCAAATTTGAACCTTTGTAATTATACATGACTGTAGCTTTTAAACTGAAGTGAGACTGTTTCTGTGACTTAAAGTTCTCAGAGTACCCATTAAATCATAGAATCTGTAAGGATTTTTCACTTCCAAGCAAGTGACATTAAAGGACAAAATGAAATGGCTTTGTTTACTACCACTAGTCACGCATGTTCAACATAATGGTTATGATACAGAGCAGTGAAAGTCAGTAACTTACATGTGTCAACATAAATGAATCTGTAAACATGAAAATGTCAAGTGAAAAACAGGGAGCATAACTAATTTGTATAGTATACAGTAGTAATATTTCTAAAATATTTTAAAATATTCCAAACTATAGTATATTTTGCTTTAGCGTTTTATATACAGGGAAAAAGTAAAAATCAATAGATAGGAATAATGAACACTAAATATTTTTAAAAGGTTATATGGGTGGATGGGGACATATTAGAGGAAGGACCATGAGGACTTTTACATTTCACATAATACTTTATTCAACTGAAGAGTGGGTGGGTACATGGGTACTCACAAAATCATTCCTGTTATCTTTTGTATATTTTATAAGTATTTTTTGTATATTTTATAAGAGCAGAGAATAAGTTTCCATATTGAAAAAAGCTGAGAGGCTACTCATTTTTAGTGAGTTGAAAAAAGATTGCATTTAAGAAGGAAAATGAATGATAGGTGAAAAAATTAGGTCATGGGGAAACTGAAGAAATTAAGAACTCCAGGAAGAACAAAACATCATACAAGACAGGAATGTAGTTCTAATAATTATCATGAGTCATCTGTGAGTGAAGTTAATAATAATAATTTAAACACTTAATGCTGATTTAATCAAAATTATATTTTGAAAGAAGGATGGAGGAGAAGTGAGAACAGAAATGTAACAGAACTACATCTCCATTTTTCATAACAGAAAGTCAATGGAAAATAGAGAAAATGGAAACAAATCTTAATGTAGCAGAATAAACATGTTGCTTTAGAGTTATGGGACAAATACTTGAATTCTGTACCTAGCTCACTAGCTAAGAAAGGAAAATCTTTGCTGTTATGAAGTAGGGTGAGGAGCAAGAAAGAGGGAACCACTGGCTTTTTTATTAAAGCTTTACAGAATCATTAGATAGTTTAAATTACATATACACATAGCTGGGAAAAAAAATCTAAAAAAATTTAATAGAATTAACCTTGCATGTTTTGCTTAAATGAAACATAGAATATATCATTCTCAACTCTTTACTATTGTATAAATATTCTAGGGTCCATTTAAATAATACTTTAGATATATTGTATATGCCTTCTGCATATCTACCTTGTGAATAATTTACAGTGCTGTTCCCTGGATCAAGAAACAGAATAATTTTATAGAATAAATGTATGCTGTGCTGAGAACTAGTAGAATGTTTGATTCTATCCTCTCTGATTCTACATTATATAATACTGCCTCAATTCAAGCAGAACACTAAAGCTGCAGTGGCAATTTACAAGAAAATGTATCCACTTAGTACATTTACTGCCAGCTTTGCCAAAGACTGATTAAAATGACTCTACAGTCTTTCTGCTAGTGATGGCTCCTGATTGCAGGAACTTGCCACCAGCTGTACCCAAGAGCATGAGACTCAGTGGCTATCTCAGCAGGAACGCTGACCCCACTAATGAGGACTCCACTATATCTCAGCACCTCCTTCTTTTCCCACCTCAGCATCTAGAAGTTGGCAGAGTGGGATGTGATATCCAACTATTAATATACACTACAGTGAAGCATTTACTGAAAATTATTTGGTATCCTAGGGCTCTAGGGCTCCACTTCCGCATCACAGTTGAAGAAAGGAAAGAAAGAAAATTATTCTGTATTTTACAATTGTGTGCCACATTTTGCAATATTTAATTTTAGTTGAGAAACACCAGCTGCCTGAAAACTACAAAGGATGTGTAGGAAATTAAGCAAAGAGTTCAACAAAACACACACCTTTAAGAACTGACCAATTTCTACAGGGTAAGCAAGTAGAGTCCCAGTAGGTGTGGAACCATTCAGGGTGTCTGAGAGTAACACAGAACCCAAACACAGAATCCTTCTCCTCTCTTCCCAAAGAGAAAAACATAGCAATATAGGCCTCCCACCTGGTGGTGGCATGATAAAGAAAGACATGGGGGAGACAGAGAGAGAAAGACTAGAATAGTAGCTGCCAGTGGGAACCAGGTAATGGCTTAATTTCAGAAATAAAATGATGGTTTTTTCAAAAGAAGTAATTAATCATTAAATTATTTATGTCAACAGCATGTCTTTGTACCACATATGCATATTCATGAAGGGGACCATACCAACCTACAGTTTGTTGAAATATAAACTAGGCTATACAAGAAGGCAGCAGACTACTTTCCCTTGACCTTTTTGAAGGAATAATTATTAAAGGATTAATACAATGCAATTTAACATATCTCAGTATTATTTTAAGTGAATTTAATGTCTACGTTTCATGATATTCTCCTAGGGAACTGAATAGTTGAAGTGTGATGAGACAAGCCTATCTTCAGTCAACTTTCTAAGAGTGATCATCTGAACTCCACATTATTTTGTTTACTGTAATGTATATACCCTTTTGATAAGCAGTAGTCTGGAGGGATGACACTCAACATAATTTTTGCCTAAAGGCAAACCAAAATGGGTATATATTGCATGATTCCAATTTTATAAATTTCTGGAAAATAAAAACAACTTTATAATGGCAGGAAGTATATCACTTACTCCCTAGGAACAGAGAGTAGAGGGCACATATGTAGGGAAGATCAGAAATAGGAATTTAAAAGAGCTTGAAGAAATTTGGGGGGTAATACATAAGTTCCTTGTCTTAATTGTGGTGATAGTGTAAATGTTTGTCAAAATTCATCAAGTTGTCTATTTGGAAATAGGTGCTGTTTATTCTCTATCAGGTACACCTCAATAAAGCTGTTTAGACAATCATGTCAGCTTACATATCTGGTATATGTTAGCAGCTATGCCCTTTCTGTGGCCTTCTTCCCTGCCAACTATCCCTTGGCATATTTCTAATATAATTTAAAAGTGGTAATGGTTTAATAAAAATTAAGTATCTTGGATGCACGGACCCTGAAGCTGGCCTAACTGCTGATATGTCAACGATTTCAACAGTAGCTAACATCAAAGCTGAAACTGCTGACAGTAGAAGGGCGAAGTGCTCACATATTTTAAGTATTTTTTTTCTATCAATAATGTCATTTAATTCTATGATTTCAACTATGAAATAAGCACAGATTTATGTACAAATATATACATATAAACGGATACAGTCAATTATCTACCAAGGTTTTTCAAATAAATCCTATGGGTAAACTCAGCATTCACAACCACATTCCTTCCCCTGAAAATCTTTCCTTCTCTTGTTTTACATAGCTGAATAAATGGTAGCAAAATTCACCCTGTTGTCCATATTTATAACTTGAACCCCTTTCTTATTTTTTTCCTAAACTTACTGTTTTCTTAGATAGAATCAGCCACCTTGACACATTGATTCTATCTCCTACTTATTTCTAGAATCCCTCTGCAAGTGACCATTCCCATTTTATTGGTGTTATTTAGAAGCTCAGTGTTCTATTCTGGATTATAGAAATGGCTTTTTGTATTCGTTTTTGAACAAACTAACACATCATTGTTGCAGGAAAAAAGAAATATGAATGGAAACTATGGTGCATATCTTATCTTTCATAATTCCACAACCCAATTCCGTTCCTTTACTCCATACGTTTTGTTGAAGTAAGAAAGGAATGAACAATGTAATGCTACATAAAATAGGAGAAAATTCCCCTTACACCACTGCCCAGTCCACACTGCTGATGTAGGTACTGTATAGTGAATGCTCAGTCCTTTTCCTTTCCTTTCCTTTCTTTGCCTTTGCCCCTTTTTTTTTTTTTTTTAAATATGCTTTAAGTTCTGCGGTACATGTGCAGATCGTGCAGGTTTGTTACACAGGTATACACGTGCCTTGGAGGTTGGCTGCATCCATCAACCCATCATCTACATTAGGTATTTCTCCTAATGCTATCCCTCCCCTAGTTGCCAGACCCCTGACAGGCCCTGGTGTGTGATGTTCCCTTCCCTGTGTCCATATGTTTGCACTGTTCAACTCCCACTTATGAGTGAGATCGTACAGTGTTTGGTTTTCTCTTCTTGTGTTAGTTTGCTGAGAATGATGTTTTCCAGCTTCATCCACGTCCCTGCAGAAGACATGAACTCATCTTGCCCGTCTTTCCCCTCTTTTGTCTTGGTTGACCTTAATTTTTTTTTTTTCAAGAAGATTGCTATGAATAGCTTTGACATTTATCCTGTAAGAGCTTTCAGGTGTACTTCAATAGAATTATCAAAAGTAGAATTCCAACGTCCTGCAAACGGTCTTAAACAGAAGTAGCTGTTGACAGATATTGATACATTTTGTTAGAAATAACTGGTCACATTTTTCATATGTGTTCATGGAACATTTACAAAAGCTGACCATGTACTAGGCTGTAAGTAGGGTCTCAAAATTTTCAAAGATTTGGTTTAATATAAATTTAGTGTTGTACTATGAGGCAATAAAGCTAGGAATCTATTTTAGATGGAAATGTAAAACATCTTCTAAATAATATACTGATAAAAAAATGTAATAGAAAAGGGAACATATTTGGGACCCCATGACAATGAATAACTGTCACTGATAACAAAACTTTAAGAAAGTATCTAACGTAATAACTCGATAAAAATATATTACTGTAAACATTTTTATAAGGAAATAAGAAAATCTGAAAATTAATGAACTAAGTTTTCCCCATATGAAGTTAGAAAAAAGACAAAGTAAGCCAAATAAAGTGAAAAGAGAAATCATAGCTGTGTGTGTGTGTATGTATGTGTATATATAGTTGATATATAAGTAGATGTATATATACAGATACATACACACACTTGTCTATTTTACATATATATATATAGCTGTGTGTGTATGTATGTGTATATATATGTATGTGTATATATATATATATATATATATATATATATATATATGTATGTAAAATAGACCAATTCAGGAAAATGACAAATATTACATTAATCATAGTGGTTACCTATGTGTGTAGAAGAGGATAAAATACATTTGGCAACATATACAGGACGTTTAAACTGAATTGGTCACATGTTATTTGTTACCATGGATAAGTGCATATGTGTACCCTTGCGTTACTTTTTCCTTTTGTATATCTGAATATAATAAAATTTTAAAAGTTTACTTACCAGTCTTTCTGATTAGTAATTTACTGAGTATTATTTATCTTTAGGAAAACTTTCTTAGGATTTCAAAATATCATTTGTTCATATTACTATTCTTGATATTTTCTCCTTTGTCATCATTGTTTTTCAAAGGATATCAATTTTGTTATTTAGCACCATATCTAGAATATCTATGAGAAATTGCTATAATTTTAATAAATAGATATCCAGTATATTTAAAGTTTTTTTTAATTATTAGCTGTATAAAGTTAAGTTTTTATATATGTTTATCTCACATAAAGGTAAAGTTTAAGCTTTTAGCCTAACCATCACCCAAATAATGTACATATACTGTTAAGTAATTCAAGGTCTTAAAGTTAGCCTTACTTGCACTTTTAACCTTTTAATCTTTTTTTGTCATCTGCTCTAGATTATGTTTTCTGTTCTTTATCAAAAAATAATAAAATGTGACTTTTAAAGGGACTGATTTGTAATAACCCTGAAGACAAATCAAGCACAATTAATTGCATATAGTTGACACTAACTGATGGTAATAAATGGTTATATAAAATTATTTTAGCATACATATTGTATAGTGTGACATAAGCTATTCTTTTGTTTCTTTTTCTCTTTTTGTTCCTTAATTTTCAGTTTAGCCATTGGCTTACATCTTATCTTCCACCATAATGGTAGAAATTAATGTGATAAAAGTACTGTATTCAAAGACCAATTATCTTTTCACTGATATACTTCAGTAAGTGCTTATTCCCTGTGCACTTATTAAAAGGTTTAGAATAGTAGAAAAGTGCTAATTAATTGAAATTCTGTTTCCTTTCTTAGATCATAAACTTCTGTTTATTTCATCTGTTAAAACTTTTTGTAAATACAGAAATTTTGAAGCTATTCAGTATTACATGATACATATTTCCGCATTGTTGCTGTTCTGGATTTCTTCCATGGTACTTTAATTTTGTGGTTCAGTGAGCAAAACTAAGAGTTCTGCAGGAGAACTTGTACTTAAAACAGTCAGGGGCATAGTGCCTGATGAGACATTCAATCTTTTCCCTTGATGAGGGTGTCCAGTCAGAAAAACCCTTTTGTTTTTGAACCCAGGAAAGGTTTTAAAGAAAATTACCACCCAAACAGTAAAAAGCAACTTAGGTTTTTGCAATCCCTTATAGAGTCACAATCAAATATGAGCTTAGTAAATGTGTTGGGAAACTGTTGATTGTGATGATAAAATAGACATTTTGGTTTCGTATTTAACTATGCCAGCTCATACAGAATAATGTTATGGAGTTCCATGTCAGAGGGTAAGTTAACAATGACATATTTTATACTACTAGATCCTCAAAACAACAAAATAAAATACGTCTTAGTAATTTTCATGCTTAGGTGAGAAACTTGAGCATTAGGAAAGTTGGCTAATGTCTCCAGTGTCATATAGTTGTTAAGAGGTACATTTGAGATTCAAACGCATGTCTGCCTGATCCACAAGTCCTATAACAAAACAAATATTCTAATACAACAAGAGAAAACTTACTCAATTAGTCAAAAATATTAAGTGAGTAGTATTTGGGAGGCAGCATTCTTGGCACAGAAGTAGATATAAATAATAAACTCCTAAATAATAAGCTACTATTCTTATTATAATTCATTAATGTTTTTGTTTCCACAAATTAGCTGTGCCAGTTTTGTTTACAAATACAAATTGAAATTATGTTAACCAATAAAGTGATATTATTAAAACATATAATCAAGATTAAATATAGAGCATAACAGAGTATACAGTAATATTACAAGTAATACCTTGCAAATTAAAAACATATTAACCAATACATTACAAATATATAAATTATATGTCACATAATTATGAACTAATAAATTATATTAACCAATCTACAAATAGAAATTATATTATCCAATAAAGTTATGTTATTAAAACATATAATCAGGACTAAATACGGAGTATAACAGAGTACACAGTAATATCACAAATAATATAACTTATTTTTACACTTTGATTTTGACTTCTGGAATTTCAAATATCTATATATATATTCTCACTTATTGAATTGGTTGTTTTAATGATATATTTTAAGAACTTGTATGGCAATATCTTCTTTGTTAATCATTTTCAAGTTACTGTCTGTGATTTATAAGTATTACAGTTACTTACTAATGGAGTTTAGAGAGTGCATGTGATTTTTATTGGACTCTTCCTATTCCAGACCCAACTCAGCTGTCCACTTTTTTGATTAGTTTCTGGATAGGAGGACACAGAGAAAAAATTTGCGTCCCAGCCCCACTGACAAATGGGCCTAGAGAAATGTGACAGATTCCATTTCTAATGTTCTAGTTCACTTTATCATCTATTCTGCAGATTCTGGTCAACTGATTTTACTAGCTGTTATTTATTTTCTTTCTCTCAGGTTCTTATAACACAGATTTTGTTTTTTATTAACTTTGCTGAAGCCAGATTTCTATGGAGCACCACCCTCCCTGCTGTGCTCTGATGCACTTGAGTCCTGATTTTCTCCTAGTTCCTTCCAGTTCCTTTCCACCAGGGGCCTTTTGTTAGTCTATTTTATACTTGTTTTACAGAATATCAGGGACTGATTAATTTACAATAAACAGAAAGTTATTGGCTCATAGTTTTGAGGCTAGGAAGTCCATTATCAAGGTGCTGGCATCTGGCAAGGGCCTTCTTGCTTTGTCATCACATGGTGGAAGGCTGAAGAGCAAGGAAGAGGGCAAGGTGGGGGGGCAGAAATTGTCTTTTCATAACAGCTTTAATACCACCCATGAGGGTGGAGCCCTCATGACTTAATTACCTTTTAAAATTTCAACCTTTTCATATTGCTATATGAAAATTTTCAGTGCTGCAAAAGAAGTAGCACTTGAATATTAATTTTCTCACCAGGCAATTTACTTCTATAGAAGGGTGCATCTCACAGATGGCACAATGGTGAGCACACACCTGGACGAGGGAAGTGAAGGGGTTCTTATTCCTGATGCAGGTGCTGTGTCATTCCCCTATTGGCTAGGGTTGGACCACACAGTCTAAGCTAATTCTGACTGGCTATTTTAAAGAGAGCAGGGGTACGAGCCAGAGTGGCAGGGTGGCTAGTTTGGTGGGAGGACTTTTACAGAACAGGTTAGAGCATGTGACCAAGGATGACTCAGGTCAAAGCAGGTGACCAGGGGAACAGATGTGAACCACTGATTAGAACTAGCGGGAAAGTTGTTTACCGAAACTAGAGGCAAGGGGGCACAGAGAACCAGGAAGTTAAACTTAAAAATGGAGAATCAGAGTATAAGAATGCTGAACATATGGACATGCTGATTTTTCAAAGAGAAACTTGGAGTTCATTATAGCGACCTAACAATATTACAATGGCAATTAAATTTCAACATGAGTTTTGGAGGAAATACATATTCAAACTATAGTGGGACTTCTCCTTAAAGACTTTATCTCATCTTGAAAATCTTTCCCTCCTAAAAATCAAGCAGTGCTTATGTTGGGACTGCCACCACCTAGAAGACAGGACTCTGTGCCACCTCAGTACATTTCCTTCTAGATCTAACCTGCAAAAATCCTAGCTTTGTTCCATGTATTATTCAACTGGAGGAGACTAAGCTAATAATAGGCACTTAAAGGGAATCATATCATTTGTTAAGCTAGTCATAGACACTTACAGGGAATCATATCATTTGTTTTCAGTTAAAAATTAATATGTAGATTGGGAATTATTTAAGAAAAATTGCTAAAAGATTTCCAAACTAACTTAGTGATGGGCAAAGGGAAGGAAGAACTTCATGACTTAATCTGTTTACCTAGTTACACTAAAAGTTTCCTGATTGGCCGTAAAAAGAGCAGAGAGAAAATCAGAAAAATAGTTTTAGTGATAGCTGAAAAGTAAAGAGAAAACAATTTGCTGTCTATCTTCTAGATTAGAGAACATTCTAATTTGAGAAAAGAAGTCCTAAATACCTAATTAACAGGTCCTATCTTAAAAAAGATCTAGGCACAATACAAATGGAAATGCTTACGTGAGCAGAAACATACAGAAGTAGACAAAAAGTCCTTCAGTACTTCTGGACATTTGTTTTTTTAATCTATAAAATAAATGGATTGAATAAAATATCTATAAAATAACTTTCCACTTAACTAACTTACAATGTATACTCTGACCAGGAGACCATCTGAAATCTGGGTTCTCAGAGGCAGATTACTGTAAGGACTTACATTTATTTAAAAGAATGTGTTTACAGATATTATTATTAGTTAACTGGCAAATTTATATCTATTTTTACCTCACACCTACATCTATTTCTATGACTATCTCTAATCTATATCTCTACTTCCTTTAAGCAGTAGGTCTTATGCTTATTTTTGACATTTATCTATTGGAAAACACTAATTGGCTACTCTGGAAGATACTAAGTACATGGAACTATTAATATTCTTTCTTCTAATACATTTTTGTGTATGTGGAGTGGGTATGGGGAATATGGGATATTTAGTGTTTATCTCACTGGTACTATCTGAGGACGTTGGCTGTGAAAGGAATAGAATGCAGTATAACTGTGTACAGAAAAGAATAAGATAATTTCTGGCTAAAGAGAAGAGGATGTTAAAAGCAGAATGCCACTGAATTTCCACAGGTCAGATGAATGAGATGAAATTACAGAGAGCGATAAGGGTGAGAGCAAAGGCCTGGAGGTTAAAAGACAAGGGATATATTAAAGGAGGGTAAATAGTTCAATTTGGCTCAAGTAAAATATTAGTAGCAGAATATGAAGCTGAATATCAGATCATACTGAAAGAATAATAAATATTAGTTTAATTCGGTTGGCATTGGGAAGCAATTGAAGGATTTTAATGGAGAGAATTTATGTAGTTTATAAAACATGACTAAAACAGTGATAGATTGGAAAGGGGGATGATTACAGGAGTGAAAAAAATGCTTAGAAACTATTATTAAGCCAAAAGTCAAATAGTATCAGAAAAGAGAAAGGGAGAATCACTTAGACCTACTGATTCATTGCGTAATAGAAAGCAGCGAAAAGATTAGGATTCTAAAATGGCTGTAAGAATAGTGCACCTTTATATGTACCACATTTAGGCAGCCATCAAAAAGGATGAGTTCACGTCCTTTGTAGGGACATGGATGAACCTGGAAACCATCATTCTCAGCAAACTGACACAAGAGCAGAAAATCAAACACCGTATATTCTCACTCATAGGTGGGTGCTGAACAATGAGAACACAAGGACACAGGGAGGGGAGCACTACACACTGGGGTCCGTTGGGGGGAAATGGGGGAGGGGCGGGGGGTGGGGAAGTGGGAAGAGATAGCATGGGGAGAAATGACAGATACAGGTGAGGGGACGGAAGGCAGCAAAGCACACTGCCATGTGTGTACCTATGCAACAATCTTGCATGTTCATCACATGTACCCCGAAACCTAAAATGCAATAAAATAAAATAAAATAAAATAATAAAAAAAATAAAAAAAATAAATAAAAAATAAAAAATTAAAAAAAAAAAAAAGAATAGTGCACCTTTAAATAAAATAATGGGGAAAAGGTGATACAGCAGCAAAGACAAACACATTGTCGAACACGCAAGACTTGACTTAAAGAGATTTTGCTTAGAAATATCCTGGATTCATTTGCAAGGAGATAAATATTGAATAGGACAGCCTTTGATTGTTGTGGTTTGTTAATTTGTTTACAACATTTTGTGTGATAAGACTGATTTTATGTTAAATAAGCAAATTGAAACTCAGGTGGGTCAGATGACCTGTTAAAAGTTACCCAGCCAGTCAGTGACAACACGAGGACACACACCTTATTTCAAGTATAAGGTATAGTATAGGCTTTCTTTCTGAAACTGTTGTTAGAAAGAGAAATTGAGAGACTAATACTCTAAGGATCTTGTTGGTTTGCATGCTTGTCTTAACATTAAAAAGGGAGGACATGAGGCCAAGTGAAAGTTAAGTTTTATCTGCTGATGACAGACTTTACTAGGAAGGAGACCAATAAGAAATGGAACCAAACTAGAAATTTGCTTAGGAAAAGAAAATAACGATTCTTCCAAGACTGAAAGGAAGTTATGTAGATGAAGTTTTTGGGGTATAACACAAGAACCTGGGGTGCTTTTGTTATGAGTGGAAGATGTAGAAATTTTATGAAGTAAAATTTCAGGTTGAATATATTAATTTTTTAGAAAAAGCAGACCAGATGAGACTAGGTAGTGATATAGTGATATCAACCATTGAGTTTCATGACTTTCTAAAGCAATGATTGAAATCCAAGAGATCATATTTACTTAAAGAATATCTTACAAGTAAAGTAGTATTAAGTTATCTATAAATTAAAACTGGCATATTCTGGTAAAAATTAGTTTTACATTGGAAAATGTAATGTATTATTTGCAGATGGCCAATTAAGATTGCCATTTTTTCTCTATACTTTCCCTTACGAGTTTTTCTTCTTACAGCCTGACTGGCAGCTCTGATACTTACTAACTGGAAGATTTTTCCAAATTGACCTCCCTCAATAAGCCATGCACAACTTTATTTCTCTTAGCAATATAGAACAATAGAATAAACACAAAAATCATAACCAATATAAGCACTTACGATAAACTACTATATTTTTTAATGAAATTCAGGCTTTATTTTTTCATCATGAAATGGTACTTAGATGTATAAAATAGCACTAGAACAAAGTATGAGGTGTAAGACATCAAATTATAAATTACAGAATTGACAAATCATATTATATGATAGTAGTCAAGAAAGATTAAAAGGAAGATATGAGATAAATCAACCTATGAATTACCTTTTGACTTTGGAAATATGAAGCACATGGAATAAGAAATTATAAACAAATTAGAAGTGGGAGAGATATGTCTCTAGCACAATATGTAAACTAATTTTTAAAATGTATAAGTAAAATGAATATTGCTAGAAAAATTGGTTGGCATTAGATTGTAGAGATTAGTATTATTCATAAAATAAAGACAATAAATTTTAAGCAATGTTTGATGTATTCCAAGTGACATTTTTGGAAGATGACTTTGGAATTGGAAGAGAATAGAGAAGAGGGGAACAGATGGAAGATATGATGATTCAGATGCACATTAAATATCAGCTGATCTGATCAGGCCAATGGCCTGACCAGGGAATTGAAAGAACAGGGGAAAAAATCATGTAATAGAGATTTAAAACAGAAAAATAATTTTCTATTCACAAAGAAAATTATAAATAATGGCATGGGGGAATTAAAGTGATTGATATATTTGAACAATAATTCTGATATAAATAGAGTGTAGGTGAAGTTGCTGGAAATGAAGTTGGAAAATGTAGTCAAAGCTAACATGCCAAAGGTTATGTTAACCAACTTGAAATTTATCTTGCAGAAAATACAGACTCAGTAAAGTTGTCTTCAGTAGAAGAATAGACAGAAGTAAAATTAAAGTTTTGCAGCAGCAGCAGCAGTGCACATAAACTAAAGCATAAAGTTTGATCTATATTTGGGAGATCATTCTGAAGGATGAAATCAAGAGCACAAAAGAATATAGAGGTTGTGGGGTAAATAACTGTGATAAGAGAGTGAAATAAAACTGGTAAATTTTCTAGAGGTAATAATTAAGATGCAGTGTGGCCACCTGAGAAGTTGGATAAGTGAAATGAATAGCTAAAGAAGTTAAGAATTTATGATTTACAGCTGGTAGATAGTTCATAGGTATAGCCATTTTTTTGTTACCTCCCATTATGGCAAAAAAAAAAAAAAAATGACTGGGTATTAGTAGATGGTGAACAAAATGGTTGAAAAATGTGGGATAGATGACTAGATTTCACAGACCAGAGGGGGATCAGTTATTAAAGGAAATTTTCAGAAGAATGGGCTGGACATTGCAACAGGGATCCAGGAGAATGCTGGATCTGATAAAGGGAGTATGGAGAAAATAAGAATCCCTTTAAAAGGATTCGAGGAGGGTGATATTATCAGAACTACATCAAAAAGTGGACAGAGAATTTTAGCAGATGGTTACAACTGTAGAGGAATTTATTGGCAGTAAAAGATGAGAAAGCCTAGTCCTGAAAGCAATGAATCCTTTACCCATTTTTAAAAAGCATACTCGAAAACACATTTTGGTTCCAATTTCAGAGCCTAACAGATTCTCCATCTCATACTTAGATAACCCCAGACCAGGCATCCCCTAACCACAGCCCCGTGGGCCGCATGCGGCCCCCTGAGGCCATTTATCCGCCCCCCCACCCCCCCGCCGCACTTCAGGCAGGGGCACCTCTTTCATTGGTGGTCAGTGAGAAGAGCACAGTATGTGGCGGCCCTCCAACAGTCTGAGGGACAGTGAACTGGCCCCCTGTGTAAAAAGTTTGGGGACGCCTGCCCCAGACACTCTAGAAAGAATTGTTGCAAGATCAGCAGGTGGAGAGCTGGGCTGATTTGGAGATAACCTGAGGAAAGGTAAGCAACTAGAGGGTGGAAGCACAAATACTAATTTAAATATAATAGGCTTAATAAGATTTTTGCCTCCTCCTTTTTCTCAGAGCATTTACTTTAGAAACCTTGTAAGTACTTTCCTCTCTCTTTGAAAATGTATATACAACCTTTTGAAGATGGCTTTTGTCAGCTTTATGACCCAGTAATATCTTTATCAAGACCTGGAAACCAGCTCTTTGAAATGTAAACATTGAGGAGATAGTAGTCCTGTCAGTTTCTGGGGGAGGATAGAATCCCTACTTCTGTGAGTGCACTGCTCTAAGTTGCAAAGCTACCCATGTCATAAAGATACGAGAAGCTTGTTTTTCCTCTGGATAAAGTCAATTAGCTAACATAGATGGTCACCCCAACTACCAGGTAAAGTTAACATAAACTGTGAGTCACAAAAAGTATTGTCAGGCCCTCTTACTTTAGCAGTAGTTATTATTCATCTTGAAAATTTGTATGTAATGGTTTGTATGTACTTGACTACATAAAAAGGTGAATTTCTTTCTTCTTTGTAATCACATAGCAGATTGCCTGTGATGCAGACATCACATTCTGGGTTAACGCTCATTCAATAACAAAAGTGTTTTCTCTCTCTACTGGCTCTGTGGAGAGGATTTCTGGGTTGGGAGATTTTGTTTGTAATTATATTTCTCCAATAAGGACTGGATAGGAATTTTCATCAAAAGGACCTTAATATAATTAACAGACATCAAATATCTAATTATAATTTTGGGAAATTTTGTTACAGGAATTCTCTGTAACTTTCTTATCTAGGTGTCTTGTCAGCAATTGATAATTGTGACCTATGGAGCTTGATTCAAGCATATGCATGGATGGTGGCTGGTCAAGGTCACCTCAAAGTTTCTTTGAGCACAAAGAGTCTGTGATTTTCTCAGGAAATAGGAAAGCCTGATTCAATCAACTTCTCCTATGTGTTCATTAACAAATTATGTACAAAATCTATTAATGATTACTTTTTCATCAATAAATATTACTGTTGCTTACAGTAGTTCACCCTTATCTGAGGTTTCTTTGTCCACAGTTTCAGTTACCCATGCTCATTCCTGGTCTAAAATGTTAAAAGAAAAATTCCAAAAATAAACAATTCATAAGCTTGTTTGTTTGTTTTAGACAATATTTAGTGGGTTTATTTTCTTTCTCCCTAGACCTGTATCTTTTAATTCACACTTGAGGATAATTGATGCCTTTGTTCAGGAAGGCAGCTCAAATGGGTTGAAACTCTGATTGTTTATCCAGGAAGATAGTCACGACACAGATTTTTTTTTTTTAAATGCTCGTTTCCAGGGGATGAGCTCCTGCTGAATGAGGGACCTGATAGAAACTCCAGATAGAACTCTCATGGATTCTGCTGAACCATAAAATGCCACTTAACAGACAATTTGCACAGTCTTTGAACTATTTCCATTCACTAAACTTTTTTAGCTGTTGCAAACTTTATCTCACCAAACTCTTATCTTCTCACTACACAGAGCAGCATTTTAAATGATAGATTTTAGGAAAGAAGGAGCAGAGAAGGTGTTTCATGAATAACTGAAACCAGACAACAGCTAGGAAGATGCCTGTCTGTCTTATGATGATGGAGATCCAAATCCTGAATCCTGACTTATTTTAGGCCTGTCTGATCCTTTTCACCTATTTAGGACCTCTTACAACTATAATATATTTGCAAGATGATGCACGGTTCTTTTTCCAAGTTTCATTGTGACTGTCATAATCTTTAAATTACATGCTGTTCTGAGTAGTGAGATGAAATCTCATGCAGTCCTGCCCGGGATGTGAATCATTCCTTTGTACAGCCTGGTCACACTGTATACATGACCTGTCTGCATTAGTCACTTAGTTGTCATCTCCATTATCAGATAGAAAAAAAAAAAAAAAAAAACAGTATATATTGGGTTTGGTACTATCTGAGGTTTCAGGGATCCACTGGGGATCTTGGATCCCTGTAGAGAATAGGGGATTACTGTGCTAATATTTTAGGCCTAATTTCCATCAAGGATTACAGAGGTAGCATTTTTCTCTGTGTGCACCAGATATAAAAAAATAGATGGGGCAAGTTTTAAATTTTGACTTTTGGTAACTGATTAAATCCTCTCACAAATATTCTCATTGCCTATTTTGTCTCTCCTTGTAGTGTTTCTCTTCTTCCTCCTACCCCAGTGCAACTTTTTTTCTCTTGGAGTTTTTTCATTTCCCACTAATTTGTTACCTATCAAAAGAATGCTCACATATTTCTTATATATATATATCATTCTTTTGAAATTTACACTGGTGTCTTTGCTTCCTTCTGATTAGGGATCCAGTTTCATTCTAACCACTGTAACTTTTCTGGCATCATTCATTTTCTTAGAAGTCTCTCTATATGCATGCCAAACTAATGGCAAATACTTTCTCCATCTCTGTTAGCATGCATAAAATTCCTTAGTTCTTCTTTTGTCGTCAAACATAATTTCTGTTTATCTGGGCCTCCTGAGTTCTGGTAGACTCAGTAGCAATCCCTGACAAGGTTGGTACTGTGGAAAGCCTGCTTGTTAAATAAAGAGTTCCAAGTCTCACACCATCCTGCCCAGATGAACCACTATTTAATCTTCATTTGTTATGGGGTTGACAGCACTACACAAAGAGCTCCTGCTTCACAAGATAGCTCTTAAAATCATCTTAATTGACTGCTTTTGATACTGTACAGTAACTATATCCCCCAGACAAACTACTGGAGATGGACGGATTACAATGAGAGTAGAATAGGAAATGTTTGCCACCAGAACAATGAACATAATGAATGAAACGTGGGAGGGGTGCTGAAAGGCTTTTAGGTTTGATCTTTTCGCACTAAAGACTTTTTGTTCATTTTCCACCTCTGGTTTAAGAAGGCAAAGAAACAATGGCCTCTTAACAGTGTTTTTGAGATGACCTTTTCTGTCTTCAGTGTCTGGATCGAAAACTGTAACTCCCTGGTGCAAGAATCAAAGAAATGTTGTGGAAAAAAAAGCAGTGGAGCCCCCAAGCAGATAAGGTCTTGGACCATTATTTCCAGAAAGAATATAAACAGAAGTTCCAGAAATAACATAAAGTCAGACTTCATGAACTATTCATCACATCTGATTTAATGGGATCATTATAACTGGCATTCAGCATGCATTAATAGCATCTAAGACACAGACGCTTTTTTTTTTTTTTTTGACTGTTGAATGAATAATGGTCCATGATTTAGGTTTTCTTAATGGCTCCTTAATATCAACTCTTTGGCAGAAAAAGTTGGTCAAATGTATGACATTTATTTTATATTAACAGCATGGAAATTGTGCATGTTTGTAATCAAGGTACATTTTTACATTGCAGCTCTAATGATTTCTTATGAAAAGTAGATAGTTACAAGGAGTGCATCTCCAGCTTAAGTATCAAATGGCAGCGTGTTAACCAGTGATGGGAGAAAAAATACAGACACTAGGATAGTATTGCAGATTTATAAAGCAAGCAAAATCTTATACTTCTTAGAGTTCATCACCTTATGGCAACTTTTACAAGCTATGAATTCATGGGTTAGTAGTTTCTTTCTGTTTGCAAGAAATTATGTTCTGCAAAAAGAGCAGAGAGAAGCCGTTCTTTTGTTCCACTCTCACCTGTGACTTTCCCTAAAGGTACATTCTCTGTACTTTCTGGTGTGACATAGGAAGAAGACACAGCATTTCCTTTGATATCTAGCCTTAAGGAAATTTCTAGATGAACAATAAAGTTGTGTTCCATTCCCTAAAGTTTTCCTGAGCCTCCTGATCTGGGATCCTCTTAATTATAAGCCTCAATTTGTTGCTGACATCAAAGGGACCTTCATGTGCAGAAAGCTCAGAGTAACATGGCAAATAATTGACCATACCAACAGAAGGGCTGCCTGGCACTTTTGCTGACATGGTGTATTATTTCTATTCCATGCTGCTGATAAAGATATACCCGAGACCAGGCACTTTACAAAAGAAAGAGGTTTAATTGGACTTAACGGTTCTACATGGCTGAGGAGGCCTCACAATCATGGTGAAAGGCAAAGAGAAGCAAGTCACATCTTATGTGGATGGCAGCAGGGAAAAAAAAAAAAAAAAAAAAGCTTGTGCAGGTAAATTCTTCCACCTTATAAAGCCATCGGATCTTGTGAGAGTTTCTCACTATCACAAGAACAGTTCAGGAAAAACTCACCTCCGTAATTCAATCACCCTCTGGCTAGGTCCCTCTCACAACATGTGGGAATTCAAGATGAGATTTGGGTAGGGACACAGCTAAACCATATCACATGGTGGGTATTGTCGATAATACTTTAGATAGTGTGACAATGTAGAATAATGAAATCTATGTAATTGGAAACGAAACTAATTTAAACATTGTGTTCCACTCCCCAGCTCAGAGTGTAAAACACAGACACATCTACTTTTGAATGTTTCAACTAAATGTTTTGGACCCCCACATAGCTTCTGTTGAAAATATTCTCCCTTTTCTTCCCTTCGTCATTCCTCTTTGGATAATCTTGAGTCCTCCAGGTTTTTCACAACTATCTTTGGATGTATTATACAAATTTGTACTCTTGCTTCCCAGTATTTCCAACTTCATGTTTCAATAGCTTCTACCAGAGCAAAAGGAACATTACCTTAATATTTCCATGTTGGAAGAGATCAGCTCATTTTCTCCATGTCTCTTTTCTCTCCAAACTTTCTGTTTCTTGCTGGCTCTTTTTTCCAGACCACATTTTCACTAGAAGTAACCAAGGTACATAGATGCTTTCCAAAAGGAAACCCCTTTCCCATCCTCACAAAGTAATCCCACGATTAGCATAGCTTTTACATCCTACCTTTTTACAATGATCATGCTATGGATGTGTGGATGTAGGCTTCTGTTCAGTATTGCAGTTATTATAATCATTAATTTTATATGTAATCTCATTTGATTTCTATTGACTCTAAAATGTTTATTAGTAATTATTCCCTTGAATACTTTATAGACTGGCAAATGTAGGAAAGAAATGTTGGAATTTGCTCAATCATGCTGAAAACTTGGTGGAGATGATAATTACCTGTGGAGCTTTTTGAACAGTACTTTGGGTTCTGTTTTAATAAACAGAACTCGGGAATTGGTGCTTTTAACAAGTGCTTCAGGTGGTTCCGCTACAGCTGGTTACAAAAACTACATTTGGGAACCTCAATCGGACAACACAAGTTTTTGTAACCGTGGAAACTATGTTATCCATATTTCTTTTTCTAGTTCACTTTAGTAATTGCCATTACAATTCAAAATTAGCTTTCCATCGAGAACAACGGTGTTATTTTCAGAAGTGTTAAAATGAGAACATATATTTTTTCTCAGGGCAGTTTTCTTTCATGTAGAAAAATGAGTAAATCAGGATCCTTGTAGTTATGCTCTACTTGAAAATTTCGAGCAGGTTTGTTGTTTCATGCCTGGGTTTCTTTTCAAAGTTTTTGAAATCATAGGTCAAGTATCATAAGACTCCATGATTCTGTCCATGACTAAATTAAATTAACTTCAGAAGAACAGTCAGTGTTATTCTCAAACTTTAACATTAACACCAATTCTCATCCAAATGGACATGCATTTCAATACTAGGGTGAGGAGGGTTAATTACATTTTGCACTCTTTTATATTAATGTTTATTAATACTAATAGAATTAATTTTAATCTAATGGAAATCTAATTTTCCTCTATTCTAATAGTTTAAAGACCTGTATGTCAGCTTGTTTATAAGAATGTCAGTCCATTTGAACAACCACCTCATCCCATGTACTTCTCTGAATTAGGAGTACACATATATAGTGTATAAGGAAATAAAAAAGCATTATATTTGTCAACGTGCTTAATTATTTCTGTGGACTTGATGATAATTGAATGAGATTAATCAATTTTCTTCCCGTTTCCTTTAGTATAAAGTTGCTTTCCTGTAAGTAACACAAAAAAATCCTGGTGTTTACATGAACAGTTTTATTACCTTAATAAGCCATTATTGAAAATTTGACAAGTAATAAGAGCATTTCTTTACAAAGTTGAATACAAGTCTCTGAAGAGATTAAAAGTCTAACAATATGGACATCAGCATAAACAGAATTGAAGACAAAACTTCACATTTAAAAAGTTTGCATAGAGCAACTATATTTCATAAGAGAGAACACTGAATTATATACTTTAGAGTGAATATTGAATTCAAGCAGTGCTGTAAAAGGGTGTTTATTTTGTTGATGTTAAACTGGATTATTTTACCCCAAGGCAATCAGCGGGTCTGTGCAATGCCATTAGTATGTTCTAGACACGATTTAAATAAAAGCCTAGCCCATTAGCAGGGCATGAATAGTTCTCTCTGAGCAGTGTTGGTCTTGATGAATGCCTTGAAAATATGAGCCAAAGACACAAGGTTATAGAGTGAATTTTCAAAAGTTTGGTATTTTTTCTCTTTGCTTTCTATAAGGTAGTGAAAGGAGAAGCTTAGTCTTTGTAATAAAATTCCAACATGTCCCCTCATTAATTTATAATCAATGTGAATTTGTTTGGGAGTCTGCACTACAGTTTAAGATTGCTTAATAAGAAGTGTTATTATTAAAATGTGAGAATCAAGCAGAAGTGTGTGTGTGTGTGTGTGTGCACCTGTGCACCCATTTAAGTAAACTTGTTTGTAATGTACTTAATGAAGGTGCTGGTGAAAAGGTAAACTAGTAGAAAATAGTGAAAATTTTAACAAGCAGGAGTTAGTGAGAACAGCCAGAATTACTGACTTGACTGGTGCTACCAAGGAAGAAAATATGCCTAACATTTTGGAGAAGGGAAATTAATGAAGAGAACACGCTACAATAAGAGAGCAGCAATATAGAGGAGAGAGAGCCAGTATTTTCTGAAGCCAACTGGTTACCCAGAAAATGCCTCCTGCTACAGAGTGCTAGATACGTTGTAGATTTACTGTATTTCAGTCTGTTCTTTGTCTTTGCATAATAAAAGGCTTATTTATTTGTTGTTTAGTTCACCAAAAACTGACTAAGCTATAGTGGGTTTGTTCAAAGTAAACTCTTAATAGCCTACATAATGCATGAATTAGTATGCTCCTTTAATCATTTTCAATTAGAAAATCAACAGTATTATGCATTTTTGATGGTTAATGTCACTGAGATCTGATAGTCTATTACTCATTCAATTTCAGAGATACCAGCCCAGGAAAACTCCTTGGTTATGTCATCTCTCCTAGACAAGGCTCATGACCAACTGAAAAGGTATTTCCCTTAAACTTTCCCTTTTCTAATTGTCTTATATACCATACTGCTTTTATTAAGAAGTTCTTTGTTGAGGCTAAATATAATGCAACTGTCAACACTGTTGATTACATATGTCAATATATTCATTTTTATGATGAAAATTTTGTTATTTTTGTGTTTATGTTTCCCAGCTCATCTTACTAGGGAAGAGGCAATGTATATTCCACTGCTATATCTCTAACACTTACTGCAGTATCTGGCACACCATAGTAGCTTAATAAATATTTAATACTTTTGACAATTTTTTTGAAATCAAACTTCTATTCACAGCTTATCATATGCTAGGTTAATAAGTTAAGTGTGCAAATTGAAATCACAGTGTCAGGACTGGGATCCAGTCACTCCTAGTTGTGCAATCTAGGACAAATTATTTTTGCAAAATAAGACTGATAACAGTGTCTGTTTCATGGAATTGTTTGTAAAAGGTTTTGCTAAATACCTGGCACAGAGAAAATGCTGAATATATACTAGCTACTAATATCATTTAAGGTGAATTATTTAATAGATGCTGCATTTCATTTATTACATGTCGATTTTCCCTAATGTCATTCTCAATGGTTAACTTTAACTTCAAATTTTCTGGATAGCTTTCTCTTCTTCCCCACTCCTACTACTACAAAGAACTAGCTACAAGCAAATTATAATTCAGCTAACTTGTTCAGAAATACTGGTCAAAATGAATTGGTTGTAAATATTCAACAAAAGCTATCTGAAATCAAGACAGGTAAGTATTAAGTGGTAAAATGCTGAGATGTAATTCATCTTAACAAATACCTATTAAGAACCCACTAGCTGCTCACCAATGTGCTAGAAAAAGAAGAAAATAATTACGTTTATCGATTGCCTACTCTAAACTTCCTTGTGCTGGATGCAACATACATAATCTTTAAGTTTTTAAAATTAAACTGTGGAATAGGTATTCTAATTTATGTAACAATTCCTAGTCAATGCACGCTTTTCTACTTTTTTTTCCTCCTAAAGCTTTTTTAGCTCATTGCTAGGCACAATGGAGCAGATTTAATGAATAAATGAAGGGCTTTAAACGGAACTCTCTAATAATGCATAGAATGAATGGTAGTGCTAGTCTAGTGGTTTCCTACCACTTAACTCTAGCCATGGGACTCTGTAGCAAAATAAAAGTCTGATATATAAAATAGACCGGTAAGTGCTGCTCTGGTTGAAGTAGGGGTAGTGACATCAAAACCACTTGATGTCTCCTTTTCTTTTTAATTTATTGTGAAGGCAGCACTTACTTCCCTCAGCACATAACTCTGTTAATTCAACTACTGGTTTCAAAACAGTTGTCCCTAATTTACAGGTTTAGAGTAATGTGAGTACAAGAGATGTTAAGTAAGTGGTCGCCCCATTTCCTTATTAACCATAGTTTTCCAGACAATTAGATGTGCTGAAGGAATTTTAATTCCATACTGTGTCTAAGGCCTATTTTACAACAGAAAGAACCATGTTGGCCAAAGTTTCTTAGATGAGGCTTGCATAAAATTTATACATTAAGCACTTCTTATTAAAATAAGGGAATGTATTCAAAATTTTTATTTCACAAATTCCGCAAAGTATTATATCATTTTAACAACTAATATATCACTTGGAATGGTGACAGGTCTGACATGGCCTGCACAACCTCGATGAGATGACAAGATGAGGCAATAGTTGGTCAGAAGGTATTCATCTGCACAAATTCTGCAGAAAGTTTAGGAAGTGCTGGCCTGCCTGGTAAGGGTTATGGCTATGTTTTTGAGTACTCTGCAAATAAACTGATATATTGAGTATAATGGGAACTAGATTTCTCACTGTTAGAGAAGGGACAAACAGATATGGAAAGAGGAAGGAATTTTAAAAAGCCTATAGTATTAGATTAAAACACAGGTTAGGTGTGAACTCACATTACACACACATACACACACACATGCACATATATGCAATATGTAAAGACACAAATAAATGCAACACATGGCCCGTTCCTGGGTTTGATCTCACACTAAGAGGGAGAGTGTTTATAAGGCAAATATAGAACATGTTACAAAATTGTGAAATCTAGATAAAGATTCCATATGAGCCCTTCATAGTATTCTTGCTAGTTTTTTTGTGCTGAAATTATTTTAAAATATTAAATCAGAAAGTTAATATATCATGTGTTTATTTGATTTATTAAACTTACACATTAAAATCTAAGTTCTCCCTTAAGTTTCTAAATTTAGGTTAAAAATTGGAATAGTCTACTTACAGACCGGATAAATTTTAACAAACACTTAGTAAGCTTATTTATTAATTCAAATCACAATTTCAAATATTTTAAACTGAATTCATATATTTTTATATGTAATTTTAAAAAATATATAAATTGACTAAGAACAAAACACTGCCATAAATTTAATAACTAATATACACATATATTTATTCTGAAATGATCCAATATAATATAACGCTTGTTGAAATTTCTTTTTAAAATCACCCATTTGTATTAGTCTATTACATATTTTAGTTGGAATTGTCAGAATAACTTACATTAATAAGCCCAAATATGCCTAAACGTTAACACACTTAAAATCTACACATTATTATTTTGCTCTTGGATTACTCATGGTGGAAGAAGCTGGCTGCTTTGTGATGAGGAAACTTAGCGCTGCAAAGAACCAATTATAGTGAGGAACTGAGAGCTTTAGTGAATAGCTAATGAGGAACTGAGTCTTGCCAATATCCCTGCAAGTGATAATAACATTTGATCTAGTGCTGGTTGAGTCTCTAGATGACTGAGTTCCAGCCAATGGCTTGATTGCATCCTCCTGAGACTCTGAGCCAGAATTAAGCTACTCTGTTTCCTGCCCTAAGAAATTGATTGAAATAATAAAGGTTATTTTAAGCTGCTAAAGTTTGAGGTAATTTGTTTATGTAACAACAGATAATTAATGTACTTTTCATGCAGATTTTCTGAGTTTGCCTTCTCAGTTCTTATGGTTTACCAAATGACTGAAAGTGGCAGCTTGTATGTGATTGAATTTTTGGATTTAATGCGGATACAGTGTACTGAGCCCTACGTAGAGGTGCCATATCAGTGACTCCATAATTTGAAATAGACCACCAAAAATGGAGGTAGTCACATCATCCCGTTTAGATTCGAATGTAGGTTACTTAATTCTTACTTCTAATTAACAAAAGGCTACAAACTTTATCCAGTCTACTTCTATTTATTCAATTGAATTTTCTACTTCTTTGGATCTAAAGGTAAATACAATTCCTACCAAGGTCTAAACATCTTTGGAGTTAAAGGAATCTTGAATTTTTTCAGATATTTTCTTCCTAACATACTATTATTTATTTTAAATTATATTCAATGACATTCTGAATATCTCTCATGGCTTCCTCCGTTTAGACACAACTTCTAGTGTTATTGTGGTTGTATTTTCTTAGTGCGGTCTTTTTCTCGTCCAATCTCCATGTCTGTATTAACTTTATTTGTTCAACCTGTCATGGGTTTCCCTTCTAGCTCTATTACATAATCACGTATCCATTTTTCTTTTTTTTTTTTAATTGCATTTTAGGTTTTGGGGTACATGTGATGAACATGCAAAATTGCTGCATAGGTACACACTTGGCAGTGTGGTTTGCTGCCTTCCGTCCCCTCACCTGTATCTGTCATTTCTCCCCATGCTATCTCTTCCCACCTCCCCACCCCTCCGCCCCTCCCCCATTTCCCCCCAACGGACCCCAGTGTGTAGTGCTCCCCTCCCTGTGTCCATGTGTTCTCATTGTTCAACACCCACCTATGAGTGAGAATATACGGTGTTTGATTTTCTGCTCTTGTGTCAGTTTGCTGAGAATGATGGTTTCCAGGTTCATCCATGTCCCTACAAAGGACGTGAACTCATCGTTTTTGATGGCTGCGTAATATTCCATGGTGTATATGTACCACATTTTCCCTATCCAGTCTATCATCGTTGGGCATTTGGGTTGGTTCCAGGTCTTTGCTATTGTAAACAGTGCTGCAATGAACATTCGTGTGCACGTGTCCTTGTAGTAGAATGATTTATAATCCTTTGGATATATACCCAGTAATGGGATTGCTGGGTCAAATGGGATTTCTATTTTTAGGTCCTTGAGGAATCGCCACACTGTCTTCCACAATGGTTGAATTAATTTACATTCCCACCAACAGTGTAAAAGTGTTCCTATTTCTCCACATCCTCTCCAGCATCTGTTGTTTCCCGATTTTTTAATGATCGCCATTCTAACTGGTGTGAGATGGTATCTCAATGTGGTTTTGATTTGCATTTCTCTGATGACCAGTGATGATGAGCATTTTTTCATATGTTTGTTGGCCTCCTGTATGTCTTCTTTTGTAAAGTATCTGTTCATATCCTTCGCCCATTTTTGAATAGGCTTGTTTGTTTTTTTCTTGTAGATCTGCTTTAGTTCTTTGTAAATTCTGGATATCAGCCCCTTGTCAGATGGGTAGACTGCAAAAATTTTTTCCCATTCTGTTGGTTGCCGATTCACTCTACTGACTGTTTCTTTTGCCGTGCAGAAGCTGTGGAGTTTGATTAGGTCCTATTTGTCTATTTTGGCTTTTGTTGCCATTGCTTTTGGCGTTTTGGTCATGAAGTCCTTGCCTACACCTATGTCCTGAATGGTTTTGCCTAGATTTTCTTCTAAGGTTTTTATGGTAATAGGTCTGATGTTTAAGTCTTTAATCCATCTGGAGTTAATTTTGGTGTAAGGTGTCAGGAAGGGGTCCAGTTTCTGCTTTCTGCACATGGCTAGCCAGTTTTCCCAACACCATTTATTAAACAGGGAGTCCTTTCCCCATTGCTTGTTTTTGTCAGGTTTGTCGAAGATCAGATGGTTGTGGGTATGTTGTATTTCCTCTGAGACCTCTGTTCTGTTCCATTGGTCTATATCTCTGTTTTGGTACCAGTACCATGCTGTTTTGATTACTGTAGCCTTGTAGTATAGTTTGAAGTCCGGTAGTGTGATGCCTCCTGCTTTGTTCTTTTTGCTTAGAATTGACTTGGCTATGTGGGCTCTCTTTTGGTTCCGTATGAAGTTTAAGGTGTTTTTTTCCAGTTCTGTGAAGAAGGTCATTGGTAGTTGATGGGAATACCATTGAATCTGTAAATTACTTTGGGCAGTATGGCCATTTACACGATGTTGATTCTTCCTAACCATGAGCATGGAATGTTTCTCCATCTGTTTGTATCCTCTCTTATTTCGTTGAGCAATGGCTTGTAGTTCTCCTTGAAGAGGTCCTTTACGTTCCTTGTTAGTTGTATTCCTAGGTACTTTATTCTCTTTGTAGCAAATGTGAATGGCAGTTCGTTCTTGATTTGGCTCTCTTGAAGTCTATTACTGGTGTATAGGAATGCTTGTGATTTTTGCATGGTGATTTTGTATCCTGAGACTTTGCCGAAGTTGTTTATCAGTTTCAGGAGATTTTGGGCTGAGATGATGGGGTCTTCCAGATATACAATCATGTCATCTGCAAATAGAGACAATTTGATTTCCTCCTTTCCAATTTGGATACCCTTTATTTCTTTTTCTTGCCTGATTGCTCTGGCTAGAACTTCCAGTACTATATTGAATAGGAGTGGTGAGAGAGGGCACCCTTGTCTAGTGCCAGATTTCAAAGGGAATGCTTCCAGTTTTTGCCCATTCAGTATGATATTGGCTGTTGGTTTGTCGTAAATAGCTTTTATTATTTTGAGATACGTTCCGTCAATACCTAGTTTATTGAGGGTTTTTAGCATAAAGCGTTGTTGAATTTTGTCAAAAGCCTTCTCTGCATCAATTGAGATAATCATGTGGTTTTTGTCTTTGGTTCTGTTTATGTGGTGAATTACGTTTATGGACTTGCGTATGTTGAACCAGCCTTGCATCCCCGGGATGAATCCTACTTGATCATGGTGGATGAGCTTTTTGATATGCTGTTGCAATCGGTTTGCCAGTATTTTATTGAAGATTTTTGCATCTATGTTCATCATGGATATTGGCCTGAAATTTTCTTTTCTTGTTGAGTCTCTGCTGGGTTTTGGTATCAGGATGATGTTTGTCTCGTAAAATGATTTGGGAAGAATTCCCTCTTTTTGGATTGTCTGGAATAGTTTCAGAAGGAATGGTATCAGCTCCTCTTTGTATGTCTGGTAGAATTCAGCTGTGAACCCATCTGGACCTGGGCTTTTTTTGGGTGGTAGGCTCTTTATTGCTGCCTCGACTTCAGACCATGTTATTGGTCTATTCAGGGTTTCGGCTTCTTCCAGGTTTAGGCTTGGGAGGATGCAGGTGTCCAGGAATTTATCCATTTCTTCCAGATTTACTAGTTTATGTGCATAGAGTTGTTTGTAATAATCTCTGATGATGGTTTGGATTTCTGTGGAATCTGTGGTGATATCCCCTTTATCATTTTTTATTGCATCAATTTGGTTATTCTCTCTTTTCTTTTTTATTAATCTGGCTAGTGGTCTGTCTATTTTGTTGATCTTTTCAAAGAACCAGCTCCTGGATTTATTGATTTTTTGAAGAGTTTTTTGTGTCTCTATTTCCTTCAGTTCTGCTCTGATCTTAGTTATTTCCTGTCTTCTGCTAGGTTTTGAGTTTTTTTTGATCTTGCTCCTCTAGCTCTTTCAATTTTGATGGTAGGGTGTCAATTTTAGATCTCTCCTTTATTCTCATGTGGGCACTCATTGCTATATATTTTCCTCTAGAGACTGCTTTAAATGTGTCCCAGAGATTCTGGTATGTTGCGTCTTCGTTCTCATTGGTTTCGAAGAACATCTTTACTTCTGCCTTCATTTCATTGTTTATCCAGTCAACATTCAAGAGCAAGTTGTTCAGTTTCCATGAAGCTGTGCGGTTCTGAGTTAGTTTCTGCATTCTGAGTTCTAACTTGATTGCACTGTGGTCTGAGAGACTGTTTGTTATGATTTCTGTTCTTTTGCATTTGCTGAGGAGTGATTTATTGTCAATTATGTGGTCAATTTTAGAGTAGGTGTGATGTGGTGCTGAGAAGAATGTATATTCTGTGGATTTGGGGTGGAGAGTTCTGTAAATGTCTATTAGGTTTGCTTGTTTCAGGTCTGTATTCAGGTCCTGGATGTCCTTGTTGATTTTCTGTCTGGATGATCTGTCTAATATTGACAATGGGGTGTTAAAGTCTCCCACTATTATTGTGTGGGAGTCTAAGTCTCTTTGTAAGTCATTAAGAACTTGCCTTATGTATCTGGGTGCTCCTGTATTGGGTGCGTATATATTTAGGATCGTTAGCTCTTCTTGTTGCAGTGATCCTTTTACCATTATGTAATGTCCTTCTTTGTCTCTTTTGATCTTTGTTGCTTTAAAGTCTATTTTATCAGAGATGAGAATTGCAACTCCTGCCTTTTTTTGCTCTCCATTTGCTTGGTAGATCTTCCTCCATCCCTTTATTTTGAGCCTTTGTGTATCCTTGTATGTAAGATGGGTTTCCTGGATACAGCACACTGATGGGTTTTGGCTTTTTATCCAATTTGCCAGTCTGTGTCTTTTGATTGGGGCATTTAGTCCATTGACATTTAGGGATAGTATTGTTATGTGTGAATTTGATACTGTCATTTTGATGCTACCTGGCTGTTTTGTTGGTTAGTTGATGCAGATTCTTGATTGTGTTGATGCTCTTTTACCATTTGGTGTGTTTTTGGAGTGGCTGGTACTGGTTGTTCCTTTATATGTGTAGAGCCTCTTTCAGGAGTTCTTGTAGAGCCGGTTTGGTGGTGATGAAATCTCTGAGTGCTTGCTTGTTCACAAAGGATTTTATTTTTCCTTCACTTATGAAGCTTAGTTTGGCTGGATAGGAGATTCTGGGTTGAAAGTTCTTTTCTTTAAGGATGTTGAATATTGGCCCCCAATCTCTTCTGGCTTGTAGGGTTTCTGCTGAGAGATCTGCTGAGTCTAATGGGCTTCCCTTTGTGGGTAACCCGACCTTTCTCTCTGGCTGCCCTTAGCATTTTCTCTTTCATTTCAACCCTGGTGAATCTGACGATTATGTGCCTTGGGGTTGCTCTTCTTGAGGAATATCTTTGTGGTGTTCTCTGTATTTCCTGGATTTGAATATTGGTCTGCCTTGCTAGGTTGGGGAAGTTTTCCTGGATAATATCCTGAAGAGTATTTTCCAGCTTGGATTCATTCTCTTCATCACATTCAGGTACACCTATCAGACGTAGATTAGGTCTTTTCACATAGTCCCACATTTCTTGAAGATTTTGTTCATTCCTTTTTGTGCTTTTTTCTCTGTTCTTGCCTTCTCTTTTTATTTCATTGAGTTGATCTTCGACCTCTGATATCCTTTCTTCTGCTTGGTCAATTCGGCTGTTGAAGCTTGTGCATGCTTCACCAAGTTCTCGTGTTGCGTTTTTCAGCTCCATCAATTCACTTATACTCCTCTCTATGCTGTCCATTCTCGTCAGCAGTTCGTCCAATCTTTTTTCAAAGTTCCTATTTTCTTTGCGTTGGGTTAGAACATGTTCTTTTAGCTCATTGTAGTTTCTTACTACCCACCTTCTGAAGTCTGATTCTGTCATTTCATCACCCTCCTTCTCCATCCGGTCTGGTTCCCTTGCTGGTGAGGAGTTGTGATCCCTTTTAGGAGGAGAGGTGTTCTGGTTTCGGGAGTTTTCATCCTTTTTGCGCTGGTTTCTTCCCATTTTTGTGGGTTTATCCACCTGTTGTCTGTCTCTGTCCCAGGGAGTTGGAGCTTTATGAGTTTCCGTTGCACTACTGCCTTTTTTGATTTTTCTTTCAGGTCTGACCCGCCCAGCTAGCAGCACGCCTAGCCACTGCCTGCCCACAGGGGCTTTGCTGAGCTGCTGTGGGCTCCGCCCAGCTGCCCTGAGCTCTTCCCTGTAGTCCTTTTTATATGGGCATAGTTAGAACTGTCTCGGCAACGTGGGGTGGCCCCGCCTCTGTTATGGTGGACTCTCTCTGTTGTGGCAGGTTGCCTCGGCAACGGTCCGTAGGGGTGGAGAGTCTCAGTAATGGCGGAAGCCCCTCCCCCAGGGAGCGGACCATCCCGGTTCAGCTTTGCTTGGTTTGGAGGGCTCAACCCAGAGGGTTTCCAATTACTGTTTTTGTTTTCCTTGTTGTTGGGGGTGGAGGGGTGGGACCAACCGAGCCTGATCACCTGGCTCCCTGACTCAGAGTCTTTTCTTTTAAGTTGAACGACCCCGCGTTCGGGTCGCCTGCTGAAAAGGCGCTGGGATCTCCCGTGCTGCGACTCACGGAGTCGGCTCGAACTGTGGCGCCGGCTCCTGGTGGATTTTTTTGCCTAGGAATCTCCTGGCCTGACTCGCTATTTCAGATGAATGGGCAACTCTGGCGTCTCAGGGCTCTGCTCGCCAGCTAAGAGGGCTCCCAGACCAGTGGCTTTTGTACGGAGAACCGCAGCAACAGGGCGTGGTCACAGCAGCCGCACGGGCGGAATCAGCCCCACGGGGGCCATAACAGCCACACCGGCTGGGACTGCGACGCTGGCGACCCCTCTGCCTGGGTATCTCCTGGTCTGTGGGCAATAAGAGTTCGCCTGGAAATGCGGCCTCCACTCACCCTCTGCACCTTCACTGGGAGCTGAAGTCCTGAGCTGTTCTTAGGTGGCCATCTTCCCAGCATTCCCCATTTTTCAAGGTGCAATTCTATAGAACCTTTTTGTTAACTGTACTCTGTCAATAGAAGGAGAATTGTTCCTCTCTGTTTCTAAAATCTATTGCTTGAAAATATAAAAAAGCACAAAATTTTTCATTTTCCTTCTCTTTATAGCCTGAATTCCAATAATAATGCATGGTGTTAAGAGCAGTCAATGGAGCTCATCTCTGCATGCTATAAAACACCTAACACTGTTTAGATGGAAAGGATATAACCCCATTGAATCACTTTAATGTTATATAAACAACAAATTTGTTGTTATTGTTATGTAAAATTGTGTTAGAATTTGTTGAATAATAGTAGTACCTTGTTTTCTGTGAAACCACTATTATTAAGCTCTAAAGAAAATATATGTAAAAATATATCAGAATACTTACCGCCTAGGCAATGTGAGAATGAAGCTATCCAATGTGCTAACGTTTGGTAGTGGTTTCTAATACAAACATTTTTCACTAGATATTCTGTGCATAGCACTAGGTTTATTTGAGCACACAGAACCTAGTGTAACTGGTAGTAAACATTTGGTAAAAACATGTTGAACAGATGATGATTAACAGCAGCTCAGAGAAGTATGTAATGTTGAGAAATGAACACACACACAGACACACACACATACAAACACACACACACACACACACGATCATTTTCAGAGCTCTAAAATTGCTCAGTATTGAGTGAGATTGATGAGGAATTATCTATTAATTAGTTCTCCAGAATTAAGCTAGGAATCTTGAACTACAAAAATAATTTTATCTTTTACTTCAGCTATAGATTTTTGGAATTGCAAATATCAACATAGAAAAAAAGTTTTTGTTATCTAACCCATGAAACATAAACATAGTTCATTTTCATTTTTCAATGTACATAGACAATATTTTTGCTTTTATAGACAGAATTTTTTATTTTATTTTATCCAAACATCTGCTGGAGTAGCTTAAAGTAAAACATCACATTGACGTCATTAATTTCACATTATTCCATGATTCGTTTCCTTATTTTCAAATAGAAAAATAAAGTTTAACTGCATTTTAAACTTAGTTTTTGCCTCCAACTGAAAATTTGCCATTTAGTCAGATATAGCTAGTGTGTAAATAAAACCTAAGCATGTGATTTGGAAACTATGTTAGAAAAGAATGCATTTCAGTTGGGATAGATTGCTGACGGAAAAAAAAAGGAAAGAAAAATTCTTAGGTTATTATGTGTACCACAGTAGTAAAACATTTGATTTACCACATAATTCTCTCTAGATTATTTTACACAGTGGAAAATGTAGTGTAGTGTCTCTTTAGCTCTCTTGATTATTTCATGCAATATAAAGAGTATTTTTCTTTTGATACAAAACTGACAATCTACGGGCAAAATCTCAGCAAACGAAATAAGGTGCTATTTCTATTTACTCTGAAAAGGACAGTATTGAAAAGTACTTTGTTTTTGTAGTATAGGTGCTGTGACAGCCTAGATCGTAGTGACTATTTGCAATATATTTTTGGTGTTCAATAAAGAAGAAATGAAGAAATAAAATTGTCATTTTCTTGGAGTTCTATCTAAGCTTTCATTCTCATGACCAATATAAAGCATGTTTGCTGGGAACAATCTTTGGAATGAGACACTTGGTCCCATCACAGAAAGATGGATGGCCTAAAGAGTTCTTGCTTCACAAGCTTTTAGAACAAAACCTGTAGCATTTGTGTGTTATTTGTCCTTTGCTAAACTTTAAGGAGATTTGCTCTGGCAATGCATGCTACAGTTCAGTTGAAAGTTTTTAACAAGATCACAGTGGGGTCAGTGTGCATCAGAATTTACAGCTAGAGCCCTTGTTTCAGTTACAGAAAACAATTGTCAGTGCAAAATACCAGGATGATCTGGTAAGCACTGTAAGAGAGGAGATGTTGACTAATTAAAGTTTTGCTCCATTGTTATGTCTGGAACTTTGATGCACAACTCTGCCAACTTTCTTGTGGTAGAGAATGTGAGAGTACACTTTTATCATGAATGTTTCCTCATACTCTTTTTATAGCTATTTCAGCTTTTCAATTCTACTTTATCTCCTTACCTACTACTTTCCCAAATTCCACTTTGTAAAACCTTCAGTAGATTCCTACTTCTCACCAAATAAAAGTTAAATGACTATTTTATGTCATATGACCTGTTGTGTCTTGCGGATCTTTATGACTTGGTTTCTATCCACCTTTTTATCCTCAACTCTTATCCCAGGATACCTAGTTAAGTTATAGGAAGCTGCTCAGAATTGCAACCTTACATTTTGATACTTCTAACTCTGTATGCATGCTAGTCTTTCTCCCTCTATTGTCTTTCTTTAGTTTTACACACTTGAAAAATTCCTATTCTTCCTTCAACACACAGTTCTGATGTCATCCCGAACATCACCTTCTTTCTCTGTCCAGAACTAGATTCTTTTCTTTAAATATATAATTTCAAATTTATTTTAGATTTATGGAGTACATGTGCAGGTTTGTTACAGGTATATTGTGTGGTTCTGAGGTTTGGGATATGAATGATACCATCACTTAGGTAGTGAGCATAATATCTAATAGTTAGGTTTTCAACATTTGTCCCTCTCTCTCCCTCCCTCTCTGCTAGTCCCCGTGTCTATTGTTGACATCTTTTTGTCCATGAGAACCTAATATTAAGCTCTCATTTATAAGTGTAACGTGGTATTTGGTTTTCTGTTTCTGCATTACTTTGCTTAGGATAAGGCCACCAGCTGCATCTATGTTGCTGTTAAAGACATGATTTGATTGTTTTTCATGGCTGCATAGTATTGCCTAGTATATTTGTACTAGGTTTTCTTTATCCAATCAATCATGATGGGCATTTAAGTTTATTCCATGTCTTTAGTATTGTAAATAGTGCTGCAATGAATATATCAGTGCATGTGTCTTTTTGATAGAATGATTAATTTTCTTATGGACATACACCCCAAAACAGTATTGCTGGATCAAATGGCAGTTCTTTTTAAGTTCTCTGAGAAATCTCCAAACTGCTTTCCACAGTGACTTAAACTGATTTTCATTCCCATCAGTGGTGTATAAGCATTCCCTTTTCTTCACAGCCTCACCAACATCTGCTGTTTTTTAAATTTTTTAACAGTAGTCATTTTGACTGTTGTAAGATGGCTTCTCATTGTGGTTTGATTTGCAGCTCTCTGATGGTACTGTTGAGCATTTTTTCATATTTTTTGGCCATTTGTATGTATTATTTTCCGAAGTATAAGTTCATGTCTTTTGCCCACTTCTTAATGGAACTCTTTGCTTTTTGCCTGTTGCATTGTTTACATACCTTATAGATTCTGGACATCAGACTTTTGTCAGATGCATAGTTTTAGAATATTTTTCTCCCATTCTGTCAGTGTTGGTTTTCTCTTTATTGGTAGGTTTTTTTGCTTTTTTTTTTTTTTTTTTTTCTATTTTGCAGAAGCTCATTAGTTTAATTCGATCTCATTTGTTGATACTTGTTTTGGTTACAATTGCTTTTGAGGACTTAGTCATAAATTATTTCCCAAGACTGATGTCCTGAATGGTGTTTCTGGGTTTTTTTCTAGGATTATTATAGTTTGAGGTTTTATATTTAAATCTTTAATCCATCTTGAGTTAATTTTTGTATAATGTTGAAAGGTAGGGTTCAAGTTTCATTCTTCTGCATATAGCTAGTTAGCTATTCCAGCACCATTTGTTGAATAGGGACTCCTTCGCCCTTTGGTTATTTTTGTCACCTTTATCAAGACTAGATGACTGAAGGTTTATGGTGGCTTTATTTCTGAGTTCTTTACTCTGTTCTATTGGTCAATGTGTCTGTTTTTGTACCAATATCATGCTGATTTGGTTACTATTGCCCTATCATATAGTTTGAAATCAGGTAATATAATGCCTCTGGTTTTATTCTTTTTGCTTAGGATTGCTGTTGCTATTTGGGCTCTTCTTTATTATTATATATATATTTGTTGTACTTTAAGTTCTGGGGTACATGTGCAGATCATGTAGTATTGTTGCATAGGTACATATATGGCAATGTGGTTTGCTTCCTTCCCACCTCGTCACCTATGTCTGGCATTTCTCCCCATGTTATCCCTCCCTAACCTCCCTACCCCCTGCTGTCCCTCCCCTAGTTCCCCGCAACAGACCCCAGTGTGTGATGCTCCCTTCCCTGTGTCCATGTGTTTTCATTGTTCAACACCTGCCTATGAGTGAGAATATGTGGTGTTTGATTTTCTGTTCTTGTGTCAGTTTGCTGAGAATTATAGTTTCCAGATTCATCTATGTCCCTACAAAGGACACGAACTCATCATATTTTATGGCTGCTTAGTAGTCCATGGTGTATATGTGCCACATTTTCTTTGAGAGTCTATCATCAATGGGCATTTGGGTTGGTTCCAGGTCTTTGCTATTGTAAGCAATGCCACAGTGAACATACCTGTGCATGTGTCTTTATAAGAACGATTTATAATCCTTTGGGTATATACCCAGCAATGGGATTGCTGGGTCAAATGGTATTTCTATTTCTAGGTCCTTGAGGAATCACCACACTATCTCCCACAATGGTTGCACTAATTTACACTCCCACCAACAGTGTAAAAGTGTTCCTATTTCTCTACATCCTCTCCAGCATCATATGAATTTTTAAATTTTTTTTCTAATTCTTTGAAAAATGACATTGACAGTTTTATAGGAATAGCATTGAATCTGTAGATTAATTTTGTAATATAGATATTTTAATACTATTAATGTGTCTTACTTGTGAGCATGCTATGTTTTTTCCATTTGCTTAGATTCTCTTGATTTCTTTGAGTAGTGTTCTGTAGTTCTCCTTGCAGAGATCTTTCATCTCCTTGGTAAGATATATCTGTAAGCACTTTATTTTTTTGTGGCTATCATAAATGGAGTTGTGTTCTTGATTTGGCTCTAAGCTTGAACATTATTTGTGTATAGAAGTGCTACTAATTTTTGTATGTTGATTTTGTACTCTGAAATTTCACTGAAATTGTTTATCCATTCTCAGAGCCCTTTCTCAGAGACTTTGGAATCATAGCATCCATGGAGAGGGTATAACTTCTTATAGAATCATATCATTCATGGAGAGGGTATAACTCGGGCTTCCCCAAGCTATGGCCGGGGGCCACATGCAGCCCCCTGAGGCCATTTATCCGGCCCCCTGCCGCACTTCAGGAAGGGGCACCTCTTTCATTGGTGGTCAGTGAGAGGAGTGCAGTATGTGGCGGCCCTCCAACAATCTGAGGGACAGTGAACTGTCCCCCTGTGTAAAAAGTTTGGGGATGCCTGGTATAACTTCTTTTTGGATGCACTTTATTTCTTTCTTTTTCCTGATTGCTCTGGCAAGGACGTCTAGTACTATGTTAAATAGCAGTCGTGAGTGGGCATCCTTGTCTTCTTCCACTTCCAAAGGGGAATGCTTCTAACTTTTGCCCATTCAGTATGATGTTGGCTATGAGTTTGTCATGGATGGCTCTTATTATCTTGAATTGTGTTCCTTCAGTGCCTAGTTTGTTGAGGGTTTTCATCATGAAGGAATGTTGGACTTTATTGAAGCCTTTTTCTACCTCTATTGAGATGGTCATGGTTATGCTTTTAATTCTGTTTATGTGATGGATCACATGTGTTGATTTGCACTATGTTGAACTAACCTTCTATCCCAGGAATGAAGCCTACTTGATCATGGTGAATTAACTTTCTGATGTGCTGCTGTACTCAATTTGTTAGTGTGTTGTAGATTTTTGCATCTGCGTTAATCATGGATATTGGCCTATAATTTTCTTTGTTGTTGCCTGCCAGTTTTTGGTATCATAGTGATGCTGGCTTTGTAGACTGTATTAGGAAGAAGTCTCTCCTCCTTGATTTTTTTGGAATAGTTTCAGTGGAATTGGTACCAGATTTTCTTTGTACATATGCTAGAATATGACTGTGAATTTATCTGGTCCAGGGCTTTTTTGGTTGGTAGGTTTTTTATTACTGATTCAATTTTGGACCTCAATATTGATCTGTTCAGTGTTTTAGAACTAATTTCATATACATATGTGTGTGTGTGTGTGTGTGTGTGTATAATTATTGAATTATCCTGCCTTTCTCCACTTGTGTAACCCTTGAGTGTTATTCATTTTTGCATCTTATGTATAACACCTGAGGATAGTCCCTGAAATATACTAGATATTTAATAACTGTAACTGAGTTCAAAAGTACAGAATAATATTTTACTACATCTCCTTGGTGGCTGTGTCTCTCTTGGCTAGCAAGCTATACTAAGAATCTATTTATACAATTTAATTTTATTTCAATTCCAGTCTTTTAATGGTCTACAACTTTCATTCACTTTTTTAGTGAATTATATGAACTACATTACTGGCATAGAATATCTCCCTAATCAGAAACTCGGCTGTTTTACAATACGCCCTATTGAAGCAAAACTCAATACAAGGAAGGAATTCTAAATGACCCCTAGCTACTATAATTGCTGCTTCAAAGTCCATTTGTAACACATGTAAATATTGTATTTCAAACAGTTAAGGAGTAAAGATCTGAGCTAAGGAAGTATTGCAGTATCCATTTCCTTACACATTACTTTCAGCATTAATTGAATTTAAAAGTGTTTATTCTTCCCTCCAAAAAGTAATACAAAAAATACCTCCTATTTTCCCAAAATGATCAGGGCACTAAGGCAACTAACTAGCTAGGCAGGAGAACATAGAGGAAACAGAATAGAGAGCAAAGGAAACCCACAGGCCACCAAAATATAAAGAGAAGCAATTTCCCGGTAGTTGGTAAACAGCAGGTTTTAGCATTTGGCAGATTATGAAAAACTACTTCTTTTAAATGCAGTTGATTAAAAAAGGTATTTAAAGTAGACTTTATATAAACTTATGAGCCAAGACTAAGTATTTTTCCAACTAAAAATAAGGGCTAGGTTTAAGTAATTAATACTCTATCAAAGGAAAAATTAGAGTATGACAAACAGAAAAAGATACTCAGAATTAAAAAAAGAAGATAAATCAGGACTATAGATGATGTATTTGGTTCAAGGCTTTCACCAATAGTAAATTTTGAACTAGAAATTTATAACAGATTACCCTGGGTAGATTGCAAAATCTGCTAAATATATTTATGGCCATAATAACTATATAGTTTGAGTTTAAGGCACATTCAAGTTTGTGTGTCTATATTGCTGATAGAAAAATTCCTCTATTAGCTTGTGCTTGCTTATCTTCAACAATTTTTGTGCTTTGTTTACATGCTCACTATAGAAGATACAGAAGTCATAATGTGAAAATGTAGATATTGTTTTGCTCTGTGTCCCTGCCCAAATCTCATCTTGAATTGTAATCCCCATGTTTCAAGGGAGATATACCCATGTGTCAAAGGAAGATGATTGGATCATAGGGGTGGTTTCCTCCATGCTGTTCTCATGATAGTAAGTGAGTTCTCATGAGAGCTGATGGTTTTACAGGTATCTGTCAGTTTCCCTGCTTGTACTTCTCTCTCCTGCTGCCTTAAGAAGAAAGTGACTGCTTTCCTCTTTTCCATGATTGTAAGTTTCTGGGGACCTCTGCAGTCATGTGGAACTGTGAGTCAATTAAACCTCTTACTTTTATAAATTGCCCAGTCTTGGGTGTTTCTTTATAGCAGTGTGAAAGTGGACTAATAAAATAAATTGGTACGCAGAGAGTGGGGCACGGCTATACAGACACTTGAAAATGTGGGAGTGACTTTGGAACTGGCTAATGGGCAGAAGTTAAAGCAGTTTGGAGGGCTCAGAACAAGACGGGAAGAAGTGGGGAAGTTTTGAATTTCCTGGAGACTTGTTGAATGGTTTTGACCAAATCATTGATAGTGATGTGAATGATGAAGTCCAGGCTGAGATGGTCTCAGTTGGAGATGAGGAACTTACTGAGAACTGCAGTAAAAATCACTCATGCTATGCTTTAGCAAAGAGACTGATGGCAATTTGCCCTGCTGTGGAGATCTGTGGAACTTTGAGTGAGATGTATTAAGGTATCTGGTAAAATAAAAACTGTTTAATTTTGGAGAGATGACTTGGGGTATCTGGTAAAAGAAATTTCTAAACAGCAAATTATTCAAGATGAATTATTCTGAAAGCATTCAGTTTTATGTATACTCAAAGAAATGATTTGAAATGGGAACTTTATATTGAAAAGGGAAGCAAAGAATAAAAGTTTGGGAAGTTTGCAGCCTGACAATACAATACAAAAAGAAAAACACATTTTCTGGGGAAAAATTCAAGCTGGCCACAGAAATTTGCATAAGTAACAAGGAGCCAAATGTTAATCACCAAGACAATGGGGAAATGTCTTTAGGTCATTTCTGAGAACTTGGTGGTGGGCCCTCCCATCACAGGCCCAGACATCTAGAATGAAAATTGGTGTAATGGGCCAGGCCCAGGGACCCAGTTCTCTGGGCACCTTTAACATGGTACCCTGGGTCCCAGCTGCTTTAGCTCCAATTGTGGCTAAAGGAACCAAGGTACAGCTTGGACGATTGCTTCAGAGGGTCTAAGCCCCAAGCCTTGGCAGCTTCCATCTAGTGTTGGGCCTACAGTGAAAGGAAGTCCAGAATTGAGGTTTGGAAAACTCTGTCTAGATTTCAGAGGATGTATGGAAATGCCTGAATGTTTAGGCAGAAGTCTGCTGCAGGGGTGGGGCCCTCATGGAGACCCTCTGCTAAGGTGGTGCAAAGGGGAAAGTGGGGCTGGAGCCACCACACAGAGTTCCCACTGGGGCACTGCCTAGTGGAGCTGTGAGAAGTGGGCCACTATTCTCCAGACCCCTGAATGGTAGACCCACTGACAGCTTGCACCATGCCCCTAGAAAAGACATTCAATGCCAGCCTGTGAAGGAGCTTCGCAAGGCTGTGGGAACCCACCTCTTGTATCAAACAATATCATTTGTATCAAAACAATATCATCTATATTTTCAATTATTTCCTTGTTCTGTATCTCCTATAGTGAGCATGTAAACCAAGCACAAAACTTGTTGAAGATAAGCAAACACAAGCTAATAGAGGAATTTTTCTATCAGTATGGCCTAGATGTGAGACACGGTATCAAAGATTATTTTGGAGTTTTAAGATTTAATGACCACCCCACTGGATTTTAGACTTGCATGGGACCTCTAGCCAATTTGTTTTGGCCAATCTCTCCCATTTGGAATGACAGCATTTGTCCAATGCCTGTACCTCCATTGTATTTTGAAAGTAACTTGCTTTTGATTTTACAGGCTCCTAGATGGAAAGGACTTCCCTTACCTCAGATACAATTTTGGACTTGGACTTTTAAGTTAATGCTGGAATGAGTTAAGACTGGTTAAGACTGTAGGAAGGCATTATTGATTTTAAAATGTAAAAAGACATGAGATTTGGGAGGGGCTGGGGTGAAATAGTATGGTGTGGCCCTGAAACCATATCCCCACCAAAATTTCATCTCAGATTGTAATCCACATGTGTAGAGAGATAAAGGTGATTGAATCGTGGGGGCGGTTCCCCCATGCTGTTCTCGTGATAGCAAGTTCTCATGAGATGTGATGGTTTTATAAGCATCTGGCATTTCCCCTGCTTGCACTTCTCTTGTTGCCCCATTCTTCACAATGAAGATGCCTGCTTCCCCAGTTGACATGATTGTAAGTTTCCTGAGGCCTCCCCAGCCATTCAGAAATTATTCAGCTTTTATAGCAGTGGAAATGGACTAATAAAGTACAAAAATATCTCAAAATTAATAAAAGCATCAAACCAACCAAAACACAGACATAGTTTAGAGATTTTGGGTATAGCAACAGGCATGTTGATATGTGTTCTGAAAATGTCACTGCATAGAGCATGTTGTTATTACTACTGTGCAGCTAACTGAAACAATCAAAGGGTCGATGTGGTTTATCAAACACAACAAAAACAGAAATTTCAAAACAGGAATTTGTAATGCTTGTACCAAGAAATTAAACAAGTATTTTTAAACGGGCAAACCACAGATGTTTTTCAAAAACAATGTTTCTAAAAGCATTTTTATAGAACATTATCAACTTAGAATAGTTTCTCTGCTTAAAAACATCAAATAGCCAAATATTTGGAGAATTATGCTGAAATTGTCAGCAAACTGTTCCAGTTTTACTTGTGGAGTCTAAGAAAATAAATCCAATTTCTCATTCAAAATGTTAACTCATGAGGAAAGCCTTTGATATCTTTCAAGTCTTTTTTCTTAGAAAAACAGTCCTATTGAGCTGCTACCATTCCTTCTGAAACTATTCCAGACAATCCAAAAAGAGGGAATTCTTCCCAAATCATTTAATGAGACAAACATCATCCTGATACCAAAACCCAGCAGAGACTCAACAAGAAAAGAAAACTTCAGGCCAGTATCCATGATGAACATAGATGCAAAAATCTTCAATAAAATACTGGCAAACCGATTGCAACAGCCTATCAAAAAGCTCATCCACCATGATCAAGTAGGATTCATCCCAGGGATGCAAGGCTGGTTCAACATATGCAAGTCCATAAACGTAATTCACCACATAAACAGAACCAAAGACAAAAACCACATGATTATCTCAATTGATGCAGAGAAGGCCTTTGACAAAATTCAACAGCCCTTTATGCTTAAAACCCTCAATAACCTAGGTATTGATGGAACGTATCTCAAAATAATAAAAGCTATTTACGACAAACCAACAGCCAATATCATACTGAATGGACAAAAACTGGAAGCATTCCCTTTGAAATCTGGCACTAGACAAGGATGCCCTCTCTCACCACTCCTATTCAATATAGTACTGGAAGTTCTAGCCAGAACAATCAGGCAAGAAAAGAAAATAAACACTGTTCAAATCAGAAAGGAGGAAATCAAACTGTCTCTATTTGCAGATGACATGATTGTATATCTAGAAGACCCCATCATCTCAGCCCAAAATCTCCTGAAAATGATAAACAACTTCAGCAAAGTCTCAGGATACAAAATCACCATGCAAAAATCACAAGCATTCCTATACACCAGTTACAGACTTAAAGAGAGCCAAATCAAGAACAAACTGCCATTCACAATTGCCACAAAGAGAATAAAATACCTAGGAATGCAACTAACAAGGAACGTAAAGGACCTCTTCAAGGAGAACTACAAGCCACTGCTCAACGAAATAAGAGAGGACACAAACAGATGGAGAAACATTCCATGTTCATGGTTAGGAAGAATCAACATCGTGAAAATGGCCATACTGCCCAAAGTAATTTACAAATTCAATGCTATTCCCATCAAGCTACCAATAACCATCTTCACAGAATCGGAAAAAAAAAAAAAACTTTAAACTTCATATGGAACCAAAAGAGAGCCCACATAGCCAAGTCAATTCTAAGCAAAAAGAACAAAGCAGGAGGCATCACACTACTGGACTTCAAACTATACTACAAGGCTACAGTAATCATAACAGCATGGTACTGGTACCAAAACAGAGATATAGACCAATGGAGCAGAACAGAGGCCTCAGAGGAAATACAACGTATCTACAACCATCTGGTCTTTGACAAACCTGACAAAAACAAGCAATGGTGAAAGGATTCCCTGTTCAATAAATGGTGTTGGGAAAACTGGCTAGCCATGTGCAGAAAGCAGAAACTGGACCCCTTCCTGACACCTTACGCCAAAATTAACTCCAGATGGATTAAAGACTTAAACATCAGACCTAACACCATAAAAACCCTAGAAGAAAATCTAGGCAAAACCATTCAGTACATAGGCATAGGCAAGGACTTCGTGACCAAAACGCCAAAAGCAATGGCAACAAAAGCCAAAATAGACAAATGGGACCTAATCAAACTCCACAGCTTCTACATGGCAAAAGAAACAGTCAGTAGAGTGAATCAGCAACCAACAGAATGGGAAAAAATTTTTGCAGTCTACCCATCTGACAAGGGGCTGATATCCAGAATTTACAAAGAACTAAAACAGATCTACAAGAAAAAAAACTAACAAGCCCTTTCAAAAATGGGCAAAGGATATGAACAGACACTTTACAAAAGAAGACATACAGGAGGCCAACAAACATATGAAAAATGCTCATCATCACTGGTCATTAGAGAAATGCAAATCAAAACCACATTGAGATACCATCTCACACCAGTTAGAATGGCAATCATTAAAAAATCTGGAGACAACAGATGCTGGAGAGGATGTGGACAAATAGGAACACTTTTACACTGTTGGTGGGAGTGTAAACTAATTCAACCATTGTGGAAGACAGTGTGGCGATTCCTCAATGACCTAAAAATAGAAATTCCATCTGACCCAGCAATCCCATTACTGGGTATATATCCAAAGGATTATAAATCATTCTACTACAAGGTCACATAGACACGAATGTTCATTGCAGCACTGTTTACAATAGCAAAGACCTGGAACCAACCCAAATGCCCATCAACGATAGATTGGATAGGGAAAATGTGGTACATATACACCATGGGATATTACGCAGCCATCAAAAACGATGAGTTTGCATCCTTTGTAGGGACATGGATGAACCTGGAAACCATCATTCTCAGCAAACTGACACAAGAACAGAAAATCAAACACTGCATGTTCTCACTCATAGGCGGGTGTTGAACAATGAGAACACATGGACACAGAGAGGGCAGCATTACATGCTGGGGTCCGTTGTGGGGAAATGGGGGAGGGACGGGAAGGTGGGAAGAGGTATCATGGGGATAAATGACAGATACAGGTGAGGGGAAGGAAGGCAGCAAACCACACTGCCATGTGTGTACCTATGCAACAATCTTGCATGTTCTTCACATGTACCCCCAAACCTAAAATGCAATAAAAAAAAAAGAAAAACAGTCCTATTTTCTTGAATTCTCTCATTATGTGGTTTGAAAGCTTCTCATTTTGACACTCATCTGAAAACTCCAGTTAGTCAGTTTTCCTCTTAAGTATATGAATTATTTTCAGTGACTTTAATTATAATATTTTGGTGAACAGTTACAAAATAACAACAAAAAAACTTTTTTTTCAGAATTTTAATGATATGAATTTATTTCAAGAAATAAATAGAACCCTGAACAAGCTCTAATTTAACATTTTTCTCTATGCCCTGATTCACTTCTGTTTTCTTAGCCCCATTCTGCATTGTGGTTGTTGTTTTACACTCTAAGCCCAGAGGTACACTTGGAGAAGCAGTTGGATGAAACCTGTTAAGAAGTAAGTTGTAGTATGTTGAACAGTCCAGTCCCCGGACACCTATATAAAACTCTAGAATCCAACTTTTGTAGAATGTTGATGACCTTGTGGATTAACTGGAAACATCAAAGAAAGAGGTTAAATTGTGTACATTCAAAATTTGGAAGACAGAGCCATCTTCTGTTGTGAAACAATGGCCTTTGTTCATCAGTGCCTGTTTTATAGTGAATTCTTGAGTTTGATGAGGTGAGACTCTTTAATTTAATTCTGAGTACAGCAAATTGGATCCTAATGAGCTGGGTTTCCCTATTGCCTAATTCACTTTTTTCTATATCTAGGTGCGTAGGAAGGCCACTAGAAATGCATTAGATTGGAAGGCTAAAAAATGGGTCCCATGTGACTGAAGAGAGATAATATACCACACTTGTAGAGTTAGAACTAAGTTCCTAGCTCACTGAAGGAAAATGATAAAGAAACAGTAAGTATTTATTTATAATTTAATTTTTTGATCTGAACTTTAGGTGTTTTTATTAAAATTGAAAATAATATCCATATGAATAAAATGATAGTTCTGTCCATTTGTCTATCATTGCACCAAAAAAATGTTTACATAGATTTTCACCAAATTTGGAGGTTAGTTTTAAATTTAATTTGAAATATAGCCTGTACTACATATTCAATATTTACATGGGAGTGGCAGAATAGAACATTTTGCATATGGCATGGCATGTAGTAATATCTCTGTTTCTAGTCACTAAGTGCTAGCTCTTTGATCATTGCATTCATGGTCATCATCTACACCAAACCTAGGGATTACAAATTTAACCTGGACTTTTATTAACCACATAACCTCCTTCACTGTCTTTTTTTTCTTTTTTTGAAGTTTTTCTACTTGAGCAAAATCTGTGAGTAAAACTTTATCCAGATTATATGAAATAATTGTCACTTTCACTTATATTTTCTGGGCAAGGAAGGGGTGTCAGGGCAGGGTTAGTTTGAAAGGAGGTAGAGAAAACAATATTATCTCAAATCTTATTGCTCATGTTCTAGCATCCTCATAGACACACATTCATGCACTAAGCACTTTTTCAGAAAACAAAACTCTTGTTTTGGTTTATTTCTGTCATGTTGTGAAAAAGAAATCCAATGCCCAGATCTGCAGCACAATGATTACATAATTGTTATTCTTATATATTATCTTCCATCTCATAGTGAACTCCAGTCAGAAGCAGGAGCCAACATAAATGTTACTAATGAAAAAAAAATAATTTGTAAGCTTAACATCTTTATTTCTGTTTAGTTATTGAATAAAAGATCCACATATACCACAGGCTTTTCCAGGACCTCTTCTCCTGTACATGAGCTGTAACATTTGCTTATTCTATGTTGGAACATACAAAAATCTAGTAGGCTTCTCTAACATGGCACTCTAAGCTCTCTCTATTTCACAAATGTACCCTATTATCTTGTCTCAGTTTTATTTATTCATCACAATTTTCCTAATACTTACCCTATTATAAAACCTCTGATTTATAATTTATGCAAGAAGATAATCTTTTTTTTTTTACAATCATGCTCTTTTATGATGTTTAAATATACATAGAAAACAAATATCTCTTCCCTTTCCCCAACTTTAGAATTAAGCCACATATAATTACTTACAATTGGCTGGTATATTCGTTGTAGTAATAATAATTTTTCAATAATAATTCCAGAATAAATTCAAATGACATAATTCTAGCAGTTCATCACCTTGAAAAATCTACTGCCACTAATTCTAAAAGACATTATAACCATTCAGTATCATAAACATGACTATAAGTTCATAAAGTCTACAGAACATAAATAGGAAGCAACTGAGAAAAAGGAAACCGATGGAATGGAAATCACAAGCAAGAAACAGTTGTAATTAAGAGATCTTTCCATCTGACAGTAGAAGCCAAAACATGAACATTCTCATCAACTAATAGTGGAAAGGCCATTATAGCAATAAGGAAGAAACACATTTATGGAAATGATTAAGGATCAGCATGTAAAAAACAAAAATGGTTAAGATTAATTACATTGACAAATTCAAGCAGTGAGCCCCCAAATTTTAACCCTGTAGTAAATACTACCTCTGAATGCTCTACAATTGTCAACACTCATAAATGAATTTGATAAATATATTTATACTTCATTTAGTTTATTTTTTATTCTTTTGCTTGTTTGGCAATAAGCCTTTTTGCTCAATTTACTATTGGGCACCTGATATTTTATTTCTGCAATTTCCTTTTAGATCTCATTTTCAGGCATACCTGTAAGAAAACACAGTGTGGTAAATTTGGCATCTAAGAGCTATTCTTAGCCATCTGTTTGCTTTAAAGTTGTAGACTTTAAGGTACTGCAACAAATTTATCACATTTTGAAAATGCAATCTTCTAATTAAACTACTAGTTATGTTAGTATACTGCATATGTTTGTATAGTGTATTACCATAGTTTTCAAATTCATAGTGTCACTTGATCTTCACAAGATCCCTTTGGGTAAGCGAAACAGGTGTTGTTATCATTGTTTGACATAAAAATAAGATACAAAAAGAGAAAGAGTTTTGCCTGAGAATTCATAACAAATTATCTATTGGAAGGACTGTAATTAGAATTTACATCTTCTCTGATTTATTCAGTATCCTTAACATACCATTGCTTTGTCATATTTATTTTTTTCATGTTTTCTTCTTCATTTCAAACATTAATTCAAAATAACTTACAGGAAATTGAACATGTGGGATATATTCTATCAAAGATACATATAAAGTTTTGCATTATGCTACTAAAATTTATTTCTTTAAAAATATTCCAGAACCTCAATATTTATGTGGTAGAGGGATAGTACTGTTTCATTTTATCAAGTTATCTTCTTCATGTATACACTTCAAAAGAGTATAGAGTCTAAGATTTTTGGTGCCTTGTAAGTTTTACAAAACCTTGTGCAGTTATTTTTGACCTCTAACCCATGGAGAATTATTTTCTGCTATAGTTTATTTTATATTTATTTTACTTTGAACTCTTATGAAACACTTGAAGAACCCACAGTAAAAAAACACTGTGAGCAATAAACCCCAAGTCCACATAGGAAATACAAGTTTTAGGAATAAAGAAAATAATATCGACAGTAACACTAACTTAGCATTTACTGTGAAGGAGTTACTTTTCCAAGTAATTTATATGAGAGACTGCACAGATACTATGGTTAAACAGTGACTTTTCTTACAACACATGTAAAACAAAGCAGGATAGAAGGAGAAAGGGAAGAAGAGAGAGAAAAAAGGATGAAATGATGCTAAGTATATGAGCTTACCGTGTATCAGGCTTTCAACCTATCAATTTACCATAGTTGAAGGATTACATGAATTAATTCATATAATTGTCACACTAGCTCTGTTGGGTAAGTTCTATCAATGATCTTATTTCAGATAGGAGGAAACAGGCACAGAATGAAGTAACTTAGCCCAGGATACACAGCCATGAGTATTATCGCTGGAATTCCTAGTATGAATCTAACTCCAAGAAATGAAGGATTAACTATTTATTAAGTTGTGCTATCTCTACATTGGAAAATTATTCTTCCAGAAAGAAAGAAAGAAACAAATAAAAAACCAGTTACTCAGGAAACAATTTTTCTTGACACTACTTACTCATTCAGTTACTAAGTGGGACCTTGTATAAACAAGTAGGCCAAGTTCTCAGTTACAGTTTACTTGGAGTAGACGGTGAATATTTCCATGACTGTTAATTAAAGTCATGAAAAGCAGTCGAAGTCAAAATGTAAGTAAATAAGGAAAATTGTTTAAATGATTCTCTAATCAGGAGGAATAAAAGGAAAAAAATACTCGTCTTCTAGTGTTTCTGCTTTGACCCATTGAGCTAGAGAAACAAACCAAAAAAAGGTATGTTGGTGGCAGGTGTTAAGACTAGAGCCAGAACACAGTTTTGGTTTCCTGCCTTTGCATATTAAAAGTTATCATTATCCGTCATTGACATTTCATATAGACTTTGGTTAAATTTAACTTGTGACATTGCTTTTCAACCAACATAGAGAGGACTTAAGAAGTTAGGTATTATTTCATCATGCCAGCATACATCATCTGCAACTCTAGGCTTGTCTGTCTTTCTATTGGGTAATTTCTCCACTGCAATAAATTGGGACACCAAGTGTTATGCTGATGTCACATGAGACAGCTAACCAAGACAGTCTAACTTTCCCCTTAGCTTGACTATACTTTAGACAGAAGTTTTTCAAATTATAGACCCCTGACCTCCCTTTACAGAGCAGTCACATTAGAAAACTTGTAAATTCTTTCTTTGCTCCTTTGAGATTTAAATCTTCTGCAACCCCGGAATATCTTTCTTACTGACCTGGGAGTCATTTCTATGATATTTCTATGATATGTAGTCATTAGGAGAGCTAACATCCCCGTGTCTGAGAGTATAGGTGCCTAACTTCTATAAGCAGCAATTAGTAATCACAAATGGTCTGATGACATTGACCGAACTTGCCCCTACAGTTCTCCAACTTTTTTTTTTTTTTTTTTTTTTTTTTTTTTTTTTTTTTTTTTTTTTTTTGTAGCTCAACTAGCACTTAAAATCTCTCTTTCCTTTTGTTTCAGGGAGTTTGGCTCCATCTCTTTTCCCTATTTCAATAGTCTTAAATATAATCTTCCTCGCCTATTTAACTGCATCCAGTTTAATTCCACTTCAGACTTATTGCCTTCCACTAACAGTTTAGTTCCACTTCAGACTTATTACATCCCTTTTTTTTTTTTTTTCATCTTTCAGGAAGAAAGGCATCATAGAAGCTGTAACTCAGACAGAGAAGGTTCTTCCTCTGAGTTCATTCTGTGGGGGCTGGGTCACTCACTGCAGGGTATTTCAAGCAGTGCTTCATGAAAACTTAACACTTGAAGAAAATTGATCCTTGTTTCCACAGGAAATGTCACAAGTGAAGTTGAACTTTAAGGATATTTTATAAGCATTTTGAGAATTTTTCACATTTGTCTTAAAAGGATATGCTTTTTCCTTAATGTCAGTTATTTTTTTCCCCTTCAAGCATTAGATTACAGTCATATTATTCTGTGGCATACATTTGTTTCCAAGAGTAATTCATGGTATTATCAGAAAAAAAAAATGTTTTCTTATCTCAGTGAAATTTTACTATAACCTTTATTGTTATTCAGGTAAGGAACAATATAAACTAATTTTAGATTTTTTTAAATCATTACAATCTCCTATTTGAGGTAGAAAACCATAATTCATTGCAAAGACTGTCATTATGACAACCCTCTTTCCTTAACTGATTACAAATTTTGTTTTATCACTATTTTTTATGACTACCATTACTACTATTATACTTTACCCCTGAGCAATGTTCCATGTCTTTTTTGAAACCAAAAGATTCAAATGTTTAGAACTCCCTTGACTAAAAGGGCAAATAAAACTAAAAACTACAAATGCCTTTCTATTCGTTGGCACCTTAGGCATGGAAGGAAAATATTAAGTAATGTAAAATATTTCTAGGTAATGTCCTAAAGCAAGACAACAGGCCAATATAGCAAACTATTTTCATGTGGCCAAGGAACATTGAAATAAAAACTTCCAGTGACTGAAAGCGATTTCTACATTGATCCTTACTTCCAGAGATTTATATTTATAATTTATCCCATCCAGAGATCATCTTCAGGCCACAGAGTCCTATGCTCTATTTCCGTTGCAACCTCCACTGTCCCTGAGCTATCCTGTGGTTCTTCTTACCTTTCCTTTGGTCCAGCATCTTACCATCACCAGTTTCATGTCATAGACTCTCCCTTCCTCTTTCTGTCTGCTGTGATGAAATTGCTCTGTTTTGAGCTGTGTGAATGAGTTTGAGTTTGAGTTGACCTACTCTGCTTTTATCTGCTGTTGCCACTGCTGCTGCTGCTGCTGCTCCACCTCCTTTCTTCTTTCTTCTTTTTTTGTTTTTTGTTTTTTTTTGGTTTTTTTTGCTATCTTATGAGCGATATTACTCAGGTAGTATCCCACACGGTGGAGCAAGACCTTGTTAGAGTGAGGGTAACTAGAGAAGGATAATTTGAAGGACAGGCTACTGAATAGAAAAACAGGAAACATTTCCTACTACTCTCCCAGCACTTCCTGGTGGTCTAGTGTGATGAAATTTTCTCCCACTGATTTTATTGGCTATATAGATTTCTACCATAAAGATTTTTAATAATTTAATCGTTACATTATTGTTAAACATTTAGACTTGTCCAATCAGTTATTTTTAAACATAGTATGGATGGAGTCACTGTAATGAAGTTGTAAGCCTTTCCTTAATTTTCTATTTTTTTTTCTAAAACAAAATAAATGAGGGCATGCTGTATCTGAGGTTCTTATTTTCAAACATCCTTACAGAAATTTCTAAGCGGCAAAGCATTCTAAAGGTGACTTGAGTGCCACTAAAAGCATTTTGTTTTAAAAGGGAAACAGCATAAAAGTTCAGAAAATTTACAGCTTGACAATGCAGTAGAAAAGAAAATTCTATTTTTTTGAGAAATTCAAGCTGTCTGTAGACATTTGCTTAAGTAGCAAGGAACCTAATATTAATCTCTGAGACTATGAAGAAAATGTGTCCAGGCCATGTTGGAGACCTTCATAGTAGCCTCTTCCATCAGAGACCTGGAGGCCCAGGAGGAAAAAGTGGTTTCATGGGCTGGGCCCAGGATCACTGTGCTGTGTGCAGCCTAAGGACTTGGTGTCCTGTGCTTAGCCACTCTAGCTATGGCTGAAAGGGGCAACATAGAGCTTGGGCTGTGGCTTCAGAGGGTAGAAGCTTCAGGCCTTGGCAGCTTTCATGTGGTGTTGAGCCTGCAGGTACATAAAAGTCAAGAACTGAGGTTTGGGAATCTCCACCCAGATTTCAAAAGATGTATAGAAACACCTGGATGAGAAGGCAAAAGTTTGCTGCAGGGGTGGGACCGTAATGGACAACCTTTCCTAGGGCAGTGCTGACACGAAATCTGGGGTTGGAACCCCCAAACAGAGCTCCTACTGGGGCACTGCCTAGTAGAGCTGTAAGAAGAGGGCCACCATCCACCAGACCCCAGAATCATAGATCCACTGACAGCTTACACTATGCACCTGTGAAAGCTGTAGACACTCAAAGCTAATCCATGAAAGCAGCCAGGAGTGAGGCTTAGCCTGCAAAGCCACAAGGGAAGAGCTTCTCAAGAACGTGAGAACCCACCTTTTGTGTCAGCATGACCTGGATGTGAGAACTGGAGTCAAAGGAGATCATTTTGGAGCTTTAAAATTTGACTACCCTGCTGGATTTTGAATTTGCATAGGCCCTGTAACCCCTTTGTTTGGGCCAATTTCTCCCATTTGGAATGGCTATATTTACCCATTGCCTGTATTCCCATTGTATCTAGGAAATAACTAACTTGCTTTTGATTTTACAGGCTTATAGGCAGAAGGGACTTGCCTTGTCTCAGATGAAATTTTTGGACTGTGGACTTTTGGGTTAATGCTAAAGTGAGTTAAGACTTTCGGGGACTGTTGGGAAGGTATGATTGGTTTTGAAATATAAAGACATGAGATTTTGAGGGGCCAGGGGTGGAATTATAAGGTTTAGCTGTGTCCCCACCCAAATCTCTACTTGAAATATGTCTCCCAGAATTTCCTTGTGTTGTGGGAGGGACCCAGGGGGAGGTAACTAACTGAATCTGTGTGTGTGTGTGGGTTCTCCCATGCTATTCTCATGATAGTGAATAAGTCTCATGAGATATGATGGGTGTATCAGACCTTTACTCTTTTGCTTGTCCCTCATTTTTCTCTTGCTCCCAGCATTTAGGAAATATCTTTCACCTCCCACCATGATTCTGAGGCCTCCCCAGCCATATAGAACTGTAAGTCCAATTAAACCTCCTTTCCTTCCCAGTTTCAGGTATGTCTTTATCAGTAGCAAGAAAATAAAGTAATATGAGATGTCTATAGAATATACAGCAGAAATACCCACTGGGGCAAGGGTGCAGGTGTCATCAGCAAGATGGAGGTCTAGGAGCTCTAAACTTGTTTATTCACATGGAAACATTAAAAAATTCAACAATAATATATTGACTAATTCCCTTTGTGAGCAATCCAGAAAACAGATAAGAGGTTCTTGTACCCCAAGAAACTGACCCTAAAAAAGAAGGTATACAAATTACCTGCAGATAAGCAAAATAACATTTACAAAGATGCTCAATGAGCTCAAGAAAATAAAATTCATGAACAAAATAAGAATAGCAACAAAAAGAATACATTTAAAAAAGCAGAAACTGTAGAGCTAAAGAATAAAATAACTGCATTGAAAAATTCACTAGAGGAGTTGAATAGCAGACTCAATCAAGTAGAAGAAAGAATTAACAAGCTCAAAGTAGGTCATTAGAAATTAACCAGTCAGCAGAGCAAAAAGGAAAAAAGGCTAAAGAAAGTCTAAGAGACCTACAGACATCATCAAGTGAACTAATACAAGCATTATGGGAATTCTAAAAGGAGAAAGAAAGGGACACAAAGTTAATTGGCATACATAAAGGCCAAAAACTTTCCAAATCTGGAGAAGGCCTTCAACAAAGTTCAACAGCCATTTATGCTAAAAAAAACTTTCAATAAACTAGGTATTGCTGGAACATATCTCAAAATAATAAAAGTTATTTATGACAATCCCACAGCCAATATCATACTGAATGGGCAAAAACTGGAAGCATTCTCATTGAAAACTGGCACTAGACAAGGGTGCCCTCTCTCACTATTCCTACTCAATATAAGATTGGAAATTCTAGCCAGAGCAATCAATCAAGCAAGGAAAAAAAATAATAAACAGTATTCAATTAGGAAAAGAGGAAGTCAAATTGTCTCTATTTGCAGACAACATGATTATATATTTAGAAGACCCCATTATCTCAGCCCAAAATCTTAAGCTGATAAGCAACTTCAGCAAAGTCTCTGGATACAAAAATCAATGTGCAAAAAGCATTCCTGTACACCAATAACAGACAGAGAACCAAATCATGAGTGAATTCCAATTCACAATTGCTACAAACAGAATAAAATACCTAGGAATACACCTAAGAAAAAATGCAAAGGACCTCTTCAAGCAGAACTACAAATCACTGCTCAAGGAAATAAGGGAGGACACAAACAGATGGAAAAATAGTCCATGCTCATGGTTAAGAAGAATTAATATTGTGAAAGTGACCATACTGTCCAAAGTAATTTATACATTCAATGCCATCCTCATCAAGCTATCATTTACCTTCTTCACAGAACTGGAAAAAAGCACTTTAAATTTCATATGGATCCATAAGTGAGCCCCCATAGCCAAGGCAATCCTAAGCAAAAAGACCAAAGCTGGAGGCATCACGCTACCTGACTTCAAACTTTACTACAAGGCTACTGTAATCAAAACAGCATGGTACTGGTACCAAAACAGAGAATATAGACCAATGGAACAGAACAGAGGCCTTGGAATAAACATCGCACATCTACAACCATCTGATCTTTGACAAACTTTACAAAAACAAGCAATGGGGAAAGGATTCCCTGTTTAATAAATGGTGTTGGGAAAACTGGAAAGCCAGAATCTACAGAAAACTAAAGCAGATTTAGAAGAAAAAATAAACCCATTCAAGAGTGGGAGAAAGATATGAACAGACACTTTTCAAAAGAAGACATTTACGAGGCCAAGAAACAGAAAAATTGCTCATCATTGGTCATTAAAGAAATGCAAATCAAAACCACATTGAGATACCATCTTACGCCAGTTAGAATGGTGGTCATTAAACAATCTGGAGACAACAGATGCTGGAGAGGATGTGGAGGAAAAGGAATACTTTTACACTGTTGCTGGAAGTGTAAATTAGTTCAACCATTGTGGAAGATGGTGTGGCGATTCCTCAAGGATGTAGATATAGAAATTCCATTTGACCCAGCAATCTCATTACTAGGTATATACCCAAAGGATTATAAATCTATTTTAAAGACACATTCACAGGTAAGTTCATTGCAGCACTATTTACAATAACAAAGACCTGGAACCAACCCAAATGCCTATCAGTAATATACTGGACAAAGAAAATGTGGCACATATACACCATGGAATATTATGCAGCCATAAAAAAAGAATGAGTTCATGGTCTTTGCAGGGACATGGATGAATCTGGAAACCATCATTCTCAGCAAACTGACACAAGAATAGAAAACCAAATACTGCATGTTCTCTCTCACAGGCAGGTGTTGAACAATGAGAACATATGACCACAGAGAGGGGATCATCACACACTGGGGTCTGTTGGAGAGGGTTTAAGGGAGAGACAGCAGGGGTTGGGGAGTGATAACATGGGAAGAAATGCCAAATATAGGTGATGGGGGGGATGGAGGCAGCAAACCACCTTGCCATGTATGTACCTATGCAACAATCCTGCAAGATCTGCACAAGTATCCCAGAACCTATAGTACAATAAAAAATAAATAAATAAATAATAAAGGACACACATAGTCTGAAAAAGAAAAGATTTTAAGAAACTCCATAAAAATAATAACCCAGATAGCAGGAGTAGGCACACTTATATCAGGTAAAATCGGCATTAAATTAAAAACTATCACATGAGACAACGACCATTTTATAAATAATGAATGACTCAATACTGGAAAATGTAACACATATAAATACATATATACTTCCATTAGAAAACCCAAATATTAGAAGTGTTGACTGAACCAAAGAAAGAAGTAGATAATATCATAAGAGTAATAACAGTAGAATTTAATGCCTCACTTTTTTTTTTCCTGAGACAAAGTTTCACTCAGATGCCCAGACTAGAGTGCAGTGTTGTTATCTTGGCTCATTGCAACCTCCGCCTCTTGGGTTTAAGCAATTCTCCTATCTTAGCCTCCTGAGCAGCTGGGATTAGAGTCTTCCACCGCCATGCCCAGCTAATTTTTATATTTTTAGTAGAGAGGGGGTTTTACTATGTTGGCCAGGCTGGTCTCCATCTGACCTCAGGTGATCCACCTGCCTCAGCCTCTCAAAGTGCTGGGATTAAAGGCCTGTAAGCCACTGTGCCCAGCCCTCAGTTTTAAGAATAGATTAACAATGATACAGAAGTTCAATAAGAAAATAGACAGCTTTAACAGTACTATAGCCCAAATATACACAGAATATTCCACCTAACATTATCAGAATGCAGATTCTTCTCAAGCACAAACAGCATATTTCACAAAATAAATCGCATTTTAGGTGAAAAAGTAAAGGTCAACATTTTTAAGGAGACTGAAATCATGTCAAATTTTTAAATACAACAAAAAGAAACTAGAAATTAATAACAGAAGAAAACTGAAAATATCATGAATATGTGAAAAATAAAGTAATCTTAATAAGTCAAACAAGCATTCAAAATGAAAATTTAACTATACAACATAGGGAGTTTGCTATCACCAAGACTGCTTTACAAGAAATGCTAAGGGGAGTTCTTCATACTGAATAAAAAGATGGATGGTAACGAATACTACAAACACAACTGAAAGTATAAAACTCACTGGTATAAGTAAGTAAACCGTCAAATTCTGAACACTCTAATACAACAATGGTACCTCACATATCTGTAGCATAAATGTTAAAAGACAAAATGATTAAAAATAATAATTATAATGTTACACGATATGCCAAGTAAAAAGATTTAAATTGTGACATCCAAAATTCAAATTGTTAAAGGAGTGAAATAAAATTGTAGAGGTGTTTTTTTTTTTTTTTTTTTTTGGCCGGTGGGGGGGAGTAGTGTTGTGTGCATGATCAAACTTAAGTGGTTCTCAAAAAAAAGTTGCCAAAAAACCTATTATAACTATTTTTTTTGCAAGCCTCAAAGCAAAACCTATAGTTGAAACACAAAAATAAAGAACAAAGAATATAAACATACAACTAAAGAAAATTGCATAGCTACAAAGGAAGACAGCAAGAGAGAAAAAAAGAACAAATAATCTACAAAACAACTAGAAAACAATAAAAACGGCAGTATAAGTCTTTACTTATCAACAGTTACCTTCAATGCAAATGGATTAAATTCTCCAGGCAAAAGTAATACATGGTTGGAGTAATGATATTAATAATAAGATCTAACAATATGCTGTCTAAAAAAAAAAATCCTTGCAACTGTAGGAACACACACAGACTGAAAGTGAAGGAGTGGAAAAGATACTGCAGGCAAATGGAAACCAAAAAAGAGCACAAGTAGCTCCCTTGTCTGTTTTTACAGTTTTTGGCTTACAGTCAATTTTTATCATAAACTATATGATAAAAATCATAGTTTTTTTTTTTAACAAAAACTATATGACAAAAATCGGCTGTAAGCCAAAAACTGTAAAAACAGATAAAGAAGATTTTATATAATGATAAAGGGGTCAATGCAGCAAGAAACTATAACAATTGTAAATATATTTGTACCCAACACTGGAGCATCTAAATATATAGAGAAAATATTAATAGATCTGAAGGGAGAGATAGATTGCAGTACAATAGCAGTACAGGACTGAAAAACCTTACTTCTAAGAATGGACAGATTATCCAGACAGAAAATCAACAAAGCAACATTATAACTGAACTGCCCTCTAGAACAAATAAACATAACAGATATATATGAAATGTTCCTTTCAACAGATACAAAATACCTATTCTTTTCAACTGTCCATGGAACATTCTGCAATATAGATCATATATCAGGCAGCAAATTGAGTCTTAACAAATATAAACAGATGGAAATCATATCAAGAGCTTCAGAAAATTTACAAATGTGAATTTTTATAGTCACCCACAAGATGCTTCTGAAGAACCAATGAAGAAATTAAAGGAGAAATTTACAAATTTTCTGAGACAAATGAAAATAAAAACACAAAACTCCAAAACTTATAGGGTAGGGCAAAAGCAGTTCTGAGAAAGATGTTTATAGCAACAAACATCTGCTTCAAAAAAAGAAAGATCTCAAATAAATAACCTAACTTGGCACCTCATAGAGTAGCAAAAAGAATAAACTAAGACCAAAGATAGTAGAAGGGTGTGAATCATAAACATCAGAATGGTAATAAATGAAATAAAGACTAGAAAGAAAATAGAAAAGATCAACAAAACTAAGAGATTGCTTTTGGAAAAGATAAATAAAATCAACAAACATTTTAGCTAGACAAGAAAAAAGAACAAAGACTAATAAACATTAATATATTCAGTAATGAAAAAGAGGGCATTATAATTGATACCACAGAATTACAATTGATCATAATAGACTATTAGGAACGATATAATATCACAAAATTGCATGATCCAGAGGAAATAGACAAATCTCTGACACCTGCAACCTACCAAGGTGAAATTATGAGAAAACAAATCTGAGCAGACCAATAATGAGTATGAAAATTAAATTAGTAACAAAAAGTTTTTCATCAAAGAAAAGCTCAAGACCTGATGGCATCACTGTTGAATTCTACTAAACATTTTAAAAATAAAAAATACCAATTCTTTTTAAACTCTTCCACAAAACTAAGGATCGGGTATTACTTCCAAATGTATTTAATAAGGCCAGAATTATCCCAATACAAAACTCAGAAAAATCCACTACAAAAAAAAAAAAAAAAAAAGGGATTCTAGGATAACATCCCTAATGATCATTGATGCAAATATCCTCAACAGAATACTAATAAATCAAATTCAACAGCGCATTGAAAAGATCATTCACCATGACCAAGTGGGGTTCAATACAGGGATGCAAGGATAGTTCAACATAAGCAAACCAATAAATATATCACATTAACAGAATGAAGGATTAAAAAAAACAAAACACTTGATCATCTCAATTGACACAGAAAAAGCACTGAATAAAGATCATCATTTGATAATAAAAACCCTTTACTATTAGAATAAAAAGGACATAACTCAACACCATATAGGTCATATATGACAAACTCACAGCTAACATTATATTCAATGCAGAAAAGTTGGAAGCTTTTCCTCTAAGATCCAGCACAAGACAAGGAAGCACACCCTCACCATTTCTATTCAACACAGTACTGCAAGTCCTAGCCAGAACAATTAGGAAAGAGAAAGAAATAAAATCCATTCAAGTTGTAAAGAAATAAGTTAAATGGGTGTTTTGGGTTTTGTTTTCTTTTGTTTTTGCAGGTGGCATGATCTTACATACAGAAAAACGTAAAGACTTCACCAAAAGAACTGTTAGAACTAATAAAAAATATTCAGTAAAGTTGAAGGAAATAAAATCAGCATACAAAACTCAGTAGCATTTCTATAAACTAACAACAAAATATATTAAAAAGAAATGTTTAAAAACTCAATTACAGTATTCAAAAAATATAAAATACTTATGAACAAATTTAACAAAAGGAGTGGAAGATCTCTACCTGGAAAATTGTAAAACATTGATAAAAAAAAAGTGAAGAAGACCCTGAATAAAGTAATCTTGATCAAAGAAGAACAAACCAGGATATATTACACTGTCTGACATCAAAATACACTACAAAGCTATAGTAACCAAAGCAGCATGCAGTGTGAGAATGGGCTAATACAAGTATTATACTGGCATAAAAACATGGAGCTGGCATAAAGAATAATTCATTTACAGCTATCTGATTTTCAAAAAATGTGACAAGAGCAAATCCTGTTATTTGCTCCTACATGGATAAAACTATAGAATATGATGCTAAATGTAATGAGCCAGGTACAGAAACATAAGTACAACTTGATCACACTCACATGTGGAATCTAAAAACGTGATGTCACTGAAATAAAGAGCAGAATGATGGTTTTCCAGGGACTGCGCAGTTGACTCAGTGGCTGGGCAGATGTTGCTCAAAGGAAACAAAATTTCAGTATGATAGCAATAAGTTCAAGAAATGTATTATACAACATAGCCACTATTCTTAGTAACAACATATTGTATCCTTAAAAAATGCTATGAGAGTGGATGTTAACTATTCTCATTAAAAATGATAATTTTGAGTTATGTGCATGTTAATTACCTGGATTTAGTCAGCTATGTATACATACATTGTGGAATGTGTGCATATATACATACATCCACAATGTATATATATTTCATATATACATGGAAGGTATACATATATCCACAATGCATACCTATTTTAAAACATCATACTGTACATGACAAACACTTATAATTTCATCTGCTAATTTAAAAAATAAAAGGAAAATATCAAAAGCAACACAAATGTATATAAAACATACCAAAATTAAGGGATGCAGCAATGTAGCACTAAAAGTGAAGTTTATAGTGATAAATAACTAAATTGAAAAAAAAAAAGAGAAAGATCCCCCCAAAAAAACAAAAAACTAACTTTATACCTCAATGAACTAGGAAAATAATAAGCTAAGCCCCAAGTTAGTTGAAGGAAATTATAAAAATTAGTGCAGAAACAAATAAAATAGAGAAGAGAAAAATAATAGAAGGAGGAGTCAATGGAACTAAGAGTTGGTTTTTTTAAAAGATAAAGTTAACAAAACTTTAGCTAGACCAACCAAAAAAAAGGGAAGACTAAAATAAATCAGAAATGAAGGTGGAGACATAACAACTGATGCTACATAAACAGGGTTATGAGAGACTGCTATGAAGAACCATATGCCAATAAATTAGATAATCTAGAAGAAATGGATAAATTCATTTAAAAAACTCTAACAAGGCTGAATCATGCAGAAATAGAAAATCTGAACAGATCTATAACTAGCATGATGATTGAATCAGTAATCAAACACCTTCCAACAAAGAAAAACCCAGGACTATGGCTTTAATGGAAGACTCTACCAAATGTTTGAAGCGTTAATGCCAATGCTTTTTTCAAACTCTTCCAAAATATTAAAAAGAAGGCTGAGGCTGGTGAATCACGAGGTCATGAGATCGAGACCATCCTGGTCAACATGGTGAAACCCCGTCTCTATTAAAAAAAAAAAAAAATACAAAAAATTAGCTGGGCGTGGTGGTGCGTTCCTGTAATCCCAGCTACTCAGGAGGTTGAGGCAGGAGAATTGCCTGAACCCAGGAGGTGAAGGTTGCAGTGAGCCAAGATAGCGCCATTGCACTCCAGCCTGGGTAACAAGAGCAAACTCCGTCTCAAAAAAAAAAAAAAAAAAAAAAAAAAAAAAAAAAAGAAAGAAAGAAAAGAAGGAAACAAAAAAAGAAAGAAAGAAAGAAAAGAAGGAAACACTTCCAAACTCATTTTATGTGCCCAGCATTACCCTGTTACCAAAGCCATACTTAAAGATACTACAGATGCTCCTCAACTTACTAAAGGGTTACATCCTGATAAACCCATTGTAAGTCAAAATATTAAGATGGAAATGTATTTAATACCCCCCAAATTTTATCATAAAGTTAGAAAATGGCAACTCAAACCATAAGTTTGGATATTCCTCAACTTACTATGGGGTTATTTCAGAATAAACCCATTGTCAAGTTGAAAAATCCTAAATTGAACCATTGTATATCAGGGACAATCTATACAAGAAAAGGAAACTACAGGCCAATATTCCCCATGAATATAGATATAAAAATACTCAACAAAATACTAGGAAACTAATTCAATGCCACATTAAAATTATCATACAAAATGACCAAGTGGGATTTATTCCTGAGATCCAAGAATGGCACAATGGGTTAACATATAAAATAAATCAATGAGATACACTATATGCTTTAGTTCATTTGGGCTGCTATAACAAAATAACACAACCTGGGTGGTTTATAAACAACTCTCATCTGAGTAGTCTAAGATCAAAGCATCAACAGAGTTTTTATCTGATGAGGCTCTGAGCCCCATGTACAGCTTATTTTCCCTGCATCCTCAAGTGGTGGAAGGAACTAGCTAGCTCTCTGGAATTTCTTTGATTAAAAACACTAATCCCAGTCATGATGGTAGAGCCCTTATGACATAATCACCTTCCAAAGACCCCATCTTCTAATGCCGTCATATTAGAGATTAGGTTTTAATGTATAAATCGGAATGATACAAATATTTATGCTATAGCACCACATTTAACTAATAAAGGGTAAAATTCACAAGATTATCTGAGTAGAGGAAAACAATATTTGACAAACTTCAATATCCTTTTATGATAAAAAAAACTCACTCAATACTAGAAATAAAAGGTATTATCTCAACATAATAAGGGCCATATATGAAAAGCCTATAGTTGACACCATACTCAATGATAAAAAACTGAAAACTTTCCATTTCAGATCAGAAACAAGGTAACAACACTCTCACCACTTTTACTCAACATAGTACAGGTAGTCCTAGCTAGGATACTTACTCAAGAAAAAGAATCAAAAGGCATCCAACTTGTAAAGTGAGAAATAAAATTATCTCTGCTTACAGGATACATGTTATTATAAATAGAAAATCAGAGAATCCACAAAAATGCTGTTATAAATAAAATATACATTCAACAAAGTTGCAGGATAGAAAATCAATATATAAATCATGGTTACAATTATATTCATTAACAATAAATAATTTTTAAAGATTTTTTTAAACATCTAATTTATAATAGCATAAAAAGGAAAAGAAGACATAAGAATGAAGGTAATCAAGAAAGCAAAAGAGTTGTACATTAAAAAGTATAAAACATCGCTGAAAGAAATTAAAGAAGACACAAATAAATGGAAAATATATCATGTTCATGGATTGGAAGATGTTGTTGAAATATCCATACCATCCAAAGCAATCTACAGATTTCAGTGTAATTCCTAGCAAAATACTAATGGCATTTTGCAAAAATAGAAAAATCAGTCCTACCATATATGTGGAATCGCAAGGCAACTCAAATAGTCAAAATGATCTTTATTTATTGCTAAATATTTGCAAACTCCATATCTGACAAAACTGGATGCCTCACACTTCTGGACTTCAAAATATATTACAAAATGACAGCAATCAAAGCTGTAAGGAACTGGCATAAAGGCAGGCAAATAGGCCAAAGCAACACAATAGAGAGCCCAGAAATAGACCCAGCCACATATAGTGAACTGACTTGTGGCAAGAGTAATACACAATAGGGAAATGATAGATAGTCTTTTTAACAAATACTGTTATGAAAACTTGATAGGATATCCAAATGTAACAGAATGAAATTGAAATCTCATCTTATAGCATACATAAAAATCAACTCGAAATTGATTAAAGACTTAAACATAAGACCTGAAGCTGTAAAACTACAAGAAGGAATCATAGAGAAATAGATTCGAGACATTGGACTTGACAATGCTTTCTTGGATATGAAACCAAAAGAATAGGCAGCAAAAGAAACTCAGATAAGTGAGATTTCATCAAACTAAAATGTTTCTGCACTGCAAAGGTAACAATTAACAGAGTTAAAAGGCAACCTATGAAATGGGAGAAAATATTTGCAAACTCTATATCTGACAAGGGTTTGTTATTCAATGTATATAAGAAATTCCAAAACCTCAACAGCAAAAGTAACAATCTGATTAAAATATTAGCAAAGGACTTGAACAGACATTTTTCCAAAGCAGGCATACAACTGGCCAACTGATATATTTAAAAAATGCTCAACATTGCTAATCATCAGAGAAATCCAAATCAAACACATAAGATATTGGTACACACCTATTAGATTGGTTATTGTGAAATAAGAGATAAGTGTTGGTAAGAATGTGCAAAACAGGAAACTCCTGTACACTGTTGGTGGAAATGTAAAATGGTAAAGCCACTGTGGAAAACAATATGGAATTTCTTCAAAAAACTAAAAAATATAACTACTAAATGGTCCAGCAACCATACTGCTGGATATCTAACTAAAAGAACTGAAATAAGTATCTCTTTGAACATACTTCCATGTTTTTTAGCACTATTCACAATAGCCAAGATGTGGATACACCCTAAATGTCCATCAAAGGATGAATGGATTTAAAAATGAGATATATACACATAATTGTATGTGACTATGTAAAATATACACATTATTCAGCCTTAATAAAGAAGGAAATCCTGCCATATGTGACAACATGGATGAACTTTGAGGGCATTATTTTATGTGGAATTAGCCTATCATAGAAAGACACATACTGTGTGAGTCCACTTACATGAGTTATCTAAGGTAGTCAAAAATCATAGAAGTAGAAAGTAGAATAGCAATTGTCAAGGACTAGGGGGAATGAATAATAAGGAATTGCTGTTCAATGGGTAAATTTAGTCATGCAAAACAAAAAAATCCCATAGGTCTTCTATATAACAATGTGCCTTTAATTAACAATACTGTAGACTAGGCTTAAAATTTTGTTAAAAGGGCAAATCTCATGTTACGCATTTTAATCATAAAAAAAAATAAATAAAAAACTAGCTTCAGCCTCTCGGGAGGCTGAGGCAGGAGAATCAATTGCACCTGGGAGGCAGAGGTTGAAGTGAGCCCTGATCAATAAATCAATCCATTGATCAATCTATATATATATCTGAAAATAAAACAAAAAATTACCAGTCACTTTCCTTTTGAATTCCATGCTGAGAATACGTAAGAAGAGGAGTATGGATCCAAGATGGCCAAAAAGGAACAGCTCTGGAGTGCAGTTCCCAGCAAGAACGATGCAGAGGGTGAGTGAACACCACATTTCCAAATGAATTTTTACTGCCCACAGACCAGGAGATTCCTGGGATGAAAAGCACCACGAGTTTCCAGAACGGCTGTTTCAGCCAGTGCAGCAGGTCTCCACACAAAAACTCACACAAATCTGGGTGGCTGTTTCAACTGGCACCTGCAATGCCTGGGAGACAGAGCCGCCCATTCAACTATAAAAAAGGGTGCTGAAACACAGAGCCAGGTGATCTGGCTCGGCAGGTCCCACCCCCACAAAGACCAGCAATCTGAAATGCCATAGATTGAGAGTTTCACAGCTAGCACAGCTGGATCCAGGACGGTCCAGCTCTGTGAGGGGAAGGACATCCACCATTACTGAGGTAGTCCACCGCTACTGAGGCTGTCCACCATTACCGAGGCATACTGCCATTACTATACCTCTGAAAACAAAACTGCAAGGAAGTTTGTACTGCAGCAGGAGAGAGCACATATCAGCTCAGCAATGCCTCTGTTGGCAGACTGTGACTAGGCTACCTCCTTGCTGGGCAGGGCATCTCTGAAGAGAAGCAGCAGCACATTAAAAAAGTAAAGCCCCACCTTCCTAGGACAGAGCACTTGGGAAAAAGGCAGTTATGAGTCCCACTGCAGCAGACTTAAACTTACCAGCCCATCACATTTGAATGGACCAACGGAGCTCCCAGCAGAGTAACTGAACTCTTATAAGGAACAGACTGTCTCCTCAGCTTCCCAATCCCCATATATCCAAAGAGACACCTCATAAAAAAGAGCTCAGGTTAATATCTGGTGTGTATCCTGGGACAAAAATAACAGGAGAAGAAACTGGCAGCAACCCTTACTATTCTGCAGCCACTGCAGGTGATCCCCAGGCAAGGAAGATCTGCAGTGGACCTCCAGAGGTCCTAGAGTAAAGGGGCCTGACTGTTAGAAGGAAAACTAAAAAAAAAAAAAGAAAGATATAACTTCAACATCAACAAAAAGGACATTCACTCAGAGATCCCATCCAAAAGTCACCAACTAAAAAGACCACAGGTAGATAAGTTTACAAAGATAGGAAGCAACCAGTGCAAAAAGGATAAAAACACCAAAAACCAGAACACCTCTCCTTCTCCAAGGGAACACAGCTCCTTATCACCAAGAAAACAAAGCTGGATGGAGAATGAGTTGATGAATTGGCAGAAACGGGCTTCAGAAGGTGGGTAATAACAAACTTTTCAGAGCTAAAAGAACATGTTCTAACCAAACACAAAGAAACTAAGAACCTTGTAAAAAGGTTTGACAAAATGCTAAGGAGAATAGAGAAGAATATAAATGACTTTAGGGAGCTGAAAAACACAACCCGAGAACTCCACAAAGCATACACAAGTTTCAATAGCTGAATTGACCAAGCAGAAGAAAGGATATCAGAGATTGAAGATCAACTCAATTAGAGAAAAAAGAGTAAAAAGAACAAAGCCTCCAAGAAATATGGGATTATGTGAAAAAACCTAATCTATGTTTGATAACTGTACCTAAATGGGACTGAGAATGAATCCAAGTTGGAAAACACTCTTCAGGACATTATCCAGGATAATTCTTTCTCAACCTAGCAAGACAGACCAATATTCAAGTCCAGGAAATACAGAGAACACCACAAAGATATTCCTCAAGAAAAGCAAACCCAAGGCACATAATTGTCAGATTCACCAGGGTTGAAATGAAGGAAAAAATGCTAAGGGCAGCCAGAAAGGAAGATCGAGTTACCCACAAAGGGAAGCCCATCAGACTCACAGCAGATCTCTGGGCAGAAACTATATAAGCCAGAAGAGAGTGGGGGCCAATATTCAACATCCTTAAAGAAAACAACTTTCAACCTAGAATTTCATATCCAGCCAAACTAAGCTTTATAAGTGAAGAAACAATAAAATCCTTTGCAAACAAGCAATTCAGAGATTTCATCACCACCAGGCCTGCCTTATAAGAGCTTCTCAAAGAAGCACTAAACATAGAAACAACCAGTATCAGCCACTCCAAAAATGTACCAAATGGTAAAAAGCATTGACACAATGAAGAAACTGTGTCAACTAACAGGCAAAACAACTAGGTAGCATCAAAATGGCAGGATCAAATTCATACATAACAATATTAACCTTAAATGGGTGAAATGTGCCAATCAAAAGACACAGACTGACAAATTGGAAAAACGTCAAAACCCGTCCATGTGCTGTATCCAGGAAACCCATCTCATGTGTAAGGACACACATAGGCTACAAATAAAGGGATGGAGGAAGATTTGTCAAGCAAATGGAAAGGAAAAAAAAAAAAAAAAACAGGAGTTGCAATCATAGTCTCTGATAAAATAGACTTTAAACCAACAAAAATCAAAAGAGACAAAGAAGGGCATTACATAATAGTAAAAGGATCAATGCAACAACAAGAGCTAAGGATCCTAAATATTTACACATCCAATACAGGAGCACCCAGATACATAAAGCAAGTTCTTAATGACCTACAAAGAGACAGATCTCACACAATAATATTGGGAGACTTTAACACTCTACTGTCAATGTTAAACAGATCAACAAGACAAAAAATTAACAAGGATATCCAGGACTTGAACTCAGATCTGGACCAAGCAAACTTTATATATATACATATAAAACTTTCCACCCCAAATCCACAGAATATACATTCTTCTCAGCACAACATTGCACCTACTCTAAAACTGACCACATAATTGGAAGTAAATCACTCCTCAGCAATTCAAAATAATGAAAATCATAACTGTCTCACAGACCAATATAATCAAATCAGAACTTAGAATTAAGAAACTAACTCAGAATCACACAACTTCTGGGAAACTGAACAACTGGCTCTTGAATGCTGACTGGATAAACAATGAAATGAAGGCAGAAATAAAGATGTTCTTTGAAATCAACGACATTGAAGACACAATTACCAGAATCTCTGGGACACATTTAAAGCAGTGTCTAGAGAGAAATCTACAGCTAAAAATGCCCACATGAGAAGAAAAGAAAGATCTAAAATCAACACCCTGTTGTCAAAATTGAAAGAGCTAGAGGAGCAAGATCAAAAAAACTCAAAAGCTAGCAGAAGACAAGAAATAACTAAGATCAGAGCAGAACTGAAGGAGACAGAGACACAAAAACCCCTTTAAAAAAATCAATAAATCCAGGAGCTCATTTATCAAAAAGATCAGCAAAATAGACCACTAGCCAGATTAATAAAAAAGAAAAGAGAGAAGAATCAAATAGATGCAATAATAACATGATAAAGGGGATATCACCAATTCCACAGAAATACAAACCATCATCAGATATTACTACAAACAACTCTATGCACATAAACCAGTAAACCTGGAATAAATGGATACATTCCTGGACACTGGCACCCCACCAAGCCTAAACCAGGAAGAAACTGAAACTCGGAATAGACCAATAACAAGGGCTGAAGTTGAGGCAGCAATTAATAGCCTACCAACCAAAAACAGCCCAGGTCCAGATGGGTTCACAGCTGAATTCCAACCAGACATGCAAAGAGGAGCTGGTACCATTCCATCTGAAACTATTCCAAACAATCCAAAAAAGAGAGACTCCTTCCCAAATCATTTTATGAGACCAGTGTCATCCTGATATCAAAACCTGGCAGAGATTCACTAAAAAAGAAAACTTAGGCCAATATTCATGATGAACATAGATGTAAAATCTTCAATAAAACACTGGTAAACCAATTGCAACCATACATCCAAAAACTTATCATGATCAAGTAGGCTTCATCTCAGGGATGCAAGGCTGGTTCAACACATACAAGTCTATAAACATAATCCACCACATAAACAGAACCAAAGACAAAAACCACATGATCATATCAATAGATGCAGAGAAGGCCTTCCACAAAATTGAACAGCCATTTATGCTAAAAATTCTCAATAAACTGGGTATCGATGGAATGTATCTCAAAATAATAAAAGCTATTTATGACAAATCTGCAGCCAGTATCATACTGAATGGGCAAAAACTGGAAGCATTCCCTTTGAAATCTGGCACTAGACAAGGATGCCCTCTCTCACCATTCATATTCAATATAGTATTGGAAGTTCTAGCCAGAGCAATCAGGCAAGAAAAAGAAATAAAGGGTATTCAATTAGGAAAAGAGGAAGTCAAATTGTCTCTATTTGCAGACAACATGATTGTATATCTAGAAGACCCCATTGTCTCCGCCCAAAATCTCCTGAAACTGATAAGCAACTTCAGCAAGTCTCAGGATACAAAATCAATGTGCAGAAAACACAAGCATTCCTACACAATAATAGACTAAAAGAGAGCCAAATCAAGAACAAACTGTCATTCACAATTGCTACAAAGAGAATAAAATACCTAGGAATACAGTTAACAAAGGATGTGAAGGACCTCTTCAAGCAGAACTACAAACCACTGATCAAGGAAATAAGGGAGGACACAAACAGATAAGAAAATATTCCATGCTCATGAGTAGGAAGAATCAATATCATGAAAATGGCTATACTGCCCAAAGTAATTTATAGATTCAATTCTAACCCCATCAAGCTACCTATGACCCTCTTCACAGAACTGGAAAAAACCACCTTAAACTTCATGTGGAACCAAAAGAGAGCCCGCATAGCCAAGACAATTCTAAACAAAAAGAACAAAGCTGGAGACATCACACTACCTGACTTCAAACTATCCTACAAGGATACAGTAATAAAAACAGCATGGTACTGGTACCAAAACAGAGATATAGATCAATGGAACAGAACAGAGGCCTTGGAATAAACATCACACATCTACAACCCTCTGATCATTGACAAAAACAAGAATGGGGAAAGGATTCCCTGTTTAATAAATGTTGTTGGGAAAACTGACTAGCTATGTGCAGAAAGCAGAAACTGGACACCTTCCTGATGACTTACAGTAAAATTAACTCCAGATGGATTAAAGATTAAACATAAGACCTAACATCATAAAAACCCTAGAAGAAAGCCTAGGGAAAACGATTCAGACATAGGCATAGGCAAGGATTTCATGATTAAAACACCAAAAGCAACTGACACAAGAACAGAAAATCAAACACCATATATTCTCACTCATAGGTGGGTGTTGAACAATGAGAACACATGGACACAGGGAGGGAAGCACTACACACTGGGGTCCATTGGGGGGAAATGGGGCAGGGGCGGGGGGGTGGGAAGGTGGGAAGAGATAGCATGGGGAGAAATGACAGATACAGGTGAGGGGACGGAAGGCAGCAAACCACACTGCCAAGTGTGTACCTATGCAACAATCTTGCATGTTCATCACATGTAGCCCAAAACCTAAAATGCAATAAAAAATAAAAAAATAAAAAAATAAATAAATAAAAAAAAAAAAAAAAAAAACAAACAAACAAATAAATAAATAAATAAATAAAACACCAAAAGCATTGGCAACAAAAGCCAAGATAGACAAATAGGATTTAATTAAATTCCAGAACTTCTATACAGCAAAAGAAACAATCATTAGAGTGAATCTGTATCCAACAGAATGGCAAAAAGATTTTGCAATCTACCCATCTGAAAAAGGGCTAATATCCAGAATCTACAAAGAACTAAAACTGATTTAAAAGAAAAAAACAAACTCATTCAAAAGTGGGTGAAGGGCATGAACAGACACTTTTCAAAAGAAGGCACATATGCAGCCAACAAACATGAAAAAATGCTCATCATCACTTGTTATGAGAGAAATGCAAATCAAAATCACATTAAGATACCATCTCACGCCAATTAGAATGGCAATCATTAAAAAATCTGGAGACAACACATGCTGGAGAGCATGTGGAGAAGTAGGAACACTTTTACACTGTTGGTGGGAGTGTAAATTAATGCAATTGTGGAAGACAGTGTGGCAATTCCTCAAGGACCTAGAAATAGAAATTCCATTTGACCCAGCAATCCCATTACTGGGTAATATCCAAAGGGTTAGAAATCGTTCTACTATAAGGACACTTGCACACGAATGTTCACTGAAGCACTGTTTACAATAGCAAAGACCTGGAACCAACCCAAATGCCCATCAATGATAGACTGGACAGGAAAAATGTGGCACATATACACCATGGAATACTATACAGCCATCAAAATGATGAGTTCGTGTCCTTTGTAGGGATATGGATGAACCTGGAAACCATCACTCTCAGCAAACTGACACAAGAACAGAAAATCAAACACCACATGTTCTCACTCATAGGTGAATGTTGAACAATGAGAATTCATGGACACAGAGAATAGAACATCACACACTGGGGTCTCTTGGAGGCAATAGGGGAAGGACAGTGGCAGGTAGGGAGGTTGGGGAGGGATAACATGGGGAGAAATGCCAGATATAGATAATGGGGGGATGGAGGCAGGAAACCACATTGCCATGTATGTACCTATGCAACAATCCTGCATGTTCTGTTTTGCACATGTACCCCAGAACCTAAATTGCAATTAAAAAAATACATATATATATATACATATATAATATACATATATAATATATATATACATATATAATATACATATATAATATATATATATACATATATAATATATATTATATATATATATATATAAATATATATACAAAGGAATTTGTGGGAAAAAAAAGGCTATTTAAAAAGTTTTTAAATCCAGCAAAAACAAAGAAAAAAATATATATAACAAGCAGTGAGATATATGCTTGTAAAACAGTTTCCCTTGGTATAATACATCTCTTAAAATGTCAGTAATACATATATATATATATATATATATATATATATATATATATATATACACTAAATAATAATCACTTTTTGGTTACCAGACTTTAAACTTAACACTAGAAAAATAATTTTCACTTTCAATAATTACAGTTGTTTAGACAGATTACTCAGAATCTGAAATCCTTTTATAGCTAGAGATTGTAGATTTCTCATCTGACAGGCAAATTTGACTTCACATTTTCTATTAGTTGAGATCTTTATAATATGTCGTTAACCTTTGTATCCCCACGCTTTTTAGATAAAACTAAACTTCAGAAGTAACAATACTGAACCACAAACCTGCAGAAAAGAGCACTTTCAACCTTTCTCTTACATATGCTGTTTCTCTGCAACATAGACTATTTAAGAATGCAGATTAATGATTTGAAATCACATTTCAGTTATCTGTTGATACAATATAGTATGCTGTAACTTTATCATATATAATATGAACTATTATTAATCTGTTTTTTTTTTCTTGATTAGATACTTAAAAAGATACAAGTAGGATGGAGGTATAGGCCATATCATGTCAAATGGTAGTTATTTATATAGATGTTCTATGCAGGTTATCCAGAGACCAAATTAAAGGAACCAACTACCAAGTGAGAGTTAGGAATACTAAACTTTTTTGTTTCAGTGGAGAGACTCATCTAGGTTACATTAAGTAGTGCTAGTCTAGTGGAAGACCATAGACAGGAATATTTCAGCCACTTCTTACAAGAATCCTCGAAAGATTGATCAAGTCAGAATTGAAGGACAATAAAGTGCCTTGAGCTAGGGGGATCTAACAGCACTGGAAGTCTGAAGACTGACCACTAGGAAGTCTCTGAACCAGAACTTGGAAGTCTGAAAACTAGGTTATCTTGCCATCCTTGAGCAAGTGGCAGCCTGATGAACTTGACTCTGGAACTCTTTATACCTCTCAGCCATTTTGGAATGTACACTTTTTTCTGCTTTCTCATCTATAATATTATTACCCCATTTCTCCAGTCCAGCTTTATGCAAAATAGGATCTGGTTATCCAGAGGATAAGTATCTTCCACTTTATGGAGAGCCTTGAAATACGTCATAAGGTACTGTTCAATAGAGAGGTCACCTAGAGACGAGTGCCAACTCCCTGGGTCCAAAAGCGGGAGTCAGAGTGTGAGGTTTGTTATGTGGAAGAAGTCCCTTAGAGAAGGCTGTGGGTGAGAACTGTTCGAAAATTAATGTTGCTGGGCTGAGTGGTAGCCATTCTGTCATCGACACCTGGGCAAGGCCAAGTGGGGAAGATAATACGAGAAAAGTTTATAGCCAGTAAATAAGCATGTTGAACTGAAAGAGCTACAGAGTAGAACACATGGGAGTTTGAAGTTAAAAAAAATCAAGGGTCAAGTGAGATAAGAGAAGGGGGAAAAACAGTAAAGATTTAAATAAATGCTACAGGTTGAAGGCTAATTGGTATGACTCCCCCAACACTAGGCTCCATCTGCCTATTTTTCCTATGTATATATTTTGGACTTTTAAACATATTCACTACAGAAAGTATAAAAATATTTGAATCTAAATTAGGCTTACCCACTCATTTATAGACTATAAACATGACAGTGTGAGCATAACCTCAATTATTATTTACATGCTCAGAATGTAATTGGTTCCAATAAAAGTTTTAGTCTCTGACCCACTCCCAACTTTTAACTGTGTTTACTCTGGTAGTATGGGTAATTGTGAGGGGGATTGGCTGGGAGGAGGTAGAGATTAACCCTTTTATTATTTATATATTCATTAAATAGTGACGTATGATTTTTTAGTGTTTTTTTTTTTTTTTTTTCAAATAATTAAAAAAAAATCACCAGATTTTAACTAGTAGCCTTTCTGGATATGGGTATAATTTTTGAGTATGCATTTACATATGAATATGTAATATTAAAATTATTTTAAGCAAAAATTCTATGGTGGAATATGGAAGTTCTTCCTCTACCATGTGAGGAAAGAAACAGATATGCCATTGCTATAAATATAAAGCACAGAAAAAGGGACAAGAAGTATAACATTGCCAATGAAAGATGAAAAGAGAAAGAAAATATATGAAGCTCATTTAAATACAAACAGGCTTTACAAAAATCTTTGTAAAAATTATGTTTAAAATTGTTGAAATTAGTAAAATATTTTTACATTTTAAATGTTTTAATCTTTTTATAACCAAGAAAAAATATGGAACCACAGAACAATTTTTTAATGGAGTTTGAGGAAGTACATACTTGGTTAATTTTATGCTATTTTAGTGGTCTAATTCTTAATCAGGCAAATCAAATGTGCATATTATAAGCTGATTTGAACAGGGGTTCTGGGTTCTGAAAATAGCTAACTACAACCCTAGAGAAATTATAAATTGTTTTACTTGAATAATTGCTTTGAAAAGATTAATTTTTATCTTCTATTTTCATTTAGCCAAAATATACTATTTAATGTTGGACCACACCTAAACTGAACACTGCAGAGATAATTAAGTTTTGCTAAGTAAAAGGAAGGACATAGCCAAAACTACTTTTTCTTATAGCTGAAACAAAATTTTTGAAATTAGCAGATAATTGCTATGTTCTTAAGAAAAGATAATTCATTGTTCCTCCTAAATTTCAAGTTATTTATAGAACAGATTCTTATTAACATTTATCATAACTGATAAAAGATTATTCAATGTATAAATACCATTTGAAGACATCAAATTTACATTTAACTCAATACATTTTTATGAAGAAATGCTCTTACTACTTAGATCTTCTATAAAATCATTATATATGATTATTAAAAGCCAGATGTTTACAAAACAATACAAAAGATCTGTAGCGAAGTTGAAACAAAAAGATGAATTACCACTTTAGTCCAGCAGTTCTGATACTTAACAGAATGTAATAATCTTTCAAATGCTGAAGATTAAAAAGAAGGAGGTAGAGAAAGAAATTTGGTTTTGCCTTATCTGCAACCCTCCTCCCTTAAAAATTGCTTCTGGTTAGAATTATTGTGAATTTGTAGCTGAAAATCATGCTGAAAAATATAGACCTTTGTAGCTGCCTTCTAAATGGAACTCAAATACAATTCAGGTCATCTGGCAGGCATAACCCACTTCCAGGTAGTAGAAAATGTTGAGGAATAAGAGCAAAAGGAACAGACACGATAGCAGAGGAGGAGTGAGTATTTTGGAGAGGCACTACCTGCTTAACAATTACTTGCTAACAGCAGAGTCTCAAACCATCTTGGAGGCTTTTGCTATTATGGTCCAGACACAGCCTGGAATTCCAGTGAGTCTGGAAACATAAAGAGAAAAAGCCAGTAACTGGAGTGAGATTGGACAAGATAAAGTGTTTCCTACGGACCCCACAGAAAATTTGGAGACTCTTCCACCAACTCTCACTGTTAATGTGTTTTAGTTCCCTTGCATGTCACTAAATAGGTTTAGTTACAATATTTAGCATCAAATTTTATTCAGTGGCCCTGATATCTGACTAAGTATCACATGGGGATTGAATAAACCGACACACCCTTGTCTCATAGTCAAATTCCTATGAAAGTATCATATATAAACTTGTGAATGCTCAGAAAAAAATTTTTACCCAGATTCTACATTTTATGCATATCTGAAGATATAAAAGTGAGACCACATGAAAACAGTTAAGTAGCTCACAGCCACAGAGTTCATCAGTCTTTTGTCAGAAGGTAGGACTCTGTATCTGTCCCTGGGCAATGCACCATCACCCCCATCAGACATGGGCCTCTAAAACACAAGCTCTGCCTTCTGAGGTCAGTGCACACAGACCTGGTGTATCTCTTACTTACACATCAATCTTTTAGAAGAGCTGCAGTTACCCCCCCACCTGAGAGGAGTGGTCATCCCCAGCCAAAGGCAACTTGTGAAGACTGAGTGCCCCGTAATCCTTGGTAATAGCTGTACAGAATTTTTGGCAACTATCTGACCAGAATAATACACCAAGCTGCCCACATACACTGTTCCTCTCGGTCAGCAGCAAGCAATAAACATTTCTCATGCTCTGCGATCTCCTTTTTCTTCATCATTACACACATTATTTTCTCTTTCCCACTCTTTGAACAAATTAGTTCCTTTATTCTCCAATTTTAAGTTTCATGTCATGATTTAAAAAAACTCTCTTGTTCTGTCTTCACCAAATACTTGTTTCACCACTGTGTCTTAATTGAACCCAGTCTCCACAGCTTCAGAACAAAAATTCCTGTAGCCCACTAGTTTCAGTGTAATGAAGTAAGACCTGTTCTTTGCCAGTGCTATCCTCAGCCCTTAGTTATCCACCTTCTTATAAAAACAGCTCATCCTTAGAAGCCCTTGCCTTTCAGTTGTCCCAAAGGGCCTTGGCTCTTCCTAATGAAGATTTACAAACTAGAAAAATGGTCGATCTTTTCATGCTAGTAGCTGCAATAATACTGAATGACTATAGTGTCCCTGAGAATGTCTAATCCCATCGTTTTCCTTCTTGCATCCTTGATCTCCTCACTTCTAATGAACTTAATCTTTAGTCTGCACTGAATACCCACTCATATTGCCACAGCAAAACCTAGTCAAAATCCAGAACTGCTTTATCTCTGAGAAACTAAATTCATTGATTCCACTCTAACTATAATGTGACTCTCACATAGTCTTTTCCACTATATCTATTTTTCAGATTCCTAAAACGAAAACCTTATTTCTTCTAGTTTTCCTGAACCCATGAAAAGCTTTCCTGCTTCACTTCATTATCTATCTTGCTTGAGTTGTGTGACTCATCTTTTCAGACTACTGTCTTCAAAATCCAGCTTCATTACCCCATTACCTTCCGTCGCTCTAGGCCAGAAACATCAAGAACTTGAAACAAGTCAAGCATCTGTTCTTGCCAGAAAAAATCACACAGCCATACAGATTAATGCCACCAATTCACTGTTGCTAGCTTCAACAGCTCTCTCCCCAGCCATCTAATTACTATCATCTCCCCTATTTGTTGTTCAAACTTTTTTCTCTGCTAAGAGTTGTGATCCTGACTATCGCTCTTTACAATTTCAGCATTTGGCTGTGCTTCCTCTGCATAGAGAAAACAGAAGTACACCACATTCTTGCCTCCTTTTCTCTATGTACCTCTAAGAATTGCCCCTTCTCCAATCTAAAATTAGTTCTCTTCTTGTGAATCTTCAGTTTCTCCCTCTCCCTGCGCATATGCAAGAAAACCTAATCAAGCCTACCACATAAAAGGTAGGGAGCATATACCTTAAGATACCTCTGTAACCCTATTTTAATATTTAAAAGTAAAATATCCCCGGAAATACATTTATACTTCACAGCCCCACCACCCTTGTATTTTCCATCTTCCAGACACAAACCCATCCACTGCTCTGAAGAATATGAAATGGCTCCCAAGAATGGCTTTTCAAGACTAAATCCACTAGGATTTCCTATTTCTTACTTGACCTCTTAGTGGCTTTTGACCACTTTTGACCACCTGTTTCTTCAGTATATTCTCTCAGTTTCTAGGACAACACGCTCTCCTATTTTACTGCCTTCCTCTTCTTTACTGCTGTTTGTTAGGCTCTTCTTATTCTGTTCATGACTTGGCGAGGTTCGGATTCTTGTTCCATGTCTGCTTCAACATTACAATGTTCTTCTGTTGTAGTGATGTGATTTCATCCATAGCTTAAATTAACTATATACTTCCAAAGAGCTATTCTAAGGCTGATCTCCTTTCAGAACTCCTTTTCTTTATAAACAACTTTCTATAGCTTCACTGATAATCTTCAAACACACCCAGTACAGTCTTAACCGAACACCTCTTCCCATTTGTTTTTTTGTAATTCTTAGTAAGAATTTACCGAATTGCTCAATCTTGAATTCTAGCCATGATCTTTAGCTTTTCTTACTCATCCTTAAACCATATTTCATCAATAACCAACGGTTCCATCACCTACATATCATTTATGTACATATACCCTAGTTCAGGCCTCATTAATTCTTCCATAAATTACTGGCAGACGACTACACTTGTAAGTGATTATCTGTTCAATGTATACCCTCTGAGGTGACCCCAAAAATATTTTAAAAATGAAAATCTGATTCAAGCACTCCTTTTCCTAAAATGCTTAACTGCTCCTCAGTTTATCTTCTGGATAAACCCAAGCTCCAAGATGCTACTCATGGCTCTTCTTTAAATGGCACTCCTTACCACTTCAGAATCATGTCTTATCTACTCCTCCACAACCCTGTTGCTATGCTGCGCCTGGAGCAAAGATAAATTACTTTCTTTCTTCAGATTGTAACAGTTCCCATACCCCTTGTCTCCACACGAGATTCCTAAGATAGAAGGCCTGATCTATCACCTGATTACTGTTTTCTTAACCTTGGATTTGATACTATTTCTACCAGAATTCATCATGGAGCACTCATCTCATGGACATCTAAATCCAGATTAATGCATTAAGGTATCAGTCCTATTCCATAGGATACTATTTAGAGCAGGCGTCCCCAAACTATGGCCCGTGGGCTGCATGTGGTCCCCTGAGGCCATTTATCTGGTCCCCCACTGAACTTCAGGAAGGGGCACCTCTTTCATTGGTGGTCAGTGAGAGGAGCACAGTATGTGGTGGCCCTCCAATGGTCTGAGGGACAGTGAACTGGCTATAGGATACTATTTAGAGGGATAGATATGTAGAATTATAATACTATAGTATTATAGAGGGATACGCTCAATAATTGATTAACAATAGTATATATTTCTAATGGAGTCACTTGCTTGTTTTAGTCACCTGATGTGATTGAAGGTTTCTGAAAGATGTCATATATGTCCATCATAGTTATCTCCATGTGCTAGAAATGAGCTTCTATGATTAATTATCAGTTATTGAAAGTATGAATGTGTGGAAGCTAAAGCAACTACATCTTGGAAGCTAATCTGCCATGTTGGTTTAACTGATTACCTCTGGAAAGATCTCTAAGATTTCCAATTTATCTGTTGTTCCTTGTGTAAGAGCAGGACGAACCATATATCCTTCCCTTAAGTCAAACAGCATTGATGTTATCATATGTCAGTTATCCTACAAATCTTATGGACCACTTCTTTACCTAGGGTAACAAGCCCTGACTCTGGACCATCATGGTACAGGGATCCACCATCTTGTCTCACTGCCATGTGAAACACATGTGGCTTCTGTTCATAGGTTCCATTAAATGCTTCTAAGAAACTGGATTTGTCAAACTCTTTCTTCAGCCTCACAGCTTCCTTGGACCTGGAGGTAGATTTAAATAGACCTGCCTATCTTGAAACAAAATGAAGTTGTGGATAAATTAATTAATTAATTATCTAAAGAGATGGATTCTGATTGTTTGGCAAAGTGATGTCCAGCATACTATATGATGACCACTGCCCAGGTGATGGATGCTTTTGGTTCAGTCATCCAATACCAGTTCAAACATCTGTGTGAAAAGTAATAAGATCATATGGTACAAGCAGGCATATTAAGCCTGAAGAGTCACCAGAAGAAAGTAATAGGCCTAAGTATTGTTCACATTTAAAAGCTTCTTAAAAGAGAACAATATAACTTACAAGTACCTCGCTTTCTCTGCCAGAGGCATAGAGGCCTGCCAAATGCATTGAGGATTCCATTTAGAAGTCCATTTTTCTAAGAAGCACTTTTTAATCTTCATTCCCCAATATTACAAGAGGGTAGCTCTCATGGAGATTTGATGTGTTTTTGTTTATTTCTACATCATGAGCTGTTTAGGAGAATAGACTTAAACATTTCTCCGTGCCTGGCACTGTTTCTGAATAATAGTATATGTTTAATGACTCCACATTGAATGAAGAAATATATGCTTACATGAATAAACAAATTCCTAAATCAAATCTCATTAAAAGCTTAAAAGATCTCAATAAATTTATTTTTTACTATTTTAAAAATAAATTTAAATACATATACATCTAGAAGACAGGCAGATGACCATTTTACTGGTCCACTGACACACTTAATTTTTCAAAATGTACAGGAGTCTCCAAATTATTTTTATTATAATCAATTGCTGGAATATAATCAATTTGATTTTCAGCATGGTGTACTGCACAGAATAAGTGCAAAACATGCTTATTGAGTTAAATTAATTGAATGGTAGAAGTACCTTGAATTTGATTTAAATACATCATCCCCATCCACATGAGATTACTGAGGAAGAAGACTAAATCCTACAATGCTGGGTTTTTCTTATCCTATTAATTGATCCAGGTCATAAATCATAAACTTGTACAAGAATCCAAACCTTAGACACTTTTTGTTTTTGATATATTAACAAATGAAAGGAATTTCCCTCCCCTATAAAAAAGTTCTTAGTGAATTAATAACTCAAGTCTCTGTTATTTCTTGAAATTGTAAACCAAAATGAGAATAAATAACAATTCTTCAGAATCAACATGAAATAATAATTGCTTTTTGGAATATGTTATTCCTTAACAAACTGATAGAGTTGCCATCTACAACAGTACCACTAATCTATTAAAAAAATAATATGGCTTTCCAATTTAAATATATTTGGTGACAGATGGTCAGAATCTTTTTTTTTTAACTTAGTGGACCATAACGTATAAAAACTGAACTGTATGTAGACTTTTTCTTTTTCACCCATTAGCAGAAAGGTTCATGAGGAACAGATGTCTTTTTCTCCTGATTAAAGTAAAAGACATTTTTTAACATGTTTTGAAATGCATTTTATATGAAAATGTTCTAAGAATATAATATTGGATATGCTAACGGATCCTTCAATATCAACACTTGCACAGAACTTACTCCTCTAAATATCCTTAAATATCCATTTTCTATAAAATAAATCCTATGAAATAAAGATGCCAAATGGTGTGATGTTGTCTTTTATCCACCTTTTCCTTGTAATTATTATGAAGTGTTTACAACCTGGAGAGCTTTTGAAATGCAAATTAGGATCTAACTAAAGAAGCCAGTTCTGCTGTTTGAAATACTGCTACTTCTTGAAAATCTATTTCTTTATCCCCTTCTAAATTTGCCCCAATGCCAGTATCATTTATCAGAATCATAATCATCTTTTTATATCCTGGAGTCCCTCTTTTCTCTCAGTTTCATAGAGCAATAGTTAGCAATTATGTTTTCCAGCAGGGATTTGAAATGGTCATTACTGCTCAGTGCCTGGCTCCCCTGAGAGACGGCCTGTAGACAGGTCTCCCAAAATTCCTGAGAGATAGCAAATCTGCTTATCTGGACCATTTCTGCTCAGACCTTTGGCGTTGTTAAATTCTTCATGTTCTCCATATAACCCTGAGGATGATGCCATAAAGTTTAAACTGTAATTCTTGGTCACAGAGCCTTGTTCTTATTGTATTTTAGACGAAATTTTGGAAATAACTGGTTATACAGTTGACACTGCCTCAATTTTCGCTCCATGCTTTCAAAACTGGACCCCTGCCCTATTTCCTTCCTGTTGGATCTCTTTTAGTTCTCAAAATCCAACACGGAAATTATTTTTTGTTCATGCCCTCTCCAATCGTCATGTCTATACTGTTTTTCACCTTTGACTTTGCTATTCTTTCCAATTCCTCCTCATTTTAGAAACAGGCCCCATTTCTCCCAGCATTCCACATGGCATTAAATCCAACCTGCTCATGGGAGCTTAAATTGATTAAAACAAACAAAAGCCGGGCGCGGTGGCTGAAGCCTGTAATCCCAGCACTTTGGGAGGCCGAGGCGGGTGGATCACGAGGTCGAGAGATCGAGACCATCCTGGTCAACATGGTGAAACCCCGTCTCTACTAAAAACACAAAAAAGTAGCTGGGCATGGTGGTGCGTGCCTGTAATCCCAGCTACTCAGGAGGCTGAGGCAGGAGAATTGCCTGAACCCAGGAGGCGGAGGTTGCGGTGAGCCGAGATCGCGCCATTGCACTCCAGCCTGGGTAACAAGAGCGAAACTCCGTCTCAAAAAAAAAAAAAAAAAAAAAAAAAAAAAAACCAAAAAAAAACAAACAAAAATCTTGCTTCAGGTTATTTTTAAATTCACAATAATTTTATAATTGCATTATTTCCTTGATAACCTTTGTGAATTTCATTTACTTTTAAGATAGTAATAAACACAAAAACTAGTTAAAAAATAAAAACTTTGCAATATGTCCATATATGTTTAAAGGGGCATAATAATACATTTCAATTTTGTCTGACTTATTACTGCATATATAGACAGAGCCCATTGGAATGGTAGTTCAATCAATACCTGATATTCCTAAAATGTTCTGTAAATATTTTTTTGAATTAATATAGCATTTTTTCTTTAAATTCAAGATCACATTGAATATAAGAGTTTTAAAAGGAGGGGGAAAAAACTAGCTGGTAGGGCACGATTTATCCCTATATAGATGATAATCCCTGTAAGGAAGTATAATTATGATCTTGCGTAGTTTGAAAATCAGCTTTCTTCCCACTCTGAAGCCTGTTTTGCTTTTGGTGTTCTGCAGTTATACATAGCAACAAAGCAACACTGTTTTCGTAACCTGAGTTTCAGTCTGGACCTTTTTAGCATTCTTCAGACAGAATAATGTCAAGGTAAAATCAAAGCTTTGGTTTAATTCTTGCAAGTGCAAGTACTAACAACTACATTATAACTTGTTCATCTATCTTGAGAATGTCAAGTTTCTTTTGACATCAATTTAACTACCATTACAACTTTGGAATGCAATAATCTCACACAAAAATACCCCACTGTTTTATAGTACAGGAAATATATAAATGCATTTGTGCCTAAATCTCCTACATATTAATAAGCTTAAACTTTTCTCCCCCTACCCCCCTCTGCCCACAATAAGGAAGTTGCTCACATACTTCTCAACACAATGTGTTCTTTTCAGGAGCATCAGGGCAGCTAAAGAGCAGGCAATAAAGCCCATTCATTTGAAATACTAAAAGGAATTCAGTACTTTATTCACTGTATTTTAGTATGTTTGCCATTTGTGTACTTATTGGCATCACTATGAAATCAATTGGAGATTCTCTTCAATTTCTCATTATATAAAACTACATATGGGGGAAATGGCTCTATCTATACATGCAGTAAAAAGTTAGAATTTGAGAAAATTAAAATGTATAATTATGCCCCAGGAAAAAAATACAAAGATACAATGAAATATCGAGATATCAAGGTGAGTGAGGCAATTTTTTTTTTGAGAGGGAGTTTTACTTTTGTTGTCCAGGCTGGACTGCAGTGGTGCAATCTTGCCTTGCTGAAACCTCTGCCAGTGAAGTGATCTTGTCTCACTGCAACCTCTGCCTCCTGGGTTCAAGCAGTTCTCCTGCCTTAGCCTCCTGAATAGCTGAGATTACAGGCACCTGCCATGACACCTGGCTAATTTTTTGTATTTTTAGTAGAGACAGGGTTTCATCATGTTGGCCAGACTTGAACTCCTGACCTCCCACCTTGGCCTCCTAAAGTACAGGGATTACAGGTAATCTACCTGTCCTGGTCTCCTAAAGTACAGGGATTACAGGCATGAGCCACCATGCCTGGCCAGATTTTTTTTAAAACTTCACTTCGTGTGCTTATTTAATGCTTTAGGAATAAGTCAAATCCACCCAAGATAATGTGATTCTCACACAATGCCAGGACAATTATTTGTTACCATTATTTTATGGAAGTTCATTTTAAAAACCATATATAGAAATATAAACAAAGCAAAATAACCAGAAAAACCCTGACAAAAGACAAGTAATGAGGGGCTATGCAGAGTATTAGCTACAAATGGTCCTAATGCATTTAAGTAGATTCTCAATTTGACTAAAAATAAAGAAATATGAATTAAAAGTACTCTCAGAGATAATATTTTACCTTTTATTTGGCAGTTCAAAAGCTTAACTATACACTTTGTTGGTGACACTGAGAAAAATAGTCACTCTGATACAGAGGATTACAAATTGGTGCAGCCTTATGGAGGAGTAATTGGCAGTAGTATCTACCAAAATTAGATAGTCATTTGTCTTTGACCCAGAAATCCCACATCTAGAAATTCACACTTGAAACCATCAGAGAAAGCAACTTGGAAAGTGGTACCACCCACAAGTTGATACCACCCACAGCTGAAATCCACTGAACTAAGCTAAGCTAGCAAACAAACATCATTGCCTCAACACGCAAAAGAGGGGCCCTAGAAAGAGCAGGTAGGTCCTAGCAACCCAGGGCCTCCTTTCTACATCAAGGAGGGGAGCCAAAGGAGGTCAACTATGGCCATGGCCTTTTAACAGTGACCCATTTCACTCCATCTAACACCACAGCAAGTAAAGATGGCCAGAACCATATTCTAAAGTTTAAATGATCAGATTAGATTTTCCTTCCTAGAAAAGGCAAGAGAGAGGTGGAAAAGGAGACTAGCAAAATACTAAATGCTTTCTACCCCCGTTTCATGTATTATACTATATGTTTGTCCCTAATTTCACAAACATGAAGAAAACATTCTTTCTATTCTCACAAATATCAGTCTTAGTAAGTCCCTACCAGTTCAACTTCACAAAATGTTTTCTCATTAACATATAGCCATATGCTAATTTTAATATTATACTTAACCTATGCTAATATACTGACCTTAATACATAAATATAATTGTTAATGAGGTAATTGTTTTACATTTATCCTAAATAGTGCATCTTCTTCTTTGTGAAGTTTCATAATGTGCTACTCTCAATAAACACATTGACTCACTATTAGCTTCTGAGTGTCTTGGAGTGCCAAGTGAGCAATTTTTGCTTTGTATTTTTGAGATGGGCATCTGAAATAAGATTCAAGATGTGTAAAGGGAGTAGAATATCAGTCTTATGTAAGGATAGGACCCTAGCTGTTGGCTTTCAGAAGTGTGAGGCTAGGAACTGGAAGCAGGCAGTCCAGTTCTGTGAACATTATGAACAAAGTTACTCTTCTCAGAGTGCACTAAAATCTTAGCCTCCAGGGCTGGTCACTTGACACAGAATCCAGTCCATCCATTCTGCCCATCTTTCTCCAGGATGAAGCTTCTGAATCTTGTACTAGGATTATTTTTGTGCCAGCTTGGATTAACTTATCTTGTTCAACTCTGTGGTTCTGTGATGGTTATGATTTTGATATTAACTCTCCTGCTTTATCCCAGAAATTCCCGGATCAATTGCTTAATCAAGTTCTCACTTTGAATCTGTTTTCAGGAGAGAAAACTGGATAAAACCCAATATAGTATTTGTATCTACTGAAGGTCCAATAAAAGTTAATGAGTTTGAATCGAATGCATATTAGCTAAGCTTTTTGTGTGTGTGGTTGCTGCATCATCATAACTTCCAAGCATGTCTACTTTGTGGCTAGAAATATCTTTGTCCTATTTGTAAAAACGCTTATATTTATTAAGTACTGGGTTGGCACTGTATTACTGTCAACTCAACCACAGCTGATTTCATGGGATGTACAAACAATCATAGAGGTGGTAGTTGCTTTACACAAACACAAGCAGAAATCCAAAATGAAGTGGAAATCACAAAGGAAGAGGTCTTTGCAGACAAACAATTCACTCACAGCAGGATTCATATTGGTTATGTGACATTGGTCTACATCAAGCAGAGTTCCTGAAAGCACTTTACACTCCAGCTATCTATCACACATGCCAATACTCCAAGTTAAGGGAAGGAATAGGAGAGGAGGGAGAAGAAAGCTGTTCCTAAAACATCCTTATAACATCTCTGGTTCTTGAAGCAGGGACTATTTTTATAATAAGATTCCTGTAATGTTAATCATGCTTTGCTTTCTAGCTTATCAGAAAAGGAACAGATAGATACTTTTTCTTGTTGTTTTCTGAGATGTCAGAAAAGAGGACAAATATATGAAAACACGATTATAGACCATAGACTACCTTTCATTTTTTTAAATTTATTTTTTTGAGGCAGAGTCTTACTCTGTCACCCTGGATGGAGTGTAGTGGTGTAATCACAGCTCATTGCAGTCTTGATCTCCCAAGCTCAAGCAGTCCTCCTATCTCATTTTTTGATTATTATTATTATTATTATTTTTTTTTTGGTAGAGACACGGTCCCCCTATTTTGCACAGGCAGGTCTCAAACTCTTGGGCTCAAGCAATCCTTCCACCTTGGCCTCCCAAAGTGCTGGGGTTATAGGCATGAGCCATCATACCTGGCCTGACTACTTTTTAGCTTTTAATACTTCTGCTGCTATATTCTCCCATATCAAAGGTACATACATGATTTTATTATTTTAAGCATAGATATCATTAAATTGAATGCTGCCAAGCTGCCTAATCATATGGGAAAGTGCCCCACTAGAAGCTTCCTTATTTTTAATTAAAAAGTATCAGAAGTCTGTTTTTTATTTTTATTTTTTTGTATATATTTAAAACACTGTGAGTAAAACTATAGCTAAGGTAGAAATTACCTAGACAATTTTGATCCTTTGTGCATTTTTCTTCAAGCTCAGCAGGACTTGCTTGTAAAATGCATAGCTTTTACAGGAAATCAATTATACCACAGATCAAAATAAGTCTCCCAAACATAAGAATGATAGAATGTCTTACTCAAATATAAAAAAACCAATCATGCAACATGAACACTAAGCATGTAGAAACTTTTAAATATGTGAGGTGCTTCCTCCCAGCAGATGACATAGTGACACAGTTGTAGTTATCACTTATATAAGACTATAAGACAAACTGTATCTACTCAATCAGTACTTGATCACTAGCAACTGGCCCTTACTATTTTGGCAGAAACTATTTCCTATTAGTGGTTCTCAAACTTGGCTTTGCTTTAAAGTCACCTAGCTTCAACCAGACCCTGGCATTAGTACCAAGGAAGCACCAAGGGGATTCCTATGCAGTCGTGCATCACTTAGTGATGGAGATGTGTTCTGGAAAATGCATTGTCAGGCAGTTTGGTTCATGTGCAAACTTCATAGAGTGCGCTTACACAAACCTAGATCAAATAGCCTACTCCTCTTCTAGGCTACAAGGCATAGCCTATTGTTACTAGGCTAAAAATCTGTTTAGCATGTTACTGGACTGAACACTGTAGGTAACTATAACACAATGGTGAGTATTTGGGCATGTAAACATATCTAAACATAGAAAAGGTAAAGCACAAATATGGTATAAAGATAAAAATGGTAGAGCTTTGTAGGATACTTAATGTGAATGGAGCTTGTAGGACTAGAAGTTGCTCTGGGTGAGTCATTGAGTGAGTGGTGAGTGAATGTGAAGACCTAGGACGTTACCATACACTGTAGACTTTGTAAATACAGTACACTTTGGCTATACTAAAATTATTAAAATAAGATAATTGTACTACGACATGATGACTATAATGTCACTAGGCAGTAGACATTTTTCAGTTCTATCATAATCTTGTAGGAACCCCCCCCCCCCCATCATGTGTGTGGTCTACCATTGATGGAGACATTATTATCAGCTGTTTGACTATATTTAGGCAGTGATTCAATCTTTAAGGTGTATCATAATATTATCAGGTTCATGACTATCTTTAGGTAATGATTCAATCTTTAAGTTTTATCAGTATCTCCTTAAGGTGACTGCAGGGCCATATCCCAGAATTTCTGATTCAGTAGGTCTGGGATATGGATGGACATTTACATTTCTTACAACTTCCTAAATGATGCTTATGCTGCTGGTCTGGCAATCACTCTTTGCAACCTCTAACTGCAAAGCACTGCCCCAAACTTTAATATAAATATAATTCCAGCCTAGCTGAAGTTTTGCCTTCTGTCTAAAGCCTTCCACGAGCAACAGACTCAAAGTAAATTCTCTTTTAAATTGTGGGTGACGCTGACTTAACTGCTCAGTTATTGTTTTATTGTTCTTGCTACCTTTTCTTGAGCATTTGCTACATTCGGGAACTTTGCTAAATAGTTTGCAAATATTTTGTATAATCTTCAGAGAAACATTAGGATGAGTGGTATTTGTTATAACTTAAAATGGAAAATAAAAAAGAGAAAGGATTCCCTGTTTAAGTTTCTGGAAAATGCCAGATTTTTTTTCCCATGGTAGGGTATTTGCAATTTCATCTATTTAGAAGGAAACAACCCCCTCACCTCCAAACGTGTCATCCTACGACTCTCAGCTCAGGCACAAAGGCTTCCAGTTTCCTACTCTCCATCCCAGGCCTCCTGAGGACAAAAATGTTAGAATGTAATGGTGAAGGTGGGGTGGTGAGTAGGGAGGGTATCAGACTCCAGAAAAGTCTGGCAACCAGAAGATATCTATATCCTAAAGCTGAGCATCATTTAAGATAAAATACAAAAAAAATTATATATTTAAAATATTACCCGATACTGAATGCTTATAAAATTATAAGCCAAAGTGTCACAGAATTTATAATCTAGTAGAGGAGATGGATACTAATCATATAATTGAATTAATTCATTCATAATTACAAAATGAGATAAGTGCTCTAAAAGAAACAAACATCATTGTTTAAGGAAGTGTAAGAATAAATCTGGGTGCAGAGTCGGAAAGGGGGAGCCTGAAACGTCTGAGCTGAGTCTAAGTTTGGTATGTTTGGAGATGAGGGAGTGATTCCTTCTAGACAGATAAAAATCACAATATCTTATCAATCGGGAAAAAAAAAATATCTAGCACTTTACAGTAATGTAAAAAAGACCACTGTGGTTATACTGCAACAAGCTGTGGGGAGGGGTTGCGAGAGCAGGAGTTGTGCTAAGTGAGGTGTTGTTTTTATTATCATAGTGAGAGTACATGTAACAACTGCCGGCTTTTATATTGTTTATATTAATGCTAGGGTTACTAGATAAGATATGGGACACAGGGTTAAATTTCAATTTCAAATAAACAACAAGAAATTTTTTAGTGTATGTATGTATCATGCATTATTGAGGAATAATTATGATAACCAAAGAAAAATCACTGTTTATCTGAAATTAAAATTGAACTCAGTATTCTATATTTTTATTTGCTAAATCTGGCAACTTTACATGGGAGTCCCTCCTGAATTTTCTCCTCATCATACTCAATGCAATAATTTGAGACACTAATTCAACACATTTTAGAAATCCCTCCATAACCTCTATGCACAGAACATACATACTTCCATTTAAGAGTTATGAATATATACCATGTATCATGTATGTTTTAAGTACTGAGGATGCAGTGGTGAGTAAGACAGGCAACTTTCTTGCCTTGTACTTACACTCATGTGTTTTCCATGGTATTCATCAACACATAGAAAACTTGCCATATTTTCAACAGCCAGGGGGAGGTGCTGTGCACAGATTAATTCATTTAATCCCAATAGAATTATTATTATGATTTACATACATCACTTCAAGATAATTTTTACAGATAACAAATAGGTCTTATTAACCTTATTAATCTCTTCAAAAGTTGAGGAAATTGAGGCATAGGGAAGTTAAGTAAGTAAGATGCTGCAACATAGCTATTAAATGGCTGAGTCAAGGATCAAAGCATCTGTATACATGTCCTACTGAAGACCCTGTAAAAATGCAAACTGAGAACATCTCCACAATTACTGCTTGGGTATTAATTTTGCTGTATTTTCTATCATTATTGTTCATTTGTTTTTGCTTTGCTTTGCTACTTTAAATGAAAAGAAAAAAAGGATTTCTTTAAAAATGCAATTATATCATTATTATATATTACTTATTTGTTATTCAAATGGTGCAAGAAACCTTGAAAAGGACTCTGTTTTAATACTAAGATTTCACACACACACGCACACACACACACACACACACACACATATATTATCTATAAGGAGACAGGTTTACGATTTTCAGAGATTTATGATTTTCAGATCATCTGTTATTCTTTGGCTCAGATGGAAGCATTATAACGTCATAACTTTCCTCTGCCCATAAATAGAAATTGTCATACTTTTTTTAACTCTTTAAAATGAAAATATCTTCAGAGTGATACATGTAAGATGATTTTTGCAGAAAATATGGTCTTAAAATTCTACTATAAAGCCTCAAACTACAATATTTTGTCATGGAAGTAACAGTAGAGCTCTCCTATTCTTTATAATCTTCTTATTAATTTGTTGCAGTACTTTTAAACTCTTGAATTGGGGCTGTTCTATCAAAAAATATGATACTTTTGAGGTTATTTGTTATTTGGTGTCAGCCTATAACACAGCTAGATAAACTGTAGTTTTACCAGTGCTTTGGATTTAAATGTAGCATTAGAGCTCTCTGACTAACACTTAACTTGATTTATTGTTTGTGATATAAAAATACTAGGACTCAGATGGCTTTAAGTGACTTTGAAAATTAAGTAAAGAAAATGTAGCTACTAATCTAAACTTGCTGTGAAATATTAATTATGCATTTCAAGTTAAGGAAGTAAGCAAGCAATAATTTGATCCGTGACATGAAATAAATCCCAAACTGTACTCGTGCTAAAGGCATTTTCTGAAAAAATACTTGATTTTTAAGTCACAGAGGAACTGAAGTTGAAACCATTAGTTACTGAAATTTGAGCTGTTTATTAAAACATTTCCCTCCAGATATCTGTTTTTCTTTAAAAAAAAATCCAGTTTTGAAAGGTAAATTAAAGTAGAAAAACAGCTCTAGCCTAAAGAGGAATGCAGTGTCTTTAAAAAGTATGACAGGTGAAACTTCTTAATGATCCATGACAGTGTAAGATGGCAGTTGCAACTGCTGAGTCAGTGTAGAAGCAAATCTAAATGTAGGTGCAATTGTAGCCTTTATTAATGACCCGCTGAGAACACGGGCAAACTGCCAGGGCCAGACACGCAGCAATACTTCTCTGATAACTAAGCATTCCAAACCTCCTAGATATAAATTTCTCTATGCTTTCTAAACCAGAAATAATATCCTCAGGATTTTGTATTAGGCAAGATACACAGGCATGCTATCCATACCAAATTAATCTTTGAAATGTATTGCCCAAGGAGGAGACATGAAAGAGAACAGATTATCTGTACTGGAGGAATTAACACTTGAAAAGAAAAAGATTTAAAAAATTGCATCCCAGGCAAACACAACACATCCTTCATTTGCAGGTTTCAAGAAATTTGCTTTTTCCAGCCTGGTACACAAAGCAATACACAAACATTTTGCCATACCTGTTACAGGAACTTTGTTACCCCTGACCCCTTGATATTTCAAACTTATGCTAAGTACATCTCTCAGGATTTGGAAGGAATATATATATATATATATATATATATATATATATATATATATATTTTAATGAGGAAGAGTTGAGTTATGGTAACATGCCCACCGGACATAGAAGAGACGTCAGTTTATCATTTTTTAAAGAAAAGGTATCAGTAATTTTGAACTGTTCAAAAGTGGAGTTCTCAGTCTGAGTCAGTTTTGGTGAAGTTGTATGTTTTAAGGAAGTATTCGGAAATTTATATTAAAGATGGAAATTTATGAAGCTAGCAGCAAATGAAATCATGTTGGTTTGTTTAAAAAGGCTGAATCCTCAAACTTGAGCTTTTGAGTTAAAATTCATGCAAACGTTATTTAAGCTTTTTTGAAATTGTTTTTTTTCTGTTAAATACAATATTATACAGCACATGCAACTTGACATCATTGCAAAATGATTGACATCAGAAACTTCAAAGGTACTAATGTTTTACATTCAACTGCTTTAATCATAAACAAACAACAGTCACAAAGCAACTCCATGCCACTGAAAAAATCTCTCGTAAAGCCTTTTCTCCTGAGCATTATCAAAATAAGATGAAGAATTACCACAATATACATTTTCTCTGATTCTATCAGTAAGCACTAGATAATGACTTAGCAAAAAATATTGGACTCGCAAAACACATTTCATTAGTTCTTTTTTAAATATTAGGTTTTTTAAAGTGTCTGTTGGGATATTCTGACTGCTTCGACGGCATCATTTACTGCTTAAGCACTTGGCTTCTAAATCTCCACGTTGGGATCACACAGAAGAATTTAATTTCAACTTAAAAATGAACAATTACATTTACAGAAAGAGTCAAAATTCAGATTACTTTCATTGTTTCTTTTTTTTTTTTTTGCTTTGTGAATATTTTAATGTTGATTATAAAATCTTCGTTTTGAAAATCAGTTTTTTTTCATTGTCAGAAAGAAATGTGTAGGCTCAGATTTATGAGCCGAAAGATGCTGTTGCCCTGTTTTTGGAACACGAGAGAAAAGACCAACTGCCTCAAACATAAAAGAAAAAAAAAAAAAAAGATAAATTTCAGGGAGCTTGGCACATTTGGCATGTATTGTTATAATTCTGAATACTGTGAGTCCAAAATGTTCAGGACCACGAGCAACATCATATTGTTATACTGTAGTTCAAGAACTTAGAGCTAAAATATAGTTATGAGTAGACTGAGTTAGTACTAAAAATATGTCTTCAATTTTTGACTTAGCAATGTACATAAAGATTAATGAAAATGATTTCAGGAAAATGTCTTTTAAAAATCTAGTTTTTTTCCACAGGATGATTTCATATGATAGATTTCTTATATCATAGCTAAATATCTCACTTAGAGACCTGCAAGGATAAAGTTTCTTCCTGGCATTCCACCTTTGCTTCAGAGTATCTAAGAGAAATATTTGGAATTCAACATGATCAGGTTATGAAATATTAGAAAATTTCTCTGGAGAAATCAGGGGTTGGGGGAGAAAATATTTCTCTGTTTTCTCCACAGATCAGTTACTGTTCTTTTTACATACTTGTGAATTTCTACTTCCACTATGAAAGCAAGTACACAAGTTTGGTATTCAAAGTGCTCTCTCTTATCATCACACATGGCAAAATATTTTCAGAAAGAATCAATAATCACATTGATATGAGAAAATTAGAGGTGTGGGGTGGCTGCCTCAAATCCAAGTTGTTTACTTTCTAAAATTGTCATTGTTTTAATTCATTTTCAGCTTTGTTTAATTCATTTCAAAATTTCAAATAGTATTGAAGGAAAGCATGGAGTAACTTTATTTATCTAAATAGGTCACCACTGAACCAATAGCATTATCATCTTAAAACAGACCTATATCCAGCCAAAAGGATTTCAAACACATAGAGGTGTTTTTATTATTGTTGTTGTTGTTGAAGGAAGACAATATTTCATTAGCTTTCATGTTAGCTTTTTGATAAGATTTCACCATTTTCACGCAATGATCTAACTTCATTCTTACAAAGAAATCCTAGTTATCAAACTTGTGTTTGTTCAGACAATTGGAAAAAGAGATACTGTGAATTATGAACATAACAATGGATTAATAATTACAGATAGAAAAAATTTAGTAAATGAAAAGGGATATCCCACATTTTAAATTAGCATACTAGCATTCTAAAGGAGAAAGCCTAGGCTTTGAAATCATTCAGATTCATATTCTATCTCTTCCAGGTTACTTCCTAAGACATCTTGGGCAGGTAAATGGACACTCAGATTCAATTTTCTCATTGAGGATTACCAAAGCCTATTTTTGAATGCTGCAGTGAGAACTGCATGAAATAACCTAAGTACTTGGTTTGCCAAAATAAGACATATAGTACATGCTAAATAAATGACAGTTGTTAGGCCAATTCCTCTTTATATGTATTAATTTAGGTGAGTCCTTCATATAAGGAGTACTTCTTGATTACTAATTATTAGTTTTCTAGATTCACAAAACTAAGGAAAAATCCCTGTTAAATGTTGATGGTCATTTCAGGTTACATTCCATACATTATTGACAGCAGTCTCCTGGGTAAGTAAGGCTGCAATCAAATTCTTTCGGACCTGACTGGGCTACCCAACATCAAAACGTGGTATTTGTTTTAAGTCTCCTTCAACTCCAGCTGTTCCTGTGGATACCTAGTCTCCTCTTATGTAGACAGCATAATGGTCCTCCAAAGATGTTTCCATCCTAATCCCTGGAATCTGTGAATATAGTACATTACATGACAGAGGAATTTCAGAGATGTAATTACATTAAGGATCATGAGACAAGCAGTGAGGAAATTATCCTATGTTATTCACGTAGGCACTATGTAATCACAAGGTTCTTGCAAGAGGGAAAGAGTGATACACAAGAGTCAGAATTACAGAAAAATATGATGACAATCAGAAGTTAGACTGATGCACTTTGAAGATGAAAGAAGTGGCCATGAACCAAGGAATGCAGGCTGCCCTTGGATGTTGACAAAGGCGAAGACAGCATTCCCCTTGAACCTCTAGAAGAAACACAGTTTGGCATTAACATTAATTTTAACCCCTTATGATTATTTTCAGACTTCTGACCTCCAGAACTGTAAGATAATAAATTTGCAGTGTTTTCAGCCACTAGGTTTGTTATATAGCAGTATTAGGATACTAATGACCTATTCTTTTATTTTAATAACTGACCAAGCCTTAGCCCATCATGTCTACCAATCATGCCTGATTCCTTGTGTATGTTCAAGTTGTTTTGATTTCCAGGTCTAAGCTGTAGATGTCTGCTAGTCAGATCTTTCCTTGGCCTCAGCTATGCTTCCAACTGATACACCTTAATTCCAACTTTTGGGCTTAATTCCCGAGGTACTGTCATACGATATGCACTTCGAGGTAGCCTCTGAATGGTGACTTGCAACCTAAACCTTACCAATATTCTCAAAACTTTCCTGGAAAACTAAATTTTGACCTCAACTTTTTTTCTTTTTTTTCTTTTTTTTTTTTTAAATCAGAGAGTATGCTTTGTACATAGTCCCCTTCTGAATAAATTGGCCATAGGGTAAAATATTTATTTGATGAAGAAATATGTCTTTAACATCAAAAAATCTTAACGTATTATATTAATTTTTGTGTGGTAGGTGGCAGAAATCAGGAAATATCTGTAGCCTTTATGTTGTGCAGTGAAAGGTTAACCCAGCAGACGTGGGCTGCCCAAACCCCACACATTCCAAAAGACTTCAGGACTGGCCTTTGAGTCACTCCTGGAAGATAATCTCTAAGCCCTTGGAAGAGCCTGCCTGAAAAGTACGTCTTTGAGTACTCTGGGACCTCGACCAAGCCAGATAGTTTATGATAATAATGTAATTTATGATTAATGCATGTATTATTCACTTGAAGTCCTGAGCCATCAGTTTCACATCTGGAGAGGGGTTAACTGGAGATTAAGTAGATTATGTCAGTCACATAGGTCATTTCATGTCTGCAAGACTGACCCCCAATATAATCCCAGAACACCAAAGCATGGGTGAACTTCCCTGTTTGGCAACACTTCACAAGTACCATCACATATTGTTGCTGGAAGAATCAACCACTGTTCATCTGACTCCACTGAGAGAGGATAACCAAAATTTGCAACTAGTCTTAACTTGAACTCTGCCCTATGTGCCTTTTTTCTTTGCTGATTTTAATCTGCATTCTTTTCTATAATGAACCATAACTGTGAGTATAAAAGCTTAGCTGAGTTCTGTGAGTCCTTCTAAAAATAAGATCTAAGGCTTGTTTTGAGGACCACCAACACAAGGTCGTAGACTTTTTCTGAAAGCTTAAATGATTAGAAGGATAAATAAAATTACTATTTATAAGCTTGCTAAGTTTTATAATTTCATGACAAAATAATTTTATCTGCAATGCTGACTTGGCATTTCCTGTACACACATGCATGCATTCATACACAATCTAATGTGTGAACATGCACACACACAAACACAAACATATAATACACTATAATGCTTTGAACAATGTCTTTCCCTGATGAACAATAAAGCTAGTCAACCACACACAGCCTATTCTATTAGAATGTTTTATAGAAAAGTACTTCTCTTTCTTTGATGGATTGGTATATAGCTGCATCATCTCCTTTAAGATAGTTTGATTGAAGATGAAATGAGCTAACATGTGAAAGTGACTATCACAGTGCCTATCAGAGGGGTAGTCATTAAATATCTCTTCTTACCTTTCTTCTTTTCTCTTTCTCTTTCTTTACCTCATGTTTCCATTTTGGGACAAGCAGAAATTTCTTCCCATAGGGCCCTCAGTTATAATCTCTGAAAACCTCATCTAATAGATAAATGTTTTAGAAGTTTGACTTTATTGAATTGTAGGTATAGTGTCATGTGACATGCTCTTGGATAATTTAAGAGGAAACATAGAATTCACCTTCCTTCCTGCCCCTGCCACCAGTCATGGCAGCATATTCCCACAACAATGCTTTATATAGTGATTCCAGGATGGCCTATATAAATCGAGCCAAGGCAAATGGATGATGCATATAATTTCAAAACTGGAAAACCACTATTTACATGGCAACAAAATAAAGGTCTTTGTTTTTCTCATATATCAATAGTTATATGTGTATCTATTGATTGCACTTTGGCAAAACCTCGCTTTCTCTAAAACTCTGGCAATGTGTTATTTGAAATCAGATGTTGTCTTAAGAAATAAACCTGCTAAAGTTGTTTCTTCTGGAAACTGGAAATTTGTTTTACTTTATAGTTTAAATGTACCATAAATTCAAGATCTTCCATTGGTTGAGTCAATATAGCGTTCTAAATGTGATTTTTAGTTCTAAATGTGTGCCTGCAGTGTCAGCATAATTGCAGACACATGGAAACCTTTTTGCATATATTCACACAAGACTACAATTATTTCTGTAGTATTTATTATTAGACTTACTATAATATAATAGTGATAAGGCTGTATATAAATTACACCTTACTAAAAATTTAGTCTAGTAATTTACTGAGACAGCATAAAGTACGGTTGCAATAGAGAAAACAAGTGATTGAAATGACTTAAATGTATGCATTTAATATTAACTTTTAGTATTTTAATGAAAATAAAACCAATTATGGCAGTGTGCTCAAACTGGTAAACAACCAATAATTTGTGATTTTATGAAAGTAATACTTGCCTTATGCACTTGCTAATGTAAACTTCAACCCTTTTTATTTTGTTGCACTTTCAAAAAGCATACTATAAAATGGGAAATATTCCAAACATGCATGTTTAAAAGCTAGGTATTATCTTACTCAGAAGATGTTAAAATCTTCTTTATGGATTTTATCTGAAAGTAATTTCCAGAAAAGTATGCTCAGTGGGTATATGAGAAGGTGTTCAACATCACTAATCATCAGGGAAATACATATTAAAACCATAATGGAATATTATCTAACAGCTATCACAGGCATCCCCAAACTACGGCCCACGGGCTGCATGCGGCCCCCTGAGGCCATTTATCCGACCCCCCACCACACTTCAGGAATGGGCATCTCTTTCATTGCTGGTCAGTGAGAGGAGCACAGTATGTGGCGGCCCTCCAACGGTCTGAGGGACAGTGAACTGGCTCCCTGTGTAAAAAGTTGGGGGACACCCGATGTCAGGATGGCTTTTATTTAAAAGACAAAAAAAAATAACAATTATTGGTGAGAGTGTGGAAGAGAAAGAACTCTTGCACACCATTGATGGGAATGTAAATCAGTATAGGCATTATGAAAAACATTATGGAGGTTCTTCAAAAATTTAAAACTAAAACTACCATATAATCCAACAATCTCACTTCTGAGTATATATCCAAAGGAAAGGAAATCTATGTGTTGAAGAGCTATCTATTCTCCTGTATCCAGTGAAGGTTTACTCACAATAGCCAAGATATTGAAACAATATAAAAGTTCATTGATGGAAAAGAACAAAGCTGGAGGCATCATGCTACCTAATTTCAAACTATACTACAAGGCAACAACAACCAAAACAGCATGGTACTGGTGCCAAAACATACGTATCAACCAATGGAGCAGAACAGAGACCTCAGAAATAACACTACACATCTACAACCATCTGATCTTTGATAAACTTGACAAAAACAAGCAATGGAGAGGGTATCTCCTATTCAGCAAATGGTGCTGTAAAAACTGGCTAGCCATATGCAGAAAACTGAAACTGGACCCATTCCTTACTCCTTATACAAAAATGAACTCAAGATGGATTAAAGACTTAAATGTAAAACCCCAAAGCATAAAAATCGTAGAAGAAAACCTAGGCAATACAATTCAGGACATAGGCTTGGGCAAAGACTTCATGACCATAACACCAGAAGCAATTGCATCAAAAGCCAAAATTGACAAGTGGGATTTAATTAAATTAAAGAGCTTCTGCACAGCAAAAGAAATAACCATCAGAGTGAACAGGCAACCTACAGAATGGGAGAAAACTTTTGCAATCTACCCATCTGACAAAGGTCTAATATCCAGAATTTATAAGAAACTTAAACATATTTACAAGAAAAAAACCCAACAACCTCATCAAAACATAGGCAAAGTATATGATCAGACGCTTCACAAAAGAAGACATTTACCTGGCCAACAAACATATGAAAAAAAGCTCAACATCATTGATCATCAGAGAAATGCAAATCAAAAACACAATGAGATACCATCTCACGCCAGTCAGAATGATGATTATTAAAAAGTTAAGAAACAATAGATGCTGGAGACACTGTGGAGAAATAGGAACACTTTTACATTGTTGGTGGGAATGTAAATTAGTTCAATCATTATGGAAGACAGTATGACATTTCCTCGAGGACCTAGAACCAGAAATACCATTTGACCCAGCAATCCCATTACTGTGTATATACCCAAAGGATTATAAATCATTTTACTATAAAGACACATGCCAAAATATGTTTATTGCAGTACTATTTACAATAGCAAAGACATGAAACCAACCCAAATGCCCAACAATGATAAACTAGATAAAGGAAATGTGACACCTATATGCCATGGAATACTATGCAGCCATAAAAAATGAGTTCGTGTCATTTGCAGGAACATGGATGAAGCTGGAAGCCATCATTCTCAGCAAACTAACACAGGAACAGAAAACCAAACACCACATGTTCTCATATGTGGGAGTTGAACATTGAGAACACATGGAGACAGAGGGGTAATAACACACACAAGCACCTGTTGTGGGGTTGAGGGTGGGGCTGAGAGGAAGGAACTTATAGGATGGTTCAACAGGTGCAGCAAACCACCATGGCACATGTATACCTATGTAACAAACCTCCACATTTTGAACATGTATCTCTCTCTCTTTCTTTTTTTAATAGAGAAAATAAAGAAAACATATTCATTGATGGGTGAATAAAGAAACTGGTGTTTACAAATACATATGTATACTGTGTATGTGTCTGTGTGTGTATATATTAACATTATTTGGCCTTAGAAAAGAATATCCTGCCTTTCACAACGACATGGATGGATGAACCTGAAGGACATTAGGCTAAATGAAAAAAGCCAGACACAGAAGGAAAAATACTGTATGATGTCACTTATATGTGGAACATAAAACAGTCAAATACATAGTATGATGTTGGTTACCAGGGATTGGACAGGGTGGAGAAAATGGAGGCAATGTTGTTTAAAGGGTACAAACTTTCAGTTATAAGTTCTGGGGACCTAATAAAAAGCATGGTGACCATAGTTAATTATAAGACTATATACTTGAAATATAGCTAAAGGAGTAGGTTGTAAATATTCTCAGCATATGCAAACAAAAATTAACTATGGGAGATAATGGGTAATGTTAATTAGCTTGATCATGAAAATTTAAGAAGACATATGTATATCAAAATCATGTTGTACACTTTGAATATATACAATATTTTGTGTCAATTATGCCTCCATAAAGCTGGAAAAAAATAATAATTTTAGTCATCTCATTCACTGAATGAAAATTGACTTTAATAATCTTAAATCATTACAATAATTATTCAAAGCTTACATAGAGAAAATTAATAAACTTTGGTAGGTTTTATTAGTCCATCTTCACACTACTATAAAGAACTGCCCAAGACTGGGTAATTTGAAAAGGAAAGAGGTTTAATTGACTCAGTTCAGCATGGCTGGAGAGGCCGCAGGAAACTTAGAATCATGGCATAAGGCAAAAGGGAAGCAAGGTGGGAAAGAGTGAAGGAGGAAGAGCTCCTTACACAACCATCAGATCTCGTGAGAACTCACATACTATTATGAGAACAACATGGGGGGAACCACCCCCATGAATCAATTACCCCCACTTAGTCTCTCACTTGATATATGTGGACTGTGGAGATTTCAATTCAAGATGTGATTTGGGTGGAGAAGCACAATTCTGCACATGTATCCAAGTTCAAATCCAATGTATTGAAATCTAATGTTTTACAGTAAAATATCTTTTGGGATTCCTACTCTCAAAGACTCAACTTTGAGGTGCAAAGCCTAACCATATCACAAGCATACATTTGGGTGGAGATTTTGACTTCTGCTTTGTAACAGGTTTTTGAAGTAGAAAGATCTTTAGACTTGAAGCCATGACAATTTTGGTTTTCAGTCCTGGTCTAACTCCATCACTTGCCTTCCAGCATGAACTTCATCAAATTCCTTTTGATATTTTCTGATCTAATCGATGAAGTGCCATGTTTTTAATGCCTTTTTAACCTGGTGGTCATAAAGACAACAGACCAACAGATTGGCAAATAACTACTAGCATAGCAAAGGAGAAAAACAATGACATCCTGCTGACCTGAGCCCTGACTTCTGCAGGTTTTCCCTATCCCATCTACAACCTGGGAAAATTCTCCCAATCAAATTTTAAAAATAACTTCAACAACAGACAAGATGGCAATGGTAATGGTAGGTATTATATGTAGCGTGGAGGAAGCTAAGGTGGAATTTAGGTGATCAATATTTCATAACATAGCATTTTAGGATGACATGAGAATGGATTTCTTTAGTCCTATTTTAAGGTGGCTCCTATCTGTTACATGTTGATGGAAGTAACACATGGGTATTAGAATAAAAACACGTGTTACATAAGATATATACTAGAAATAGTTGTATTTTTGTAGTCGAGTCTTTGAAAGCAGAAATTCCAAAATATATTTTACTGTAAAACATCAGATTTGAATAGATTGGATTTGGACTATGATCCAGGTTAAGTTGTATTTTACTAAATATTACTATAACCATTCTAATTAACATTATAATTACTATTATGAACTTCCTACATTCTTTGTATTAGGTATACTTGTGAATTAACTCTTTCACCTTTTTACTCATGATTTTAATAAATAATATTTCAAAAGAGTATGCAACTGAAAGAAAGAAAGTAAGTATCCTAGTAACAACAGAGATATGGGGACGAAAAGCTTATTCCTACTATCTTAGAATTTTTAAAAAATCTTGCTAAGAAGGCAAGAGCAACATATTTTGAGAAAGTCATTAAGTTTGGTTTATTCTGTTTAAAAAATACAATGCATGTTTTCTTTAGGCACGTTTTAGAGATCCCTATATTGTTTCTGACTTTTAAAAGCTAATTGAAATGCCAAAGATTTGAGCATGAAGCATAAATTTCATTTGACCTTTTAAGAAAAATTATTCTTGTATGTTGTTCAGGAAATGAATTTGTCTTCTCTACCAATCAGGTTAGAATGAGCCAGGTGGCAGATTACTTAACATCTCGCCTTTCACCTCTGGAGACTAGAGTTTAAATGTGGCTTACTAAAATACCCAGGAGTGATTTGTGTACACCTCAAAACCATTACAATTGGGCTTACGTAGCAATCACTTGCAGCTGTGGAGATGCTCTTTAAAAAAAAAACATCAGAAATGTCATAGGACCAAATCAATCCATGTGGGATAAAGCTTATCAAACTAATGAAACTAAAGGTCTAGAACTTTCCAGGTCAATAAAAAATATTAAAGGTGCTTTCCTGTTTTTTTGTTTTGTTTTGTTTTGTTTTTTTAAAGGAGCAATAAAGAAAGAAAAACGAGTGGTCTCAAGTAGATCAGATTAAGCAGTAAAAGCATCCCTAAAGACATGCAAATTATATTCATAAGTGAAAAAAATAAAAAAATAAAATGAATAGCTTACTAGTGCCCTCTAGTGTACCTTCTCTTCTGCTTTTTATGGAATGTGTGTGTTTTATTGTTTTTTTGGGAATGTTTTCTAGAGCATAAATAGGGTTTCTAGAGTGTAAGTAGGGGTTCTAACATAAATATATTTTAGTGAAAACAAAAAAAATATGTAAATTACTTAAAAACTAAATGTTAACATTATTGGAAAAAATAAAAACACCCAACCTAATAATATTATTACATGTATTTGTGTCAATAAACTAGCATTATTGGCAAATTAAAGAATGACTGACAGACAGAAAAATGATACCACATCCCCCTCCTCATGGTTGGGCAAAACAGCCTTTTCCCTGAAAAATGTTTTGCTTCACAGTAACTCTGTTTTGCATCCTAATTGTAGCATGTGCCAACAAAACAGATTGTTTGCTAATTGATATCATAAAGCAAGACAGCCCAGTGAAGGATGATAATTCTGACCCCAGCTTGCAGCAGCTGATGCAGAGCTTGATAGAAATGCTGTTATTTTCAACACTAACTGCCTACAATTGACTTTTCACTGTAAATATAGAGATGTGACAGAAGCCTTAAACACCCACCTTTACTTTTAAAAATGAACTGATAATTCTGCTATAGTATTTTTTTTTAACCAATTCTAGTCTATCTTGTAGCATTTTAAAGAAATTAACTTTAGGAATATCACTGAGTATCTGTACGTAGCCCTGGGGGCTGAGGTAAAACTTTTCATCCACAGTCAGATGCAGGCTCATGAATAATGTGTTTACTTCCAGATTTTTAGAAGAGAATAAAATAGCCAGCACATGAACTATCTCTCTATTGAAAATTCACAAGATGTCAATAAATTAGAATATAAAAAGGATATTTTACTTCAAGTATTTATAAATTCAGCCACAGCACATATGAAAAATGAAAATTATTTTCACATTGCTATGCATATTTCACAGTGAAAATACGATATTGCTTAATGGGACTTAGCCTGTCCGCACAGAAGCGTACTTAAATAAAGCATTTTTCTATGTGAAAACTGATATTATTAGGCATTAATAAATGTCTAGGGTAAAATTAAATGTGATTCAGCACAGAACAGTCTTGTGAACAGAAGTCCCTCAAGAATAATGGCTATGCGATGCAAATAATTTAGGCAATAGAAAATAAAGACATGTGGATAGAGAGGGAATGCTGATATGGGATGTGAAAATTTTTAGGATAGTTCTCAAGGAGAAATATTGCAGTAAAGGGGTGATGTACCACATGCCATAGTACACAGCAGCCTTTGTTTAGAAGAGTAACTGTTTGTGGTTTAAAAACTCAGTTATCCTTTCTAGATATTTGTACTTTATTATAATCTTTACTCAACCTTTACTCTTTATTTTTCTGCAGAGTCAAATCTGATTTAAAAAAATAGACAGATTAGACTCAGAATTTTTATGGTAAAAGAAAACATCAGAGACCATGTAGTCACCCCACCCCCAGACTTCCATTACTTAACAAGTAAGGAAACTAAGGCACGGAGAGTTGAAATCAAGTGTGTTTAAAATCGCACAGCAAGTTAGTAGTGAGATAGAAGGAAAACAGATCTCTAATATTCTATCCATAGTTTTACAAGGTAACTATTTTTGGTGCAATGCAAAGTTCTTAAAAAAGTCTTTTAAATGGCTTAATTATCTACCTCTTTTTTAGCTTTAGTTCCAACAATTTAGTTCTTAAAATGGGCCAAAGAACAGAGCCAAGGGAACAAACTACAGAATGGATTGAAATTCCATCATAGTTGATGGCAAAGTGTTTTGCAATCTAAAGTTAATTCTGAAGCATTACTTGATGGACTTTTAATTAAGAAACAAACATCTATGCATTTGTGAGTCTGTCAGTTTACACTTCTAACACTCGTGGATATCACTAATTGACACAATCTAGGTGTTTGATTATAAGTAACTCCACACTTCCATTCACTTATTTGCTAAAATTCTCTCCTTTTAACCTTAAATTTGTAGAGAAAAATCTGTGATTATAATTTTATTTTCACTATTAAATACAATCTAGCATTATTTATTCAAATTGCTTCTTCCTTGTATTATTTTTACACTTTACTCAAAGTTTTGCCTAATCTTCAGACTATCCCCATTGAATGTCTATCTGGGTCCTGAGGCTGAACTCAGGTTTCTAAAGCAGGAAGCTGATTTTTTAGCAAACCAGCATATGCAATGCCATCGATGTTGGATCTTTGCGAGTACCAACAAGGAAACCAAGAAGTTATGGATCACAGTGTAGCAGATAATACCACGATCACAATGTGGCCAATCATATTGTGCAAATAATACCGTGACTAAAATCACAGTGTTCACATCTGCCTCCTCCTCTCACTGAAGAGCACAGTGAGCAGGAGAGAGTAGAAAAAAAAGTATGCAGAATAAAAACAAAACGGGAGGGGGATTTTGAGTTCTGAGTGTTCGACATCCAATTTCATTTGATGTCAAAGTTATAATCCATGTGACTTAGTTTTCCCTCTCCAGTGAGCATTAGTGCCACGGTGCCATATGCCACTGTTTGGAGCCATGTCTCCCTTAGTTATCCTTTAATTGGCTTGACCTATGGGAAGGATGGCTTGCAACCAAGCTAATTACATAAATCTACTCCAGGCTCTATAATTTTACTATAGACAGCACTTCTGGGAGAATACAAAGAAAAGAACAATTTATCGAAAGTTTCAAACTTCTTCACATATCTCATATACCAAAGCATGCATTTTATAGCATGATAAAAGGCAACAATGATTTGCCTCACCTACAATGTGAATTTAATTTTTCCCCCGTCATAAACATATAATTGATTTTAAATTTTACAAATGTATGATAAATACAATCTAAACATAAATGTCAAAATTATAGTTAGAAAACTAATTTTAGGTTACCAATTGTAATTCAGGCAGTTTTAATGGAGAAAAAGATAATGGGATGCTAGAATCTCTTCCAAGGTTAAAATAGTGGGAAAAAGTTCCCAAAGAAAATCCTTTTCATAGTTCTGTAAATATAGCCTATTAAAAAGCAATAATACAAAACAGTCACAAATCAGAAAAATTGCCCAAATCAATATTTATAGGAAAACTATTTGCAAGTTGTACTTAAGTTGAAAATCACATGGCTCTTGGGATTGGGACATAATATGATTTTCTTTTTTCTTTCTTTCTTTTTTTATTGTACTTTAGGTTCTGGAGTACATGTGCAGATCGTGCAGGATTGTTGCCTAGGTACATTCATAACAAGGTGGTTTGCTGCCTCCATCCCCCCATCACCTCTGACATTTCTCCCCATGTTATATCTCCCCAACCTCTCCACCCCCAGTCCCTTCCTTAGCCCCCTCACAACAGATCCCAGTGTGTGATGCTCCCCTCCCTGTGTCCATGTGTTCTCATTGTTCAACACCCGCCTATGAGTGAGAATATGCAGTGTTTGATTTTTCTGTTCTTGTGTCAGTTTGCTGAGAATTATGGTTTCCAGATTCATCCATGTCCCTACAAAGGACACAAACTCATCGTTTTTTATGGTTGCATATAATTCCATGGTGTATATGTGCCATATTTTCTTTGTCCTGTCTATCATTGATGGGCATTTGGGTTGGTTCCATGTCTTTGCTGTTGCAAACAGTGCCACAATGAACATACGTGTGCATGTGTCTTTGTAATGGAACAATTTATAATCCTTTGGGTATATAACCAGTAATGGGATTACTGGGTCAAATGAAATTTCTTTTTCTACATCCTTGAGGAATCACCACACTGTCTTCCACAATGATTGAACTAATATACACTCCCACCAACAGTGTAAAAGTGTTCCTATTTCTCCACATCCTCTCCAGTCACAGTACACAGCAGCCTTTCTTTAGAAAAGTAACTATTTGTGGTTTAAAAACTCAATTATCCTTTCTAGATATTTGGTGGGAGTATAAATTGGTTCAACCATTGTGGAAGACAGTGTGGCAATTCTTCAAGGTTGTAGAAATAGAAATTCCATTTGACCCAACAATCCCATTACTGGGTATATAGTGAAAGGATTATAAATCATTCTATTATAAAGACACATGCACACGTATGTTTGTTGCAGTGTTGTTTACGATAGCAAATGCCCATCAATGATAGACTGGACAAAGAAAATGTGGCACATATACACCATGGAATACTGTGCAGCCATAAAAAACAATAAGTTGGTGTCCTTTGTAGAGATATGAATGAATCTGGAAACCATCATTCTCAGCAAACTGACATAAGTACCGAAAACCAAACAATGCATGTTTTCACTCATAGATGGGTGATGAACAATGAGAACACTTGGGCACAGGGAAGAGAACAACACTCACTGGGCTAGTTGAGGGGGTAGAGGGGAGGGCAAGGGAGGGACAGCAGGGGTGTGGGGAGGATGGGAAGGGATAAGACCAGGAAAAATGCCTGAGGTAGGCAACCGGGGTCGGGGGGTGGGGATGTAAACAGAAAATCACTGTGGCATGTATGTACCTATGTAACAGTACTGCAGGATGCAGGATGTGCGCATGTTCCCCAGAGTCCACAGTACAATTAAGAAAACCCCAGTTTTAGGCCAGGTGCGGTGGCTCAAGCCTGTAATCCCAGCACTTTGGGAGGCCGAGGCGGGTGGATCACGAGGTCAAGAGATCAAGACCATCCTGGTCAACATGGTGAAACCCCGTTTCTACTAAAAATACAAAAAAGTAGCTGGGCATGGCGGCACATGCCTGTAATCCGAGCTACTCAGGAGGCTGAGACAGGAGAATTGCCTGAACCCAGGAGGTGGAGGTTGCGGTGAGCCCGAGATCGCGCCATTGCACTCCAGCCTGGGTAACAAGAGGGAAACTCCATCTCAAAAAAAAAAAAAAAAAAAAAAAAAAAAAAAAAAAAAAGTAGTTTTGTACATGGTACCCAAAGTTACCACTTTATCATAAAAACCGTCAACCTTGTGATAGTATAAACAACAGGATACTACAATTTGTATGTATTTTCCATAAGCTATATGGACAAAATTGAATAAACAATTAAGTGTTAATTAAAGTACTAGCATATGAAAGGATTCACATGGTTATAGGTAGCTACATTTTAATAAAAATAAAATGATAGTTTTCCAAGTAAAAGACTAATAAACATCTAATGAAAATGATAAGGTTTTTGTGTGACTCTGCTAATTCAGTTAATTTTAAAAAAGCATGGAATTTTTATTGCACATATTTTTATATTTTTGTTACTTTACAGAAATAAAAATATGAAGTAACTCCAGATAGATATCTTTTAAACTAATGCCAGCCCTATAAAGATAGAATGACACACAGAAGATCAACTAATGTAGAGATGTTTCCTACTTAAGAGAAGTATTTCATTTATTCAAAAAACAGAGGCATATGTTTTTGCTTCATTGAAATTTTAATTATTTGATTATTTTTTCCTTATGTTTGGGAGCTATTAATATAATGTTAATTTACATACAACAATTAAATCATAAAGAAATTGAGCAACTTGGACAAAGTCATTCAGGTAGTAATTGGCAAATCTTGAGTTTAAACCAAATGTTGGTTTCAGAATCCAAATGTTATGATTTTAGTTCTTATATTTACTTCAAGATAATTTTAAGGTTTAAGTTATATATTCCAGTGATACTTATTCTGTTGTAGATGAGAGTCTTATAGTCAAAGTCTTACAGTTGTTAGACATAGTGAACTCCAAATTTCTCTTCGAAGAATCGGTATATCAGTATGTTCTGCTCCCTTATTTTTTTAATTATCCATTTTAAAGTTTAACTTCCTTGTAGTTTCAGTCAACAACCTTTTCCACCAAATCTAATCAGTAGCTCACATCGTTCCCCCAGTTCCCTGCTCTGTACTGACTCATCCCAGTTACCTGCCCTGGTTACCTGCTTTGACCTGAGTCATCTTTGGTTACCTGCTCTGACCTGTCCCATAACCATCATTCCCACCAAACTACCCCACCACTCTGGCTCTTACCCCTGCCCTCTTTAAAATAGCCAATTGGAATTAGCTTAGACTGTGAGGTCTAACCCTAGCCAATAGGGGAACAACACAGCAGTGGGGGCTACCTTCATCAGGAATAAGAACCCCTTCCCTTTCCTTGTCCGGGTGTGCACTCACCATTGTTCCATCTGTGAGCTGCACCCTTCTATAGCAGTAAATTTTCTTGCTGAGGAAATTTATATTTGAGTGCTACCTCTTTTGCGGCACCAAAAATTTACATGTAACATAATCAAAGCTGAATGCATATGAACCCATAAGTTTTCCAATACTTAGCCCAAATGTGACACTTTCCATAAGTATGTGACTTTAAGTAAAATATGACCTAGTATAAAATAAAGATATTCTGTTTTTCTGTACTTCACTGGCATTAGATTTTTAAGCACTGTAATTATTGTAGATTCATAATGAATTTGTAATCATTACAACTCCAGGTATTTTCTTTTCATATGCAGTAGCTGTTGTTAGCTTAATTGGCCCCCTTCTAAATTTATGCAAATGTGTTTTGAGCTTCAGTGTTTGACTACAATGAAGACAATTTACATTTCTGCTAAACTTCATCATTTTAGTTAAGGTGTTTTCATACAAGCAGAAAAAATGTTTTAGCTACCCTCCCCTACTTTTTAATATTATGAATTTAATAAATACTCCTGGGGTGACTTTATTCAAGGAACTGATCAAAATGTTGGAAAATACATGAAGAATAGCCCATTATAGCAAGAATATTTGCATTAATACAGTAACTCATACTATATATACTCAATAATAAGCTTTTTGACCATTCACTTTTGGCAGTGTCACTGTTATTGATATGCACTTCCCTATTAACTCTTCACAACACTCTATAGAGTTTGCCTATTACTTTGTTCTGTAGTGAGAACATTTTGAGGGATATTAAGTCATTCCCCTAAGGTAATACTGCCAGTAGAAGTAGAACCAGGGACTGGATACATTTCTGACTCTATAAAATCTGTCCAAAGAATTTTTCAATCTAGACCTGGAAGAGAGAAGTCCCTTTTCTTTGTGGTCACAACAAGACGAGAATTCAAGCCTCAGAGTACCAGTAACCCTTGTTTTAGCCTTTTGGTAATTGTCAGAGAAAGGAAGACAAAATGGAAAAGAAAATAAGGAAGAAAAATAAATAAAAGGAGTGTAAATGAAATCTAGAAAAGGAAAGGCTAATGATATTAGATTTCCAAGTTCCACACATTTCAGCTATCAACCAGGGGAGTATGTAAGTACTAGACATCCGGAAGGCTAAGGTGAAGAAAGTATGTCAGCAATTCCCCTACCACATTTATTATAAGGCATTTGACAAGGTGCCACTGATTCTGTTTGGAATAATATAAAGACATACTTTTTCAGTAATTGCATTTAAATGGAGTTGAATACTTAACATTTATCCTTACCAACAGCATCTTTAATGAGCACTCCTGTCTTGGATTAATACTCTAGTTTTCATATTAAAGGCTCATTTTTCTACATGTTCTTGGTTTAAATGGATCTTTCTCAGCTCTCTTTTTCACTGTGGCTGATTTGTTGAATTTGTTTTGAATACTTAGCAGTTTAACTGATAATTTAGAGATGTTTATATGAGTAGCATAGTTTTTATGCTTGTGTGTATTTACCTCTATGAAAAGATAAACTATGGTGTGCCCAGGAAGGCTGGACTAAGATGCTGTAATATGCAAGCCTTGTCTAAAGCACCAAGCAGAGAAGCGCGTCATGCCTCTCAGTGGATCAGTCAGGCTCACTTGATTCTGTGCACTGAGGCATACCTGTACTCATTATCTTATGGCATCTCTGTTTTCTCAAAATTAAACATTTTCTTATTCCCACTTAGTCATTTTGCCATAAATTTCATTGTGTGGGAGATAACATTTCCATTGCCATTCATTTGCATATCTTTGGTCATTGTTATATTTTTAATTATTACTACTATTATTTCTTTTTTTCAGACAGAGTCACACTCTGTTGCCAGGCAACAGGCTGGAGTATGGTGGCGCCATCTAGGCTCACTGCAACCTCTGCCTCCCAGGTTCAAGCAATTCTCCTGCCTCAGCCTCCCAAGTAGCTGGGGCTATAGGTGCGCGCCACCATGCCCCGCTAATTTTTGTATTTTTTAGTAGAGACGGGGTTTCACCATGTTGGCCAGGATGGTCTCAATTTCCTGACCTCATGATCTGCCCACCTCGGCCTCCCAAAGTGCTGGGATTACAGGCATGAGCCACTGCATCTGGCCCAATTATTTTTATATCATTTAGTTGTAAAGAAAATTTTTAAATGACATATTGCTGAAGTTTGCTTTCTTAACTCAGTCTGATCATGTTTAAATTTAGTAGGATAACTTTGCCATTTCATATTTTTGGTAATCATACATTTTATCATATTTCTGACATAACTTGTTTTACTATGTTTTGATAGAATATACATATGTTTCTTATTTATCTTCTTTCTTCCTGTTATTTCATGGAAAATTGAGTAGTGTTTACTGTCTGCTCTCCTACTAACTCCTGGTGGTTTGGAAGTTCTATATCTATTTGTTAGCATATATTCTTAAATTTGAAGTTATTTATTACTCCATCAAATCAAGTTATAGCTAAGCAGTACCTATAACTTCTAACCCAAAAAGTCATTCTAATCAATTTTAAATTATATATTCATAGTATAAACTATACTCCATTCACACACACACGTGCACACACATGCAAACATCTTTCTCATGTTTACTCTCTCTACAGCATTCCCTACCACCAGGATTTTATTTAAATTACCTGTAATCTTAAATTTGGTTGAATGTAGCAGTTATATTTAGGTAATATTCACATTGTATTATTTGTTTTCTAATTTCTTAAAATGCCAATATGTTAATAATGGCTATTTTAAATCGACTGTGTAGTTATTGTTTTCTATTTTTTCTGTCTTCTTTCTTGAATTGGTAATCTTTGTTATGAATTTATTTTACTGAGTCCATTTATAAGTGATTTTGTGTAAGAAATGAAAAAGTATGCAGTTCATTTCAATGTCCTGCATGACCTGTGTCTTTATTTCAGTCTTATATAAAAATTATAATCTGTCAAATACTAGTTTCAAAGATTTTTCCTTCTCAGAATTCTGTAGATACTGTTAAGCTGCCTATGAGAAGCCTGACAGTCTGAGTTTCATTCCTTTGTGTCTTCCTTACTTTTTAATGACAATTATAGAACTGTCTCTTTCACCATTGACTTTAGATTTTTTTTTACCTAAATACCTGTGTGTATATGTGTGTGCATGTGTGACATAAAAATACATAAAATCATAAGATAGAAATGAACAAGTCACAGTGCAAAGAAAGTTTAACTTAGTTTTGATCTTTGTGGTATGTTGCTACATTTTCCCCTCAAACTAATCTTTCTTTTTCTCATAGTTAGAAAGTCGAATTGGAAAAATGGTCAACCAGCTAGAGATCTTATTTCCAGGCTCCCTTGCAAGTAGATATAAACAAGAAAAAATAAATGGTGGCCAGAAAGAATGTGTGCCACATTCAGGCTGTGGCTGTAAAATATTAATTGGGTCAATACACTTCACTAATGTACATGCATATGTCAGAGATATTGCAGCTTCAGTTCCCGACAACCACAATAAAACAAATACTGCAAAAAAGAAAGTCACATGAATATTTTTATTTTCTAGTGCATATGTTTATACTATACTATAGACTATTAAATGTGCAATAGCATTATGTCTATAAAACAATGTACATACCTTAATTAAAAATATTTTATTGGTAAAAGATGCTAAAAACCATCTGAGACTTCATTGAGTTGTAATGTATTTTTGCTGGTGGAAGACTGCCTTGATGCTTATTGCTGCTGACTGATCAGGGTGGTGGTTGCTGAAAGCTGGAATGGCTGTGGCAATTTCTCGAAATAAAGCAACAATGACGTTTGCTGCATCAATGAACTCTGCCTTTTAGGAAAGATTTATCTGTAGCATTTGATATTGTTTGGCAGCATATTGAACTTTCTTTTTTAATTGGAGGACAAGCGGTGACTAATGCCTGTAATCCCAACACTTTAGGAGGCAAAGTTGAGAGAATCACTTGAGCCCAAGAGTTTAAGAACAGCCTGAGAAATATAATGAGACCCTGTTGCTACAACAATGACAACAAGTCAATTTTCTCAAATTCTTCTGCTGATTTATCAACTAAGTTTATGTAATATTTTAAGTTCCTTGTTGTCATTTCAGTAATGTTCACGGCATCTTCACCAGGAATAGATTTTATCTCAAGAAACCTCTTTCCACACTCATCCATAAGAAGCAACTCCTCATCCATTAAAGTTTTATCATGAAATTGCAGCAATTCAGTCACATCTTCAGGCTTCTTTTCTGATTCTAGTCCTCTTGCTACTTCTATCATAATTACAGTAACTTCCTCTACTGAAGCCTTAAAGTCATCCATGAGGGTTGGCATTAACTTCTTCTTGCAAACTCCTGTTAATGTTGCTATTTTGATCTCCTTCCATGAAACAAAAATGTTCCTAATGGCATCTGGAATGATGAATCCTTTCCAAAAGGTTTTCAATTAATTTTCCACAGGTCCATCAGAGGAATCACTATCTACGGCAACCACGCCTTACGAAATGTATTTCTGAAATAACTGAACTTGAAAGTCTAAATTACTCCTTGATCTATGGGCTACAGAACAGATATTGTGGTAGAAGGTATGAAAACAACATTAATTTCCTTGTACATCTCCATTAGAACTCTTGGGTTACTAGGCACATTGTCAGTGAGTGGTAATATTTTGAAAGAGATCTTTTTTTTCTGAGCAATAAGTCTCAAGAGTGGGCCTAAAGTATTCAGCTAAAGCATGCTATAAACAGATGTGTTGTCATCCAGGCTTTTTGCCCATTTATTGAGCTAAGTGAGAGTGGATTTATCACAATTCTTAAGGGTCCTGGTATCTTCAAAATAGTGACTGAGCACTGGCTTTAACTTAAAGTCACCAGATACATTAGCTTCTAACAAGAAAGTCAGCCTGTTCTTTGAAGCTTTGATGATTTGAAGTCAGGCATTGACTTCTCTCTAGCTATCAAAGTCCTCAGATGGCTTCTTGCATTATAAAGCTGTTTAATCTATGCTGAAAATCTATTGTTTTGTATAGCCACCTTCAGTTATGTTAGCCAGCTCTTCTGGATAACTGGCTGTACTTTCTACATCAGCATTTGTTACTTCACCTTGTACTTTTACGTTACAGAAACGGCTTCTTTCTTTAAACCTTATGCATCAACCTCTATTAGCTTCAAACTTTTCTTCTGCTGCATTCTCACTTCTTGCAGCTGTCACAGAATTGAAGAGAGTTAGGGGCTTGCTCTGGATTAAGCTTTGGCTTAAAGGAATGTTGTGTTTGTTTGATCTTCTATCCAGACACACAAACTTTCTCCCTTTCAGCAATAAGGCTATTTTGCTTTCTCATCATTTGTATGTTCACTGAAATAGCACTTTTAATTTCCTTCAATAACTTTTCATTTGTATTTACAACTGTTTGGCAAAAGAGACCTAGCTTTTAGCTTATCCAGGATTTTTAGATGCCTCCCTTATTAAACTTAATCATATTTCATTTTTTCGGTTTAAATTCAGAGACATGTGACTCTTCCTTTCACTTTAACACTTAGAGGCTATTTTCAGGTTATTATATGGTCTTATTTCAACATTGTGTCTTGGGGAATAAGGAGCTTTAGGAAAGGGAGAGCGATGGGATATAGCCAGTTGGTTGAGCAGTCAAAACACATACAGCATTTACTGGCTAAGTTTGCCATCTTGTATGTCACCCCAAAACAATTATAGTAGTAACATCAAAGGTCACTGATTACAATCACCATAACAGACATAATAAAAGTTTGAAATGGTGCAAGAATTGCCAAAATGTGACACAAAGATACAAAGTGAATTCATGCTCTTAGAAAAAAGGTGCCAAAAGACTTGTTCAACACAGCGTTGTGAAAAATAAAAAATGCAATATCCACAAAGTACAATAAAGCAAAGTGCTAGATATGCCTGTAAAGAAAACTCAGAAGCCTTTCAACAAAGAATACACACATACACACACACCTCTCCCTAAATAAATTTCCTATTGTATGAAATGTATGGATCTTAATTAACATCACACTAAAATTAATTAAGCAAACTAGAAGTCAAAAATAAGTATTAAGCAATTTTTTGGAATATGCTAGAAAATAATTACAACATTGCATTAAAAACTCATAAGCTGAAATTAAACTCTATTCGATGGAAAATTCAAAGCAAATCCAATAAATCGAAAAATAAAAATTGAGTCAGCCGCAATATGCTTAGTTACTCAGACCATCACTGATTGCACAGCTGCAATTTTCATGCAATTGACTTACTTCAGCACATTATTTTCTTTGGTGCTCGTAGTTCTAAACATGGATGTGGGACCCATCCTAGAAACCCCATGTACTTGCTTTCCTATGTGAGTTTATCTTGCTCCTGCATGCAATAGAATTCTGGCTATTATCTGGACTACAATTTATGCATACCCCAAAAAACTTTTTGTCTTTATTGTAATCTTTTATTTCCATAATATATAACATGCATATGCATAACAATGATTGATAGATGCCCTTCGCAAAAGCACCTGGCAATGTTTTAATTAGTAAATGATACAGTTATACCGAGTAAATACTCTTCATAGAGCAGCAAGTTTTCCTACAAATTTCCCAAAAGACAACCAAGAATAAATAGTGCCTATCCTCCACCAATCTGTTAATACCTGAGCTTCTGAAAATCCACCACAGCCTGTGTTTTTAAATTGTTAGACTTGTAGATATTACTTTTGGGAAGTATTTTCCCCATGCCTTCACATTTTTTCCAGTTTATTGATCTTTAAATTTTTCAGTAGAAAGACGGTAGAAGACATAATAGTAACTTGTTGAGACTGCTTCCCAGAACTGAGCACCTAAGAATGAACAAAAAGCCATATGTCTTCTCTCATTTTTTTTCATACTGGAAATCTGACCTTTGTATAGTTTTTGAATTCTTCAGGTCTCAAATCATTTGTCATGGTCTATACATGCCAGTTTGCTCTCTTTTTTTCTGTAGCTATAAAACCAAGTCAATATCCTCATTCATTTCCTTTCCCTTAGGTACTCTTTACACCTTTCAAATGAGTTAAACTTATTTCTTAACACTCCAACCTCTTCCTATAAGTGGTCCCAACTTTCTCCCAATCTCATAGAGAAAGCACTTTTGGGATGGTCCTCCGCATCCTTTATCTTTTCTACAATACATATTTTGGCAAAACTTAAAAACCTATATGATTGCAAAATGATCCTACTCTTGTCCATGTTTCTAATATTCTAAAGTCTAAATGTAATGATCCATTCAGATCTAGAATTTGGAATTATTCTCATCCTCTAAAGAGTAAGCATGTGTTTTAAAGAAAATATATTCTAGGCAGATCTCCTGTTTTTCTCCTTTACACCTGATCTTGTAAAAATTTATATTTTTTCTAATCAATACAATAGGTTGTTACATCACCTATATAGTACAGACAGACATCTATTGCTCTTTATTTCAGGATAAACGGCATCAGGTCTATTCATAGTTAAACCCAAACTTTGGTCCTCAAAATTTATTAACAGATAAAGTTGATTTAAATGACGGTCTTTTAGTATTGTCTAAAAATGAGAATTCAAAGGAAAAGGGTATGTCACACTCACCAAGTCCAATGTGTGCCTATCAAAACCATATGTATTTTGGACACAATTGAGTTATATTCATGAACATGAATCTTTTGCCCACTATTGTCTTGTTCTGACTCCTTGTTCATCATTAATTATAAGAACCAGGCTTTTACACAATAATTGTCCACAACAAATATGGCTACTCTAACAGTTCAAAGTTCTAAAAAGCTTCTCCCAAATCTTGGTGCACTAGATATGTTCTGCTGCAAAATGTGAGACAGTGAAAGTCAACATTGACTCACACATCATATATAGAATTTCAAGTCCCATGAGAGTGATAATGTTTACTGAGTGTTTTTGAATAAAGTATCAATCCATTTATCTTTCTAGATATCTGTATTTTAATTTGGGTTTAAATCAGGCCAACAAATGGTAGAAAATAAAAGTTATTGGCGAACAACCTTTTTCTGAAGAAATGTATCCTGTCCTCCTTTTTTCTTGATCGTATCCTCCTTTTTTATTTGTATTTTCTCTGGATCTGAACATATTTAAGTATTTTTTCAATTTCATTTCAAATTGTACACAAAAATGTGAGAAATGTATAATTTTAATTAAATTTTAAAAATTATTTTTTTAAAATTTTTATGCTTCCCAGCATCTTACACACCATTAAATAAGAATCTTTGTAGCAAATCATGATGTTAGGATAGCTTTAACACTTATCAATTAGTAACTTACCATCTGAGATTAAGTATCAGCATTTATAATTTGGTGATATTAACCTCATTGTGATTATTGAATGGCATAATACCAAGTACTAGCTCATTATATTTTACACATTAGATATTAATCATCATTTGTCTTATTTTCCCCACTAAACTCCATCTTTATTTCTTTGATTTTCCTTCTCTGAGAACCAATCTACTATTTACTAGGGGCCGGAACATCTGTAAAATCTAGTCCTTGAAGCTTTGAGCCTCTCTCATCACTTATGTTAAACATTTTCTGGTCTTTTCCCTAAACTCTATAAACAACTCCTAACCATTGACACTGCTTATTCCTCCACTGCTACTTCTACTACTAAATGTAATAAGTCAAAAATTAATTGGGAATTGCTCAAGTTTTTGCTTGAATTTATCTATTTCTGAAGCATAAAATTAGCTTGGCACTAAAATCTATAAAAGCAGGACTGTACTCATATTGATGAAATGCCAAAAGGCATTTTATTAACCTAAAGATTTCTCTTATTTGACAAGATAATTCTTTGAGCCTTGGATATAGTTGGACAGAAAAAAATACTAAATTCATCTGGATACATCCCTATTTATTTACTCCATGTGTTGAGGGCCCAAAAATGATGGCATAAATATTAATAATTATAATAGTAATTTTTAAAAGATACCTGTGGCATGTGGCTTCATGTTATTAAGGAATTTTCACATTGTGAAAACACAAAAAAAACATATATTTTATGATCCTAATACTATTAATAAAAGTGCATATGTATCTAATATTCATCTTTAGAATTGAAACATAATAAATACATTTGAGATTCCCTGTATGTCCCTTCTCAATTAGACTGCTGTTCCTCACTGAGGAGTTAAACACAAATGATTCTAAATTTTCTAGTATTTTTTTCCTTTACTTTCTTAATAGTTACATACTACATGCATGTCTCCCTAAATAATATGCTGTTTTGTTTTGTATATTTTATTACCATATAAATGGATGCATTATGTCTATTCTTTTGTGACTTACTTTTTACTTCCAAATATTATCTTTGAAATTGATCTATAATTTTGTATTCATTTTATAGGACTCATATATTCCATTACATGAATATATTCACCGTTCTATGCTTCTCTTTAAATATTTGATTTTTTTCTTTTACTTATTGTTGTATAAATATTGTGGTGTATATGTGTGTGTATATATATACATATATATGCCTTTTTAGATACAAAACCGGAGAGGAGATATTTGCCTCATATGTATTGTCCTGTTATATATGAGGCAAATATCTCCTCTCTGGTTATGGTTTGTTTGGCACTTCCTTTAAATATATGTTTATATATTTATTTTTGAGCCAAGATCTCATTCTGTCACTCATGTTGGAGAGTAGTGGCACAATTATGGCTCAATGCAGCCTTGCAACATCGAACTCCTGTGCTCAAGTGATCCTCCCATATCAGCCTCCTGAGTAGCTGGGACTACAGGCATACACCATCAAGCCTAGCTCATTTTTGTATTGTTTATGGAGATGGGGTTTTGCTATGTTGCCAAGGCTGGTCTTGCATTCCTGCACTCAAGCAATCTTTCTGCCTTGGCCTCCCAATGTGCTGAAATTACAGACATCAACCACTGTGCTTGGTCAAAAATAGAATTTTTTAATGCTAAGTTTATTTGGCTTATTTTTTAAGTTTTTACTCTTCTACATAATTTTTGAAGTTAGTTTTACCATATTAAAATAAACGATTGAAATTTTATTAGAATCAGTAAAGATCTAGAGGATTAAGATGGATGATCCTTTAGCAGTCATTCCCATGCAGGAATAGCAAATTGAACAATTATCCACATAAGAAATCCCATCCATAAGAACCAAAAATCAGGTTAGTGATCACAATACCTGATTTAAATGTCATATCACTGAAAGAGACAGTGAAGAGGGTAGGAAAGACAATCTTGAATTTCCAATGCCACCTCTACCCATCCCCCAGCAGCAGCCACATGGTGGGAAGAGAAAATTTGTTCACTTAGGGAAGGGAGAGGGCAGCCAGGCAATACTCACTGCAGGCTTTGGGTGAGACCCAGTGCTGTGCTGGCTTAAGGTGTGACCCAGCACATTCCCAGATGTGGTGGCCAAGGGGAGATACCCCTTCCACTTGAGGAAAGGAGAGCAAAGGATTAAAGGCAACTTTGTCCTGCAGCTTAGGTACCAGCTTGGCTACAGTGGTATAGAGTACCAAAGAGTTTCCTGGGGTCCCCAATTCTATGCCTTCACTCCTGCACCATATTCCTTGACCTTCCCTAGGCCAGAGGGAAGTCTATTGCTCTGAAGGAAAAGATCCAAGCCTGGTAGCATTCACCAAATTGACTGAAGAGGCCTTGGACCTTGAGTAAACATTGGCGGCAACCAAGTAGTACTCACCATAAACCTGGAGCAGTACTGGACATGGGAAGAGACCCCTTCTGCTTGAGGAAAGAAAAGGGAAGAGCAGGAAGGACTTGTCTTGTGGATTTGTTGGCAGTTCAGCCACCATACAATAGCATACCAATGGTTCCTAATTCAAGGCCCTGGCTTCCAAATGGCATTTTTGGAACAATCCTGAACTTGGGGGTGAGCTCATCACCCTAAAGGGAGGAATACAAGTCTGTCTATATTTGCCACCTACTGACTGAAGAGACTTTGGGCCTTAAATGAGCATTGGCAGTAGCCAGGCAGTGGTGGTCATGGGTCTTGGAGAAGACCCAAAGTATACTGTCTTCAAGTCTGACCCAGCATAGTCCCAGCAGTGGGAGCCACAGCTCTAGGCAGCTCAGCAAGGAGAGAGAGATTCCATTTATTTGGGGGAATATATGGAAAGAAAACAAGAGTCTCAACCTGATAATCCAAGGAATTATCTAAGATTTTACCCAAGATCACCAAGGCAATACCTCTACAAGTCTGCCATAGTCAAAGTGTTACTGGGCTTCAGGTATCCCCTAATGCAGATATGCAGTGGCCAAAACTTAGATCACAATATTCAATTCCCTTTCAGTACTTGAAAAGCCTTCCCAATAAGGACAGGTATAAACAAGCCCAGATGGTGAAGACTAATAAATACCTAATTATTCCATTCCTAGATGTTGATGGACATCCAAAACCACCAAGAACAGAAAGAAAAACATGATCTCACCAAACAAACCAAATAATGTAACTGACCAATTCTAGAGCAACTGAAATATGTGATCTTTCAGACAGAATGCCTAATAGCTGTTTTGAGGAAGATCAAACAAATTCAAAATAACAGAGTAAAGGAATTCAGAATCCTGTTAAGTAAACTGAACAAAGAAGTTGAAATAAATTTTTAAAAATCAATAGAAATTTTGAAGCTACAATTTCAACTACATACTGAAGAATGCATAAGTGTCTCAAAACAGCATAATCTATCAAGCAAAAATAATTCCTGAGCTTGATGGCAGAGTATCTGAAAACATAAAGTCAGACACAACGGTAAAAACAACAATAAAAAAAGTGAAGGCACACCAACAAGATCTAGAAAACAGCCTCCAAAAGGCAAATCTAAGAGGTATCGACTTAAAGAGGAGGAGGGAGGGAGGGAGGGAAGGAGAGGGAGACTGAAATAGAAAGTTTATTTTAATTTTTGATTAAAGTTTAAAGGGATAGTAACAAGAGAACTTCTGAAACCTAGGGAAAGATATCAATATTTAAGCACAAAAAGATTCTAGAATATGTAGCAGATTTAACCCAAGTAAGACTACCTCAAGACCTTTAATCAAACTCCTAAAGGTCAAGGATACTGAAAGGACCGAAAAAGCATCAGAAAAAAAGAAATAATATACAAAGGAGCTTGGGTACATCCGACAGAAGACTTTAAAGTCTTCTGAGGCCAGGAGAAAGTGACATGACATATTAAAAGTGCTAAATTAAAAAAAAAAAAAAGACTTTTGTCCTAGAATAATATATCCAGTGAAAATATTTTTCAAATGTAAAAGACTTTCCCAGCCAAGTAAAAGCTGAGGGATTTTATTAGCATCAAACTTGTGCTACAAGAAATGTTAAAGGGAGTTCTTCAATCTGAAAGGAAAGAAAATTAATGAATAAGAAAAAATAATTGGAATTAACAAAATTCATTGATAATATTAAGTACATAGAAAAACTCAGAATATTATAAGACTGTAATGGTGGCATGTAAACTACTCATATCTTCAATAGAAAGACTAAAAAATGAGCCTATCAAAAACAATAACTTTTCATACATAGACAATATAAGATATAAAAAGTAACAACAAAAAGTTAAGAAGAGGGAAAATGAAGTTAAAGTGTAGAGTTTGTGTTAGTTTTCTCTGTGCTTGTTTGTTTTTGGAATCAGTGTTAAGTTGTCATCAGCTTAAAATAATGGGTTATAAGATGTTATGTGAAAGCCTCATGGTAACCTCAAGCCAGAAAACTTACAACAGATACATAAAAAATTAAAAGCAGGAAATTAAAACATATCACCAGAGAAAATCACCATCACAAAATCAAAGAAAGGAAGGGAAGGGGAAGGGGAAAAGAGGAGGCAGGGAAGGGAGGAAACTCAGAAAACAAATATCAAAATGACAGAAATAACTCCTTACTTATCAATAATAGCATTGACAGAAAACAAACTAACCTCTCCAATCAAATGACATAGAATGGCTGAATATATATTTTTTTAAGACCCAATGATCTGTTGGCTACAAGAAACACATTTCACCTATAAAGACACACATAGACGCAAAGAGATAGAAAAAGACATTCCATGCAAATGAAAACCAAAAAATAAGTGGAAGTAACTATACTTATATTAGACAAAATCGGTTTTAAAACAAAAGCTATAAAAAGGAAACAAAATGTCGTTATATAATGATAAAGGAGTCAATTCAGCAAGAGAAAATACAAATTGTAAATATATATGCACCCAACACTGGACCACCCAGATATATAAAACAAATATTATTAGAGCTAAAGAGAGAGACAGACTCCAATACAACAACAGCTGGAGACTTCAGCATTGGACAGACAAAAAATAAACAAACAAATATTAGACATTCTGTACTGTAGACCAAATTGACCTAATAAGTATTTACAGAACATTTACTCCAATGGATGCAGAATACACATTCTTCTCTTCAGCACAGAGATCATTCTCAAAGATGGAGCATATGTTAGGTCACAAAACATGTCTGAAAATTCAAAAACATTTAAATCCTATCAAATATCTTCTCTGACCAAACACAATGAAATAAAACTAGAAGTAAATAAAAGAGGAATTTTCATACAAACACATAAAAAATAATGAGTATGCTCCTGAATGACCAGCGGGTCAATGTATATATATATTTTTTTAAAGTAGGCCAGGCGCAGTCACTCATACCTGTAATCCCAGCACTTTGAGAGGTCAAGGCAGGCAGATCATGAGGTCAGGAGTTTGAGACCAGCCTGGCCAACATGGTGAAACTCATTTTCTACTAAAAATATAAAAATTAGCTGGGCATGGTGGTGGTTGCCTGTAATCCCAGCTACTCAGGAGGCTAAGGAAGGAGAATCACTTGAACCCAGGAGGTGGAGATTGCAGGGAGCCAAGTTGGTGCCACTGTACTCCAGCCTGGGTGACAGAGCCAGACTCCATCTAAATAAAGAAGAAGAAGAAAGGCGAACATTTTCTTAAAACAAGTAATAATGGAAATGCAACATACCAAAATCTGTGAGATACTAAAAAAGTACTGAGATGTAAGTTTATAGTAATAAGCACCCTCAACAAAAACAAAAAATAGAAAAACTTTAAATAAACAACCCAACAATGCATTCTAAAGAATTAGATAAGTAAAAGCAAATCAAACCAAAAATTAGAAGAGAAGAAATAGTAAAAATCACAGCAGAAATCAATGAAATTCAAATGAAAAACATAATACAATGAAAATTGGTGTTTTGAAAAGATTAACAAAATTGACAAACCTTAAGCCAGAATACCTATAAAAAAGAGAAGAAATAAACAAATAAAATCAGAGATAAAAAGGAGATATTACAACTGATACTGCAGAAATTCAAATGATCATTAGAGATTATCATGGTAACTATATGCCAATAAGTGGGAAAACCTAGAAGAAATGTATAAATTTCTAAACATATACAGCCTACAAAGAACAAATCATTAAGAAATTCGAAACCTGAAGAGACCAATAAGAAGTAATGAGATTGAAACCATAATGAAAACCTGCCAGCAAATAAAAGACTAGGAACAGTAAACCAAAGCAAAAATGGACAAATGGGATCACATCAAGTTAAAAAACTTCAGCACAGCAAAGAAAACAATAAACAGAATGAAGAGAAAACCCACAGAATGAGAGAAAATTTTTCAAACTGTTCATCTGACAAGGGATTAATAACCAGAATATATAAAGAGCTCAGACAACTCTATAGGAAAATATCTAATACTCCAATCAAAAAATGAGCAAATGTTGGTGGGATTGTAAACTAGTTCAACCATTGTGGACAACAGTGTGACACTTCCTCAAGGATGTAGAAACAGAAATTCCATTTGACCTAGGAATCCCATTACTGGGTATATATCCAAAGGATTATAAATCATTCTATTATAAAGATACATGCACACATATGTTCATTGCAGCACTCTTTACAATAGCAAAGACCTGGAACCAACCCAAATGCCCATTGATGATAGACTGAACAAGAAAAATGTGGCACATATACACCATGGAATACTATTCAGCCATAAAAAATGATGAGTTCATGTCCTTTGTAGGGACATGGATGAATCTGGAAACCATCATTTTCAGCAAACTGACATAAGAACAGAAAATCAAACACAGCATGTTCTCGCTCATAGGTGAGTGTTGAACAATGAGCACAGATGGACACAGGGAGGGGAGCATCACACACTGGGGTCTTCTGGGGTGGGCCAAGGGAAGGACAGTGGCAGGGTGGGGAGGTCACGGAAGGAAAACATGGGGAGAAATGCCAGATGTAGGTGACGGGGAGATGGAGGCAGCAAACCACATTGCCATGTGTATACCTATGCAACAACCCTGCATGTTCTGCACACATACCCCAGAAACTAAAGTACGATTTAAAAAAATGTGGAGATAGAGATCCAAGATGGCCAACTAGCAGCAGCTCCAGATTGTAGCTCCCAGTGAAGGTGCAGGGAGTGAGTGGACGCCAGACTTCCAAACGAATTTTTGTTGCTTACGGACTAGGAGATTCCCAGTGGAGGAGCCCCACGGGTCACCAGAGCGACTCTTTTGGCCAGCACGGCTGTTTTGCTGGCGTCCTGGCACGACAGTTCTCAGTGTGAAGTATGTGGGACTGGGTGCCCTTTTAGTTGGCATTTGCAGCTTCAGGAAGGCAGAGTCGCCCATTCAGCTGATTAAAAAGGGGACTGAAGCCGGGAGCCAGGTCAGGAGATTCTCGGGCAGAAAATCACCACGAATCTCAGGGCCACTGTTTCAGCTGGCGTGGTTGCTGCATGGGAAATTGCATAGATCCTGGTGCCTTTTGGCGGGCAACTGGGGTACCTGGCAGAGAATCGACCATTCAATTAGGAAAAGACAAAAAGGGGGCTCCAAGATGGGAAGCCAGGTGATCAGGCTCAGCTGGTCCCACCCCCACAAAAAAACAGCAATTGGAAACGCTGATGGTTTAGAGTTTCACAGCAAGCACAGCTGAACCTGGGAAGGTCCAGCTCTGTGGGGGAGGGGTGTCCGACAAAGGAAAACAAAGAAACAGAAATAACATCACCCTCAACAAGCTGGATGTCCACTCAGAGACCCAATCTGAAAGTCAGCAATTACAAAGACAACAGGTGGATACATTCACAGAGATCGGAAGAAACCAGCAAAAAAAGGGTGAAAACATCTGAAACCAGAATGCCTCTCCTCCTTCAGGGGATTGCAGTCCTCATCAACAAGGGAACAATGCCTGATGGAGAATGAGTGTGATGAATTGTCAGAATCAGGCTTCAGAAGGTGGCTAATAAGAAACTTCTGTGAGCTAAAAGAACATGTTCTAACCCAATGCAAAGAAACTAAGCACCTTGAAAAAAGGTTTGACAAAATGCTAACGAGAATAGACAGTTTAGAGAGGAATATAAGTGAATTAATGGAGCTGAAAAACACAATACGAGAACTTCGTGAAGTATGTACAAGTTTTAGCCGTCGAATTGATCAAGCAGAAGCAAGGATATCAGAGGTTGAAGACCAACTCAATGAAATAAAATGAGAAGACAAGATTAGAGAAAAAAGGGTAAAAAGGAATGAGCAAAGTCTCCAAGAAATATGGGACTATGTGAAAAGACCTAATCTACGTTTGAAAGGTGTACCTGAATGTGATGAAGAGAATGAATCCAAGTTGGAAAATATTCTTCAGGATATTATTCAGGAAAACTTTCCCAACCTAGTAAGGCAGGACAATATTCAACTCCAGGTAATACAGAGAACACCACAAAGATATTTCAAGAACAGCAACCCCAAGGCACATAATTGTCAGATTCACCAGGGTTGAAATGATGGAGAAAATGCTAAGGGCAGCCAGAGAGAAAGGTCAGGTTACCCACAAAGGGAAGCCTATCAGACTCACAGCAGATATCTCAGCAGAAACCCTACAAGCCAGAAGAGAGAGGGGGCCAATATTCAACATCCTTAAAGAAAAGAACTTTCAACCCAGAATTTCATATCCAGCCAAACTAAGTTTCATAAGGGAAGGAAAAATAAAATCTTTTGTGAACAAGCAAGTACTGAGATTTCATTACCACCAGGCCTGCTTCACAAGAGCTTCGGAAAGAAGCACTACACATAGAAAGGAACAACCAGTATCAGCCATTCCAAATATATGCCAAAAAGTAAAGAGCATCAACATAATGAAGAATCTAAATCAACTAATGGGCAAAACAGCCAGCTAGCATCAAATGGCAGTATTAAACTCACATATATTATTATTAATTCTAAATTTAAAATGACTAAATGCCCCAATCAAAAGACATAGGCAAATTGGATAATAAGTCAAAATCTATCAGTATGCTGCATCCAGACCCATCTCACATGCAAGGAAACAGAAAGACTCAAAACAAAGGGATCGAGGAAGATTTACCAACCAAATGGAGAGCAAAAATAAATAAATAAATAAAAAGCAGGAGTTGCAATTCTCGCCTCTGATAAAATAGACTTTAAAGCAACAAAGATCAAAAGAGGCAAAGAAGGACATTACATAATGGTAAAAAGGATCAATGCAACAAGAAGAACTAATGATCCTAAATATATACGCACCCAATACAGGAGTACCCAGATATATAAGGCAAGTTCTTAATGACTTATAAAGAGACTTAGACTCCCACACAACAATAGTGGGAGACTTTAACATCACATTGTCAATACTAGACAGATCAACAAGACAGAAAATTAACAAGGATATTCAGGACTTGAACTCAGACCCATAACAAGTAAACTTAATAAACATTTATGGAACTCTCCACCCCAAATCCGCAAAACATACATTCTTATCAGTACCACATCATACCCACTCTAAAAGTGACTATATAATTGGAAGTAAATCACTTCTCAGTAATTGCATAGCATTTCACAGGTTTAAATAAAATGTTGTTTGGCTGCTTGTTTGTTATTTTCCTCCCTTATTCCTTCTTGTCTCTATTGTTAAGCACAATTATTGGCATAAAAGAGGTTTTCAATACCCATTTTTAGACTGTATTCTAGCCTGGGCAATAAAGCAAGACTGCTGTTCTCTCTCCCGCTTTCTCTTCTTCTTTCTTTCTCTCTTTCATTCTTTTTCTTTCTCTCTCTCTCTCTTTCTTTTTTTTCTCTCTTTTATCCACCCCCCCAAAAAGTAAAAAAAAACAAACAAACATTTTTTTAAATGGGTAAATGATTTGAATAGACATTTCTCAAAGGAAGATATACAAATAGTAAGCAGGCATTTAAAAAGGTGGCTTCACAGCTGAATTTTAATGGACATTTAAATAACTAATACCAATCTCACTCTAACTATTCCAAAAATTAGAGGAGGCAACATTTCTAAACTCATTCAATGAGTTCAGTATTTCCCCAATGCCAAAACTATGTCCACAAAATATCAACAAAACTACCCACCAATATTCCTGATGAATATTGATGCAAAAATCCTCAAGAAAATACTATCAAACCAAATTCAACAATACCTTAAAAAGATCATTCATCATGACCAAGCAGGATTTATCTCAGTGATGAACATATGGATTAGCATATGCAAATAAATCAATGTGATACTTCATATCAACAGAATAAAGAAAAAAAATATGACCATTTTCAATTGATGCTGAAAAATCATTTTGTAAAATTCCATATTCCATCATGATAAAAGCCCCCAAAAAATTGAGTTAGAAGGAACATAGTTCAACACAAGAAAAGCCATGTATGACAGACCCACAGCTAGTGTTGCACTGAATGGGAAAAAATGATAAGTCTTTTATCTGTGTTCTGGGACAAGATAAAAATTTCTACTTTCATCACTATTATTCAACATATTCCTGGAAATCTTAGCTAGGGGAGTCAGAAAACAGAAAGAAATAAAGAGCATCTACATTGGAAAGAAAGAAGTCAAATTATCCTTGTCTGCCAATAATATGATCTTAAATTTAGAAAAGCCTGAAGATGCCACCAAAAGCTATTGTAACTGATAAACAAATTTAATAAAGTTACAGAATACAAAATCAACATTCAAAAATCAGTAGCATTTCTATATGCCAAGAGAGAAGTATCCGAAAAAGAAATTGAAAAAGTAACCTCATTTGCAATAGTTACAAATAAAATAAAATACCTAGGGATAAGCTTAACCAAAGAAGCAAAAGATTTCTACAACAAAAACCATAAACTGTTGATGTAAAAAAAAAATTCGGACATGAAAAATGAAAAGATATTCCATGTTTATGAATTGGAAGAAACAATATTGTTAAAATGTCCATAGTACCCAAAGCAATCTACAGATTCAGTGCATCCCTATAAAATACCAATGATATTCTTCAAAGAAATAGGAAAAAAAAAAGGCCATCCTAAAATTTCTATGGAACAAAAAATAAAACAGGATGGTCAAAGTCATCCTAAGCAAAAAGAACAAAATTAGAGGAATCACGTTACTTGGTTTGAAATTATACTACAGATACTACAGAGCTATAGTAACCAAAACAGTATGGTACTGGCAAAACAAAAACTAAAAACAAACAACCCCCCTCGAAAAGCCTCACACAGACCAATGGAAAAGGCTAAAGAAGCCAAATTAAAATTTATACATCTACAGAGAACTCATTTTTGATGAAGGCACCAAGAATATATACTGGGGGAAAGGACAGTCTCTTCAACAGACACTTCTAGGAAAGCTGGGTTTCCTTACACAGAAGAATGAAACTAGCTCCTTATTTCTCACTATATACAAAAATCAAATCAAAATGGATTAAAGACTTAAGACCCCACATTCTGAAACTATTACAATAAAATATTGAGAAAACTCCAGGACATTGGTCTGGGCAAATATTTTTTGAGTGATAACCCACAAGCACAGTCAACCAAAGCAAAAATGGACAAATGGGATCATATCAAGTTAAAAAGCTCCTGGACAGCAAAGAAAACTATCAAAAAATGAAGAGACAACCCATAGAACAAGAGAAAACATTTTCAAACTCTCCATCTGACAAGGAATTAATAACCAGAATACATAAAGAGCTCAGACAAATATATAAAAATATAATGTTCCAATCAAAAAATGGGCAAATTATTTGAATAGACATTTCTCAAAGGAAGATATACAAATAGTAAGCAGGCATTTAAAAAGGTGCTTTAACATCATTGTTCATCAGACAAATGCAAACAAAACCACAAAAAAATCATCTCACCCCAGGCTAAAATGACTTATATCCAGAAGACAGGCAATAACAAATACTGGTGCAGATATGAGGATGCAGATATGAGGAAAAGGAAACCCTTGTACACTGAGGGGGAATGTAAATTTGTACAACCACTACAGAGAACAATTTGAAGATTCCTAAAAAAAACTATAGCTACCTTATAATCCTGCAATCCTGCTGCTGGTTATATACCCAAAAGAAAAGAAATCAGTATATGGGAGAGACGTCTGCTCTCTCTTTTTTTTTTTTTTTTTTTTTTTTTTAGCACTGTTCACAATAGCCGACATTTGTAAGCAAACTAACTGTCCATCAATAGATGAATGGATAAAGAACATGTGGTACTTATACACAATGCAGTAGTCTTCTGCCATAAACAATAAAGGAAAAGAGATCCTATCATTTGCAACAACCTGGATGGTATCAGAAGTAATTATGTTAAGTGAAATAAGCCAGGCACAGAAAGACAAATTTCACATGTTCTCACACATTCGTTGGAGCTAAAAATTAAAACAATTGAACTCTTGGAGATAGTAGAATGATGATTATCGGAGTCTGGGAAGGGCAGTTAGGGACAGAGGGAAGTGGGGATGGTTAAAGTGCACAAAAATATAGTTAGAACGAATAAGATCTAGTATTTGATGTACATTAGTTGTTAGTTTAATTATCCTTCCTATGAATGTAAGCTGTTTCATCATATTCCTGGCAGCTTTGGTAATCTTCTTTAGTGTTCTGCAGTTTCATGTGTGTAGGTGCAGACTTCTGTTTACTTATCTTGCTTTGGAAATTTTAAGATTCATTTATTTTACTTTGGAATTTCTAATTGCTTGATGCCTGGAATTACAGACCAGACTAGTGCAAGGTAACAAGACCTTGGCTTTCTGGGAAAACACACACACACACACACACACACACAAAGAAAAAAAATTACCTGGGCATGGTGGTATGTGCCTGTAGTCCCAGCTACTCTGAGGATGAAGCAGGGGAATCACTTGAGCCTGGGAATTACAGATTGCATTTAAATAAGATCATGCCACTGCACTCCAGCCTGGGTGAAGAAGCAAGACCTTGCCTCAAAATAAATAAATAAATAAATAAAAGAAGCTTTTGTTACTTACTCTTATTCTAATACTTTTTTTGAACTCAATTTGATGAATGTGTGAATGTTAGAACTTTTCACTCTGCATGTCTTTTAAGCTGTTTTACATAGTTTTTACATCTTTCATCTTTCTGTTTTGCATTCTGGATATGTCTCTTCTGATTCATTTTATTGCATTAGTTTTCTCTTCACTGCATCTGATTTGGGGTTTAGCATAAACTTTGTTTTATATGTGTATATATATATATATATATATATATATACACTTACATGCATATATACACATATATGTATTCTAAAAGTTCTGTAATGTTTTTATTCAGTTCTACTTGATAATTTTAATAGTCTTATCACTTAGTCATAATTTTGATACTTTTTTCTTTAAGCATATTTAGCAAGCTTATTTAATAATTTGTGATGACAATTCAGATATCTGCAGTTATCTCATTCTGCAGTTTGTGAGTTTGTTGACTTTTACAGAAGCTTATTTCTTTCCTCAAGTGTCTAATGAATTTTTTTGTTGTTTTTGAGAAATTATGTTCTGTAGAATTTGGTTTTGGGATTACCTTGAGGATAATATTGAGTGTGTTTCCTCTCCAGTGATTTGTAAATACTTTTATTTGGCATTTGAGGATCTATTTAAAATAAGTTATCCGGCTTGGGATTTCAGAACCAATTAATGTTATTCTAACCCAGGAAAAGTGGGTAAGAATTCTCAAGAGGGGTTTTCTGTTTTATTTTGTTTTTTGTTTTTTTCTTCCTTAAGCCATCCAGAAGCAAAGATCCCTTAGTATTTCCCAACTAAACAACAGGTTTTCTCACTTCAGCCACAGAGTGTGTCACTCTTTAAGGATTCTAGCTTAATTCTGACCCTCTAACCCACCTGTTCACTATTCAAGTTTTAATATTTGTTACCCACATATGGTCCTTAAAACTGAAACTCTGGGGGCAATAAGAGTCCATTCTCATGGCCCTGAGGGCAACACCTATCTAAAATGCTTGCTGACTTCTCTAGATTTAAGCTTCTGAGAATTCCCTTAATATCTTGCTATTGGAAGGCGAAATTTAAATATTTTCTAACATTTTGGGTGGTTTATACCAGGAAGCCTCTGGGGACTATCACACTGTCATTTGTGCCATAGTATTATTTAACTGACAAACTGAAAGGTTTAGTCCTTAGAAAGAGAGATATAAAGTCATATCAAAGCTTGGGCAGTATATCTCCTAAAACTGAGGTCACATCAGAGTAGATACACGAAATATCTTTTAAAATTCCATGTTTCTATATAGTTCCAAATTCATTACTGAGTATTGTGCACTAATAATGAACAGTGAATATCACTAGGTCCCATACCATTTATCTGTTTTCTTGCAATGTCGATGATTATATCTGGTACCAGGCACAAAGAAAGGAGGTTTAGTAGTGTATTTGGTTAGTTTAGCGTATGAGCAAATCAAATTAAACAAACATAGCAAATACACGCTTGAAAGATAAACATATTATTTTGAAGTGAATTGATAAAGAAGGAAGCAAATCGAGTAGTTTGGCTCTAGAGCTCATGCTTGTTGCACTGCACCATTTCTTCAAAATTACAGCTTCAGAAATGGAAGTTGATTCCTAATTGATGGATTCAATATGAACACTCATTCATTAAAAACAAAGATACGCATTTTAACTGACACAATTAGATTAGTTAGTAAAGCTAACTCCAAAAGTAATTCTAACATGCAATAATTTTTGAGGTTAGCATTCAAAAGTAAAGACAAGCTTATATCTAATATATATTCAAAAAAGTATCATGTAGTCTAAAACATCTTTAGTATTTATATCTAAACATATTTGCTATGCTTTCCTCTTGAGAAAGAAAAATGACAATCTATTTTTTTTTCAGAAATTCTTAATACAATGAACAACAAAATTGCAAGCTAAAATCTAGAAGAAAAGGATCTCTGAGTTGTTCTGATCATTTTGGACATTAATCCAGAACTAAAAAATTTTACCCACCCTCTTTATATTTCAATTGGCAACTAAAAAGTCCTGTAAAATCCAGTGCTTCCCAATGAAACACACAAGGATAGTAAATGACTATGTTGTAAATACAAATATAAAGGGGAATGTGTTTAGTCCACATCACCCTGATAGCAGTTTTCAAAGTACTGAACTAGTCACAATAAATTCAATTTAGAGGAAGCCAGATTTTGGAATAACATAAAAATCATCCATCAGAAGTTCTTCTCTCTCCACATGAAATCTATTTTCTTAAGAAATAATGATCATCCCTTTCCTAGAAGTATTCACAAAGAAACTGGTTGTATCTCTGAGATGCTGTACCAGGTGACCTAGGGCCATGGTATTAGTTTGTCTTTCATAGAAACCCACTAAGCCTGCCTCATTCCTGGTCATAGCTCCTTCTCATTGATGTTTACAGGTCTGAATGCTTCGTTTTCAATTACAGAGTCTCTGTCCTAAAAATGAATTTGTTCCAACAAGCATTTTGAGCAAAAATATAGCTTTTAACCATTCAGACATGGCCTTTGGGACTCAGTGTATCAAGCAGGGGATGACAGATGCAATTGGTTTGTAGAAATTTTCAGGTCTTAAGAGAATGATCTCCTAGGAGAAGCAGCACAGCACGTCTGCTGCTGCTTTTAAAGTGACAGAGCAATAGATCTTGGGCTGCCTCGGGTACTGCCTGAAGAATCAATAAACTCTCTTTTAAGGGCCACTGATGTCTCATGAAAGGCATCCAAAAACATTCTATTTAGAATATCCATCTTATTTCTTTCTGAACAATGTAACTCCCCTACGGCTGACAAATTGAGAAAAGCTTGATTTGTCTCTTTTAAAGGATATCTATTTTAATAGAGGACATAGAGAAGTAATTTGGAAATTCTCTTTTAAGAAGGGAGTCTTCAATTATGGTTATATGGAAAGCATGTTTATTAGGGAAATTTTATTTAATGAAAATAATTTTAAGTTATCCAAACTCTCAGTTACATCTAAAATGTTGGTATAGTATATAAAAGGCTTTAATCAAAAATATATTTTTGCTATTAATTCAAAAAACATAAAATGAATAACTATTATTCTTTTTCGTAACTATTATTCTTTACAATAAAACATTTGAGCATATAATTGCTAAGCATTCATATGTCTGTTGATCATCACCCAATTCATGAATATGTACACTGAAATACCCAATTTATAAAGCTGCCTGCCTTAGTTTCTCATTAGAAAGAAAAATAATACATCCTTCAAAAAGTTACTAATATTAAATTATTAAAATATCAAATATAAATTATTGATACCTTATGTTACTAATGCCATTTTCTTACTTGCTGAAATAAGTATGCAATTTATAACTTTTAGAATTTATGTATATTTTGTCATATATTCTTTGAATGTGACCATAAAATATCAAGTAAAATTTCCTATAAATTATATTAATCTAAAAGTTTCACAACTCATGTTCTTGACATGATTTTGAAATTGCTTTACAAACTTACTTGAGCTGTCTCCAGATAATTTGAAACTGCTTTTTCATGATGAGGTTTGTGATATGGTAGTTAAGAATAAGTAATTTTTCATTTAAAACATAAGTTTATTGACAGTAAAAAGCAAATGCGACATAGAGAAAATAAACAAATAACTAACTATGAAAGGAGATAACAATACAACACATTGAGAGATGGGGAACAGGTGAACCAGGCTGTAGAAATCTAGACTTCATATATTAACACTTGGAAAGCTATGTATAGCTTTTGTTACATAGAGCTGAGAGAGTAAAACGATTATTTAAAAACAAAGGACATATATGTGTGTAAATATGATGTTTCCTTTAAGCATCTCTAACTTAAAAAAAAAGTCATGTTAATACATCTCTGTTGTGTAAAGCACTAATTTTCTTATGTTTTCATAGTTTTCTTCTCTATCTGATATAGTATCAACAGGTTTGCCTACTTCTTTTATTGTTTTAAAATTTGTAATAATGAGGAAAATAGTGAATTAAAATACTTTGAAGCGATGACTTGCCTTCTAGTACCCACAGCCCTCAACGTCCAGAAGATTCACAAATTCCCTTCTTTTTGTTTCAGAAATCATTTCAATTTGGTCTCTTCTTTAGTATTATTTTACTATAGAGTTTTAAGTCAATCTACTATTTTACCAAATATTTTTAAATGCTTACAAGTAATTTAGGCATAGAGAAAGTAACCTTAACTTAATACATTTCTTTCGATATCTTGGGTGTCTATTTCAATGTTCTGGCTGTGTTTTGGGCATAAGCTTTCATCTGGAACTTGGCATAGATATGTTACTGAAATTACTTTAATTATAAGATTATTCTTAGTAATAAGAATTATTACATTACATATGATATTGAATTATATTCTCAGTAATAAGAATATAAATAATAATAGAAGATATGACTACAGAACTACTATTGTGGCCAAAATCCAAAACACTGACAACACCAAATGCTGCCAAGGACATGGAGCAACAGGAATTCTCATTCATTACTGGGAAAGCAAAATAGTACAGCCATTTTGGAAGAAAACATGAAAATTTCTTGCAAAATTAAACATATTCTTACTATATGAACCAGAAAGCCTACTTTTTGGCATTTATTCAAAGATGCTGAAAACTTATGTTCACAAAAAAAATTTGGCGTTTACAGCAAGTTTATTCATAATTGCCAAAACTTAGAAAACAACGAAGATGCCCTTCAGTAGGTGAATGAATAAACAAATAGTGGTATATCCAGACAATGGAATACTATTTGTGCTAAAAATACATGAGCTATCAAGCCATGGAGGAATCTTAAGTGGCAATTATCAAATGAGAGAAGCCAATCTGTAAAGCTTATATACAGTATGATTCCAATTATATGACATTTTGGAAGAGGCAAAACTTGAAAGAGAATAAAAGATCAGTGGTTGTCACAGCTTGAAAAAAGAAAGGAATAAATAGGCCGTGTCTAGAAGATTTTTAGGGTATTTAAACTATTCTGTATGTTACTGTAATAGTAGACACATGTCATTATACATTTATCAAAACCCATAGAATGTATATCAGCAAGAGTGAATCCTACTGTAATCAAAGGACTGGGTGATGATGATGTGGGAATGAAAGTTCATCTGTTGTAACACATGTACAATTTTGGTGGGGGATGTTGATACTGGGAGAGCCTGGTGGGTGTGGAGGGAAATGCATGCATGAGAACTTTCTGAATAATTTTGTGATGAATCTAAATCTACTCCAAATCTATTTTAAAAGTAAATAACAGATGGCAATAAATACATTTTGGCAAGAAAATCAGTGATGCTGATAATGTTGGTAAGGTTAATGCAGGAATTTTTAAATATGTATGCAGTATCCAAAAGTTACATCCATCTGGAAAACTGCCATATTTCAGACTAAACACAACTCTTGCCTGATTCTTCTCTCCATCTTTAGAAAATTTAAAAAAAAAACAACAGTTTTTATAACCCCCAGCAATTATGACCATTTCCTCCCACTGTTTCCTGCCCTTCTGTCATCAGAGCCAAACATTATGTGTTTTAAATGAAGAAGCGATTACACTTACCTGGAAAACGCAAGATGAATTTATGATAAATATACAGGATTTCCAATTACACATAATGAGGAGTGAAATGGTATTTTATTAAATTTCTTATTCACTTGCTGATTTAAAGAAAAAGGGCTGCTTTTTATATAGCCAAGACATTCCTAAGCAAAAAGAACAAAGCTGGAAGCACCACACTACCTGACTTCAAACTGTACTGCAGTGCTACAGTAACCAAAACAGCATGGAACTGGTACCAAAACAGAGATATAGACCAGTGGAACAGAACAGAGGCCTCAGAAATAACACCATACATCTACAACCTTCTGAACTTTGACAAACCTGACAGAAACAAACAATGGGAAAACGATTCCCAACTTAATAAATGGTGTTGGTAAAACGGACTAGCCACATGCAGAAAACTGAAATTGAACCTCTTCCTTACACTTTACACAAAAATTAAGTCAACATAGATTAAAGATTTAAATGTAAAATCCAAAAGCATAAAAACCCTAGAAGAAACCCCAGGCAATATCATTCAGGACATAGGCATGGGCAAAGACTTCATGATTAAAACACCAAAAGCAATGGCAACAAAAGTCAAAATTGACAAATGGGATCTAATTACACTAAAGAGCTTCTGCATAGCAAAAGAAATAATCATCAGAGTGAACAGACAAACTACAGAAAGCGAGAAAAATTTTGTGATCTACCCATCTGACAAAGGTTTACTATCCAGAATCTACAAGGAACTTAGGCAAATTTACAAGAAACAAACAACCCCATCAAATATAAGTGAAGGATATGAACAGACACTTAACAAAATAAGACACTTACCTGGCCAAAAAACATATTTAAAAAGGTCATCATTGGTCATTAGAGAAATGCAAATCAAAACCACAATGAGATACCATCTCATGCCAGTTAGAATAATGATCATTAAAAAGTCAGGAAGCAACAGATGCTGGAGAGAATATGGAGAAAAATGCTTTTACAATGTTAATGTAGGAGTATAAATTAGTTCAACCAGTATGGAAGAGAGTGTAGTGACTTCTCAAGGATCTAGGAATAGAAATACCATTTGACCCAGCAACCCCATTACTTGGCATATTCCCAAAGGATTATAAATCATTCCATCATAAAGACAAATACACACATATGTTGTTTGCAGCACTATTCACAATAGTAAAATATTGTTTTACGTTGTTGAATGGCTAAATTGAGATCATTCATATATGTATTTTCTCATATTGCTGTCAATTTTGAAGTGAGAAAATTTAATATGTACTCTTCCAGTAATTTCAAGAATACAATACATTGTTATTAACTACAGTCAACATATAATGCAACAGATCTATTTAGCTTACTCCTTTTATCTAAATAAAATTTAGATTCTTTGAAAATTCTTTGACCATCATCTCTCCAATCCTGCCTTTCCCTGCTTCCTATCTCCTGGTAATCACCATTCAATTCTCTATTTCTATGAGTTCAGCTTTTTTAGATTCTACATATGAGTGAAAACACGTGGTATTTGTTTTTCAGTGTCTGACTTAACCTCACTTAACATAATGCCCTCTAGGGTATGTTGTTGCAAATGACAGGAATTCCTTCTTTTTAAAAAAAGCTGAATAGTTAGTATATATGCCATATTTTCTTTATCCATTTATACATCCATTCTTAAGTCCATACCTTGGCTATTGTGAATAATGCTACAATGTTATTGTAGCTACAATGCTACAATTCATGTCTTTTGGCTATATACTTAGCAGAGGGGTTGCTGGGTTATTTGAAGTCTTTACTGTCAATTTGTTGAGGACCTTCCATAACAACTGTACTAATTTACACTCCCAGCAGTGTAAGGGAGTTGCCTTTTCTTCACATCCTCACCAAAACATATCTTTCATCATTATGTAGTTATTCTAAATAGGTGTGAGGTGATATCTCACTGTGACTTTAAATTGCATTTCTCCAATGATTAGTGATTTTAGCATTTTTTCCTCTACCTGTTGTTCATTTGCATGTCATCTTTTGAGAAATGTCTGTTCATATACTCTGATCATTTTTTAATTGTTTTCTTGAGTTGTTTGAGTTACTTATCGATTTTAGGTATTAACTCCTTATCAGACGCATGGTTTGCAAATATTTTCTATTAACCAATAGGTTATCTCTTCACTTAATTGATTGTTTTGCTGGCTATGTTGAAGCTTTTTAGTTTTATGTCATCATACTTGTGTATTTTTTATATTGTTGCTTATCCTTTTGGGATTACATCCAAAAGAAATTATTGCTCATATCACTGTCATGGAGACTTTCCCCTATGTTTTGTTCTAGTAGTTCTATAGCTTTAGGTCATAAATTTAGGTCTTTAATCTACTTTGAGTTGTGTTTTCTATATGATGTGACATAAAATTCTAATCCAACAAAAAGATTTCTAGCAATATTCTTATTACTAGAGGCTACCACCTCCTCCAACACATATTGTTTTAAATAGAGAAATAATAAGAGACAGAGAGGTAAATGGGAAAATGTTTAAAAAATCAATAAAATACATTTTATTTTACCTCCATATTAAATGTACTTATAAAAATGTTGCTGTAAAATATATAATTTTATTCATCTTTATGACTGAGTAGTATTCCATGGTATAAATATATAGTACTTTATTTATTTATAAGTTCTGGGGTACATGTGCAGATCTTGCAGGATTGTTACATAGGCATACATATGCCATACTCGTTTGCTGCTTCCATAACCCCATCACCTACATTAGGTATTTCTCCCAATGTTATCCCTCCCCAATCTTCCGACACCCTGCTATCTCTCCTCTAGCCCCTCACCCTCCAATAGACTCCAGTGTGTGATGCTCCACTACCTGTGTCCATGTGTTCTCATTGTTCAACACCCACTTATGAGTGAGAACATGCAGTGTTTGGTTTTCTGTTCTGTGTCAGTTTGCTGAGAATGATGGTTTCCAGCTTTATCCATATCCCTGCAAAGAACATGAACTCATCCTTTTTTATGGCTTCATAGTAGTCCATGGTGTATATGTGCCACATTTTAAAAATTCAGTCTATCGTTGATGGGCATTTGGGTTGATTCCAAGTTATTGCTATTATAAACACTGCCACAATGAACATATGTGTGCATTGTCTTTATAACAGAAAGATTTATAATCCTTTGGGTGTATATCCAGTAATGGGATTACTGGGTCAAGTGGTATTTCTATTTCTAGATCCTTGAGGAATTGCCACAATGTCTTCCACAATGGTTGAACTAATTTACACTCCCACCAACAGTGTAAAAGCATTCCTATTTCTCCACATCATCTCCAGCATCATTGTCTCCAGATTTTTTAATGATCACCATTCTAATTGGCATGAGATGGTATCTCAACATAGTTTTGATTTGCATTTCTCTGATGACCAGTGATGATGAGCATCTTTTTCATGTTCGTGGGCCCCATAAATGTCTTCTTTTGAAAAGTGTCTGTTCATATATTTTGCCCACTTTTTGATGGGTTTACTTTTTTCTTGTATATTTGTTTTAGTTCTTGGTAGATTCCAGATATTAGCACTTAGTCAGATCGATAGCTTGCAAAATGTAATCCCATTCTGTTGGTTGTCAGTTCACTCTAATGATTGTTTCTTCTGCTGTGCAGAAGCTCTTTAGTTTAATTAGATCTCATCTGTCTATTTTGGCTTTTGTTGCCATTGCTTTTGGTGTTTTATTCATGAAATACTTGCCTATGCCTATGTCCTGAATGGTATTGCCTAGGCTTTCTTCTAGAGTTTTTATGCTTTTGGATTTTACATTTGAATCTTTAATCCATCTTGAGTTAATTTTTGTATAAGGTGTAAGAAAGGTTTCCAGTTTCAGCTTTCTGTACATGGCTAGCCAGTTTCCCCAACACCATTTATTAAATAGGAAATCCTTTTCATTGTTTTTGTCAGGTTTGTCAATGATCAGATGGTTGTAGATGTGTGGCATTACTTTCAAGGTCTCTGTTGTAAATATGCTTTAATCACTGATAATTCACCTGCACTTTAGAAGTCTAAAGTGCATGAATAACTTAATTTTGAACATCAGTTATTCATGCACTTTAGAAATCTAAAGTGCATGAATAACTTAATTTTGAACATCAGTTATTATACTGTACAGGTCCAGAATTGTTGGCTAATGTAGTAGACAAAATTATAATCAGACCAGGTTTTACTCTACTAAGTAGACAATTCTACTTAGTCTGTTTTTCAAAACCACTGGCTGAAATTATAAAATATTTCCTATGATGATGACATGAGGCTACCAAAGGGAATACTCTAATATTTATCTTGAAAAAGAGTCAGATTCTAAGCCGGGCACGGTGGCTCAAGCCTGTAATCCCAGCACTTTGGGAGGCCGAGTCGGGTGGATCACGAGGTCGAGAGATCAAGACCATCCTGGTCAACATGGTGAAACCCTGTCTCTACTAAAAATACAGGAAATTAGCTGGGCGTGGTGGTGCATGCCTGTAATCCCAGCTACTCAGGAGGCTGAGGCAGGAGAATTGCTTGAACCCAGGAGGCCGAGGTTGTGGTGAGCCGAGATCAGGCCATTGCACTCCAGCCTGGGTAACAAGAGCGAAACTCGGTCTCAAAAAAAAAAAAAAAAGAAAAAGAAAAGAAAAAAAAGAAAAAGAGTCAGATTCATTAAGCACAGGTAGAGTTCTCTTTTGATATGTAAAAACTTACCAACTTAAAAGAAAAAACATACATGAAAGATTGGGAAGTTAAAATTATAAATTATTTGGTATTATATTGACCTATTCTGTATCTAATGTGGATAATTAGCTAGGAATAATCATTAGATGCTCATTGGAGAACAATGAGAACTTCATGCCCTGTGCTGTTGTTGCTAAAGGGGTACTATCAAAGTATTGCAGTGATGTAATCTTTTCCCCATAGCAATACTTGATCTGTCTCGACTTCAATAATATTTTTAATATTTAGCGAAAAATTTTTATTTGAAATGTATTAAATTTTAGAATATATCTGATGAAGAAATATTTTTTATTTTGATTACCTATGTGAAACTTTCAATATATATAAATTTAGTGACAATTGTAATAAATAAGAACATTAAACAATAGCAATAGAATATCCTGTAGGATTATAGGAATTATTTGCCTGAAAATCCTTCATTAAGTGAGTTAAACCAAAAAGAGGGTAGAAAATAAAATGTGGTAATAATTCATTTTCTTAATGTGGTTTTATTTACTTATGAACAATCACTGTACTGAACCATCTAACATAATTTATGCCCTAAAGTACAATTAGCAACAAATAATTGGTCATCATGCATTTCTTTAATCTGATGTGACTTCTTTCAGTACTTTGTGAATAAGAACTTCAAATATTAATTATACCATAAAAATAGAACATGCTGTTCCTATTCATTTCTGAAAATATAAAATAGCAATTGAAAAATTGCATTTTAATGTTTTGTGCATGTGATTTTTTTGCATTTTGGTTTGATTGGGAACATAATGATAGAAATATTCTCCTTTAATCTGGGAAGTGCCACTCTCTTTAGCCCATCCATGAGTTTACATAAGGGTGCCATGATATTTTTAGGTCTCCTCCCCTCTTACCACTATTGATGTATGATGGGGTGTGGATCTGGTTCAAACTTGGCTAAACAGAGCTTTTCTTCTCCCACCTTTTTTAAAAAAAAAAAAAAAAAAAAAAAAAAAAAACTTTGGACACGGGAAGCACACACACCAGTGAGTTCTTATTTTGTACTGAGAATTGAAAAAACCTGAAACATGCAGGATGTTGACAACAATATTCTTCCGTTAATAGAGTAATACACTTTGCAACAATAAAATATAGTCAACATACAGACAGGAAAAAGCATAAATGGTTAGGGTTGAGATGGGGGAGAGAAAGAAAGAGATTATGAGAAACAAACTCTATATTGGAAATCTATTGAATCTTGGCTCTCCATGACTTTATCTTTCCAGGTATTAAATGAGACATCTTAGTATCATTCTATGAGCTCCTCATTTTGCCAAAGGTCGTTAGACATGAATTTCTTGTATCTTTAATAACCAAGAGCTGCTCTATTTAATATTTATGGTTTTTGTAGCAATTTGGATTTTTTTAAATAATCATTATGAGTTTGCATTTTAAGTGATGATGTTTTCTTTTGAGATGGAGTTTCACTCTTGTTTCCCAGGCTGGGTGCAATGACATGATTTCAGCTCACCGCATCCTCCGCCTCTGGGGTTCAAGTGATTCTCCTGCCTCAGCTTCCCAGGTAGCTGCATCACCATGTCCAGTTGATTTTTGTAGAGACAAGCTTTCTTTATATTGGTCAGGCTGGTCTTGAACTCCCGACCTCAGGTGATCTGCCTGCCTCAGCCTCCCAAAGTGCTGGGATTACAGGCGTGAGCCACAACAGGTAGCCTCAGTAATGGTTTTAAATTTGAAGATTCTAAATTGGATTGCAGCATAATTAACGTGTGAATGTTCCTTCTCTTCTGATTTTTCTCAGTCTTCCTTTTTGCCATGCAGTAACCCAGGTATTTGTGATAGGAAATAAGAATTAGAGACAGGAAGAAGCAGATTTGACCAGTGACATTGGCTAAATCCACCTAATAACAATCTAATAATGGAGACATGGGAGCAGCACAAAGATGCTCTTGCTTGGGATTTTGCAAAAAAAAAAAAAAAAAAAAAAAAAAAAAAAAAAAAAAAAAAAAAAAAAAACTTTGAGGTTTTGGTTAGCAAGAGGTTGTGAGCTGTTAAAAGATGAGAAAAATTTAGAAGCGAAGGATGAGATTAGTAAAGTTATGCTGAAGGTTATAAAATGTTTCCCATTCCCATTTTAAATCAATATAATTTAATTAATTAAAATCATTTATAGATTTAACTTATATTAAATGTATGATTTAACTTATATACAAATGTATAACATCTATAAATGTATATGCCATATAAATCATTGTATATGACTCATACTCTCTTATATCTCTGTAAGCCTTTATGGAGCCTGCCCCTCCAGTCCACTGCACTGTGCTGTGCTGATGTAACTCTTCTGGAATCTCCAAATTTTATTATACAATTATAATTGAACATCTACTTTGGTTCAGTTTAAAAATAAAACAGAGAATCTCTCTAGATTATAAGCCCCCCCAAAATTCATGCAAACATGAAAGAAGAATTGGTGTATCAAGAAAATGGGAAGTGATGGATGATATGCCTGCTTTGTGAGTAGTTGCTGAGAGGAAGTGGAGGTGAACTAAAACTAATTTAAAAAGGAAGACAAAGTCAGGCTAGGTAGCATTATGGATCTTTAACATGAGCGTTATAGTAACTCTAATGTGGGCCAAAATTATATGTCAAATCCCAAAGCCTTCAATTAACAGAAGGGAGTGCCCTGCATGAGAATACAGGAGAATAATAGAGATGGGGTGTATGCTGCCTTAGAGGGCTGTCAAATTTTGATTAAGGTACAAATTTTACATCTGATTCAACTGAAGGCACATACTTTTATAGTGACGTTTTTAAAGTATTGAGCTGAGGTTGAAGTATAAGATGCCATAACTGGTATAAATTATCATTAATCAAGTACCAAAGAGAATTTACTTATTTCTGCAAGATATGACAGTGAGGTCAGGGTGGTAAGCAATCTTTCTTCAAAGGACTACCATGCTCAAAAGAGTGACCAACTGGATCTAATACTCAGACAACAGGGGAAATTTTTTTGGGGTAGTTTTTCCATGTTCCAAATCTCAATCTTGTCTATTTAACTATTGTTAACATATCCTTTCACATGTGTGGCCAAATATGTGATTTGAACAAAGTTTGATAAGCAATGTAGTTGACAGTACAAGCAGGAATCTCAATGATGCAGGGCTTTTAACAAAAAAATTAGGCAACAAATTGTTTTAAAGTATGTGATAGGTTATTAGAAAGGTTGTTCTAATTGAAAGCCTAGAATATTATGCTTATTCACTATTGTAGTTGTTAGTGCTATTTGGTGTTACAAGTTGAATATGCCTATTCCAAAAATCTGAAATCCAAAATGCTCCAAAATCTGAAACTCTTTGAGTGCTAACATGATCCACAAAGTCACAAAAATGTTTATTGGATCATTTGGAATTTTGAATTTTCAGATTTGGGATGTGAAAAGACTGGCTACTCTAAGCATATCTTACATACTATCTTTATAGATAAAATAAATAATTTTAGCTGGGATTCTTGTGTACCACAATTATTGTATTACAAAATTTATTACTGGAATAACTTTAGAAAAATGACCTATTACTTTAAAAACAAATGGAAATATCCTATCAATCTTTTTCTGATTTAATATTTTATTAAGTTAAAATTTATATAACCTAAAACTAATCATTTTGCAGTTCAGCTTTCAGTAGCACTTAGTAAATTCACAATCATTTTGCCACCACCTCCTCTATCAAATTTCAAATCACCCCAAAAGTAAACTCTGTACCCATTAAGTAGTCATTTATCCTTCAGCCTCTCTTTCCCTGGTCCCCAGAAAATTAAGAGTCTGCTTTCTGTCTCTGTGGATTTACCTATTCTGAATATTTTTGTATTTACAGAATCATATGTTACCGTTTTGAGTTTGGCTTGTTTCACTTAGCATTATGCTTTTGAGGTTCATTCACCTTGTAGCATGTATCAGCACTTCTACCCTTTTATGCCTGAATAATATTTCATCTTCTAGACATACAACATTGTGTTTATTTATACAATGACAGATGTTTTGGTTGTTTCTACCTTTTGGCTTCTTGTCCATCTTTTCTTGCAAATAGTTATCATCACATTTCCCCCAGGTACTATACATGGTGTATAAAATTAGACAATATGGAAAATCAGGATATGCCACATATTGAAACTTAAATTAGGCTAAGTTATTCTCAAACATACTCTAGACAAAAACAAAAATCATCAAACAAATAAAAATGCATTGTACTTATAAAGCCAATGCTAATGTTCGTTTAAACCATATAAACACACACACACACACACACACACACACACACACACACATATACACACACACAGCTTCTGAGAAGAAGGCCAACAATTTGGTTAGCCTCCTAGAAAGTGATACTAGGAATTGAGTAGGACGCCATCCTGTGGCATGACAGGATAACTTTTGCACCCTTGAAAAGGCCACCTGAGCAAAATGCTTCCAATAAAGACGAGGTTTCGTTTAGAACTAGGAAGCTATCTACTGACCATTGATTTACTCAGCTGCACAGAGGTGAGCACATCTTCTTTAGTGATCCCTAATCAAAATGCTACTGATGCCTCTGGGCCTGAGAGTTATTGCAGAAATTGCACCAGGCAGTCACTGCCAAATGGCTTCTTTAGCAGAGGCAGACATTAATGAGGGCACTAGAGTGGAAGAACATGGGAGGGCTGTTTGTGCCTGAATGTGAGAAAATCACCAAAATTCTCTGAAACACCTGAATTAGAAAAAGATTGAGTGAGACTAGGAAATGAGATTGTGGGATATGAAGAATAAATCAGAGTAAATCAAAGCAGCACAACTTCATACTGTTAATATAACCTCATTTGTAACTATAGAGTTTTGAGACTTGGAGGGACCAGATTATAAGGTTACACTCCTATTTTGTGAATATGTACAAATATTATGAGGAATAAAAAATTCATTTAAATGCATAATTGAATGAACAGTAATTTTTTTTCTATTTGTAGATACCAAGCACAACAGCCTATGAGGATTATCATTTTTTTCTTATTAACAAGTGTCTTTCACACTTTAAAAGAGGAAGAATTAGAGCACTAATCATGCTTTTCGCTCAGCCACATCTGGCACTTTTCTTTGGACTTTTCGCTATTCACAGGTAAGGCTGAGTTTCCCTCCTGTTCTGGCCAACATCTAAACTCTTCAAGGAGATTCCAGAGTTCCAGCAATAGGCGCTTTACCAGATTTACACAACTTTTAAGATAGTTCTCACTTGCAAATAGTTCCAATTAGATTCAATTCCTGCTTTCTATTTGCCTTGTCAAGGACTAAGTCCTTCTTGTAGAGAAGTAACTTCACATTTACATTATTGAAAACCTAGCAGCACTAATTTTTTTTTTCACAAAATAGGAACTTTAAACATCATAATATTTTGCCACCACTGCCATCAAGTTTCAAATCATCCTCTCTCTCTCACAATATATATATATTATATTATATATATTATATATTATAATATATATTTATGTACATTATATTATATTATATATTATAATATATATTTATATACATTATATTATATTATTTATAATATATATATTATAAATACTTATTTATATATTATATATTTATATATAATATATAAATATATATTTTATATATTTAAATATATATTTATATAATATATAAATATATATTTTATATATTAAATATATATTTATATATAATATATATTTTATATATTTAAATATATATTTATATATATTATGGATATAATATATATTTATAATATATGTATATATTATAAATATATATTAACATATCAATATATTATATATTATATGATATATTACGATTATATATTTTACTATTATATATTATATATTAAAATACATATTAATATTTAATAATTATATATGATATATATTATCTTCTACTATAATATAATTATCTTCTACTATAATATATAATATAATATATATTCTAATATACTAACTCTAATTCTAATCTAATTCTAATCTAATCTAATATATATTATTATAATATATTACAAACTAATATAATATATATTCTTCAAATATATAATATATATTATATATATAAATTATATGTATTATATATAGAGATATATTATATTATATATTTATATATTCTATAGAGATATATGTATATGTATATACATATATACATGCATATACATACATATACATACATATATGTGTATATATGTATAGATGCATATACGTACATCTATACATATAAATTTTTAGAAAGAGAGAGATGGCATGTACACTGTCTTATAGTCTTATAGTCCTCATGCCTGTGGATGCAGCTACTTGTATACTGTCTTATAGTACTCATGGCTGTGGTGCAGCCACCACCACCAATAAGTTTCAAATCACTATATCTATCTATCTATCTATCTATCTATCTATCTATCTATAGAGAGATGTGTGTATATATTCATATACTTAATATGTGTGTATATATGCATATACACATATAGATGTATATATATGCATATATACATACATACATCTATAGATGTATATGCATATATACACACATATTAAGTATATGAATATATACACACATTCTATATATATATATTGTTCTCTTTATATATATCTATATATAGAGAGATGTGTGTATATATGCATATACATACATCTATACATATAGGTATATTTAGAAAGGGAGATGGAATGTACACCGTCTTATAGTCCTCACATCTGTGGATGTAGCTACTTGGAAGGCTGAGATGGGAGGATTACAGATCACTGCAGCCTTGACCTTCCTGGGCTCAGGTGCTTCCCATCTCAGTTTCTAAGTAGCTGGAAACACAGGCGTAAGCCACCGCAACAGGCTAATTTTTCATTTTGTGTAGAGATAGGGTTTTGTCCTGTTGGCCAGGCTGTAAAATCCTATATCAATTTTAGGAGAAATTTTGGTTATAGGTTTGTGTTCTGGCTGTGGATATATTCCTGAGAGTTCTTTAAAAATATATGCCCTGGGAGACTACCTTCAGTTCTCCTAAATCAGCATTTGAGAGAGAAAGTGGTTTCATTCTGATTTTGCTTGCCAACTCACCAAAATGCAGAATGCTTTCTGCTAGACCAAGTTGTGAACGAGGAATCTGTAAGGCAGTTTTCACCCAGAAGCATATGTCTACAACTACATTTCCTGCTCCTCTTTTTATCTTTGTTCAGTAATAAAAGATAGTCACTATTGAAATTTAAAGCTTAAATTAGTTTCAGGTAAGTAAACATAGTATATTCAGGACATCATTTATATAGAAGTTATTCAGGAAGAATCTATAAAACTCAAAAGATATTTGATTTATTGCCTCTGGCTTTAACTCAGATGGAGGCTATCAGCTACACATATTGTGCCCAGATCCATTATAAAGAGTATCTGTGTTGCTCAGATATTATCAATAAATTCAGAATTTATGATCAGAATCCTTTTGTAGTTGATTCTTATCTCACTGCTTCTCACTGACAGAGAGATAGTGTAGAGAAGAAGACCACTGGTGTATAAAACAGAGCAACTCTGGAAAGATTTCCCCTACATCACCCTGACAGGAATCTAATGGCCACATGCTTTTGAAAAGAATAGCGCATCACAAACACCTCATGAACTGCAGGTCTCCCAGAAAAAGGAAGTGTAATGGTAATGGTATTGGTGACATTACTAAACTTAAACTTTAAAAGCCTGGACTGTTCTATGAAGTGACCTATTTTCTCATATTCTTTTAGTTATCTACTATATGGTAAACAGTCTCACCCAATTTTTTTTTTTCATAAATCTTTAAATAAAATGAAAGGGAAAAGTTCCAGAAGGGGCTCCTGTCTTCATGAGATATTTCACATACTTTGTAGACAGGCATTTCTTTCCTGCAGAAGCTTGTCTCTCTCTCCTCTGTCAGTTTCATTTTTCAAACAATAAGAAATTTAAATTTCAGAAAGGTAAACTCCAAAGATTAAAAACGCAAATTTTTATATTATTGAAAGTATTGTTCATTTTAACTGTAGATGTCTGCCAGAGTAGCGCTGTATCTCACGGGTAGAAAAAATGAGCTCCGTATTCCACCCTATAGCCATGAGAAAACCCCATGAGAGGCACAGGCATCTTCAAATTCCTAAAGGCTGTCTTCCTGGTCACTTCAGCTGAAGAGTCCTAGCTCTATGTGAGTTCATTTTTCCATTTGAAGTCTTTACAACTGTTTCTCTTTTTCTCTCCTTAGACGCTAAAAGATGGAGTGCATTGTGGAGAACCCTATCAGCGATGTGTTAAGTAAGCCCTGAGGAATGGATTTCTAGGAAGGAGAAATGAGGTAGGCCTTACAAAGACAAGAGTGCTGGTTGTCTTTGTCCCACATTAGGAAGGTCTCAGACCCTCTGAGTGCTGCTGATGGGTGGCAAATATACACTGTAACTGTAACTGTGTAAGTATAGGGATGGTGGGAGGAAGTTTCCTGTCCATCACAGAATGATAGCTTCCAGGTGCCTCTGCACTGTAAGCTGTATACCCTAATTATGTCTGCATAGCAGATAGCAAGCTGGGGGTGTCAGGTGAGAGTTATCAGTATTCCCAGACAAACCACAATAGCAACAACAACAAAATCACAGTCACAATTTGTTGAAGAAGTTTACATAGCAGAAATTAAAATATGAAACCATCTTTATTCTCCACTCTACTCTCAAAAGGGTAAAAATTACCTTTCAAAGGGCTAATACCTTCTCCTTTAAATGAATTATAACCCTTTCTTACATTTTTTGAAAATTCTTTATTTAACCCATCTGTGACCTTCTGAGAGGAGACATAGCACAGAACACAATGCCACTGGAAACTCATAGCAAAGGACATTATCTAAAGCAAGAGCTGAAAACATGATGAACCATCTAAATAAACTTCTAAATGTATGCCCATTCACTGATGGCTCCTCTAATATTTAAAAATGTTTGAAGTATTTTTCTCACAGAGTTTTAATAATTTCATCTCAAAAGATGTTTTACATTATATTCTGATCAAACACAATATGTGAAAATACAAATGTATAGGGTTGAAATGAAGTTATTCCTTTTTTATATAATTTTTTTATGAAGAGTAATGCATGCACACACATGAAACTGTGCCTTCCCAAGTACATTTATTGATTGATATTTATTCTTTTATTTACAAACATAGCAACTGCATAAAAATTACCTAGGATTATGTCTTTCAAAGGCTTAGGAAGAAAGGTCTTCAGTTTCCTATGATATAATTGATATTGTCTTACATATGTTATTAAAATGCAAAAAGGGCACATTTGAGCTATAACTGAGCATGGTCACTATGCATGTGTCTCTAATGTTCTATCTCTTATTATATTCTCAGGAAAACATACCTAAACTACAAATACTCATTACCAGAGGGATTGCTCTGAAACTCTCTCTTGTTTTGAAGGCAAATTATGTGAAGAACGTTAACATATCTCACTTAATAGTAGAAATCCTATAGAAAAATATTTAATTATAATAAAATTCTGTAGTATTACATATACATTTATGTATATATACCACAAATAATGCTACTATATCTAAATATAATACTACTATATTGCATTTTTAATAATGGTATCAATTATTTATATATTCATTGTATTACTCAAGCTTGCAAATTTACATTAAAAAAATCAAATGTCTTAGAAAGGCAGACATGTCTGTAATGCCAATATTTAGGACAACAAAATGCTACATTGCTATTACCAGTTTATTTCTCAGGAAGTTTAGTATCAAATTCCTTTCTGTATTCCAAGTCCTAAATTATCTAGTTTGTGTATTCTCATGTCGATTTTTAGCTGGTACATTTTTCTTCTTTTCCAAAAAGCTCTGTGGAAAAAATGTGTAAATCCTAAGGGAACTTGGATACACAAGCAAACTAGTTCTCACTATATTCTGAAAATTTGAGAAATTGTAAAACGTTCTTCTCCTCCCCAAACTGACTGTTAATGTGGATTGCTTTTATACATGTTTATTACCAGAACCAGATCCAGAATGCTATCATGGTACACAAGAAACAGTGGATTTGATTCAGCTATACTACTCCTTCACTCAATAATATCTATATATCAGATATCATGATGTCCTATATACATGGTAGGTGCTTTTTCCTTGGAGAAAGCATTCTGTAGTGGTCATGATATAATGATATAGTATACATGTACAATGATATAGTGGTTATAGTATCATGATGCTATATTACAGTCTATGATTTACTAAAAATAGTAATGTGTATATGGATTCCAAATAACTCTAAGATGGCATTACTGTAAGTGAGCTATTTTAGAAGTACTCAAAAGAATGTTTTATTGCATCTATAACATGCTTATAGAAATCAAAACTGATGAAAGTTCTATCCACTTATATAAGACATAGACATATTTTGTATATTTATTTATACTCCATGAGCACAAAGTATTTATTGTATTAGTAGAAGTTAAAGCATTAAACAGAGTAAGATGTTAGTCATTCATCCATAATGACTTCATGGAGTCAATATGAGTGTAATGTATTCCCATTAAAATGAATAGGTTAATTAATTTCATTGAGCCATTTTATGGGAATTAGGTTTGGAAACTAATCTGAGCCATTTGAGTCAAAAATAGATAGCATGTAATGCTACCAGGTTTAGCAATAAAAAAATTAAAAACTTGCTTTTGGTTATTCTTTTATCCCCTAGTTATCTCATTTTTACATTAAAGATGCTGTATTAGAATGAATTTTTATCTTTTTAGTCATAAATTTTAGATAGTATTTATTTCATTCTCATATTCAAATTATTTTCTCCTTAATTTGTAATAAAGTTAATTTTCTTTATTGGAACATAAGGGAAGTAAGCATAGTAATAAAGCATAGTTAATAAGTATAAAGAATACTATTTCCTTTTAAAATAAATGTTATTAAATGTATAATGTGCCTTTCTATCACTAAAATTATGCTAAATGAAACAATGTTTCTTAGGAAAATTTATAAAATACTTCAGAATTCACAATATCTGAAAAATATTACTATTACTATTTTATTAAAAATATATGAAAATGTCAAATACAACTCGATCAACTAGAATAATAATGAGGAAAAATGTATGAAGAAGCTAAAATCCAGATTAACATAAAACTGATCACAACATTGTATAAACTTATTTAAATGTAAGTTTATTAAACCACTACTCAGTACATAGGAATATATTAATCACACAATAGCATTTTACATATAATAGTGGGTTTCTGATGCTATTATTAAAGTGATTGTTAACTATGGCAATATGGTAGAATTTGGGGGTGAATACATTGGAATTGTGAGATTTTGCCCTAACAAAGATACAGAATTCCCTGTGAGATTCCCCAAAAAGGCATTGATCATTTTATCATTGACTGAGTTAGAACCTAGTTTGCAGTGTTCTAAAAATCTTCATGTGAACACAGAACAGGACTTTCCCAAGTACTAGGCCTACTCCCACCCAATCTTAGCCAGCTGTTCAGCCTCTCTGAATGAGTAAGATTGTGAAAGAATGAAAAGGGAGCATGCGAAGGTGAAGACTAAAATTGACAAAAGTAGAAAAGTTGCTAAAGTTGGCAAATGGTGAGTGCCCAGCCCTGGTTCCCAGAAAGAAAAGAAGAAGGAATAAAGGCAGGAGGGATCTAGGGAAAGACAGAGGAAGGAGAGAGGGAGGGAAAGAGGGAGGGAAGGAGGGAAAGGCTAGCATCAGGTAATAGAGTAGAGTGAAGGAGCTAAAAATGAAGGGAGAAATAAAACAAGATACCGCGGATTATAGAAATGTATGTTTTACTTATCATAGAGAAGAAAATAGTTGTTTTTTTAAACCATGCTGATCTACCAATAAATTGAAGATAATATTTTTTACCATTTGTGTAAACGTATATTCTCAAATAACAACTTAATATGGCAAGAATGGATTAACTTGAGGAAACAAATATTCTTACTGATACGTCTTTTGTGGTTTAATCTTTTGATAATCATAGAATATAAAAGATAGAGGATTTTAGTAATTTATATGGTTCAACTCCCTGTTTAATGCTCATATAATTTATTCACCCTTAGCCACATAGATGATGAATTCAAAACTAATCTGATTCCAATCTGTTGTTAACCCTTTCTTCCACCTCAATGATTTTTCTTTAAGTTAAACATATTAATGAGCGTTGAAATCTTTGGGTAACTTTTGCAGATAATTCTTGTTTACCATTTGCCCAAAATCAAAAGAAGTGTCTCCTTCCTTTGACAATTACAAACTACAAATAAAAACGGTATATTTTAAAACACATTTGGAACATTTTAAACCTGTTCTTGTAATGGAAGCTCTGTTTTTTTGTTAACATAAAATTTTAAATAAAACACTAATTTTCAACACGGTTTTTAGGAAAATATATTTCTATTCCACTAAAGTTTCCAAGGCTATATAACTGCTAACCATTATATTTTACCAGATACATAATGTTAGTCTCCATTACACGTGACTGGCACAGTCATGTACTATAATAAAATCTGTCAGTGTGGCCTTTTTAAAAAAAAATTGACAGTTTTCTAAAAACTCTTCCTCTGGAAACCAATTAAAACTTTATATTTCCACTCTTGTATCTCTTTATAGAATTTTAGTTAACGGAGCACTCCCTATTAATTTCTTTCTAGCAATAGTAAATTGACAGAATGCTATAATTAAATAACCTGGAAACACTTCTTTCAAAAAACCACTCCCTGCCTACTATTAGCCGATGCTTGTGCTAATGTGACAGACATGTCACTTGGGGATAGGCATTTTACATCCACTGAATCAGCATTTCACTTAGTTGTAGGACCACTTCTTTTAAAGATTCAATATGAGGAAAAAATTCTGGACTACTAGAAATGGTATACAGACACGTGTCATAATGCTTGACAATAAATATTTTTAAAAACTAGCATTGTCAATAGGCTTATGTTTAGAAATTCCAAAACTAAAGTTAAAATCAAAACAGAAAGAAATGTCTGGGAAAGAATGGCAAAGAAGCGACCACCAGTTTTACTGGCAAATCGTAGTTTAAAATGGGCCTACTAAGTTTCAGTATCAGTAGAATCGAATCACTGTCTTTATAGTAATTTTTTGTTCTTTGATACTGTTGCTGCCTCAATGTGTTTTAAAACAGTTAATGTTTTTAATGATATGTAGCTTAATTTTTTTTGAGAATACGGCTATCTGTACTTTCTCCTGAAATCCAAATTTAGTTACGAACATTAATTCATTAAAAGGGTTGAAAAGAATTAGACATATTTCAGTATCACTTAAGATTTACCCTACAATAGAGAAGTTGTAGATGGTGCTGCTGGACAGGAAGTAAAATGCAAAGCAATTTAAAAGTTACAGAGGTACATGAACAAATTTTGTACCTGAAAGTTTGGAGGCAGAAAATAATGAACCCATATTAGTTAATGTAAAAACTATAATCACTATCTTCTTTTATTCAACTTGGCCTTATCAAATGATAGATAAAGCCAAAAAGTGAAAGATTCTAATTAGAATATGTTAGCAAATAAACCTGGGAGTGGATAAAAATTGATGATATAGGTGTAGTGTGTAGAGAAGTCTCTGAAATAAGTCAACATGTATAGCTGGAATTCCTGCAGAAATTTAATCTCTCTGGAGATGCTAAAAAACATATATCCCAAGTTGGAGTGGACATTTAAAAATCCTATGTGTATTTTATCAGAAATATATATGTATATTTAGTTTACTGTGGCTCAAATTACAAAAATTCACAAGGAGTAGTATAATGTATGCAGTGCATAGATAAATGACAAAACTAAAAAGCTGGATTTAGTCCATAAAAAATTATTTAACCAATTCATCAATATTTATACATTATTCAGTACATCAGCAAATATTTACCAACCATGTACCATATTCAACAGCATATTCAAAGTATTGAATATTAAAGTTTGTACCATACATTGCCCTGCTAAAAAAAGGCATATGAAGTCTGTATGTTATTATAATGCAACATATGAATAACAAATATTAAATAAACTAAATCAAAGGCAAACTCAAACTATTAAAACTGTCATAAGACTCAAAGTGGTTTGAAATTTAAGCCAGAAAGTAATCTCATGTTATTTGGCAGATGATTAGTAAAAATGCTGGAAATTACTGAGAACTATATAGTATTTCACTATGTATTCAAACATTCAAGATGGGCACAATTTTGATAAAGTGATATGATCAATATAGATAGATGTAAAATCAGGTTGGAAATTAATCAACTAAATTGATGCTAATGATCAAAATTTAAATTGAAATTAAGAATCTGAACGTAATACCATTTAAGATAATATAATATATATTCATTTGAATGTAACGTTTTATTGTTGTATTTTATTATTCTATTTTTTGGCCTTTCTTACTTGGAATTTCAACTGAACATATTAATATTTTGAATATCCATTGACTGTCTTCTGTATCTATCATTTTTTTCTCTATTCTTTTAAATAACATCTTTATTAAGCTTTCTTGATTCTGTCATCTGTGTCTGCTACTGGCTTTATGTAAGATCTGTTCTCCTTTGTGCTCCATGTACTTTAGTCTTCGTTTTTCAAATATTCTGTCTTTTTCTTTTGTTTATTTCCTAAAATTTTTACTTTTTTGTTACAACCTATGGTTTGGCTATATTGTCTCAGAAATTGTGCATATGTTCTTTCTGGTCATCTTTCATAAAAGTGATTGCTTCTTTCCTTTTTTTAAAATTCATGTTGGAATGTTTACTTTGTGGCAGTATCTTCCTGGTATGTTTAATGAGTTGTAACAGAATTGCACTAATTTTATCTTATTTGTAATATTTTTGTATGAATGTTGTATGCATTTATTTTGTGGTTATTTGAGTGGCTGTATTTGCTAAATAACTATTTGTAAGCCTTTGTTCTGGAAGAGCTTCCCAGAATTTTCGGCTCATGAGCTCCTCTAGTGTTGCTGCTATCACTAATGATTCTTGCCATGTCTTCTCTACTTTTCCTACCAAATTTGGTTCAGAAGTTTTTAATAATAGGTATAAGTTTCAAGTTTCTTCACAAGCTGTTAGCTGAAATGAGACACAGTCTGGGATTCATGGCAATTTACTCAATATTTACAAGAGACATGTTGCTTTTATCTTCTGAATGTCCATTTCTGGGTCACAGTGATCTTTCCATATGGTCTCTGCTTGCTTACCTGACATTCTAGACTTGTTCATTCTTATCCTTCATCAACAGCCTTGAGGATATATTAAAAGAATAAGCCATTTTATACTATATACTCATATTTGCTTTTATCCTTACTGTCTGTACTAGGTGTGAGTTTATTACCCTAAAGTAATGAACTATTCCTAAGGATTTCTGAGATCTTCAAAAAATTATGCTTCTCTCTCCAGATATATTGCATCTTGAAGTTACCACATGATTAGGTTTGGAGGTTTCTTAGTCTTCTAATTTTGCTGAAAATATACCTGTTGGTGATTTTATGATTGTTGCTCTCATCACTCCATCTACCTACTTAAAAACAACTTTTAAGCATAAATTCCTCAGCTTACTATTAATTGTACCTTTATCAGCTTTCCTCAGATATTATATCCCAGTCTATTCCTGTGAATGGTCTTTATGTTTTGATGAAAACTGATTTTTTTCAAGAAAATAACCGGCACTTTCAAACATTTGAATGTGATTTTTCTCTACATGAAATGGACTTCTCCTCTATTTGTTAAAATCCTTCATAAACCATGTTAAGTTACACTTCCTCATAGAGTCTTTCTTTCTTTCTTTTCCTTGATGTTTACAATGGGAAACACAATTTATTAAAGATTATGCAATTTCTTTTTTTTTCTTTTTCTTTTTATTGCATTTTAGGTTTTGGGGTACATGTGAAGAACATGCAAGATTGTTGCATAGGTACACACATGACAGTGTGGTTTGCTGCCTTCCTTCCCCTCACCTGTATCTGTCATTTCTTAATTTTACTCAATCAGTTGTAAGCCGTTTTCTAAAATCTCTTAACAATTTGGGTGTTTTCTTTTTGTTGTTTCTGTTACCATTTCATGGCTTGTTCCTACTAATTTCTATTCTGTTTGTGTGTAAATATATGCATGTGGGTAGATAGCATGCTTTTATGTTATACCCCTTATTGAATATATGCTCTTTGAGGGTATGTATTATTTTACTAATATTTATGTCACCAGGAGAATATATATACGAGTGTATATATATATATATATATATATATATATATATACACACACCAATATATATATTTCTAAATTGTTGTATGTATATATAAATATGTGTATACATATGCATATATGTGTATATATAAATACATATATACATATATTTATGTATATTTATGTATTTATATATACACATATAATTACATATGTATATATAAAAATATATATACTTAGTTTCTATTCAACAATTTAGAAATATATATGTATATATAAATTTCTAAATTGTTGAATAGAAACTAATAAGTATTTTTGATTGACTGTTATATATACAGCTGAACACAAGTTACAGGGGTTGTAAGAGAAATATAAATGTCAAAGTAAATCTTAACTTATACTGTATTTGAAGAAATAAGATTAAACACAAAATTGTTGTGTGCTATTAATAAAAAGGATAGACTTTGAATTAGTTATATAGAATAATGAGCAAATTTGAAAAATTCTATGTTTTTTTGATGAACAAAAATACTAAACACTAATATTTATCGTGAATAAAAATATTTCACTTAGTGATATCTAAAAACACTATGCACTTTAATAAAGTCTAACTGCCCTTACATATTTCTTTTTTCCTTCGAAAAATATATTTACAAAAGGATACCACATATAAATAAAACAATATTGCTATTATATAGGGCTATAGGATAAGACAGCAGAGGTACTCTGAATAACATTTATGTGTTACAACAATAAATTCAAGTCTTCTTACAATATTTGCTGTTTTATTGGACATTTCTGAAACACTGTTTTGAAAGACTGTCAGGAAAATTAATGTCCTTAATGCAATTCACCTGAATGTTTGATAGCAAAATGTCATGAGAGAGTCAAGCTTCACTGTATCTGAAAGCTAAAATATCATTCTGAAGAGAAAGCTGTGGTGTCAGGTGAGTGGTTAATTGGATGTCTATTTCCTCCTGGATTCATGATGGGAAGGAAAGACTACCACTGGGTGAAATGTGGACAGCTCGCAATGTACAATAAAATAAAATGAACCATTTAAACTTTCAAATTCTTTAGGTATTGGGCAAAAATAAAATACAAAGTCTTACCTAGAATGACTCTATGATTGTTCAGTTAAACATGCAAGAGAGCTATTATAAAATTAATCTCTGAAGGGCAAGTTATCATTCAGTTGAAAGTGAACCAACTTATAGGTAGACCTCATAGACTCAGAACTTGCTTTGCATAAAGCCCTTAATCTTGCATCATCCATGAAATCTTTAAGAGGGTGCTATTAAAAGAGATGATAACATCTTGTACTATATATTCTTCATTTACTTTTATCACTACTACCTGTACTAAAATTTGCATGAAATTCCATTCTCAAGAAGAGCTCCTGTAAGTTGGTTTAGAACATTTCATTGATAGAGCAAAACTCTGAAATGTGTTGAATATCATTTGATGGGTCTGCTGATGAGAGATACGACCATAACTTATTCTTCAAGATAATCTAGATGTAGCAGGTACATATATTTTGAACTTTTTAAAAAATTCATGTCTTAAAGTTTTCTATTTTCTAGCCCGGGTGTAGTGGCTCATGCCTGTAATCCTAGTACTTTGAGAAGTTGAGGCAGGTGTATCACCTGAGGTCAGGAGCTCCAGACCAGCCTGGCCAACATGGTGAAACCCTGTCTCTACTAAAAAAACAAAAATTCGTGTAGCGTGATAGTGGGCAGCTATGATTCCAGCTACTTGAGAGGTTGAGGCAGGAGAGTAGCTTGAACCAGGAAGATGGAGGTTGCAGTGAGCCCAAGATCACACCACTGCACTCCAGCCTGGGCAGCAGACTAAGACCCTGTCTCAGAAATAAAAAATAAATAAATAAATAAATAAATAAATAAATAATAAAGTTCTCTATTTTCTCTCCACAAAGGAAGTGTCTGTCTTCCTTTCTTCCTTGACAATTGAAAGTCTATTTTTATTATTAGCTTATAATTATTAAAGTAAAACAAATATAATAAAACGGAAAAGGTATAAGAACCATCATTCTCAGCAAACTGACACAAGAGCAGAAAATCAAACACCACATATTCTCACTCATAGGCGGGTGTTGAACAATAAGAACACATGGACACAGGGAGGGGAGCACTACACACTGGGGTCCATTGAGGAGAAATGGGGGAGGGACGGAGGGGTGGGGGGTTGGGAAGAGATAGCATGGGGAGAAATGACAGATACAGGCAAGGGGACGGAAGGCAGAAAACCACACTGTCATGTGTGTACCTATGCAACAATCTTGCATGTTCTTCACATGTACCCCAAAACCTAAAATGCAATAAAAAAAATTAAAAAAAAAAAGAATAGATATTCTGGTTTCAGTTTCTTCGTCTACTACTACCTAGGTGACCCTCGGACTTTGCAAGGAATACCAGAACACTATTTGTGCAACAGAAGAAAAGGAATGTCCTTAATTGATGTACTATATAACATTGATGTTATAAAAGAAACACTGCTATTTTAAATCAATTAATTAAATTATGCTAAATTCAGTAATAAGAAATTCAAATTTTTAAATTGAAACTGACAACTTTTTATCAGACTGGAAACATTTAAAAATAACAATTTTTTTGAAGTAATACAGAAAACTGTATTGTCATATGTTTATAAACTTGTAATTCACTACATTGGTAAACAAAGTATGCCAATATTTATGAAAACAAAAAAATACATTTATCCCTCAAACCATTTTGAGTACCTATCATATACAAATAAAACTACATATACTTCTTTCTTTCTCTGTCACGTTTGAAGTAACAGGGAAGAATTTAATTCCATTTTTTTTTCTCACCACTAAACATCCAAAAAAGAAAAAAAGCAAACAAAACAAAACAAAACAAAACACACGCACAAAAATACCATGAAACAATCATCTTCCAGGCATTGGGCATGACAAAATAATGGTCAATGGTTCCTGAGAGAATAGAAAAAAAAAATAGGCTTAAGTCAATGATGCCCCCAGCTTACTGCCTTCAGAAAATGTGCAGGCTATATTTCAAGAAGCTGGAATCCAGATACAGTTCTTAAATTAAAACAATGTAGCTAAGTATCCATGGATACCATGGCAGCTAGAATTTTCAGGACAGAATATTAGAGAAGAGAAAGCTGAACAGAGAATCCCAGATATCTGGAAACATTCTTTTTCTACTACTCAGTAGAATAATTAGAATTTCAGCAGAGTCTGATAAGCATGCACATTAACTACCTAAGCAAAGAACCACCCAAAAGCATTAGAGAGATGGTAGTTGATACTCATAGGGTGTGGAATGGAACCTGTTTAATTCAGCAAGACTGGACAAATTCAAAATTCCTGGAGCATGAGGTGCAGTACCTAGAAGGGTCCTGCTCATCTGATAAATGTTAAAAAGCAAGTTATGAAAGTGTCCAACTATTTTTAAGTTGCATACTGTGTGCCACAAGAAAGGTCAGGAATTTTTATAGAGATAGTATACAACAAGATAAAATATATTGTCTGGCATCAATTAAAAAAATACCAGATATGAAAAGAGGCATAATAATAATAGCCAGTATGTGGAGAATAATCAATCAATCAAAACTAGAGAAGAACTGACACAGATGTTGGAATGAGCAGGTAAGGACCCTAAAACAATTATAGCTGCACTCTCTATGTTCCAAAGTTGAGACACTGAAGTTACACAAAGACCAAATGAAACTGCTAGAGATGAAAATTATAATTTCTGAGAAGGAAATACATTTAGTGAGGTTAATGGCAAATTCAATATTAAAAAAGAAAAGATTAGTGAAATTGAATTCAAATTCGAGGTTCTCTAAATGCAAATAACATGAAAACAAAAGGCACCTACAGACATCAAAATTAATAAAGATAAAATATCAAAAATAGAGAAAAAGCATGTGACAGCCAGAAGAACAAAAGTAAGGATGACATGGGGCTCTCAGCAGCAGCGTTGTAAGCTAGAAGACAGTGGAATCAATGTCTTAAAGTATTAGAGGGGAAAAAAAAACCACTATCAACCTAGAATTCTATTTCTAATAAAAAATATCTTGCAGGCCTGGCATGGTAGCTCATGCCTGTAATCCTAGCATCTTGGGAGGCCGAGGCTGGTGGATCGTCTGAGCTCTGGAGTCCAAGACTAACCTGAGCAACACAGAAAAACACCCTCTTTACTAAAATACAAAAAATTAGCCAGGCATGACAGCATACACCTGTAATCCCAGCTACTCAAGAGGCTGAGAAAGGAGAATCGCTTCAACTCATGAGGCGGAGGTTGCAGTGAGCCAAGATGGAGCCAGTGCACTCCAGCCTGGGTGACAGAGACAGATTCAGATTCCAAAAATACAAAATAAAATAAAATAAAATCTTGCAAAACCACAGCAGCTAAGTTACAATTTTTTCACACATACAAAAGCTGAAAGATTTCATCACGACCATATGCATGCTACAAAAAATACTTAAGGCAGAAGAAAATCTCAGATGGAAATATGTATCTAAAAAAAGAACTACAGAACACCAGCAATGGAATGTATGTAACATTACCAAAAAATGGTTTACACGTGGGTAAATATGTCAGCTGTTTTTCAGTTTTCACACTATTGAAATTATTATTATTTAAATTTCTTCATTTAGCTGCTAGGTGTTCCTTTCTAACAATCTTCAATTTTTTTCTTGCCTCCTTTATCACCCATTTGCTTCTTCGACTGTTTCCTAGGGTCTTGAGAAGTTCACTGTGTCATTAATAGTCTGACTTACGATTTGCATTGTTTTCTTCTGTCCCTATTAATTTCAGTATTTTTTTGAAAATTGATTTCTTGATTTGTACTAAGGAGAGGAAAGATCCTGAAATAAAATTCTTTAACTGCTTTATTAGTTTTAATTAGAATTTCTTGACCAGGTGGAAGGCTATGATGATTGATATACCCAAAAGTTACCTACATATTTTTATGATACTAAAGTCATTTCTCTTGCAAATTAAAATCAGATAAAAGGGAATTAAGATGCATTTAGGAGCATAAAAATAACCATATTGAATGTAAGGTAGAATTTCCTATTAGAACAACAGAACAAAAAAATTTTTTTTTTTTACAGCTACTTACAGTCAAAAATATTCTACACAAAGAATACAGGAGTACATTTTTATAAATGAGCACTGTCAAGTTTAGATCACCCCTATGGAGGCATATGCCATGGTTTATATTCAAAGAACATACTATTAATTGCAAATTTTTATAAGACTTATGTAACACCTATGAAAACATTTACATAATCACTACAGAAAATTTAATTTTTTTCTACATTATAAGTAATCCAGAGAGATAATCTTATTCTCTTGAATTCTGCATCTGTTAAAAGTTTTATAATTTTAATCACTACTTTCTTTTTTCTATACTGAAAATTCTACAATTTTAACCAATAGTAAGATTATTTTTTGTTTAATAGAATATAGTAAATAGAGCATGTAGTCATTGTTTTGTTAAGTTTCTGGCACATTTCTCATGTTTTTCACTCTGTGATCACACTCCCTTTTGGGAAACACTTATTGATTTTTAAAATAAGCAGATATACAATGCAATCAAGCCAGAATATTTTAAGGGTAGATAATATGAAATCCCTCGGCACCCCACAACAGAAAATGATAGGAAGAGAAAGGTGATAGTAATAACAATGGGAAATGGCAAGGGAGTAATTATCTAAGCAAGGAAAAGGGAAAAGCCATATGCTTTGCATAGAAATTGAAACTGCACAAATATGGTAATTGATTACATATTTTGACCTCCCATGCATTGGTATTCCATCTATTCCTGTTTCATAACACAAAATAACCAAAAAAATGACAACAGTCATTTAAACAGGAACTTAGATCTGCTTAGATTTTTTTCCTCTTTGTAAAATGATCATGTGAAATTTTTTAAAAGAAATAAAGGTGATACATAGCTACAGCTTAAAGAATTTGTTCTAAAACACAGTGAGCTGAAATTTTCAAGTGCCTAAATATTTTTCTTACAGTAAATGAAGCACTTAGCCCTGGGTTTACTGCAATTTCACAACTGCCCTGGTGCACAAGAATATATGCTAGCCAAGTAAAGCAGTCAGTTGTCCCTCATCAAAAGTGCCCCTCTCCACCATAGCTAAATATTTCATTTCTTTTTATCTCTTCTATCTGTGCATGCTTTACCAACAAGTTGCTCTCAAAGAAAGAGATTTTCAAGACAATTTTCTATTGTAAAATCATTCTTTAGGTATGGGTGGCCTGTGTTAAGACCCACGTCGATACTCCACAAGGGTACTTCAAATCTGGAATATATATCAATTTCCTGAAATCATTTAAAAGGGGTATTCTCTAATGTTTCATAACAAAACTGCATTGTTTTGAACTACTATATATCCATCAGCTTCCCTGTTACTGTCAGGAGACAGCTTTTACTCAATTGTGCCCGATATTGTGCTATCCTTTTCCATAGAAGTATTTAATGTAGAACAGCCTACAATCCGTCAGGAGAACTAATTATGAGATTATTTGAGATTTTAAAAATTAATAAATAAATGTATTTTAGAGAAGTTTTAGGTTCGAAGCCAAACTCAACTGAAAATACAGACTTCTAAGTATGCTCTGTATCACACACCCATAACCTCTTCCACAATGAACATCCTGTACCAGAGTGATATATTTGTTACAATAAGTGAACCTATATTGATACATCTGGAATCTTTGTAAAAGAGCATTCTATCTGAAAGGATGTACAGAATAGATTTCTGTAATTTCAGAACTAAGAATGTGTTTCTCTGAAGCAGAGGATTGGATCGCTGTAGTTTATCATTAACCATTTATTTTTCTGTGTCTGTTCTGACTAATAAAATATTTGAAGCTAAATTGTTTGTCCAGATCTCAAAAGTTTCTCAGCATATATTTTGTAAATTAATCCTGCTATATCTTATTTCTCTCACTTTTTTCCTGCCTGGAGATATTCCTTTAGTTCAACCTTAAATTGTTGCATTTTTGACATTTTTGTAAGTCATTTTAACTTCTTGGAACCAAAGAGTATAGAAATAAATGAATTATATAAATTGATAAAAATATAATTATATTTGAATTTACTTAGTAGTTTTTTAATTATCATTTTCATTTGGAAAATCGATAAAACTATCAAGTGATACATTTTATTTAATATGAAATTCCAGAAAAAATCTCATTACTAGCAGAAATACAAAATTTGAAGGCTCATCATAAAAGAAATGCATTTGTGTTGATAAAGATAATCAGAAGATAATGACACACGTTACAGACAATACATAAGTATATTCCCTGAATTACACATGGTTTGTTTACTTAGTGGATCTTTGTCTAACAAGTACATGTGGAAACAGTGATTACATATTGACCTGTATAATTAAGAAAATGATTTGCCTAACAAGTAATCTGCAATAAAATGCCTAACCAGTAATTGTAAGAACAAGCCATATGTTTTTAAATATGACCCAAACATTTGCATAGTGTTTATGTATAATAAATTAAAGCAAAATGAAAAATCTGCTGACAAGAAATAAGTAGCAATAAGGGTAGAGCAATGTATTAAATCCTTCATTCTGGATCATTTAGGTAATGTTCCATTCATTTTAGATTCATGAGTAGAAGCCTTTACAGATTGGGCGTGCATACCATAATTTGGCATTATCCATTATTAGGTGGCATTTTGCTGTTTGCAGTTGTACATGTTTACTTTGTGCATAATTAACTGCATAATAGAGGTCTGTGTTTTGCACAGGATTTACACTCAGGCTCTCATCAAAACAAATGACTCCAGAAAGTAGGACACTTCCATTAAGTTCCCTGCAATCAGCATTTCCTAATACAGGTTTACAGGAATGGTTTTGATTGTGACTGTTAGTATATTAATGTTTTCTGCAGCTAATGTGTGTGTTGGAGTTTAATTTATTAAACTCTTAAAATGCATAAAAAGTATGGATAGGTAGAGGCAAAAGGAAGTAGAGCATACTTAAGAATAGCCAAGAAAGAAATTTCCATGAAAATAATAAGTGCAAGTTGGACAGGCAATTGATCACTGTGCAGAGTAATATAATGGATCAAACACATCCCAGCAGTTCTTTTTTTGGTGTACAATTGTGACAGCCAAATCAACAGCATTTAGAGAGCAGCATCTCTGAAAATGGGCTGCCAGAAGAAGAACCCAGATTTACTCCAGTCACGTGTTTTGTTTACAACAATGTGAACATAGGAAAAAATACCAAATTAACCAAAAAGAAATGTAAAATTAAACACCAAAGCATAAGAGGGGTAAATTCTGAAGTAAAAGGGGCTATTGTTTATGAGCTATAAACTATAACCTATAAATAGCAGCTGATTTTTAAAAAGTTCCAATAAATGGCTATATCTGTTCTATTTAAAGCTGTATCTTTTTTGTTAATCAACAATTGAATAAAAGATTTAGTGTAAAAAAAATCACTTCAAGAAATGATCATTTAAAAATAAATGAAAGGTAGAAAAATAAAATAGCTAGACAAGTTCTTATAAAAATAGTAATACTTTTTTCATAAAGTTAATATCAGACTTTTGATGACAAAGAATGCAATATTTTTAATTGGAGATTGAAATAATGTTGTTAAATACTATTAATTCTCTCTCTCTTAGAATAAAACAGAGCACATAATGAAATATGTGTAAATGTATCATATATAAAATGCACAAACCCCAGAAATAGTCATCATCAAAAGTATAGTTCCATATTGTCTGCTATAGTTTCAAATATTTATTCAGTTTTATAAAAGGCATTTTTAACATTTTCTCATGATTTTCTTATTAAGTTAGCCTAAGCTTCTTAAAATGCAATTCTATGTATCAGTCGTTTCTTGATTCTTTCAAGCTTCATGTAATATACTTAAGGAATTACTTTTCAAAACACTCTATATTATTTTGGGTTATAAAACTAGGTCTTTTGAAGAATCACTCAGACAATAAAAATCAAGAATAAATTCCCTGGAATTCTGGGCAAGATGGTGAATTAATTCAAGTAGAATTTCTATAAGCACTCCCTACTATTACTTAGAATAGTGAAGTACTTAGATAGTAAAGTATATTGATTTTATTTACATATATACTTAGAATAGTAAAGTATACTGATTTTATTTACATATAGAGTATATAGATTTCAAATATATATTCAAATATTTCAAAAACCATAAGTTACTGGTTGTGATGGGAAACAGTGATAACTTGGAATTCCATTCCTGAGTCTCTACGATATAGCAAGGTATGAGAACATGGCATACAGAGTGAAAAAGCCCCCCTTGTAGCAGTGCCTTTTGTCTAGTAACAGACACTGAAAATATCCGTAACCTGTTTATTACGTTGTGAGCATATCAAATGCCTTCCATTGTCTGGAAAGGTCTATAAGGTCCAATTAACATTAGATCTTTCAGTGTCAAGAATTCATGTTTAATCATTCATCGGTCAAGTGCAACAACAATAAAGATGATAAAATCATGAATAATTTCTGAGGTAATTGGTGGGAAAATTAATACAAAAGAAGCAATATAAAAGAAGGCAAAAGGGATAAAGTAACATCAAAAAGAGGCCAAATGAAAAACACCTAGAAAGATAGATTTAAACTCAAATATGTTAGCAATACACACCAAGTGTAATGGACTATAATGTTCCTTTCAAAGAAAGAGATAATCTAGCTGGATAAATAAAAACAATAAAGCTTCTAGAAGATAGTATCAGAGAATAGATTCATGATTTCTGAGTAGGGAAATACTTGTTAAATGGGATATAAAAGTGCTAAATTTAAAAGAATAGATTTATAACTTGGACTAAATTAAAATTATTACTATGGGTTTATTAAAGCCTTCACACTGAATGAGTGAAAAGATAAATGACAGAATAAGATATTTGCAAAGTAAAGAAATCACAAAGGATTGAATCCAAAACACATAAATAAGAAAAATAATAACTTACCAGGAAAAATAATAACTATTACTAAGGAAAAAATAGCATATCCTTTCAAGACTAAAGTACAGTGATTAATGATGTATGCTTTAGCGGTTATTTTATAAGGAAAAGCAAGGGAACAACTGCTGTATAATAAGGAGTGTGGTTTCATTTGGGGACTAATTGGGAGTTGGCACAGTGGAGTTTGTAGGGTATGGGAATGTTCTAGTTTTTGACCTGGCTTCAGGTTCAGTGGGTACTTGATTTATAATAAGTCATTTAGCTGTCAAGTCACTTAATTTTTAGCTTTTCTTCTGCTTGTGCAGTATATTTCTAAATTAATGTTTTAAAAGATCAGCATACAAAAATTAATGTTTTTAAGAAAATGTTAAAGGCGTAATATACATCTAAATACACAGAGATATAAACCATGTTTACAGACAGAAATACTTAGTATCATAAAGACACCAACCTAATTTATACTTTTTATTATATTCTGATGAAACAACCAACCAGAATTGTCATAGAAACTGGCAAAGTGATTCTCAATTAATACAGAAGAGCACACAGTCAAAAATACCTAAGACAATTGTAAGAAAAAAAAAAACATGAAAACATTATAAAGCTCACAGTAATTTAAAAAGTGTGATACTGCAGAAGGATAGAGAAACTGATGAAACAGGGACAATCTATGTATAGGAAATAGTTTGGAACATGATTAAACTTTGAAATCTGCAATTTCTCCATGGAATTTGAAATGAAGGTATATCTTTTGTTCTCAAAGTTTTGTGGCCAATATATGAGTATCATTTAATTCTTATTAATTAAATGCTTGATTTTGAGACCAGAAAGAGATGAATTAAAATCATCCTTTAGGGTTATATTTTTATTCATGTCATTTTATGGGTCCTACAGTTTCTGCTTTATGTTCTGATGCTATATCATTTGGCACGTAAGACTATTTTTATTTTAGATGCCGTCTTTTTTTTTTTTTATCTGTGTCCATGTTTTTCTTATGTAAAAAAAAAAAATGTATTAAATTTGGTATGAGACTACTATTAAGATGGAGTCCTGAAGACTATACCCAGGTTCAATAATTTCCTACAAGGACTAATAGGTCTCAGTCATATTCACAGCCATCCTTCATTATAGAATAAGGGTACAAAGTAAAATCATCAAAGGGAAAAGGCACATGGGACAAAGTCTAGGGAAAACCAGGCATGAGCTTCCAGAGTCCTCTCCCAGAGAGTCACACAAGACATGCTTTATTCCCCCACCAACAAGTTGGGACACAGAGGTGAAATGTTGTCAATCAGGGAAGCTTATTAAAAAGTCAGAGTTCAGGGTCTTCTGGTCCAGAGTCTAGAGTTCACTCCCTGCCTGGCATGTACCAAAACCCAGATGCCCAAAAAGAAAGCATATATTCAGCATAAACCACATTGTTTGTACAAACAGTTTAGGTGTAATGAGACAATTTATCAGGAATAGCAGGAGCCCTCTTACAATCCAACTTCCAAGTGCCAGCCAAGGGCAAACCTTGTTAAGCAGCCCTTGCAAAAGACAGTAGTCAGGCCTGTTTTGTTAACTTTTTTCTTAAGCCTAATTAATTTTTTTAATACATAATTAGACCTTATAGTTATTTGCATTTTTTTCTGATGTATTTTTGCCAATAATTTTCTCTTCAAATATTTTAGTTGTTTTGTAATCTTCTAGCCTAATTTTGACCTAATAGTCTTTTTTCTTCCTTTAATTGATAGAAGTTTCTCTTTTCTACATATGAGAAGGAAAGATCTTAATTATGTAATGTTTGTTTCTTGTTTTAATGCTTCTATAATTTTTAATATATTTCAGATTTTTAATATAACCCTAATTTTACTTATTTAAAATTGTTTTTAAGACTTTTAATGGCTGTCATTTTAACAATGACATATATATGTTGTTTCATTACTTTGAATAAAATAAAATTTAAAAAAACCCATAATATCCTCAGAATTATGCAGAAGATAGTAATCCTTTAAATAGAGGAGAATTAGAGAATATAGTTTTCTGCTCTGCTAGTCACATGATGATTTCTTAAATTACAATATAAATCTAGACCATAGTACATTCTAACTGTAAATATCAGGTTTTAAAAGTCAGTATACCATTCTTAGCCATGACAGTATAAGCTTTTCAGAAAGCATGAGAAAATGTACTTTATTTATTTACCAAAACTGCTCTTATCTGCCTCTCAGTCTCCCTCACAGTATGGAAACAGGAGAAGAAAAACAGATTTAGCCTAATGCAGTAACTGATTCCAAAATTAAACAATATTGTTGAGATAAATTCAAAAACTAAAATATTTTCCCTTCAATTCTCTTTTTTCCTCAAGACAGTGTCTCCATAAACAAGGATATTGACCTGTGAAGGATTTTTTTTTTTTTAATTTATTGCTATAGGTGTTTGGGAAACAAGTGGTATTAGGTTATGAATAAGTTCTTTAGCGGTGATTGTGAGATTTTGGTGCACCCATCACCCGCACAATATAAACTGAATCCAATTTGTAGTCTTTTATCCCTCACCCCTCTGCCACTCTTTCCCCTGAGTTACCAAAGTCCATTGTATCATTCTCATGTCTTTGCATCTTCATAGCTCAGGTCCCACTTATGAGTGAGAGCATACAATGTTTGGTTCTTCTGGTATCTCACTGCAATATCCTTTTTCTTCCTAGGCACTACCAGTCTTGCTGGTGCTGCTTGTGCTTGGCCTCAGCTTGGTGAGCATTCAGTGTGGTTCCCTAGCTGAGGAGGTCTCACCTCCACTCTTGCTATTATGGAAGTACAAGGTATTGATCGACTTACGACCTATGCAACTTAAGATCATTAGACTTTAGGACCACAATCGCTAGCCACGACTGCTCCATGTCTGGCAGCACAAACGTTGCCCAGCTGGGCGTACGACAGCGCGGACCAGCTTCTAGCAGCACTACCATCTCCGCATGCACCATTTCAACTGTACATATAGCCTACTCAACTTACGACCAAATCGTGTTACGACTGTTTCGCGGTCCCAACCGCGGTCTAAGTTGAACACTAGCTGTATTTGTTGAGTGTGCAGCCTCTGCAATGGGGCCACATTTTCTTCACCAGTGACCCAAATGGGAAGGCCACTTGCTCAGAACTTGGTTACCTCCAGGTATTTTCTAGGGGTAATGAAATAAATTCTAAGTCTCTCTGTGCCAAATGAAATCTGACAGTCTTTAGGGAAAGTAAACTTAGGTAAGCCAATATCTGAGATTTATGGAGTTAGCTCAGATGGGGTAAAGGTAGCATCTGCTGAATCCAAGGAAAGCTCAGCTGAAGAGTGTTAATTAACAATGCTAACTGTTAATGTAGTTCATATTTGCCAAGCCTGCAAGGGTATTTCAATGAAATATATCCTAGATGTGAGCAGGAAAATAAAAGAAGCCTTTGAGCCAAAGTGTCTGTGTTAGTCTGTTTTCACACCTCTATGAAGACACATCTGAGACTGGGTAATTTATAAAGGAAAAAGGCTTAATTGACTCACAGTTCCGCACGGCTGGAGAGGCCTCAAGAAGCTTACAATCAAGGCAGAAGGGGAAGCAGACACCTTCTTCACAAGGAAGCGGAAGCCAGAGTATGTGAAGGAGGAACTTTCAAGCGCTTATAAAACCCTCAGATCTCGTGAGAACTCACTATCACAAGACTAGCATGGGGCGGAGTTGGAACTACCCTATCATCCAATCACTTCCCTCCCTCCACACTTGGTGGGGGATTGCAGGTCCCGCCCTCAACAGGTGGGCATTAGAATTAGAGATAAGATTTGGGTGGGAACACAGAGATGAACCATATCAGCCTCAATACTATTAAAGTCTTTTAGCTTCAGTATACTTTGTTAGGTATCTAATAACCTCTCACCTTCTCTGAGATTTGTAAGTTTTACTGCACACTTATTGTCACGTCCATGAGTACACCAAATGTAATAAGAAGGGTCAGGTTTGAGCCCCAGCTGAGGTCCGAAGGATGTGGTGGATGGGCGATGCATAGCTGAAAGAACACTTGGCAGATGGTAGGCAGGTGAATATGGTTTTATTCAGCAGCTCTCTCATCAGTAGCTCACAGTCTTTCTTGGCTGCTTGCTACAGCTGCTCCCCTGCACAGCTGCATGGCCGGCTCTCTCTTCAGGTCAGCTGAACTCTTTCTCTCTGGGCACAAGCTGGTTCCTGGCTCCCCACTGCCTGCCTTTGAGGTGACCAGCTCTCCTTTACAGCGGTCAGTAACGTTACTTTCTCTCTGGGTGCGCGAGAGTCATGTCAAGCCCCATACACAGCGTCAGCAGGGCAGTTATACCTTTTGCAAATAATAATGGCTCCAAGCCAAGTATATGCATACACAAACAGGTTATATAACAAGTGAAGTATGTGCCTGTGCTCTAAACTCACTGAGTTACTCTAGACCAGATGTCCGTCTTGGCCTATTCCTTGGCCAAAAGGATATCCATGTACCTTACACCTATTCTATCCTTTATCATCCTTATGAAATTCCCTTGAGAAGAAAATGATGAGTTCCATTTCTCTTTCTGGTAGAGCTAGGTCTTAATCTAACAGACTCCAGGCTGAAGGCAAAGATTTGATGGAACATGGTGCCAGAAGAGAGGAAAATCAGAAAACTGGCATCTAAATTAGTTGTATGTCAAACTCACTGTATGTATTACCTACATTGATTGTAAATATTATCCAATAAACTTAACTATTATAAAAAATACTACATTATGTGATGCTTCAGATGTATACTTTCACGTACATTAAGAAAAGGGTCTAAAATTTCTGGTTTAGTTTGTAATTAATGAATTATTAGATGTGAATTAAGATGTTTAAAAGGATAACAGCAAACTGTGAAAATATTTAGATGTATGATGTGGAACATTGCAACCTTAAATATGTAAAGTGCTATTGCAAATTAATAATAAAATATGAATTCCAGGAGAAAAAAAGTGGTTAATGAGCATAAGAAAGTGTACTGTTCAGAGCATGCAATTACATTTTTCACCTCAACTAGAATAAATGGAAAGGAATTAATTAGCGTGTGACTAAATTTGTAGAGTTTCTAGGAGGCAAGGGAACAAACATGAATACTGTTTAACCAGAAGTGATTCAACCAGGAGGAATGACCAGCTAGAGCCAAGGACTATTCCAGTAGAAATGTGGTCCTGCTATCCCTACCACTGCCCTCAGAAATCTAGGAAGCCAGGGATCTGACAATACAACTCAAATATTTTTGCAGCAGAGGAAATAAATTTAAAAACCACATATTTTAAAACCTAAGCCTGTGACTGTTTGACAGAGGCGTTGGACAGACTTGCACTGCTATTTTTGGGAAATAAATAGTAATTTGCCAGGCTTTATCTTAAGAAAAGCTAATTAAAAGAGAAAAATGATGTAGTGTTATGTGAGCCAATCTGCAATGTCAAAACAAATGGCTAAATATATAACAAAAATGTGACTAGTAATTTAAAAAATACGTTTACAATAAAATACCTTTTTTTCTTTATGAAATTGTCATAAGTATCATAATATCTAGTTTTTGTCAGAATAGGGAGAAATATATCCATATATTTCTGAAAATTTAATTAGATGGGATATAAAAAATATATACTGGTCATTTGTGTCAAAATCTAGCCAAATAATTGTTTCTTTAACCAAATATATTTACTTTAAAGAATTTGTTGTGTGAAAAACATAAAATACAAATGAAGGAGTTCAGAACACATCATCCCAAATATGTTACATTGACATAAGAATTATTTTGAGCTGAAGGCACTCAAAGAAAACAAATAAACAGCAGATGCAAGAAAATCGCTTTGACCTTCCTTCTGTTTCGTAAAAGCAAGACATGAAATTCCCATGAGAAAGATGTCCTCCTTATACCTAACAGGCAAATAACTTTCTGACATTAAAGACAGGAAGCTGAGGCCCAGGGAAATCTGTGCAAACAGCCCTTACCGTTGTAGTCACTTCTCTACCCAATTAACTACCCTAACCCAGGTCTGTTTGCCTTACAACATTTTCACAATTTACTACACTTTGTCCAACTCAATATATAAATATTTGACTCCAACAGCTTCTCTGGGTCATTTTCTTACGCAGGCTCCCATGCCATGTGACACTTGTATTAAGTAAGTGTGTGTGCTTTTCTCCTATTGATTTGTCATATGTCAATTTAATTCTCAGGCCCAGGGTGTACTGGGTAGCAGGGTGGATTCTAAGAGAAGAGAGGTGAAATTTTACCTCCTCTACGTAAGAATGTGCCTATAATAATTCTCCAAGAAATATACTCTTCATTGCTGATTCTATAATGCTTTAAAGGAATTAGCAAACTAAATATTCAACTTTACTAAAGTATTTAAGTCAATGAAATCATCTATACAATTATTGTTCAATCAATTAAATCTATACAAAGGGTAAAATGCAGGCTACAAAAACATGATCACGCTGGGGTTTGTTGACATAGACAAACATGTAAACTATGTCATTGAGACAATTAGTTTACATAAAAGTGTGTATAGCATGATTCCATTTGCTATGTATTAATATAGATATACACATATAGTTATATTTAATGCATAAAAATGCTAGCAATGATTATCTGATATTTAATAATTTAGGCATTTTATTTCTTTCTGCTTATATTTATGTTTCTAGTTTCTCTAATGAGCATGTATTAATTAAAGGGGGGTAAAAAATGGAAGCAAAAAGTACATGGAGTAATATAGCTACCACAGTTCATTTTGTACACATCTTTATCATTGCATTGTCAACTCCTCGTCTGCACTACTGCTTACCCTCTATTGAGGATTTCTGGATGAAATACAAGATACCCACTTAAATCTGAATTTCAGATAAATAATGATTAATATTTTAACTGTATCCCAAATATTGCATGACAGTTTGTATTAATTTGCTAAATATACTCTGCTTCTAGTATCTCAATACTTTTATATATTCTGAAAGTTTCGCAACCAGGGACATTTGACAAAATGATAACAAAAGTGAAAACTGGTACATATAAAATTAAGAGCTCATAAGACTACACATAAACTACACGTAAACTTTCACAATTTTCTTAGTAACAGGGTGAGATAATCAGTTGAGGAAGCAGAGGTTCAGAGAAAGTGACTGATCTGGTACTCAATAAGCAGCAGAGCTGAGAGGTAAATCTGGGGTTTTTGTTTGTTTGTTTGTTTGTTTTATTTGTTTGTTTGTTTCCCCCCAGGTTGGAGTGCAGTGGCACGATCTCGGCTCACTGCAACCTCCACCTCCTGGGTTCCAGCAATTGTCCTGTCTCAGCCTCTGGAGTAGCTGGGACTACAAGCGCAAGCCACCACATCCATCTGAATTTTGTATTTTTAGTAGAGATAGAGTTTCACCATATCGGTCACACTGGCCTCCAACTCCTAACCTCAAGTGATCTACCTGCTGGGGCCTCCCAAAGTGCTGAGGTTACAGGCATGAGCCACCATGCACAGTCCAAATCTAGGTTTTTAACTTCAACTGTGATTCTCTTCTATTAAAATTGAGTTCCACAGAGGACGCTAACTCCACTACTGTCATTTATGCCATTTCATCACAGTCATTCTATGAATTTTAAAATACTTGAATAAAAAAATTCCTGTACTTGTTGCTACAGGATGTTTCTCTTGTGGTAATCATTCAATTATGTACAATATCTGTTTACATAAAGTATAACAAGGCTTTCAAAGAAATCTTCCAATAAATAAGCAGTAGTATGTCTTACTCATTCTCACTTTGAGTCACTCACACTTGAAGTTTCTTCTGCTTAAAATATCACTGATCCCACCTAGCTTTGTCTGACTAAACATCACTTTAATACTTATTTCAGATGTCATTTTCTCCAGGAAATCTCCCCAGGTGCTATAATTTGAGTTAGTTGGCTCTTTTATATATTTACAGATTCTGTTTTACTTGCATAGTGTAATATATTTCACCCTGTATTGCCCTGAGTAGTTTGTTAGTCTTTATTCACTGCTAGACTGTGAGTTATCTGAAGGCACCGGCCTTGCTACTATATTCACACAAATTTTTATCATCAATATATAAATTCATCTATCCATCCATCAATCCACCCACCCATTCATGCATCAGTCAATCAACAAAGAAAAGTGTAAGGGTCAGGTACACATTATCCATTGGTTTGATTTAAGCAATATATTTTAGAGTATCTAGTGTGACAATAGCTGATAGGTTTCATCTCATACACTAGACCCAATTGGTAATCTAATCTAATGGATGTCCTATATTGAAAAGAACTCAACAGTCATATGTAGCTTTACCAAAAAGAGAAAGAAATGATCATTTAACATATAAGCTAGCAAGGGAGAGTTTTGGCATAAAGTCATATATAGTTTTTAAATGTTGATCCAGAGAAAGGAATCAACTACAAATACTTGAGAAAATTCCTATCAAATTCCACTTGGAATATTGATATGAAAATGACTTGTGGTGAGTTTGAAGTTTTGCTTCCCTATCAAAACTGGTCAGGAATGCTATTGGTTTGTTATTGCTATTCTGTGATGAAAGTTGGGAAGGCTTTAAGCAGAAGGCTTCCCGTGGTAGCTTACAAAGACTCCGATCACCCTTCACCTGCTACTAGAGCCTTCAACTCTCAGGTTTGGTCAGACCACACCTCCTCTGGGTCGCTGTCAGAGGACAATTCAGCACGGCAGTACTTTCAGAGTCAGGCCATTCCCACTCAACCTAATGTGGGTCTCATCTAACCTAAACTTCTCTTGGAATTTCTTTTCAGCTTGGCTGAGCCCTTCTGAGAACTGCATCTCTGTCTGAAGCTCTTCCCACCCACTACTTTCTTGCCCTTGGTTCAGGCGTCCCCAAACTTTTTACACAGGGGGCCAGTTCACTGTCCCTCAGACCGTTGGAGGGCCGCCACATACTGTGCTCCTCTCACTGACCACCAATGAAAGAGGTGCCCCTTCCTGAACTGTGGCGGGGGAGGAGGGGAGGGAGCGGATAAATGGCCTCAGGGGGCCGCATGCAGCCCACGGGCTGTAGTTTTGGGACACCTGCAGGCTTGGTTCATAGAGCTCAATCTTATACCATGGTTTGAGGGCTTTCCTGGCTTTCCCCTGCTACCCCCACCCCCCTTCACAAGGATTTGCGTTAAATGAATCTTCTGTACATCTTGTACCATTTTGGTGTCTTCTTCTTATAGGGCTTGAGCTGATACATTCACCCAGCCCTGAAAAGTGGTGAACATCTTCCTCTTTTATGTACATTTGTCTCCTTTTAGATTCCAAAAAATATCATTAGTTATTGAAAAGAATGATAATGAATGTAGATGATCAATGTGACTTCATCATTATTGTAAAAATACTGCAAAGCTAATATAGGTCATATTTCCATAGGAATAAGCATTTTCTTATGAAAACGTTTAACATTTAATTCTTGCACATTGCCCTACAGCATCCATGGAAACTCTGGATATCTGAAAAACTTCTGGAAAATTTAAAGCAAGTTCTTACGTTTAACTAACCCCATTTATTTTCCAGCATCGATGGTGCTAGTAACTGGCAAGTATTTAGTCTAAATCTATACAAGACGAGTTCCCAAGGGCTGAAATTTATATCCTAAACATTTTTGTATTTCTAATATGGATGTTGATTTCTCAAAAGCAGAAATGAATATTGATGACATATTTAAGAGTAAAATAAACTGTCAAACTGAGTGTACTAGTGCAAAGAGGGAACAGACTCCATTCCCACAAGAAAGGAAAAGGCTGATGTTACCAAAGATTCTACCTTGTTTAAATATGGCTTCCAAAGCAACAATGCTCAGTTTTTGCCGCTAGTTATTTTTCATAGTAAGGCCAACTTGGTATTTAAGGATATGAACAAGAAACTGACAGAAAGACAATAGAAGTAAAAAGAACCAAAGTGCAGATTATAAAGAGTAAGGAAAAAATAATGCTTTGAAGAAAGCAGCCCATGACAGGAATGCAGATTACTCAACTTCCTGGATATTTTCAGCTTTTGCTCATACTTATTTAAACCAGATCATAATAATTGGCAGTCATGGCATGCTTACTAGGGAATAAACAATTTCCTAAATAATTTATGTTTATTTTTTATTTAACTTTTATGGGATCTCTATGGCAAAGATACTATTTATCCAATTTGCTAATAAGAAAACCGATTATTTGAGAGACAAATATTTTAGCAAAGGCATAACAAAATTAATTCGTGGATCTTGCATTTAAACCCAGTTTTGAATGATGCTGATGTCCAGGCCTTTAGCCACAATAGTGTACTGGCTTTCAACCAAATTTTCAGATCATCTCTTTTGAAAGTCTCAAGTAAAATCTCATCATCCTCTTTCCCATCTGAAAAATTCTTTTTTGGAGATTATTACCCATTTAAAAAATATCTGCCTATCTAGGTGTATCTTTGTGTGTCTGTACCTGAAGCCCTCCATTAAACAAGAAACAATGCTACAAATTGTGCACTGAAAGAATAAAACATATTTGTTTATTGTCCTGTGATTCTTCAATTGATAGTTAAAACAGGTAACACGCATTTGTGTTATTGACCAATTTTATCTTTAGCCTCAAAAACAGTTAAAATCAGGAGGTGAATAAAAAGTAAATCTCTTGAAAAATAATAATATGCTTATTTTATACACACACACACACATACACACACACACACACACACACACACACACACACACACACACACACCTGAATTTCCTAAAATTATTGTACAAAATTAGAGGCCTCTAAGCTTTATTTCTACAAGTTACTCCAACTATCAACAATATTTTTTTTATGATCTTTGGCTGCAGAGAGGCTTTGTTCACCTCTATCACCTCAGCAAGTAATAAATACTTATTAATATAATTTCACATAAATGTTTTTCTCTTACAGGAGTCAAAGAAACTTCAAAAGTATCTTTTTCTCAAAAATGACTTTCTGCTTAGCCAATTGTTCTAGCTTCTATAAAGATACTTTTATCTTTATATAATTTGTAGCCATGCTATTTCACCAATTTATAAATCAGCTTAAAAAACTAAATGAGAGTTAGATAAATCTCACTTAATCTACTTAAATAAGTATAGCAGTCAATATAATATTTTCTCTATATTCCATAATTCCAAAGCTTCACTTCTTTGACTTTTTAATTTTAATATTAAGATAGCTGTAGCCCATTCTTATTGTTCTTAAAACTGCTCCTTGATTTATTTTTGTTGTATGTTCCTAAAAGTTATTCAGTCGACTAATTAGATATTCATTTTGACATTCTGGTCCCAGAAGAAATAACATTAACTCCATACTTATCCATCTGGTTATCAGTTATAGCTTGTGAATTGCTGCTTGTAATTTTCCAGGGACATGTGGGCGCCCTTCCAGTTAGGCTATTAAAGTCTCTTACACTCTAACAACATGCTAATTAATATCCTTTCACGTTTGTAGATACACAGCGAAACACTGCCATTTAGAGGAAATGCTATTTCTTCAATATTGAAGTGAAGAAATTTTAGATTAAAAATTAAGCCAGAAATTCTTCATATAACTACATTTTCTAAGTAATCAAAACCTTTTATCTTCAAATTTATGAAACTGTTTAATTCACACATCATCTTAAATTTAATATCCATCATTGTAAAAAATTTGCAATGAAAAAGTATCTTTAAACCTACATTCTCAGAAGGGTGTTTCCTAGCAACCCCATACAATTAGGACCAATCCTTGGCTGAATTATGACTCAAAGTACTGTTAGAAGTAAAAATTAGCATGGGAAAGAGACCAATGTCTGTTCTGATTAGAAACAACAGCTCTTTCCTAATATTGGTCAGTAGCAGTCCAAAATCAGGCAGCTGTTCAGCAATGTCTTTGTTTTTATGAAATTTTGCCTGAGGAAGGAAAGCATTACATCCCCATAGACAGTACACAGGCCACTAAAACTTCAAAAATGAACCCAGACAAATCAGAGATCTCACCTCTATGATTCATTAAAATGAGTTGCTTCCTTTAATTTTGCTTAACTTTATTAATTCGCCATTATTTATTTTTACCTTGTAAATACTGCATTCACTGTTGCTTACTATAAGGACCAAACATTAGTTAACGATCTTATACTGAACAGTTATTATATTTAATGCAGATCCTTAATATATATATACGTACTTGCACATTATCTTACCTTTGTTTATTTCTGTTGTCCCTGAATATAAATTTCAGAACATTTATTTCAAAAAAAATCCAGTCTTAATCAATGCTTTCCTATAGTAAAAATATCAAGTCAAAGAGATTTGATTTATTTATAATTATTTTGGGAAAATAATGTTGCATTCTTTCAGAATAAGAATAAATACAAAACCTCAGTAAATTAATAGTTATTACCACTATTTAATTTTTATTTATTGTTAGTTTTTTTGTCATTGTTGCTTTATAGGCATATTAGTAGAAAACATTCCTACCATCAAGTAGGTTATACAAAGTACATTTGGGACTATATAATAAGACAAAAACTATCAGAGTCAAATGAACCATGATTATTGCTACTACTAAGTCTCAAAGACCACATGGAGGGATAGCCTGAGGAATGCTGCATCCTAAATTTAGAAACCACATCTGCTCCTGGAGCTAAATTACAGCATATACTGTAAAGATTATTTTTAGCATAAATTTACCCCAGAAAAATACAAACAAGGTATGTAAGCAAACAATAAACACCAAAATAATTAGACTATTCTGAAAATATTTCTTGGAATTTATCAGATAATAAATATTGAATACACAAAGGAGGATTTAGGGTACCAGGTGAAATAAACAAGCTTGTAGGTACTAGTTCTATGTATTAAAGTCTAAGCACAGATCCTCTTCTCTGAGATCATGCAATTAATATTATACATCAAAACACACACAGACCCACACATGCAAAATATACATCATACCAAAATTCATTTTTAAAAAGGAGTTATTAAAGAATTTTTGAAATTATCTTGAAATCTCTTGAATTTCTTTTACTTTTCATATGTGTCATACAATTAACAATATCCTGAACCTTTAGAAATATGATTATCTATTTCACATAGTTGCAGAAATATAATTAAAGGTGAAATAATCTACCAACACAGAAAACCTATCCACAAAGACAGAAAAAAAAAGTAATTTTATTCAATAAACATTAAACCAGAATGTGATATGTATCACGAGCAATCTGCTGAGATTTGCAAAGACAGAAAAAAAAATCTCACCTTTTTAAATAATCAAACAGATACAATCCTTAACAAAATATGTTTCAATATTAAACAATTGCTAGTCCTCAAGAGGACCTGACAGCACTATTTGTCATACATACTTCATCCTAAATTCACTTAGTAATGTTGGGACACAGAAAATGATAGCCAAAAATAAGACACTTTGGCATACTGAGTGTTTTTGTTAGAGGTACTCAAACCAAAGTGAATCCATCTTGAACAGGGACTGGGTAAAATGAGGCTGGGACCTACTGGGCTGCATTCCCGGAAGACTAGGCATTCTTAGTCCCAGGATGAGATGGGAGGTCTGCACAAGATACAGGTCACAAGGACCTTGCTTATGAAACAGCATGCGGTAAAGAAGCTGCCCAAATCCCACCAAAACCAAGATGGTCTCCTCTGGTCATCCTCACTGTTCATTATACATTAATAATGATGCATTACCATGCTAAAGCACACTCCCACCAGTGCCATGACAGTTTACAAAAGCCATGGCAACATGAGGAAGTTATTGTATGGTTTAAAAGGGGGAGAAAGCTTCAGTTCTGGGAATTTCCAACCCTTTCCCAGAAAAATTATGAATAATTCACCTTTTGTCTAGCATATAATCAAGAAATAACTATAATTAGTTGAGCAGCCCACACCGCTGCTCTGCCTGTGGAGTAGCCATTCTTTATTCCTTTTACTTTCCTAATAAACTTGCTTTCACTTTACTCTGTGGACTGACCCTGAATTCTTTCTTGCGCAAAATCCAATAACCTACTCTTGGGAGCACTTTCCAGTAGCATTTTGAATTAAAGAACATTGAATGGCCTCTGATATAGGCCTCAGAACCAAGATCTCTCTCTCATCCTTCCTTGGCCCCTGTCTCTCTGATTCTATTTCTTTTCTGAAGCACCAAATTTCCTTATCTAAGGGTTTCTTTTCAGAACAAATGCAATTGTCTTAAGACCCTCTCCCTAAGAATCTCATCAAATAACTGGGAAATCAGCATGGTGGCTCACACCTTTAATGCCAGCACTTTGGAAGACTGAGGCAGGAGGATCCTTTGAGGCCAGGAGCTCAAGACCAGCAGGGGCAAGATAATAAAACCCTGTCTCCAGAAAAAATAAAAGGATTGCTTGAACCCAGGAATTAAAGATTGCAGTGAGCTATGATCATATCACTGTACTTCAGCCTGGGCAACAAAGCAAAACCCTGACTCTTAAAAAAAAAAAATTAAAAAGAAAAGAAAAAATTACCGAGAAAGATCAATCACCTGAGAAGAGAAGAGACTGGGAGAATCATCACCATACCCAGATAGATTTTTTTGCTTTATTTTTCTGAGGGCAGCTCAAAAATAGGACTGACCTGCATAGTAAGACACACTTTGTTCACAGTTAAGTTTTACCTCTCAGCTTCCCTTTACCAGAGCTCAAAAGAACTTTGTCACAGGCCAATGTTCTTTGGGCTCACTTGTTTCCACAAAAAGCATCTACTCCTCCAATCTCCACCACTCTTTCTCCTATAAAGAAGAGCATAGATGCATCTAGTTCTCATTGGATTATTGGATAATCATTCTCCTGCACTTACACACATTTTAAAGAAATGTATACTACTTTTCTCCCACTAATTCTGCATTTCATAGGTTCATATTCAGGAAACCTTCAGAGGGGGAAAGGAAAGCTTTTCCTCTTCATGCCTACAGTAGCTGGGATGACCATCTGCAGTAGCTAAACAATTTTATCCAAAGGAAAAAGAAGCTTCTCATATCTTTATGACAGGAAGTAATTTAGCAACTTGGAGCAAGGCACCCACATAAATTAGGTTCCCACCCTCCCACAGAAGCTGGGAGACATGGGCACCATCCTCCTTGAAGATCATATTTCAAAGCGGTGGTTCCCAGGTTCTTGAGAAAGACATTCCTGGATCTCAAAGTTTTCAAGAGGTTTATTTAGCTATCAAAAGAGCATTAAGAGGCATTCAAACACATATAAAAGGCATTTCATTGTGGCGAAGAGGAATTTACAAATATTTTGAAGCAAATACCTTAATACATATTAAATATATATTATCTTTTTTTTCTGACAATAAGGTGGTTTTTTTTTTCAACTTATTTAAGATTCAGGGGGTACACGTGCAGATTTGTTACATAGGTAAATTACGTGTAATGGGGGTTGGTTTACAGATAATTTTATCACCTGGATAATGAATATAATAGCTGATAGGTAGTTCTTCAACCCATCCTCCCCTCCCAGCCTCCCATACCAAGTAGTCCCCAGTGTCTACTGTTGCCATCTTTGTGCCCACATGTACTCAATGTTTAGCTACTCCTTGTAAGTTAGAACATGCAGTATTGTTTTCTCTTTCTGTGTTAATTTGCTTAGGATAATTGCCTCTAGCTACATCCATGTTACTGCAAACAATATGATTTCACTCATTTTTAGGGCTGTGTAGTATTCCATGGTGTATATGTACCTCTTTATCTAGTTTATCATTGACATGAATCTAGGTTGTTTCCATGTCTTTGCTATTGTGATAAGTGCTGTGATGAACATACATGTGCATGTATCTTTTCGGCAGAACGTTTTAATTTTCCTTTGGGTATATACCCAGTAGTGGGATTGCTGAGCTGAATTGTAGCTCTGTTGCAGGGTCTTTGGCAAATCTGCACATTGTTTTCCACAGTGGTTGAACTAATTTACAGTCTCATCAGAAGCATGTAAGTGTCCCCCTTTCTCTGAAACCTCAACAATGTCTGTAATTTTTTGACTTTTTAATAATAGCTATTCTTTTTTCTTTTCTTTGCATAGGTACTTACATGGCAAGGTGGTTTGCTGCCTTCATCCCCCATCACCTATATCTGGTATTTCTCCCTTCATTATCCCTTCTAACTCTCCCCACCCCTACCGTCCCTCCCCTAGCCTCCCCTTCTTGACCGCAGTGTATGATGATCCATTTTGATTGATATGGGATGGTAATGCAACAGACAAAAGCCTAGGTAGATCAAAAGGGGTCCCCAGAGAATCTCCAACCCAGTCCACAAGTGCTTACATAGATGCTTTTGTGCAGATGAGGGAACCTGCCCAAGCCTAGGCATGCCCACAGCAGACTGGCGCCAGACATGAGCACTGGGGGAAGTGGGTGGTGCCATGGGAAATTCGCACCTCATGTAGGAGAGGCATCTGCTCTCTTCTGTCCCTGTGCAGTGGCCTCGGATTCAATCTATGTATGGAGTTGGGGGTCTGTTAGTGGGAACCCCTGTCACTTTGCTGAGAGTTTTCCTTTTTTTTCCTTTTCATCCAATATAACCCTGCTCCACTCACCCTTCAATGTCTCTGTGTGCCTAAATTTTCCCGGTTGTGTGATAAGGACTGGGGTTTTAGCTAAACTAAGGAGCAAATTCTGCAACCTTTTGGCATCCCTGGGTGAGCTCAGTTTTAAAAGGTCTTATCTGAGATTCTCTGTGGCATAGAGTTCCATCAAAGCCAATCTAAAAGGTTTATGTCAAAATAGTTATTCTTGCTGTACTTCATGCAAATTAATCAGGCCAAATATAAGACTAAAAAGTCTATTTTGCAAATAATGTAGCCCTACCGTGAATTGTTTTCAACAGAAATGAGGACTAGAGAGAGAGAAATTATGTTTCAACATTTACCATTAGCTTCTACACTTATTGGTTGTTTTTAAGTTTTTGCCTACATTTTAGACTAGCCCTGCTTGTTCCTGTGAACCAACCAGCAATCTACAGCTGCAGCTCAGAATGAATGACAGGGGATGAGTGATGTCAAAGTCTGGATCAATATTTGAGTTCTGAGCAATTATCCTGCAAATCTTGCCAGATGAAGGGAAAAAACAGGGTGCCCATGACCTGGAGGCTGCCTTTTTGGGAAAGTAAGACCAATGGAGCTAACCAGAGTCAAGCCTCATCCCCTTCAAATCTTCACAAACGTAACTATAGCCACAAAGTTATGCCACCAAGGATGTCTTGGGTGTGTTACAAGACATCTTTTTCTCTCCCTTGTTGGAGGAGAAATCAATCCCACAGCTTTGCCTTAGTATTCAGCTTATGACAACCAGGCCATGCAACCCATCCCACCCCACCCCAAGACATAGTTTTGTCCTAAACTCAATTTCAATCTTCAGGTCAAAGCCCTAGGAAAGAAAACTGGATCTGAGGGATCCAGAGGCAGATGATAATGGAAGTTAAAAGGCACAGTGCAGGTGAGTGTGACTAATTCCTGCTGACTAAGCCAAGCTTCTCATTTATGGATAAACATCACACTAGTATCCATGGCAATGAATAAGGTCTAGGGAATTAAAGGGCTACTGAAAGCAGGGGAGATAGGGTATACATGGGTAAGAGCAGATAATCCCACCCTCTATGTTCCCCTGTTAAGCAACAGGTGAAAGCAGCTTCGACACCCATGGGCAGCACCCTTTCATGGTTGCGGGTACTCGGGGATACAAGGACAGAAGATAGAGCATGCAATGCCTCGCTTTCTCTCCTTCATATACCCTGGGTATTTGCTAAGAACAGAAAGGAACCAGGAATGCCTGCTTCCCTCTTTTTAGATGAGTAGCCATTCATCTTCAGTATGTCTCATTAAAAACGCATTCCAAACCCCCCTAAGTGTCCTCTGAAAAAATGCCTTCCTTTTTTTTTTTTTTTTTTTTTTTTTCCCTCCTCTGTCCTCACTTCACTGATAGGTAATTGTGTCTCTGTACTATGCGGCACTCCCTTTGGATACGTCCTCCACACTGGGAAAAGTCAGTTTCCCAAACCTTAGACTGGGATAATCCCAATTCTAAACCAATCAGTCTCAGGTTTGGAAAGGGAAGCCAGAAGCGCAACACACTAGTAAAAAGGATAAAAGTTGCTTTTTGTTTGTTGGTTTGTTTTTTTAGAGATCAAGTGGGATTTATTCCAGGTATAAAAATCTAGTTCAACATTTAAAAAGTACTTAATATAATCCACTACATCAGTTGGCTAAAGGAAAAAAGTGTACAATCACATTAATACATAAAAAGCACTTAAAAATGTCTGGCATACATTCACAATATAAACTCTCAAAAAACTAGGAATAAAAGGAAATTTCCTCAATTTGATAAAAAAAATTTATACTAAAAATCTACGACTATATAGCTTACAAGCTTACTTCCTTATATGGTGTATAAGAAAGCGAGTTGCTTTCTTACATATCATCAATGAGTAATTGAAATTTAGAATGAAAACCACAAAAAGTTATTCATAATAGGAACAGAAAATAAAATACTTAAGTATAAATCTAACAAAATATGAGCATTATCTATATGCAGATAACTGTACAACTCTGACTTTTTTTTAATTGTACTTTATGTTCTGAGGCACATGTGCAGATGATGCAGGATTTTTTTTTTTTTTAACCAGTCAGGCTTTTGGTCTCCCTCTCCCTGTTCAAACTGGTAAAAGGCCTCAAGATTTTTCCGCTGTCTTTTTCTTCCCTTGTTTTATTTTAATACATATTTTCTAACAACCTAGTTTGTCTCTTCTTGCCTTCAGGCCATCAAACTCCAAACATCATGTAGCCAGAGCCTCAGACCATGGCCCCTTTTGTTGGGGACACTTAGGCCCCTGAGGAAGATCTGACTTCCATTTTCCAAGGCAGCACTTTCCATCAGCAGGAAGCAGCTAAGTTTGGTGTTCACTTATCCTTATCTATATTCTAATAGCAGTTAGATGAGATGTACTTCTTTGGAAAGGGGAATGAGACAGCCAAATGCCTAAGCAGATAAAAAGGGGTACCTGGAGCATCTGTGACCCACCCCACACGTGTTTACATCAGATGCTTTTGAGAAGATTAGGAAACCTGCCCAGGGCTTGTCTGGTCATGCCCACAGCAGACGAGATCCCAACATGCACACTGGGGGACAGTTGAACAAAGGGGAGGGGGACAATTGCCAACCAATCATTCTCAGACTTGCAGCAACTGCTGGAGATCCAAATACCTGGAAAAGAGCTCGTGATTAACCTTCCGTGATGGAAGATGGCCTATAGAATTACCATCCTAGAAAGTCTACACATGGGAAGGAATAATTATTTACACACTAGGAAATGAGATGCAATTAGGAAGAGATAATAGATTCTGTGTAACTAAAAAATATCTAATTATCTTAACAATGCTCAACAAATATTTGTTTCCTAGGTCTCCTTTTGTGACTTCATGAGAAATCATGCATTTAATAATTTTGATAACATTGAATTTTAACATAAATGACAGGACACTCAAATATTTGTTAAGTAAAAACTAAAGAATTCCAGATACTAAATGTAAAACCATTTTCATGAAACACAACCTAAGTCTAAGAATACACATGTTGACTTTATTTCATGCAATGACCTAGATCAGAAAGTTTCTCACCTCTTGGTCACACTCATTTTTGCTTTCTTAGTTCATTCTCTACCTTGCTCTATTACCAACTGCTTTAATACTCTTTAACTCTTCTGTGAGTATTAATCTTCTCTTTCCTATGTTTTTTTTGAATTGTTTGTTTTATGCAAAGGTATACATTAGTAATTGTTTTTGAGTTTCAATCTCTCTATGTCTCCTAACTGTCAAGACAAAAAGACACCTAAATAAAATAATAACAAAAACAATAAAAAATATTTTGGAAGCTAACTGAGGAATATTTATCTTTGATAAGTCCTCCCAAATATAAATGCTAATTTAAAAAATAATGACTCTATTCTACCATTTAAATCCTCCTAGGTAATGACTCAGTTTGTCTCTAAGACTTTTCCCCTCATAGATTTTTCTGAACAGTGGAGCTAATTATAGAAAGCTCTCCCTTCATCCAAATGTTTATTCCAAATAAGTTTTTAGTTGAAAAAGAGAGTACACTTTCTCTTTGTTCCAAAAAATGTCTGCTTTCCTCCAAAGTTTTCCACTTTTCTTGAGCATTCACATACAGACCATCCCAGTACTCAGTAAATTCTTATAAACAAAAATTTCACCAAAGTTCTCTGTTTTTTCCCTGTATATTATGATTCTCCCAATCTGTGCCAATAGAAATCCACAACTTAGTAAACACTTCTAAGTGCTATAGAATTTCTCCTTTGATGGAATCTCTCATACCTTGAAGGAATTATAAAATATCATTAAATGTTTATGTATCTCCTCTGATTTAAGCAGAGAAAGACATTGATGACATTAAAGCTGGCCTCAGTAGCTCTAGCAGAAATCTTAGCTTCTATGGAGCTACCTTTATTTTTAAACCCTTTATTAGGAAGAGATGTTGGGGTAGGAGTTTAATATCTATCCTATCTATGGAGATGAGATTTTGAAAGTAGTGTCATACAGAAACATTGTGACTACTACATCTTGCTTAGGCTTAAACTGACTCAGACACAGACACACACAGAACACACACACGCACACACACACACACACACACACATACACAAACTCAGTCTATCAGGAATAGACATAGGAGTCAAATATATGGAGATCAAAATACCAGCTTTATTATTTACAAAGCTGAGTTAGAGAACACTGTAACTGTGGTCAAAAACAGACTTACTAACATGCTGTCTATAAATCTAGACCTTAGGACATCATATTCAAGAGAGTTCAAAAGATAGACAGATCAGATACATTTGTGAGATTATTCAATGATTCATCCCTACTAGCCCTGCTAGTAGCCTTCTGCTAAGTGTTGCCTGTCATTAAGCAGCATGAATACCAACTTCTAGACCCAACAAAGACCTACTGAATCAGAACCTGTACGTTCAGCAAAGTCCCTGGGGATACAAATATACATTAAAGTTTGAGAAGTACTGCTCCAGACTGTGAGAGATGGGCTTCCAGTGTTCCCTACATTTTCTCAGGACCCTTTCTTGGAGATTCTGAAACAGCAAGATGGGTCTTGAAAATCAACATTTTAGGGAGAGAGATCCAAGATGGCTGATCACTAACAGCTCGGGATTGTAGCTCCCACTGAAAGCGCAAAGAATGAGAGGACGCCACACCTTCACATGAATTCTTGTTGCTCACGCACCAGGAGATTCCCAGCGGAGGAGCCCCACGGGTCGCCAGCGCGACTCTTGCGACCAGCCAGGCGGTTTTGCCGGCGCCTTGGAGCGACGGTTCTTGGTGCAGAGTCGGAAAAGCACCATCAATCTTAACGCCGCTGATTTGGTCGGTGCAGTGGGTTGCTCAGATTTCGGCGCTGAGAATCAGTAAGTTGGACGTCCACTCAGAAACCTAATTACAAAGACGGTGAATTCAAAGACCACAGATGGATAAATTTATAACGAAGGGAGGAAAGCGGCCAAAAAAGGCTGAGAATGCCCAAGATCAGAACGCCTCTCCCTTAGCGGGGGATCCCAGTTCCTCATCAGCAACGGAACAAGGCTTGATGGAGAACGAGTGTGTTCCAATTACAGAAGCAGGCTTCAAAATGTGGATAATGAGAAACTTTTGTGAATTAAAAGAACTTGTTTTAACCCAATCTAAAGCAACTAAGAACTTTGAAAAAAGATTTGACGAAATGTTAACAAGAATACACAATTTAGAGAGGAATATAAGTGAATTGATGGAGCTGAAAAACACAATAGGAGAACTTCGTGAAGTATGCACAAGTTTTAACAGCCGAACTGGTAAAGCAGAAGAAAGGATATCAGAGGTCGAAGACCAACTCAATGAAATAAAACAAGAAGACAAGATTAGAGAAAAAAGGATACAAAGGAACGAGCAAAGTCTCCAAGAAATATGGGACTATGTGAAAAGACCTAATCTACGCTTGATAGGTGTACCTGAATGTGACGAAGAGAATGAATCCAAGCTGGAAAATACGCTTCAGGACATTATTCAGGAAAATTTTCCCAGCCTAGTAAGGCAGGATAATATTCAACTCCAGGTAATACAGAGAACACCACAGAGATATTCCTCAAGAAGAGCAACTCCAAGGCACATAATCGTCAGATTCACCAGGGTTGAAATGAAGGAGAAAATACTAAGGGCAGCCAGAGAGAAAGGTCAGGTTACCCACAAAGGGAAGCCTATCAGACTTACAGCAGATCTCTCAGCAGAAACCCTACAAGCCAGAAGAGAGTGGGGGCCAATATTCAACATCCTTAAAGAAAAGAACTTTCAACCCAGAATTTCACATCCAGCCAAACTAAGCTTCACATGTGAAGGAAAAATAAAGTTTTTTGTGAATAAGCAAGCACTCAGAGATTTCATCACCACCAGGCCTGCTTTACAAGAGCTTCTGAAAGAACCACTACACATATGAAAGGAACAAACAGTATCAGCCTTTCTAAAAAAATTATCAAAAAGAGCATCAATATAATGAAGAATTTACATCAACTAATGGACAAAATAGCCAGCTAATGGCAGTATTAAACTCACATATATTATTATTAATTCTAAATTTAAATTGACTAAATCCCCCAATCCAAAGACAGGCAATTTGAATAAAAAACTAAAACCCATCAGTATGCTGCATCCAGATCCATCTCACATTCGAGGATACACAAAGACTCCAAACAAGGGATGGAGAAAGATTTACCAACCAACCAGAGAGCTAAAATAAATAAATAAAAAGCAGAAGTTACAATTAAGCAACAAAGATCAAAAGAAGCAAAGAAGGACATTATATAATGATAAAAGGATCAATGCAACAACAAGAAGAGCTAAAGATCCTAAATATATATGCACCCAATACAGGAATACGCAGACATACAAGACTTATAAAGAGACTTAGACTCCCACATAATAATAGTGGGAGACTTCAACATTAATATTAGACAGATCAATGAGACAGAAAATTAACAATGATATTCAGGACTTGAACTCAGATCTGGAACAAGTAAATGTAATTAACATTTATAGAACTCTGCACTTTAAATATACAAAATATACACTCTTATCAGTACCACATCATATCAACTTAGAAGTTTAAAAGAAATCTTGGTTGGCTCCTTGTTTGCTATTCTCTTCCCTCATTTTCTTTCATGTCTCCATTATTAAGGACAATTATAGGCATACCCATATTTAGACTGCATTCTAGCCCGGGCAATAAAGCAATACCCCCATCCTCTCTCCTTCTTCCTCTTTCTCTTTCTTCCTCTTCTTTATTCTTTAAAAAAAAAAAAAAAAAAAAAAAAATAAAGGGGATGTGTCACTGGCTGCTGAGGAGAGGGAGCAAGGAGAGAGCCCAGGGGACACAGCGAGCCCCCAGCCTTGCCAAGCAGACCAGGCTAGAGTCTAGGGGCCAGGGCTGGAGGTCCCCAGGAGGGCAGGGCCTGGCCCTGGGCCTAGAGACTGCAGTGACACATGGCGGGTGGGTGGCAAGGGGTACTCAGCTCCCACTGGCCGGCCTGGGCTGTGGCAGGAGGGCATGGCCATGGCTGCAGCCTGGCACCAGCCCCAGAAACCTTCATCATCCCACAGTTTCACTGCCCAGGGCAGGGAGGCTCCATAAGCTCCCTGGTCTCCCAGATGAAAGACGCTTTCTAAGAGTCATAAAACCATCCCCACTCAGAACAATGGGCTCTTATCCGGCTGTGTCCTTCACATCAGTTCCCATGAGCAACACACCAGAAGCTGCAGGCAGGAGTTTTATAGACTGGCGTTTTGGACCAGCCCCAGTACTCATTAACATCCACTCCCTCGCCCTCTGTGGAGTTTGCATGGAGGCTGCATGGAATCACACCCATCACTCCTGTTTATAGAGCCCTACTAAAAAAAAAAAAAAAAAAAAAAAAAAAAAAAAAAAAAAAAAAATCAACATTTTAAAAATCCCTCCAGATCACTTTTATTATCTTTGGAGTTTGAAAAGAATAAATCAGTGCTTCTGAAATGTTAATGGTATAATGAACCACCTCAGGGTTTTGTTAAAAAGTAGAGCCTGATTAAATAGGTCTAGGATCAGCCCTGAAATTCTGATTCCTTCTTTTCCTGTAATTGCAGTCTCACTATGTTGGACAGGCTGATCTTGAACTCCTGGGCTCAAGTGATCCTTCTGCCTCAGTCTCCTCCATTGTTGGGATTGCAGGCATGAGCCAACATGCCCAGCACCCTGAGATTCTGATTTCTAAGTAACTTCCACAAATTGTGTTTTGGCAGGTGAGGATACTCACTACTATACTAACAAGAAAGACAAATCACATTTCACAGAGTCATTCTTCCTCCCTAGCAGCAGTAGCCAGAAAACCTTTTATAGAGATGGTGGGCAAGCCCAAGAGAGCCAGGGACAATGTAGAACCACACACACTCAGCGAAATATCCTCTAATGAATAGATGCATCACTTCTCCTTTGCAAATGAACAGGTCAATGGGGCTCAGAAGAAGGACAGAACTTACCTTCCCAGTACTGTTACCACTTGGAGAGTGAAATGCCACATTTTAGAAATGAAGGCTTAGGAGAACAGGGTTCTCAACTCACGGGCCCAATAATTCACTGATGTTACTGGTCTCTCAGTGGAGAAGGCAAGCAGTGAGATGGGCACCCTGAGGGCCGCCTCCAGCACCAACCTGTTATATATCCTGGCACTGCTGGTGAGCATTGCCCTTAGCCTCAACATGCTTCTGGAACCAGACCAGAGAAGTTCTTGAAACAAATCTGTCCAATCGTGTCTGAGGCTTAGCCTCCTCCCCAGCCCATTTTCCAACTTAAATAAGACTCAGCCGCTTTGCAAACACAGCTCACCCAAGAGAATGTATTGAGTCTATAAATTATTATAAAGATACAATAGTAATAATATTTCAAAACATGGTAATAGTAATAGCAATATGTCCCAAATTATAATATTAACCTTCCATCCTTTAATTTTCAGAGAAAAATTAAAATCCAAAGATTAACTCACTTTTCCTCATAAAGATCAAAGTAAATTCTGAATTATATAAAGACATGGGGTTTATTTATCTGTGTGGAAAAAAAGTAAGGCTTTATTATAATCTTAATGAGACATTCTTCTGTCCATAATCCCCTTAAGCTCAGTGTGTAGCCACCCAGCATGTTAGAGAGGGAGGGTTAGCCAATCACTGAACCAATGATCCATTCTTCACTCTTGGACATAATTGGTTCAAAAATTGGTGTCTTCTTCAAGCTAGACAAAGTTTGCTCCCCATAAAAACTGAAAATAAAAACTTGATGTCAGACTTAATCTGGTTCTAATCCTGAATAGGAGATGTTAAGTCACCATATTACAGCAGGAAAATTTGATCTGTATCAAGAAAGAAAAATAAAGTCGACACAGAGAGGGGTAGATGGAGAAGGCATTCTAGTTCTTTATCTAATGTCAGCTGAAGAATCACAAGGTTCATCAATTTGAAAAGGAAAGCTTTATTTCTCATAAAGGATTGCAACCTGCAGTCTGGCCATTTCATAGGCTGGGAATCATAGCTTCTGGCAGAAGCCAAGATTAAAAACCTGAAGAAAGGGGTAAAGGGAATGGGAGTTCATGCTGAGCATGGTGGCCAAATATATATATATATATTTAATAAGGTTTAGAAGAAATCATGAATATGTATAAAAGAAGAAACATGTACACGTACAACTGAGATTCATGTCCTTTCATGGGTGGCATATTAAAAAAATGGCAGTGTTAGCATAATCAAAGGGCAGAGTTCAGGGCACTCTAATGTTGAAAGGTGAAGCTGAGGACATGAAAACCCTCACTGCGCAACTGTGCATCCTCCACAGACTGGCCAGAAGCTTGTCATTGATGGTCTCTCATCAGGAAAAAACACTGTTCAATTGCTCTAAGGAGACAAAAACGGGGTGCAGCAGTCTGGTAGTTTGCTGAAATCATCAGTAAAGTGAGTCTTTCAAAAGGGCTGCTTTTTTAACCCTTAGACAAGAAAGCCTGATGGCGGTGAGCAAGTGAGAAAGTATGATGAGGTGTGTTCAATCTCCAGGCCTGTGATGGCTGGGAACTCATTCTTAAAGGTTTCTTTGGGGTCCTTTGGCCAAGAGAGGGTTTGTACAGTCAGTCGGGAGACTTAAGATTTTATTTTTATTTCTCACTATTTTTTTCTGAAATATGGGTACATCCATATTCTTGGTTTTCATGTAATACCTGTAACATTCACCTTAAATGAGCCAGTTGTTCTCACTTGAAATACTAAGAACCCCCCTAATGCACCTACTTCTGAATGCCTCTGCTTCTGCCTCTGCATCCTGCTGTTTCCCAAGCTTCTCCGGGCACATGTGCATAAGCCACTTGATATCCCTATGTGATTATGATACCTCTCTATCTTACTGTCCCTCTATTGCTCTGGTTTATGATTTGTTTCTTTTTATAATAAGGCAGAGGCTATAATAATTTCTTAAATAATTTATTTTTTCATTGTAATTCTTTTTAAGATAGTACATAATGCAAAAAAAAATTAGACAAAAATACATAATGTTTTATTCTGTTCAATGCAGCCAGCTCTCGGTGATCATGTAGCATATGAAAAATAGGCTCTGTTTTAGAAATTGGCAAGATAAAAAGGAAACTGTAATAGAACTGTGAGGACAAGTGGATACAAAATTTAGGCAAACTAAGAAGCATATGACAACAGAATGAACATTATAAACTTTGAACAAAATGCTATCACAAAGTAGAAAAGAGAATGCCGAACTCTACTTTGAGAGATTGAATAAGACATCACCAAGGAGGTTAAATTTGTGCTAGGGCTTAAAGTGGAGGTAATTGTATAAATACAGTTACAAATCATGGGAAGTGCACACTCATTAAAGAAATGCTGGCTGCACTTAAATGCTAAATAGTTGGACTGAAGCCAGCTTGTTAAAGTCCCTGGTAGGGTGATGATTTCACATTCCCGAGGCAAGGAGAAGATATTAAAGGTTCTAAAAGACAGGAATAATAACAACATACCTATGTTTTAGAAAAATAACTCCCAGAGGAATGTGAAATGTGATTATTTATGTGTGCTAGCCAGAGAAGGGACTTTACATAAAAGGCTTTTGCAGTAATCATGGTAGGAGTTAAGTCTCACCTAAGTTTGGAGGGATTAGCGTAGAAGATGGAGTAAGAAAAATTTTGAAGGTTGAATTTGAGATTTATTTATAAGACTCACTGATTAGAAAGTCATTGGTATCTAGAGGAAGACAGACTCCAAAAATTATACATGGGGATGGAGGCAGCAAATCACCTTGTCATGCATATACCTATGCAACAATCCTGCATGATCTGCGCATGTAACCCAGAACCTAAAGTACGATTTTATATACATATATATACACACACATACACACATATATACACCTATATGTATGTATATATACACAGATATAATCGTACTTTACGTTCTGGGTTACATACCACAACCTAAAGTCCCAATACCACTGTGTGTGTGTGTATATATATATATACACACACAGTGGTATTGGGACAAACAAGGTCACATTCCCCCATATGAAGGCATGCTTTTAGCAGATCTGCCACTCATAGCAGGACAAAGACGTAGATAGAAACTGACAGATATAGAGAGATAGATGATGTACATACAAATGTAGATATAGATATAGACAGAGGAAGATAAAAATATAGTTGCTATTGCATAACTCTGATAAAGCAGTGAAAACTTCTGCAAATGGCTTAGGTAGCAATATTTTTCACCAACTGCAGAAACTTCTATCTGAACCTAAACAATTCATTCCTGTAACTATACTTACATGTATGTGCTTGGAAGCATAGCTATAATACAAGGTTGTGAGTAAAATAAATATATATACATATATAAAATAATATATAAGTAAATATACACAAATATATCAATATATAAAAGAACATATATGTATAAATAAATATATAACTAATATATCAATATATAAGAATATATGTTTAACTATATAAATATCAATATATAAGAATACATGTTTAACTATATAAATAATAGACCAATATATATATATAAGAATATATGTATAAATATATATTTGCCTATATATAGGGCAATATATAGATGGAAAATATTTTGTAAATGATCTAATAGAAATACAGGCTTTTGAAATTATTTTACCTGGCACACTTAGATCTCAAAATACTACAAACATAAGGGGGAAAGGCTTGACTTTCCTACTGAGTCACCTAACAGGCCTACATTGGTTCTAGTACCTGTGATTACTGAACTGCTACCTCTAAAGTTTTCATGAGGAAAAGCAGGTACATATTTTCTCAACATAATTAAGGCAAGTGGAAAAATAAAATACATGGAAAATACATTGTATGGTAAATACACTGTTCATCAGAGCAAATTTACAATTTTTAATCTGTGGCATTTATGCTGATCTCTCCTTCATTAAAATTAATTAAGCAAACTGTTTCTTTTATGTAGGAGGCAAACACAGAATAAGTCATGTTTTCTGATCTTGAAAGTACCAAACAGGTTTGCTAAGTCTCCTAGGAGTGTCAGCACAGGCCTCATGCTCTTCTGCTGTTTAAGATTAACTGTATCATGTGATTTCTTCAAAGTAGCATTATAAAAAGGAAATGCTGCATTTTCATCTCTCTGTTTTATACAGAGGGCAGAAAATCCTTATTTACCCATGAATAAATAGCTTATCTTTTTCACGGGGTATTTTCTTTAGATTATGAAGAAATCTAATTTTCATCTAATACAATTAATATAAACTACTACAAAATCTAAGATTGTACGTTGGTATTCAGAATAACTGGAGTTAGAACACTGTGTAATTTGGTTGGTTTTTGAAAATGTCTGTGTGCATCAGCTATAACCAAATAATAATAATAATGGTTTCCAAGGGTTGTTTTGAGGACCAAATTTAAAAAGTGTATGTAAGTCCAGTACAGAAGAAATGATGTTTAGCCAATTACATAACTTGTTGGAATCTGAAATGTATTGATATATTCAACTATATTTATTGAGTCCCACTATGTGTAGGCCATGGTGCTAAGCTCAGAGAACACAGTGGTGTATCACAGTGTTTACTGTTATTGAGAGACAGTCAATTTAAGAGTCAATTACAATGTAGCTTTCTAAATAACAGACTAAGATAAATAATGGGTACTGTAGATAAATAATTTCCTGACTTCCACCTCTCCTAACTGTATTGGAGAGGCGGAAGTCAGGAAATGCCTCCTAGAACTGAGCAGGTAGTATGTAGAAGTTAGCTAGATGAGGAAAAGACAGAAAGCAATAATGATGTTGGCAGAGGAAGAACTTTCATAAAAGCCAAGAGTTTCCTACTTCCTGGGCAGGACACAATAGAGGAAATGGGGATAAAAATGGGATCATTTTAGCTGGAGGAGTTTGTGTGACAGGGGGAATAATAATAAAAGAAAAGGAGGGAGGTAGAAAGGACCAGATCTGAAGGGTCTTCTGAAACTTGTTTAGGGGTTGGAACTTCTTCTTGAGGCAAGAAGAATCATAAAATTATTTACATGAGAAAGTTGTATCTTTGGATATGAGAAAGTTTGAGGAAGTCGAAGATAATTGCCAAAAGTCACTGAAATGATAGAAGGTGGTGTTGGATCTGAATGAAGAAAATGAAGACTGAAGACAGCTAACATTAGGAAAAACTGGAAGATGTAAGCACCAGAGAATTGACAATGACAGCCAAGTATACAGAGTAGAACAGGGAAACCATGGAAACTAGAGGAGTTTGTCTTCAGGAGCAGTTCTGTGAAAGCACTGCTTTGGTGGATAAGTCATTTCAATTGATCAGAGGAGCTGGAGTATAGCCTATGGGAGCAAGTAGCTGGACAGAAGTTGAGATGGTCATAGCTGGGAACTGAAGGCAGGCTGTAAGGCAGTAGAAAGGCAGTAAATTTGCCCAGAGTTGCTAGGACATCTTGCTATCATTTCTCTTGTACAATTTTCCCCATGCAGGTGTTTTGTTTTTGTTAGCTCGTTGTTAGTTCTTTGTAATGGCACATTCGGAAATTTGAACTTGTTCAGATCATAACCCCAGTTAACAATAAATTGCTACTTGCTCAAAGTTTGTATCTTTCCCATAAGAAGTGTGAAAAAAGAAGATGTTCCTCCAGAAAGCATAATCAAGGTATTCCTTAGTCCCCTCTCTTCATGCCATCATTTTATTTTAAAAGCTTCTAATTCTATAACATTAACAGGGGAACAAAAATAAACACTTGTGAATCAAGTGTTTTTCTGATAAAGAAAATCAAAGTAGTGGTAAACCCACGGAGTAAAGACATTAGAAAGAGGAAAAGATTCTTTTGATTTAGAACTTGAGATCATCTGGCATCTCAGTGTTTTCTTATGTATGTTATACAGGTATAACAAAAATAAAACAATGTCTTTTTTGCCGAACCCAAATGTATCTTATTACTGTATAGGAAAGTGATGTTTAAAATCTAAAGCAAGGAGCCTAATTTATTTTTCCCTTTTCAAGAGAAAATATCTATATTGTAAATACAAACTACCCGATTGAATATAATGGTATAAAAACCATATATGTCAATATTATCCATATGGTATAAAAACCATATATGTCAACATTTATAATAGATTAAATAGAATAATTAGAATAAGCTCTAAATAGGGAATGGGAAAAAATTTAGTCCTTGTCCTGGAAAAGAGCAGAAAGCAAAAATAATCTATTCAAAGTGATTTACCTTGTATCATTTCTCTTTAATGTGTTATTGCATTTTGGTATAGAATATTTCAAAAAGCATACTTGTCAAAAGTCATCTTCTATCTTCAGGGGAGCAAATGATCCATGTCATGAGTTAGAGTCAAGTGTTCATGTATTTTTATTACATAGCATGCACCATGCAACAGAAATATTTCTCCTCCATAAGAACAGTTTCATCTGATCAATAAATATTTCGGATAAGGTACACTGTGATAGGTACTGTCCTGGAAACCAACCATGAGGTAAGGATGGTGAATGGAAATAAACTTAGTATTGACCCAACTCTCAAGGCTATCCCAGATGAAGGAATCTATATATTTATGTGTTGTTCCCAGATAATCAACACTAGACATAAATAATAAGTAAATTGTTAGCTAAGTAAAGATGCTAATCAAGGAAGATACACAAAAATTAAAACAAGACAAAATCCCAAATAACCGGCACAAACCTTGTTATTTACATTTTATTATAAATTGTGCCAATCAGGATGAATCAAACTCAGTTGAAAACCGCTAACTTTAACTCTTGTAAATTTAGAAGGTCGTGGCTGGTTTATTGCATAATTAGAGAGGTATCATTAATCTTAATAGCTTCTATTGTTTTTCTCCCTACCCAGAGAATTCCAGTTAGTCAGATAAAGGAAATGAGGATCTTGTCTTTCCCAGAGAAGTTTAGTCACACAAGGGAAACCAGTGCAATACCTTTGTGTTCTCAACTCCATAGCAGGAAACTGAAAAACGCTTTACTTATGCAAGCTGCTCACGCAAGGCAATATCCAGGCCAGGAAGATTAGATTATTGTAACTCCCTATTGGCTGACTTGCTCCATAAGGCCTTACATAAACTCCAGCTGGTGAAGGACAAAGCTGCCAGGTTCCCTCTGAAAAGGGCAGAATTAATCATAATATATTTCTCCCTATCTGAAATCCCAATGTTAGCTATTGGTTAAAAAATAAAGTCGTGTCCTGATTTTCAAATTACTCTTTTAATTCAAGGGGTAATATCTGGCCCAACTCCAACGTGCTTTTCACAATCTCAGCAATTTATGTTTCCTAGCCAGCTTCTGAACTCTGCTGAAGCATATCTGCTTCATGTCGTAAGACCATTTCAGGGCTTTATGAAACAAGAGTATTTCTATAATCTTAACTATGTGGAGTTCTGCTTTTATTACGATGCATGAGGTTTGAAATACATTGATTTAGATAAAACTTTATTGCAGGTATTCCTCAGAATAATATGGAATGATGTAATTTTATTTCTCATTATCCACAGGTAATTAGACATTTTCTCTACAGATTGGGACTTTAAAGAATATTTGATCTATGCATTCCAAGTTATTGAGCTACAAGCAATGACTTGGAATGTTTAGGTCAAATATTCTTCAAAGAGGTATCAGTTAGCTCGCATGCAGAAGCATACACATGGGCACACATTACACCCACAAACTATTTATATTTCCAAGCTCTAAATGAAACAGAGAAATGCAGGAATTTTTGCAATCGAGTCTGCTCCCTTGATAAGTAGCCAAATCAAACTTTACTAACTGAAAGCAAATCAAATTAAAAATGGCTTAAGAATTTTGGGCATATAAAAATGCAGCCAAGTATGTGATGTTTATTAATCAAAGCTGAAGATACAGCTAAAAAGCTTTGTAACACATGGCTGGGCACAGTGGCTCATGCCTGTGAGGGGCACTTTGGGAGGCTGAGGAAGGTGGGTCGCTAGTTGTCAGGAGTTCCTTGGAGACTAGCTTGGTCAACATGATAAAAATCTGTCTCTACTAAAAATACAAACATTAGCCGAGCATGATGGCAGGTGCCTTTAATCCCAGCTACTTGGGAGGCTGAGGCAGGAGAATCACTTGAAACTGGGAGGTGGAGGCTGCAGTGACTTGAGACTGCACCACAGCACCACAGCACTGGAGCCTAGGCAACAGAGCCAGACTCTCTCTCAAAAAAAAGTTGAAACACAATAATGTCAATTAAAAACTTGTTCTATTCACACTGAGAATTCTAAGAAAGTCCAAAGACTATTCCAGGACCAGAGGCCTGCTGTGCCTCTTCAGTGGAACAGTTTCCATTCAAATTTATTTCCAAGAGGCCATCAGTCTAGAAGATTTGAATAGACATATAAAATTTTAATATGATTTCCCAGATATGAAAAGGAACATGAAGTCACCCCTTCATATTCCAATTCCAGTAGAGCCAACAACATTATTAGATTTATGATAAAAATGAACACATAATGACAATATTGGCATCCATTTAAGGCCAAAGATAAGAATCCATCATCTATCAAAAACCTATTTTATGTATAATGTTCTGCTGACCACTTTATATGCATTATCTTATTTATGCTTCATAACAAACTTGCGAGGTATACGTCATTATTCTGCTACTTTGTTTTCTTCCTTTACTAAGTCAAATATCGTAAACATAAATATATATTAGGATAAGCATAATTAAATATTTTCTGCAATACATAAAACTAATCATTTTTTTAATATCATAGGCTATTAATATTTTGAACAAGCAGGCAGATTCCAGAAACAAGTCCAAATTTGTAATAAGCAACCTACATAATATTTTTTGCATAAAGTTTTGCTTATGTAGGGAGCAACCTACATAAGCAAAACATATTTTTTTTAATCTTCCATATTTGTTCTGAAGGCAGCAATATTTGTGGAAGGGTGCAGAATGGCTGCAGTCTCAGGAAAAAGCCAGCCGTCTTTCTAGGTCAAAGAACTGCCAGAGAGTAGAGGTGGAGATGGGTATGAGGAGGGAAACTCAGAAAAAAATGTGCCAACAGGGGGAGTCAAATGACTAAAAAAAAATTTAAAAAAAAAATGAGTCCAGTATATATTTGACCCATGTGCTTCTGATTCCTCAATTACATATTTACCAGTCAGACTTCATGCAGTCTGAAGTGAGACTTTAATTACCATGTACCTTAAGTTGAGAAACAGTTTATAATTTGAGCCTATCCAATGTAATTGTCTGCTAAATCAAAAACATCAATACTCTTTAAGGGACCATAGTACAATCCAGTGTCCTCACAACAAAATGTCACAATGTACAAAATACAAAATTGTTCAAAATATGAAGAACCAGGAAAATTAACTCGCTTTTGAGAGAAATAAAATCAAGAGAGGGTAATCCCAAGATAATAGTAGGTATTCAAATTTTTAGAGAAAAACTTTAGGGTAGCTATTATGATCATGCAAATTAGGCCAGGGAAGCTGCATTAATAGTGAATCAAAAGTGACTACATTTTAAGAAAGAAATAGAAAACATTAAAAAGAACCAAAGTAAATTTAGAACTGAGGAGAACATCTCAAAACACAAAAATAAAAACACCAGAGAGGCTTAATTGTAGAATAAGAGAATGGTGATGACACAGAAAGAGTTGGTGAAATTCATGATGGATTAATAGAATTTATCCAACTAAGAAGGAGAACAGAAATTGAAGAAAACATGGACAGAGACTTAGATAATTGTGACACAATATTGAAAGATCTGGCATAAATATAATTGAAGGTGCAGAAGAAGAGGGAGAATGAGGCAGAACAAGAGGGAGAATGAGGCAGAAAAATATGTTTAAAAAATAATGGCTGAACACTTCTTAAATTTGGTTAATAACTTAAATATTCAGATTCAATATGCTCAGAACATCCAAAGCAGAGTTAATAAGAACACACATGGATGTATCATGCAAATTCAATTACTGAAAACCAAAGAGAAAGTTAAAATTCTGAAATTTGGCAATATATGTGGAAAAATTATCGAAACATATAATTACTAAAATTGACTCAAGATGAAACAAAAACGAAAATAACACTGTCTCTAAGACACTAAATTTCTCATATAAACATTTCTACAGGAAAATTCTAGACTCATATATGTTTACTGGTTAATTCTGCCAACATTGAAAGAACATAAAACCTACAAAATTTCTTCAGAAAATAGAAATATAGGACATACTCTCCACCTCATTTTTTATGAGATCAGAATTATCTTTAGATCAAACTCAAAGGAAAGAATCAGAAGACAACTGCAAATTAATACCCCTTTTAAGTGCTGCCACAAAATTGTTAAGGAAATTCTAGCTAATTTAACTCAGGGGTCCCCCACCACCAGGTCACAGTGGTACTGGCTCCTGGCCCGTTAGGAACCAGGCCACACAGCAGGAGGTGAGGGGTGAGGGAGCCAAGCTAAACTCTGCCTCTTGTCCGATCAGCTGTGGCATTAGATTCTCATAGGAACCTGAACCCTATTGTGAATGGTCCATGCCAGGGATCTCGATTGTGTGCTCCTTATGAGAATCTAACGATAAATGTAATGAACTTGAATCATCTCAGAACACTCCACACCCCCAGCTCGGTCCCATGGGAAAAATGTCTTCTATGAAACCAGTTCCTGGTGCCAAAATGGTTGGGGACTGCTGATCTAATCCAATAACATTAAAAAAAAAAAAAAAAAAAAAAAGTAACAAATCATGACTCAGAGGGATTTACACTGGGAACAAAAAATTGATTCAATGTCAGAAAACCAATCGTTGTAATTCACTATATATATACTAATTTTCCATTGCTTCATGAACAATTACAAAAAAACTACTAACTTAAAACTACCCATGTATTAGCTTACAGTTCTTTTTGTTAGCAGCCCAGACATGGCTTAGCTGGATTTTCTGTTGGGGGCTTCGAAGTGAAAAATCAAGATTTTCACCAGACTGAGTTCTCATTTGGTGATTCAGGGAAAGAATCCACTTCCAAGGTTACTAAGATTGTTAGCAAAATATTTTTCTTAGTCTTAAGACTGAGGTCCCCTTTCCTTGCTGGCTGGTTGCCATAGGCTGGCCTTAGCAGCTGGGGACTGCCCAGGTTGCTTAGTACATGATCCTCACCTCTTCCACACTAGCATTGAGAACTTTTGTCAAATACTGCTCACTCTTTGAATCACTCTGACTTTCCTGTCAGATTTAAAGGGCTTGATTTGGTCAGGCCCACCCAGATAATTTCCTTGTTTTAAGGTCAGTTTATTTTGGGATCTTAATTACATCTGCAGAATCACTTTCTAGCAACCCCTACATTAGCGTTTAATTGAATAATTAGTGGAAGGTGTGTACAAGCAAGGGATTAGGACATTTGGGAGCCATATTAGAATTCTACTGAACATATTAATAGAATACAGTAAGCTATTTCAGCAGATGCATAAAACCATTTTAATGAAACATGCATTCAAAATTAAACATTAAAATAAGAATTTTAATTCAAAATTCATTCTCAAAACTTCTCAATAAATCATGAAATAAAAAGAAATTTCTTCAAACTGATGAAGTATTCAATCTGATAAGGTGCTTCTACACAAACCCTGTAGCTGATATTATACTTAACAATGAAGTTTTGACCCCCTAAAATCAGGAATAAGAAAAAAATATAGTAGTTCTCTTTTCAATTAATGTTAGACTAGCATCTCTAATTATTACAATAAGGAAAAAAATAGAGAGAGGAAGAGGAAGAGAGGGAAGAAAGGAAGGAAGGAGGGAAGGAAGGAAGGAAGCAAGGGGAGAGAGAAGGAGGGAGGGAGAGAGAGAGGAAGGAAGAAAAGGAAGGAAAGAAAGGGGAGGGAGGGAGGGAGGAAAGAAGGAAGGAGGCAGGGAGGGAGGGAGGGAGAAGGAAGAAGGGAAGGAAGGAGGAAGGGAGGGAGGGAAAGAGGAAGAGAGGGAGGGAGGGAAATTATTTCCAGTTTTAGATTACATGATTTAAAGAAAAAACAGGAATCCACAAACTAAGGAAAGCAATAATTTAGCAAGGTCATGAAATACATATTTAATACATATAAAATTTGTATTTATAAACAGTAGCAAATAATTGGAAAAATAAAATTTTAAAAAATTTAATAGCATAATTTTCTTTAAAGTAAAAATAAATTTAGATAATTTTAATGGCACAAATGAAAGATAAAATATATTACTAAATTATTGCACTTAGGTCTCTAGAAAATAAAGAAATAGAGCATTCTTATTTTGGGGATCTCAGGATTACTGAATCTGAAAATTTATTAATTTTGGAAAACTGGAATATTATTATTTACATTTTTAGAGTACTAGAAATGGCGGTATCTTGTTAGAGGCATTTTTTTTTCAGTCACTCCTGAGAAAAGCTATGTATCTATCTCAGTTTCTTTATATCTCAGTTTTCATTTATTCCATTTAAGTACTTTCAACACAGTATGTCCATGAAAAAAATGCATAATAACAATGCATAAACTAATAAAAAGAAAGTTGGAAGAGGGCAAATTAAGATACAGACTAATCATTACTTCCCTCTCCCAACTTTTCTACCAATAGACTGAGTTCTGGTGATGCTGTTAGCCTCTGGGCGTCAAGATAGGACTACAGGCAGTGCTCAACTTACGACCACGGTAGGACTGCGGGATGGTCGTAACACGATTTGGTCGTAAGTTGAGTAGGCTGTATGTATAGTTGAAATGCTGCACGCGGAGATGGTAGTGCTGCCAGAAGCTGGTCCGCACTGTGGTATGCCCAGCTGGGCAACGTTTGCGCTGCCAGACACGGAGCAGTCGTGACTAGCGATTGTGGTTGTAAAGTCGAATGGTTGTAAGTTGCAAAGATCATAAGTCTATCAATACCTGTATAAGCCAGAAGAGAACTTAAGAACGTTGCGAAACTTTATAGGCCAGAGTTTTGCTACATTAGAGCAGAAAATAGATCATTCCTGAGCCCGCTGATGATAGAGGTTTAACCTTTAATAATTAACCAATTAATTCAATAAGTTAAGAATGAATATAGACTGATAAAATTTAATCCTTGCTTCTGTGGTCTTGAACATCTTATAGTTATGTCATCATGACATTACTATCAACAGATGCTTGCCAAACATAATTCTCTTTTTAGATACCACTGTAAGTACTATTGGTATCATCACAAGGAAAGGCCAATGAGAAGGTTAGCCAAAGGCTACAGAAAAATTATAAATCTTTTCATGATGTCAATCCTCCTAAGGCTGGCATGAGAATGAGAATGAGAGAGATTGTGTGTGTGTGTGTGTGTGTGTGTGTGTGTGTGTGTTCATTTAGTATTCTGATGACTGAAAATCTATTTACTTCACATATATACTAAAGTTGTCAAAGTTAAAATTCAACCTTCAAAGTTAGAATTTTTCCTATATAATAGTAGCCTTTGAACTGCTCACTACAGATTAAGGGGAAAAAGTACAGAAAGAACTGGCCCTAAACATAAAATTCAAGTTGCTTTTGGTTTTTCTTTTCATTATATGTTTGCTATTTAACTTACAGAATCAAAGTTCTTTTGAAATTGAGTAGATAATGGTGTGGTGTATATAATAAATATCAGGGGGAAATTGACATTCAATGCATAGAATTTTAAAGAAAATTTAATGTTTTCAGGGATATCACCCTTGAATATTGAACCATATGAGAACAACTGTAAAGATTATAATAATATAAAGTTTATAAATTGATACTATGGATTATATGACAGAATTATTCTAAATGGAAGACAAGAAGTATAAGAAGTGAATAAAATTTATTAGATACCCTACTTAGTACCAGGAACTGTGTTAAAATTTCCAGTATTAATAAGATATTTCACTCTTAATTAAAACATGCCTATAAATGTAGTAAAATTATTTTAGTAATAAACTTAAATGTTATATTCAATGTGATTAATTTCTTCCTTGAAACTTTATTTATGCCACCAGTTCCATTTGAACATCTTGAGGGGAAAAAGGTTCTGACATGTAGGGAGAAAAATATGTAATCATTAGAGGAACAGACTGGGGACAACCTGGTGGGTAAAAAGGGGGTGTTGTGACTGGCAGAAGAGAAGATTATGATGTTTCCTTTTTATTTGGTAAATAATACATTTATTCAATAAAAATTTAGTGGTTACTTGCTCTGCATTCAGATTTGTTTTAATGTAGTAGATACCAAACTGAAAAAGACAATGTATAAAGTTTCTGGCTAGTATTCAACCTTGAAAAACAAAATAGAATGATTTGGAGTATAAAACCAAATGAGAACTAAAAAGCACTCCTTCAGCTAAAATATGACCTGTCACATATATTAGTTATCTGTCATTAATATTATGATAATTTTATTTGATCATGGAGAATGAGAGAAGAGATAGGTTAGCTAATACAGAAATAAAGAACACTAAATACCAGTTCTCATATGGACTGAGCTCTCTACCTTGGAATAAGTCATTTTATTTCATTGAACTTCTTTTTCATATGTACTGTGGGGAAAATAATATTTACAAATTTACCTTCCTAATAAGAGCACCTTGAGACATAATGCAGAGTTTCTGGATTCAGTGGAATAAAATCAAAATGATAATTAAAGAGATTGTGAGACTCAGGGGCCAGAGTTACTCACAACGAGGCTGTATAGAGTCAAATTTTGTAATTTTATATTTCTCAAATGTAAACGTTGAAGACACCGTGCCTTTATATAACAATAAATAGAAAGCTGTGATATAAAAAGTTATTTTGAGGAAAACTGCTATTTTTTATATTTAAATATTATTTTAAATAAATATCAAAGAAAACTTGATGACAATTTTAAAGTCATTTCCACGTAGGCAAAATGAAATGTAAGTATGAATAAGAACCAATGAGTTTAGTCCTTATGCTTTTTAAAACAATTGTAGGACTTTACTTCCACAGGCTAGTGGAATTATCATCAATGTCAATAGATTCTACTTTAGGAGGTGATGAAATATTTCATATCATCATTAGTGTGATGGCTTTACAACTCTATACATTTGCTAAAGTAATAGAAGAACTGTACTTTTAATATAGGGACCTTTTATTATATATAACTTATCTTCTGATAAAGTTTATTTAAAAAAACAAATAGCAAAACAAAGTCAATAATATAGCATAGAATTATTGAAGAAACTATGCTGGTTTCTTCAAAGAAGATGAAACATTAACTTTTTTCCCAAAATTATTTGGCATATTCTTCCACATAACCATGGAAATGCCTACTTTGATAGACTACAATTATTCCTTCTTGTTTTCCGTGTGTAACTTAGAACAGTTGCTGAAATCTCCTCTTTCTTGACCAAAGTAAATAGTTTTCTTGGTTGCGGTCATTTATCAGAGATGATATTGGGATTAAAAACTTCATGAGAAATCCAAGTGAAATAAAAAGATATATATTCTTACACTTTCTTACATGGATATTTGTTCAGTTGTGCCTGTCTTTGGGATCTTGTAGAAAGTCAGTGAAGCGGTAACAGAGTCAAAGGTCAAGTCAAGATCATTCTCAAAGGCATGAAAAAGTCAAAGGTGACCTGGGGCTAAATGCTTCTGTAGAAAATTTTGTTCACTCCTTCCCATTTTTAAAGCCTTTATTCTCCTCCAGCAAAGGAAGAGTGAGGACAAAGAAGGCCTTCAGGAAGACGACATGGTCTGGATGTAAGTTCAACTCCCTTTTAAGAGATTAAAGAAAATCTTTCCTCTGAGCATTTTTTATCATTTCTGTTTCAACGCCATAATTGACTTGTCCTAAGTCTCTAAAGCAGAGATTTGACCAGGAGCCTGGTAACTACCTTGGTGGAGGGAGTAAAGCAAACAAAACAAATAAAACCTGAAAATGATCTAATACATCATTTTAGTTTTCTATTCTACATAAAATTACCACAAGTTTAGTGGATTGTAACAACATGTATTTATGATCTCACAGTCTCTGTATATCAGTAGTCCGGACACAAGTTAGTTAGGTTCTTTGCCAGGCTGGGTTCTCATCTGGAGGCCCAACCGAAGAAAGGCCCTACTTCCAAGCTCACTCTTGCCAGTGCCATCATTTATTTCCTTGTGGCCATAAAACTGAGGACCACAGCTTCTTGTTGGCTGCTGGCTAGAGACCACTGCCAGCAACTAGATATTCCCCACAGCTTATTGTCATATAGCCTAATAAGCCTACTAACAGTGCAGTTCACTTCTTCAAAGCCAACAAAGGAAAGTTTTCAAAGCAAATGAAATCTACCAGCAATATGGAGTCCATATGGTAATGTAATAGAGTGATATCCCATCACTATTACCCTAATCTGGTGGTTAGAAGCAAGTCACAGCTCCTCTCCACATGCAAGGGGAGGAGATTAAATAAGGAGGTGGAGATCATGAAGGTGACTTTAAAGTTTGTCCATTTCAAACACACTGTGTGCTAGGCATGTCTTATTGTTTATATTGACTGGGGTAATGAAAAACACTCAACAAGTGGTAGTTATGACTTGAATAAATAAATACACACACATACATATATATTTCTTAACGTGTAACAAGGATTGTACTATTGCCTTATCATGAAAATTATTCAATATTATGACCCATGAGTATATAAACCCAGATTTTTACCCCTTACTCCTCTGGCATCCCTCCTGATGGATCCCTGTGGTTCCAGGCAGGAATGGGCTGCCTGGGGATTCAGTGAGCTCCCAGGCCTCCCTGCTGCCTCCTTCATGCCTGTGTTTCACTCAGCTTGGCTGTCTAATTTGACTCAGCTCCAGGTAAAGTTGGGAACTTGTCCCACAAACACACCTTCAGCTTTTCCAGTGGGGGTGTGTGTTAGGGAGAGGAGGGTCTCCCTTTCCCACTTCCATGGTTGGGGCACTCACAGTATTTGAAGTGTCTCCAGGGTCCTCTTAGAGGCAGTCTGCTTCCTTCAGAGGGTCTGTGGGTCCTCCCCAATATTTTCTTGTAGTGTTTTAACAGTTTGACATCTGAGATGTAAGCCTTTAATAAATTTTAATTTGATTTTTTTGTATAAGGTGAGAGGTGGGGATAAAGTTTAATTCTTCTGCATATGGACATCTGGTTTTCCCAGTACTATTTATAGAAGAGATTGCCTTTTCCCCAATGTATGTTATTTGCAACTTTGTGGAAAATGAGTTCACTGTAGGTGTGTGGATTTTTTCTGGGTTCTCTATTCTGTTCCATTGGCCTATGTGTCTGTTTTTATGCCAGTACCATGCAGTCTGTGCTATTATAACTCAGTAGCATAATTTTAAGTCAGGTAATGTGATTCATCCAGTTTTGTTTTTCTTGCTCAGGATAGCTTTGGCTATTCTGGGTCTTTTGTAATTCCATATAAAATCTAGGATTTTTTTTCCTTTTCTGTGAAGAATGTCATTGGTATTTTGATAGGGATTGCATTGAATCTATATACTTCCTTTGGTAGTATCAGCATTGTAATGATGTTGATTCTTCCAATCCATGAACATGGAATATATTTCCATTTTTTGTGTCTTCTTCAATTTCTGTCATCAGCATTTTATAGTTTTTACCATAGAGATCTTTCACTTCTTTGGTTAAGTTAGTTACTAGTTATTTAATTTTATTTGTGGCTATTATAAACAGGATTACTTTCTTAATTTCTTTTTTTAGATTGTTTACTCTTGGCAAATAGAAATGCTATTGGTTTCTGTAGGTTGATGTTGTATGTTGCAACTTCGTTGAATTTGTTTATCAGTTCTAATGGTTTTCTTGTGGAGCTTTAGGATTTTTCAAATATAAGATAATATAATCTGCAAACAAAGATAATTTGAATTCTTTCTTTCCAATTTGGATTTCCTTTATTTTTATCTCTTGTCTGATTGCTCCAGCTAAGATTACCAGTACTATGTTGAATAATATTGGTGAAAGGGAGCATCCTTGTCTTTTTCCAGATCTTAGAGGAAAGGCTTTTAGTGTTTCCCCATTCAGCATGATACTAGTTATGAGTCTGTCATATGTGGCTTTCATTATGTTGAGGTATGCTTTTTTTTATACACAGTATTTGAGGTATTTTGTCAAAAAGGGATGTAAAATTTTATCAAATGCTTTTTCAGCTGAAATGATCATATGGTTTTTATCTTTCATTCTTTTGATACAATGTATCACATTGATTAATTTTCATTTATTGAGCCATCCTTACATGCCTGAGATAAATCCCACTTGGTCATCATGACTGATATTTTTGGTGTATTGTTGAATTTAGTCTGCTAGTATTTTGTTGAGGATTTTTGCATCAACATTTATCAGAGATATTCAGCTATAGATATTGACCTTTTCTTTTTTTGTGTGTGTGTCTGTGTCTGGTTTTGGTATCAGGGTAATACTGACTCATTGAATGAGTTTCCCCCTTCTTGATTTTTTGGAATCACCTAAGCAGAACTGGTATTAGATCTTTTTTAAATGTTCATTAAAATTCAGCTATGAAGCCACCATCGGTTCCTAGCCTTTTTTTTTTTTTTTTTTTTCTGGCAGGTTTTTTATTATGGTTAAGATCAAGGGCCGGGCGCGGTGGCTCACGCCTGTAATCCCAGCACTTTGGGAGGCCGAGGTGGGTGGATCACGAGGTCAGGAGATCCGAGACCATCCAGGCCAACATGGTGAAACCCCGTCTCTACTAAAAATACAAAAAATTAGCTGGGCATGGTGGCACGTGCCTGTAATCCCAGCTACTCAGGAGGCTGAGGCAGGAGAATTGCCTGAACCCAGGAGGCGGAGGTTGCGGTGAGCCGAGATCGTGCCATTGCACTCCAGCCTGGGTTAACAAGAGCGAAACTCCGTCTCAAAAAAAAAAAAAAAAAAAAAAAAAAAAAAAAAAAAAAAGATTAAGATTAACTTCAATGTTTCTCTGTTGATTTTCTGTCTAGAAGATCTGTTCAATGCTGAAAGTTGGCTGTGAAAGTCTCTAGCTATGATTGTATTAGGTCTATCTTTCTCTTTGGCTCCGATAGTATTTGCTTTATATGTTTGGGTGATACAGTATTGAGTGCATAGTGCATATGTATTTACATTCATTATATTCTCTTGCTGAATTGACCCCTTTATCATCATATTTTTGGTCTCTCCCTACAGTTTTTGTCTTGAAATCTATTTTGACTGATATAAGCATAGCTACTTCTCCTCTTTTTTGGTTTCCATTGGCATAGAATATTTTTCTATCCCTTTATTTTCAGTCTTTGTGTATCTTTAAAAGTGAAGTGTGTTTCTTGTAGGCACATATCATTAGGTTTTCCTTTTTTATCCCTTCAGCCACTCCATGTGTTTTGGTTGGAGAATTTACTCCATTCACATACAATGTTATTATTGATGAGTAGGGACTGACTCCTCCCATTTTGTTATTTGTTTTCTGTTTGCTTTGTGGTTTTCTCTTCCCTCCTTCCTTCCTTCCTGTCTTTCTATTAGTGAAGGTGATTTTCTCTGGTGGTATGATTTAATTAATTGCTTTGTGTATGTGTGTGTGTGTATGTGTATGTGTGTGTGTATGTGTGTGTGTGTGTGTCCATTGTATTTTTTTATTTGAATTATCAAGAGGTTTGCAAATACTATCTTATATCTCATTATTTTAAACTTATGACAATGTAATGCTGATTGTGTAAATAAACATAAAAACTGAAAACTAATAAAAACTCTACACTTTAACCACATCTCACTGCTTTTTAACCTTCTGCTGTTTCTATTTATGTCTTACTGTACTGTCTATGTGCTGAAAAGTTGTTAGTTATTATTTTTGATTGGTTCATCATTTAGTCTTTCTACTCAAGTCAAAATTTCCACACCACAATTAGTGGTATACTGTTCTGTATTTTTCTGTGACTTTATTATTACCAATGAGTTTTGTATCTTCAGATCATTTCTTCCTATTCTTTAACATATTTTTCTTTTAGATTAAAAAACTCTCTGTAGCATTTCTTTGTATAACAGGTCTGGTGTTGACAAAATCCCACAGCTTTTGTTTGCTTGGGAAGGTCTTTATTTCTAAGGTAAACTTAACTTTTTTTTATTTGAGGACTTTAATCATGCTACTTTTATCATGCTACTCTCTCCTGGCTTGTAAGATTTTCTTGACAAGTCTGCCATAAGACATTTCAGCAATAATGTAGAACTGAAGCTCCATTGTATATTTCTTATTTCTTTTCTTTGCTGCTTTTAGGAATCTTCTTTATCCTTGACCTTTGGTAGTTTGATTACTAAATGCCTTGAGTGAGGTAGTCTTCTTTGAGTTAAATCTGCTCAGTGTTTCTATAATCTTCTTGTACTTGAATATTGATATTTTTCTCTAGATTTGAGAATTTCTTTGATATCCCTTTGAATAAACTTTCCACCCCTATCTATTTCTCTACTTCCTCTTGAAGGTCAATAACTTAGATTTGCCCTTCTGAGCCTGTTTTCTAAATCTTGTAGGCATGTTTCATTGTTTTTAATCTTTGTTTCTTTTGTCTTCTCTGGCTCTGTATTTTCAAGTAGCCTGCCTTCAAGCTCACTATTCTTCTTCTTGATCAATTCTATTATTAAGAGACTCTGATGCATTCTTCAGTACATCAGTTGCATTTTTCAGCTCCAGAATTTTTGCTTGATTCTTTTAAATTATTTAATCTCTTTATTTAATTTGTCTGACAGGATTATGAATTCCTCTTCTGTGTTATCTTGAGTTACTTCGAGTTTCCGCAAATCAGCTATTTTCATTTCCCTGTCATGAAGGTTATATATCTCTGTTTCTCTAGGATTTGTCTCTTGTGCTTTATTTAGTTCATTTGGTGAGGTCAGTTTACAGATGGTATAAATGTTTGTAGATGTTCTTCAGTGTCTGAGTTGGGTATTTATTTTAGTCTTCACATTCTGGGCTTGTTTGTGCCAGTCCTTCTTAGGGAGGCTATCTAGGTATTCAAAGGGACTTGGGCCCTAAGCCCAATAACACTATTTTTTGCAGACTCGTAGAGGTACTGTCTCAGTGGTCTTGCATAAAATCTGGAACAATACTCTGGATTACCATGCATAGACTCTTGTTCTTTTACTTTACTTTCTCCCAAACATTTGGAGTCTCTTATTCTCTGGGCTGAGCCACCTGGAACTTTGGGTATGGATGCAAGCAACCCTGTGGCCATCACCATTGGGACTGTGCTGGGTCAGACCTAAGGCCCACACAGTCCTGTATTGGGTCTTATCCAAGGTCCTTCCTTCCATGGTGGCAAGTTCTCCCAGGCCCCAAGCATGTCCAGAGACTGTCTGGGAGTCAGGAATTGAAATCAAACACTTTTGCAATTTACCTAATGTTCAATTTTAATGCAGCTAAGCTGGCACTCAAATCACAATACAAAGGCCTTCCCACTCTTTACTCCCCTTTCCATAGACAAAGGAACCTCTTTCTGTGATCATGATCATCAACAGTCCAAAGAGAGTTCTATCAGGCTACTGCTGAAGTTTGCTTAAAGCCCAAGGTCTCTTCTGACAGCTTGGAGTGAGTGCTGTGAGGCCTTGGACTCACCCTTGGACACTGGGCTCCCTTCTAGCCCAGGGTAGTTCCAGAAATGCTCCCCAAGAGCCTAGGCCTGGAGTCAAAAAACCCGAGAGCCTGCTTGTTGCTCTACTTCATTATGGCCAAGCTAGTACCTGGGATGCAATAACCAAAGTCTCCTTTACTTTTCCCTTGGCTTTTCTCCAACAGAAAGCGTCTTTCACTGTAGCCACCATGGCTGGGAATGTGCTAGGTCTCCAGAATATTTCAGAGCCCAAGACCCAGGGTGTACTCCCTAGGTATCACTGATGTTTATTCAGTGCCCAAGGGCTCTTTTGTCAGCAGGTGATAAAACCTACCTACCAGAACTGGGTTCTTCCTCTCAAGGCAGTAGTTTCTTTTTGGTCCAGGTTTTGTCTAGAAATGTCATTTAGGAGCTAATGCCTGCAATGGGGGCATCATGACTCTGCCCTATGCATTATGCTACTGTGGCCAAGTTGGTATCAAAGAAGCAAGACAAAGTCTTCTTTAACCTTCATTCTTCTCTCTTTAAGCAGAAAGAAGGACTTACTTTTGTTGCTATGAGCTGCACTGTTTGAGATTGGGGAAGGAATGGTGCAAGCCATCCCTTAACCTTGCCAGACAAGTTCACTGGCTCTAAGCCAGCCTAGCATGAGGTGTTATCTAGGAATTGAAGTCTTCGAGGACTAGACAAGGACTAGTAGTAGGATTCAAGTTTACTTATGACCCAAAAACACTTTGGCCCACAGTGGTGAAGCTTGTCAAGAAACTCAGTTGCTGATGGCTGGGTTAGGAGATTCCCCGTGGGCTAGGGCTTGTTCAAATTCTCCCTCTGCAAGGGCACTGGCTGAGCTCAACACGGCTTTATTCTCTGCTGTGACAGGGTAGCACTGAGTTCAATGTAAAGTCCTTCAGTTGCTGTGCTCTCTCTCTTCCTAAAATGTACAGATTATCTCTCTTTTTGTTCTTGTGATGGTGCTTTTCTGTGTGCTGATGGTTGTTAAAACTTGGTGTTCCAGTAGTGGGGACAAACAGTGCCGACTTCTATTCTTCCATCTTGTTCTGATGGGACAGTTTTTTTAAACAACACTGGAATTATCTTTGGCTGAAATTCTGAAGTTTCCTCTAGTTTTCTAATATATTAAAAATATTGATTCTACTTATCTCCATAGTTTTTAGGTCCCAGATATGTATGTACAAGTATGCATATATATTTTTTCACCCCTGTCTCTTTGCAATATGCTTTTTATATTAATTGAAAAGCCAGTTAACATGTTTAATATATGAATCATCAAATACCTGAGCTGGCTTTTTCCAGTGGCAGGTATTGAATGGCAAATCTTTTTCCCTCTCCTGTAACACAACTATGCTTTATTGATATTTGGACCACAATCTAAAGCAAATCATTCTAGTTTGCCATTTTCTAATGGGGAGTTTTCTTAGTTTGTCTCTATAGAAGTTTTACTTCAGGATTAATTTTGAGTCATAAATGGACTGTGTATGTGACTGTGTGTGTGTGTGTGTGTGTGTGTGTGTGAGAGAGAGAGAGAGAGAGAGAGAGAGAGAGAGAGAGAAATTGACTTCAAAGAATTGGCTCTCATAGTTATGGGTATAAAAATACAAGATCTGCAGAGTATGCTGGCAGGCCAAACACCCAAGGAGGAGTTGTAGTTTCAGCCCAAAGGCAGTCTGCTGGCAGAATTCTCTGTTCACTGAGAAAGATCAGTAATTTACTATTAGGTCTTCAACTGATTTGAGGAGGTCTTCCTACATTATAAAGAGTAATCGACTTTGCTTAAGTCTACTGATTTGAATGTTAATCCCATCTAAAAATATGCCTTCACAGAAAAATCTAGAATAATGTTTAAACAAGTATCTGGGTACTGTAACCTAGTAAAGTTGACATGTAATATTAGCCGTCATAGTATAAAAGAGTTTTGTTTTAAAATGTATATGTGTAAATATGTATGAAATAGATATTAGTACTAATTTATACAAACATATAAATTTGTCAATGTGATTTACAAATTAGAATAATATTTTTAAAAAGTCTGTCTTTGTGAGGGCTTAACTTTTTTAGGCCATTAGTATCTGTTATGGGCTGAATTATAATCCCCCCAAAATACATATGCTGAAGCTCTAATTCTACCCTACTTAAGAATGTGAGAGTATTTGTAGTAGTTTTTATGGAGTCTTTAATTAAATTGAAATGAGTTGATTAGTGTAGCCACAATACAATATAACTGATGTCTTTATAAGAAGAGGAAATCTGAATACACTCACACACAAAGAGAGGACCGTATGAAAACACAGAGAAGAAAGTAATCTCCAAGCCAAGGGGAGAGGCCTCAAAAGAAAACAACTCTGCTAACATTTTCTTAATCTCAAGCCTGCAGAACTTGAGATTAAGTTCTGTAGGCTTGAGATTAAGCCTTCAGAACTGTGAGAACGTATTTAAGCTACCCAGTCTATGGTCCTTTATTATGACAAGCCTAGCAAACTAATATTTTATTATTTAAAAATTTTCTTAAAAATCTATGAAAATCAAGGGAATAAAAAGCAAAGTCCATGTCAATTTATGACAATATGTTATGATTATACAAATATTTGTATAATATATTATATATAGACTATATATATATAGTATAATATATTATACAGAATCTTTCTTCACCAGAAGAAATATTTAGACTCCTTCCTTTGAAAATTTTATGAAATTTTTAAATAAATATAAAAATAGGGGAACATGACCAAAGGAAAAGGGGCTTATCATTCAAAATAAATTGCTACCTGGGTGCTGTCACTGAAGAGTTCATCTAGCTTTCAGTATGGAAATACATGAAACAAAAGTAGTAATACATCAGAATAATTTTAATAAATTTCACAGCCAAATGTCTCATATTCAAGTCATTAGGTCCCCATTTCTCACATGTCAAACACCACTGTGTAGGTCAGGCAAGACTACCTTTACCCTCTTAGGGGTTTTTTTGGCTGGGTTTGATAAATATATTGCCATAAGATGGATCAACAGAACAAAAAGACATACAAATTTATTTAATAAAAGTTTCACATGGCATAGGAGAATTCTTTACTTAAGAGAGGACGTCTTTCCTCCATTAAGGAAATGGAGACCCAAAGGCTCAGAGTTTTTGAATACTTATGGAATTGGAGAAAAAATAATATGTTGTAAAGATGCAACTAAAGTATGTGTGGAAACTAGAAGATAAGAGTTATTTTAACAAGATCTGTGCAGAATTCTCTCAGTTTCAACTTTCAGTTTTGATAATAAGAATGTTGCTTTCCTTCTGGTATAGAGAGGGCATTTTTCACAGGAGAATGTTATCTCCAGCTTTTAAGAAACAGAAGGAAGGTCAGAGTGATCTTACACCTGCTGTTTTTTAAGTGCTTTTAACTCAAAATGATTCATGTGCCAGTGGAATAAATGTTCTGAGTGGCGTATTTTGGGGTGGTGTACCCTGAACTCCTTCAATTTCAACACTCTATAAAGGAGGAGTAATAAGCAGCAGTCTTCATCTTAACGGCTTTGTCTTCTAATTAAGCTGATAAAACTTAAAAAGCATATGCAAAAACCCAAAGCGTTAGAAAGAACTTGTAAAAATCGTCTTTTAGAAAAATATGCCACAGGAATGGTTTAAAGATATTTTCTTCCTATAACCTACAGTAAGAGATAGGTTTGATTTTATAACCAAGTATTTACATAGATGCAAACAGTACGCAAATAAAACAGAAACAAAATGTCAAGAAGCAATATTTGCCCTTAACTCTTATAGTATACTTTGACCTATTCTGTTTAAATTTATGTCATTTTAGATGGCATTAGCAAAACATTAAATTAATACCGTGAGACACTAATGAATACTGCAAGAATATTGCATTAAGAGATATTATTAAAGACCTGAAGATTTTAAGGTAAAGGATTGAATAATGGAGTAGACAAAAAATCAACTGAACTTGAAATCAAAAAATCTTGATTAAGTACAGTTCTATATACTTACTTCGTGGACTACAGTAAGTGAATCAACTTAAGAGCATTATTTTCTCATGGATAACACCAATGGAGTCTTATTTTCTCACCTATAGAAACAGAAAATAAAATTCACCTGTCCTTTCAAATATGGCATATGTGAAAAATAGTGATAATCGATGTGGAAGCATTTTAATACTGCAATGTAATAAAAATTACTGTTTATTTGAATGATTAAGTAGCTGGAAATAGACTAGACTGTTATGCTACATTGTAAAAGATTTATGGGTATTTTTACAGGAATTTTCTTTTATAAATTTTATCTTTATAGTAAAGAAGATATTTTGCAGCAATTGGGTGGCAAGGGGAAAGGCATTGAAATAGGGGGCTTATCTAAGTGAGTGCATGCAGAAATCTAATGCAGAAACCAGTGACCTTACTATTCCCAAGAGATGCAGCACATTGTTTGCCATCTGCATTAATCTTCTAGGGCTGCCGCCATAGCAAAGTACCACAAACTGGGTAGATTAAATATGGGTACCTTAAATAACAGAAATTTATTTTTTCACAGTCCTGGAGGCTAAAAGTCCTCGATCAAGGCATCAGCAGAGCTAGTTTCCCTGAGGCCTCTCTCCTGGGCTTATAGACCACCATCTTCTCCCTAGGTATTCACATTGTATTTGCTCTCTACATGTCTGTGTATCCCTTTCACTTGTTATAAGGACACAAATCCTATTGGATTAGGCTCCATCTTGATAACTTCATTTTAACATGATTACTGCTAATGACTCTATCTCCAAATATGGTCACATTCTGAGATGTTGGGGTCTTAGGACTTGCAACATAAGTAATTATAGGGTGAAAACATTCATCTCAAAATACCATATGCTATGGTTTTAAAATGTTATCAAAAGTTCATGTGTTAGAAACTTAATTGCCATTGAGATGGTATTAAGAAGTAGGGCCTTTAAGAGGTGATTCCATCATGAAACCTCCACTCTCATGAACTGATTAAAGTCCTTATCTCAGGAGTGGGCTCCTATTAAAGAGATAAGTTTGACTCCCATTTTCTCTCTGTCACATTTCCCTTTCCATCACATTATGACCCTTGCCAAACGCCAGTGTCATGCTCTAAAAATTCTCAGCCTTCCTAATTGTGAGTCAAACAAACTTCTGTTCTTTATAAATTACTCAGTTTGTGGTATTCAGTTATAGCAGCAGAAAATGTACTAAGACATCATCTATTTTTTATTATTATTAGTTATACTTTGTTACCTTTAATAACAAGAAAAACATGTCATTTATTTTTGCAATTTTGTATATAGCCAATATTAGTCATTGATTTTTTTGATGATGCAACATTGAATCATTTCCGTATTGTCAAAATGACTGTATCTCATTGATAATTATGAAATTATATCAATATTAAATAGGATAAATAACTATGTAACAAAAGTCACTCTTTGCTGCTTCCTTTTCACAGAAAAGAAGATGTGTTTAAAAATAAAAAAGAGCATAGAAACTTAGTTATTTACCACCTTGAATATGAAGGTAGTATTTGTTTCTTTGGAGACAGAGATTATTTTAGGCAGAAATTAACATACTCAAAAAGTAAAATGAGGATGAGATAAAACATTAATATGTTCATATATTTAGAAGTAAATAAAAGTTTGATTGCTATTAGATGTTGCTTAAGTCCCCACCAAAGTATGTAGAAACTTTTATTTCTTTCTTCAGCTTTTCAAAGCAGCAAAGGCTAATAAAAATTCATTTTAATCAGAAAGAATATACTACAGCATTTTCAGCTACAGACATAAGTGCATTCCCATAATTTGAAGCTGTATATAAACTTTACATTCTTATTTAGAATTTACATGCCTATACAAACATTTTTATTGGCAGTGAACATTACTATATTCCATTAATAACATTGAGCAGATGATATTTTCATCAAGCAATCTGGATACAATGAAAAAAAAATTTTGTTTATGTCATTGGTTCTGTTTATGTAATAAATTACATTTATTGATTTGCATATATTGAACCAGCCTTGCATCACAGGGATGAAGCCAACTTGATCGTTGTGAATAAGCTTCTCGATGTGCTGCTGGATTCAGTTTGCCAGTATTTTATTAAGGATTTTCACATGGATATTCATCTGGGATATTGGCCTGAAATTTTCTTTTTTTTTTTTTTTTTTGTTGTGTCTCTGCCAAGTTTTGGTATCAGGATGATGCTGACTTCATACAATGAGTCAGGGAGGATTCCCTCTTTTTCTATTTTTCAGAATAGTTTCAGAAGGAATGGTACCAGCTCCTCTTTGTATCTCTGGTAGAATTCTGCTGTGACACCATCTGGTCCTGGACTCTCTTTCATGGTAGGCTATTAATTGCTGCCCCAGTTTCAGAACTTGTTACTGGTCTATTTAGGGATTTAACTTCTTCCTAGTTCAGTCTTTAGAGGGTGTATGTGTCCAGGAATTTATCAATTTCTTCTATATTTTCTAGTTTATTTGCATAGACATGTTTATAGTATTCTCTCATGGTAGTTTGTATTTCTGTGGGATTGGTGGTAATATCCCCTTTATCAATTTTTATTGCATCTATTTGATTCTTCTCTCTTTTCTTCTTTATTAGTATGGCTAGTGGTATATCTATTTTGTTAATTTTTTCAAAAAACATGATTATCTCAATAGGTGCAGAAAAGGCCTTCAACAAAATTCAACAGCATTCATGCAACAAACTCTAGTAAACTAGGTATTGATGGACAGTATCTCAATATCGTAAGAGCTATTTATGACAAACCCACAGCCAATATCATACTGAATGGACAAAAACTGGAAGCATTCCCTTTGAAAATTGGGAAAAGGCAAGGATGCACTCTCTCACCATTCCTATTTAACATAATATTGGAAGATCTGGCCAGTGCAATCAGGCAAGAGAAAGAAATAAAGGGTATTTAATTAGGAAAAAAAAAAAGAAAGTCAAATCGTCTCTGTTTTCAGATGATATGATTGTGTATTTAGAAAATCCCATTGTCTCAGACCCAAATTTCCTTACACTGATAAGGAATTTCAGCAAAATATCAGGATACAAAATCAATGCACAAAAATCACAAGCATTTCTATACATCAGTAACAGACAAACAGAGAGCCAAATCATGAGTGACCTTCCATTCACAATTGCTACAAAAAGAATGAAATACCTAGGAATACAACTTACAAGGGATGTGAAGGACCTCTTCAAGGAGAACTAGAAACCACTAATTAAGGAAAAAAGAGAAGACACAAACAAATGGGAAAACATTCCATGCTCATGGATAGGAAGAGTCAATATCATGAAAATGGCCATACTGCCCAAAGTAATTTACAGATTCAGTGCAATCCCCATCAAGCTACCATTGACTTTCTTCACAGAATTAGAAAAAAACTACTTTAAATTTGATATGGAACCAAAAAGGAGCTTGCATAGCCAAGACGATCTTAAGCAAAAAGAACAAAGCTGGAGGCATCACACTACTTGACTTTAAACTATACTACAAGGCTATAGTAACAAAAAGAGCATGATACTTGTACCAAAACAGAGATATAGACCAATGGAACAGAACAGAGGCCTCAGAAATAACACCATGTATCTACAACCATCTGATCTTTGACAAACCTGACAAAACCAAGGAATTGGGAAATGAATTCCTCTTCAATAAATGGTATTGGGAAAACTGGCTAGCCATATATAGAAAACTGAAACCAGATCCCTTCCTTATACCTTATGAGCATATAATTCCCAAAAGAAGACATTTATGCAGCCAACAAACATATGAAGAAAGCTCATCATCATGGGTCATTAGAGAAATGCAAATCAAAACCACATTGTGATACCATCTCACACCAGTTAGAATGGTGATCATTAAAAAGTCAGGAAACAACAGATGCTGGAGAGGATGTGGAGAAATAAGAATGCTTTTACACTGTTGGTGGGAGTGTAAATTAGTTCAAACTTTGTGGAAGACAGTGTGGCAATTCCTCAAGGATCTAGAACTAGAAATACTATTTGACCCAGCAATCCCATTACTAGGTATATACCCAAAGGATTATAAATCATTCAACTATAAATAAACCTGCACACGTATGTTTGTTGTGGTACTGTTCACAATAACAAAGACTTGGAACTAACCAAATACCCATCAATTACAGACTGGATAAAGAAACTGTGGCACATACACACCATCGAATACTATGCTGCCATATAAATGGATGGGTTCACGTCCTTATCAGGGACACAGATGAAGCTAGAAACCGTCATTCTCAGCAAACTAACACAAGAATAGAAAACCAAACATCACATGTTCTCACTTGTAAGTGAGAGTTGAACAATGATAACACATGGACACAGGGAGGGGAACATCACACACTAGGGTCTGTTGGAGCTGGTAGGTTAGGGAAGGGATATCATTAGGATAAATACCTAATGTAGATGACAGGTTGATGGGTTAAGTAGACCACCCTGACACCTGTATCCCTATGTTTCAAACCTGCACATTCTGCACACGTATCCCAGAACTTAAGGTATAATAATTGTAAAAGTTCTTTGTTTATATTAGAAAAAAATTATCATTGGAGAAATATTAAGCGCCAGTCAAAAAGGTACATATATTGAGTATTTTTAAGAGATTCTCAGCTGAATAATAAGTCTCATTTTTCTGGAGAAGAGGAGGATGGCTGAGATTAAATTAGGTTCATTAAAGAACACTGCCATTGTCTGACAATCCAAGGAAGTCTTAGTACACTGCTACTCATACCACCTTCATTCAGACAATCCTAGTAGGAGGTATAGGAGGAACCATTAAGCAAAAATCGAGGCCTTACTTTTTTCAGACTGAAAAGTTCAGAAACCTGCATCCCACGTCTCTGCTAAAGATGAAGAAAAAACTGAAACAGTAAACAATCAATGTAAGGAAAAAGTGGTTTACTCATTAGAGATAACATGTATCAATCAGGATTTTACCTGACCAGATACGAAATTAAGAAATATTTAATGTATTAACTCATTTAACTTTTTTAAAAATTAAAGTTCTGGGGTACATATTCAGAATGTGCAGGATTGTTACATAGGTATACACTCGACATGATGATTTGTTGCATCCATCACCCTGTCATCTATGTTAGGTATTTCTCCTCTTGCTATCCCTCCCCTATCCCGCCAATCCCCTGCTATCTCTACCCTAGCCCCTACCCCAGAACAGGCCCCACTGTGTGATATTCCCCTTCCTATATCCATGTGTTCTGATTGTTCAACACCCACTTATGAGTGAGAATATGAGTCGTATGGTTTTCTGTTCTTGTGTCAGTTTGCTGAGAATGATGGTTTCTAGCTTCATCCACATCCCTGCAAAGGACATGAACTTATTTTTTTATGGCTCCATAGTATTCCATGGTGTATATGTACAACATTTTCTTTATCCAGTCTATCATTGATGGGCATTTGGGTTGGTTCCAAGTCTTTGCTGTTGTGAACAATGCCGTAACAAACATATGTGTGCATTTGTCTTTATCATAGAATGATTTATAATTCTTTGGATATATACCCAGAAATGCAATTGCTGGGTCAAATGGTATTTCCAGTTATAGATCCTTGAGAAATCCCCACACTGTCTTCCACAATGATTGAACTAATTTACACTCCCACCAACAGTGTAAAAGTGTTCCTATCTCCCCACATCCTCTCCAGCATCTATTGTCTCCTGATTTTTTTAATGATCACCATTCTAACTGGCATGAAATGGTATCTTAATGTGGTTTTGATTTGCATTTCTCTAATGACCAGTGATGATGAGCTTTTTTCATGTTTGTTGGCTGCATAAATGTCTTCTTTTGAGAAGTTTCTGTTGACATCCTTCATCCACTTTTTGATGGGGTTGTTTGTTTGTTTTCTTTCTTTCTTTTTTTTTTTTTTTATAAATTTGTTTAAGCTTTTCATAGATTCTGGATATTAGCCATTTGTCAGATGGGTAGATTGCAAAAATGTTTTCCCATTCTGTTGGCTGCCAGTTCACTCTAATGATAGTTTCCTTTGCTGTGCAGAAGCTCTTAAGTTTAATTAGATCCCATTTGTTTGAGTATACTGTATATCTTTCCTGTAGTATACTTAGAATGGAAATGTAACATAAATAGGACAGACTTGACCCCATCCCCATGCAGTTCACATTCCCCTAGAGAGAGGCATAAAGTAAATAATAAATGAATAAAAGCAAATTCTAGTGTTTCTCATATAAATAGTAGATTCTCTTATAGTGTCCTAATTTCATAGAATAGTCAGAGAATTTCTCTTTGACTAAAGTGACCAGTAATTTCTCATCGCCACAGTGTTACATTTAAAAATGACAGGTGACACATCAGCAATTACACTGGGACAACAATTGTAAATCCAAGCTAAGTGGAACATAACCAGGATGTATGGTTACTCTGTCTTCGAATGTAGTTTCAGTTTTGCTGAGATTAAAAAAAAAAAAAAAAGGAAAAGAAATTAATAAAGTAGAAAATCAGGGACAATAATACTTTAAGTGGTAGAATAGCACATAAAGTAAGATCTTTCTCTGCCTTAAGAATGAAAAATGGCTAATGTGGCCAGTGCTGATTGACTTAGACCAAAGGTCTACAAACTATGGCCCTTAGTTCAAATGCCATCTATGCTTTTATAAACAATCAAATTAGAACCCAGCCACAATCCTTTTGTGCACTATTCTCTATTGCTCTTTCATGCTGCAATGGCAGAGTGAAAGAACTTGTAGAAAAAAACTAATAGGCCTGGATCTATCTGTGAGGAGACATGAGCTTCTCGCTGCCATTACCATATACTTTGTCCCACTGAGACATCACCATCTTTAGTAATCTAGGCTCACTAGGAGGTCTCTGAACTGACCACAGCTCCTGGGCAATGATTTGGACAGCTTGCCACCCCGCTGAAGGCACCAGCCTTTCACCTTCAATGAGGCTCATTCCTGTCCTCCTCACAGGGACCTTTTATACTCCTTCCATATGGCATCTAGGGCCCAGGGTGCTTGGCAGCTAAATAAAATTATTTCACCTTTGAATCAGTTTTGCCCAGATTCCAGGTCCCTTCTGAATATGCAACATTTTCTCAGTTATGTGCCTGTTGGTCAACAAAATAACTCCTGCACGCTACCCAACTCAACACTACTTGGACAAAAGTCTATTTCTTATTTTCAGCAAATGTCAGACACTATGACAAAAAGACTAATTGACTAGTTACAATGGAAACTGTATGCCTCGCAATGCCTACAATATTTGCTATCTAGCCATTTATAGAAAAGGTTTGCTAATCCCTGATCTAGGGAAAGATTAGCATGAGATGCAATTGAAGAGGTAGGTGCCCTGCTATTAAGACAAAAATATCTCAGAGTGCTCAAAGTAATCATTTTTGCAGTGAACCAATTTGAATATCCATAATTATAGCGTGATAGAAGCATAAGGCACCTCAAGAGACAAATTTGCTATCATTATATAAATGGATTATTCAGGTTGATAGGACATTTCCCACACAATTCACCATTTACTTCTTCCATTAGTAATTTCCTTGGATAACATAGAACCTCTCTTTTCAAATAGTCATGTTGGTAATTTCAGCTACATAATAAGGTACATTTCGATAGCTTATAATGCCCTAAACAGTGGAATATATAAAAGAAAAACAATGCATGAATAATTACTGTCGATTTATAATTTGTCTGTAGGATGAGAATAAAAAAGAGTGATACATAAAAAAGGAAGAAGAAAAGAAAAGAATACAAAGCTCACATATAATAAAGTACCAATACAACCCACATCTTGCAAATAATGAAACATAATGTGTAAATAATGACTGAGGGTAGAATCATTAGGGCTGTTTAATGATGTTGCACAGGAAGTGACATAATGCAATCCAGTTAGAAAGCACTCTTACTCTTACCTTTCAGTGTTTTTTTTTCTCCTTTTTTTTTTTCTTTTTTCCTTTTCCACAGAAAAGACATGCAACACGCAAAAAATAGAGAACGCATATGGTAAACATTAGAGAGACAGATGGCTTTACTTAAAAGCAATTGGTACTTTTGCAGAACATAGTGAAGGAAAGTAGGATTAGATAATTCTGGAAGAGAAACTTTCAGCTGCAAACACTGAGTACTTTCTGCAACTACTGATTAGCAAACTGATCACTGAAGCACTATCACTGGGAGGTCAGTATGAAGCAATAATAAAACCCACATCTAACCCACAGCTGAGAATGAGATAGTGCGAGATGAAATATCAGATCAGAAGTGAGCAACTTATCTTTTAACCCTACTAATTGCAGATTTTAGTGAAGTTTTAATCTTCCTATATGCTGTATGTGAAAAAGAATAGAAATTTCTATCCACGTCATGGATAAGCCATCAAATTAATGTATCATTAAAATAACAGTTCTTATTTCAAAACACAAGATTAGTGACTTTCAACCAATGATTTTCTTGTTTCATAAAAGTCCTGAATATTGATAATATTGATATTTAATGTCTAACATAAAGCTGACTTTAAGCTTCTTTCTCATCTTCCAGGAGATGGCCTTTATTCAGTCTATTCTGACCTGACCAATGCTTCAATTTTCTTAACAAAATAACCACACACTGCTAATGGATATTAAATGTGTTGTTAGCAACCTAATCCTGGTTTGCTATGTATTTAAAAATCATCATCAATATATATTTTATGTTTCTAAAAACACTTATTTATAGTATTATTTTGTCTTCAGGGGGATCCATAATGTGGAACTGTTTTTGATTATATGTATGTATTCTGTATGCTGGGGAAGGAAGGGAAATAAACTCAAAACAATTGTTCACAGATTATAGCTAGATGTAAGCCTTTTCTGTTCCTTTGGACAGGAAGAATTACCTGTTGCCTTCCTAAAGACGTGTGAACTTTTGCCATTTCTTTTGCTTAAAAATTTCCTTCATCTACTGTATTACATAGGATCTGAGATGAATTTATAGGAATGAGACAAGTTTGGATATATGTAGAAGTATCCAGACTGTGAAATTGGGTTCATATTCTGAACTAGTAAAAGAAATTCTACTAAAATGCTTAAAAACATTTTAATCTCATTGAAATAAAACAGACTAAAAAGAGGAAAAAAAGTAACCTCCACTGCCAGCAGCCCCGAAAACCCACCATCCGGTTACTTACGTGTAGCTTTTCTGGGGTCATTATGATGAGCTAGAAGCTTTCTTGCCTTTCCTAAATGCCTCATAATGTTAATCTCTGTTTAAGAAACAATAAGAATTTTTTGAAAAATATACAATTTGGCTAAATTACAGATTTTGGTATGTTTCAGTGTCGTTAATTTTATTTAAAAAATGAGCAAAATAGCTAAACACATGGCATATTTTGTTGGTAGACTTCACATCCACGAACTCTAGGAATTATAAAAATGAGTGAAAATTTCCATCCAAAAACGAAATAAATATTTGATTTGACATGCAAAGTTTTTTCCAATATATTGCAGCACATTTTATTTTCTAATATCAATACATTTGTATGTTCAATCAATTATACAATCAACAGAGAGCCCACAAAGTAATAAGACCTATGCCAAAAAAAAAAAAAAAAGCATTTTTTCTTCCCTCAAAATGCTTACAATATGGTGAAGGAAATAAACATTGAGAAAAAAAAAAAAACATTGAGAAAAACAATACTAGGGATCAAGTAATATGTTTTCAGTGATTTTCAGTAGGTACATAAAATATTTGGAATCAAATGTAAAGATACTTCTTTAAGATACAGTATCATTTAAATATTTATTATAAGCCACATTTGGACTTTTGGCTTTTGGTGATTACACTGGTTAGGCCACCTATCCATGTTAATAGAATAATTTTATAAAACGTCAGGAAAACCTAGCAATTTCACTTTGCTGGTACTTGAATACAATAAACCCAATACGTTCAAGCCCTATTTAGTAGCACTGTTACTTTACCAGATCTGACTTTGTTTAATTCCCAAGGAAACTGTGGGGTAGTTTGTTAATGGATACACTTTGTAAATAGAATTTTCAAAAGAATGTTCACAGTTGGGCCTCCTGTTGTTTTCTATTGGTTTGAAAGGGAGTATTCACAGCTGCAGTTCACAATTATCAAATTGGCTTTTTCTACAGTGTAAGATAATGCTAACACATGCAATTTCTGGCATTTTCACAAGAACAGCATGCCAATCATTTGCATTTTCACATTAGGTGTGGACATTTCCTTTCTGGGTCTAATTGACCTTATCCAAGTTATAGAGAAGAAAATTTGGAGACTTAGAGGAAACTCATTTTCAAAATCAAGCCACTGAACCTGAATCAGATTAAGGGCCTCTAAATTAAACTGCCTGATGCGTAGATTTGTTCCTCCCTGCACACTGGTTTCCACTTTTCAAATATCCCTCTACAAGAAGTTTCAGAGGAACTGGAATCTTGCCAAATCCAGATATGCTAAGGCAGATACACTTGACTAAATTCAGACAAGTAATAGGGGATTTTGTATGATCTTACAACAAAATTACATCCAAATAACCCCACATAAGACCATTATGATTAACATTATGACAGTGAATATTAAATGACTAGGGTAGTTGAACATTTGTTTCCAAATAAAACTAAGTATTCAAATGTCATTATATTGACAGATTAAAAAATTTGCATAAAGAAAAACAGTACAAATAACTGATCTCAGAGTTTATCACAAATAATGACATAGTATCAAGGTTCAAAATGAGTCTTAATCACAATACACAAACAACCACTCATGAACAAATATGAAACCTAATCAAAATCTATTAAGTGACAGCACAGCAAAGTAGATATGTATGTTTTAATTACAATTAATATAATGTGTCAAATGGGTAGTTCTTATAGCTTATGAAGATTGGTTCCTTGTACAGAAAAGATGGCTCTTATGGTTTGATAAGACTATTTCTACTGGGCACACATTAATTTAATTGTATCTCTTCTGTAAGATATTTGTTAACTCCATAAGTAAATATATTTATTAAGCTTCAAGTAAAATATGCTTTTTAGTATTTTTTAAAATGGAAAGTAGAAAAGAAAAAGCTGGCATTTTACCTTGTAAAACGTTAATAGCTTAAGCTAGAGCCTATTTTTAAATATTACTTAATTCTATTCTAAAACCCAATAATGATTTTACAACTCCACTGTTATGATACAATAAATCTTTGTCCTTTACAGATTTAATATTTAGTGTTTTGATGATATGCTACTTATGAAGATTGTCGGTGACATGGATTAGTATTGTTTGCAAGTGCAAATTTGAATCAGTTCTGCTATAAAGCTGACTGAGGAAGTCAGTCATTCTAGGGTAGTGATAAAAAGAACTTTCTTAGATTAAAAAGACATCAAGTTAACGTGTGTTTGATATCTATATAAAACACATGATGGTAATCCCAAATATTATTTAAAAGAAACGACACACTTATGCTATTATGTCTAGCTTGATGAATTTGTGGGTTAGATAGAAGTTCCAGAATATAGATAAACATATTTGTAGTCTACTATATATTCTTTAAAAAAAATAGACTCTTGACATTTGTTAATAGCGCCTTGTGATCTTTGCAAATAACTAAATTTATTCACACCACTAGAGCATGTAATTTCCAGCATCACAAACATCCCTCTCCCCTTCAAATTGCATGTATATGTGAGAAATAGTGGAAAACAATAAAGACTGGTTGAGATACTGACTTTAAAAGATTTAGCTAGGTTTACATACTAGTTAAGATTGGCCTAGGTTCACTATATAAGACAGACAATTTTAACACCAAAATTTTAGTTAGAAATTACTGAACTTGTTTTACAATAGACCACACACAGTTAATACTATAAATTCTAAGTCCATGAATGCCAAGAAACTATTTTAGTAAAAGGCAATGCTCTCCATGATCTGTTTAAATCCTGGTACAGGTTCTGATTCAACTTAAGATGTATAAATCCACAATAAAATATCACTTCTTTCCTAACAAGAAAAGGCCAGAAAACAACTACAAAATCACATTTCAAATCTCTCTGAGAACTGAAGTGAAGGGAAAAGTAAATTCCAAGGGATGAAAAATCTTCTAAGGAAAGAAGAGACACATGAACTGTTTTACCTTCACAGAGCACAAGAGTTAAGAAGTGACCAGCATAAAAATAAAGGAAAACAGGTAAAACATGTATGCATTCTCAAAGACAAAGAACATTTAGAATTACTTGGGAGCCTCAGGCACAGGTGATTTTGCAATCACTCTCTGGTTCTTTACTATAAGCCTCCATCTTGTACTCATGAGAAAGACTTGGGGCAGGAAAGGATATCTGAGAGAGTTCCTGTGCTTGTGTGGGGCACAGGCATGAATCTCTGTCCAGTTCTTAAGCTTTTTCTGATATGAATCAAGGCTATAAACCACTAGGTGAAGGGAAGGAAACTCTAGCCTCTACTCCCAGGCAAGGGTAAATAGAAGCAAAAATTGTGTGACCCTTGGGAAGGGGCAGAAAACTGGCCCTTCTACTACCACAAGCATTGCCTCAAACAACAAACAACAGCAATCTCCTACACAACAAGGTTAGAAAACCCTCTTCCATCAGTCCCAGCAATGGTACAAGGTTACTGGTGGAGATATAGAAGCAAACTTGGCTGTTAGAGAGGTCTACTTCTTTTAATGGAGGGGCAGTAATGTTTCTTCAAATCGAGAATCTCACAGATATAAGATAGAGTTTGACTGTCATGGGAAGCAACAGGAATGGTAACAAAGATCCTTCATCATGATGTATATAGAGAGGATTTAATTTAATTAAAGATTCTCTAAGACTGAAGCTTGAACACAAAAACTTAAAAGACAATTCTTACACTTACTGCATGTCTCATAAAAGCAACAGTAACACCATTGGCAGAGAGACGACAGCATGGAAAAATGCCCTCTGTGGTGCAGGTGTGTGGGATCTACTGAAATCTGAGTATAGAGTAGGCAAATAAAGAAAATTTTGCTGACGTACTAGCCCCACAGTAAGCAAAAGATGTTACTAGCCCACTGTTAGGGAATTTGAAACCTGATGCACTACAGATTACTACAGACATAGTAACACCAAACCAAGCTTAATCACTGTCTAGTTTGACTCAACTCTGTACAGTAATAGCCTGACAGAAGAAGAGGCATGTACCTTTATAAGCACAGGTACTATTTTACTATTTACCTTAGTCTCTACTGTTCTTTCACACATAATTCTAGAATTCAACCAAAAAAAAATTATGAAACACTCACAGCAGGGGAATAAAATAAGTCTTTGTTAAGAGATGAAATAGACAACAGAACCAGGAACAGTGGTGACAGAGTAAAAAAATCAAAGCCTTCAAATTAATTATAATTAATATATAAATGGATCCAGTGAAAGTAGAAGACAACATGGATGAATAATCATGGAATTTCAACAGAGAGATGGAAACTATAAAAAGTGCTCAAATGGAAAGGCTAGAGTTAAAAAGTAGTGTATTGGTAATGAAGACTTCTTTAACAGCAGATGAGGTACAACAGAAGACAGAATCAGCAAACCTAAAAGTACGTTAGTAGAAATTAATGTAATTGAAACCCCAAAACAGAGAAAAATATTAGTGGAAAACATACAGACAAACAAAACAGAAGGTAATATCAATGATTCACTGTGCATAAATTGCAGTTTTCCTTAAGTATCACTTCTTCCCTTCTGACATGATGGTGAAATTATAATGAGACATATGAATACTTGGATAAAGATTAAATTACCAGCCTACTTTGCATGTAGGAGTAACCATGTAGCCAAACTAGGATTAGTCAGATTTTAGGAGATATTGTATGTGTGATCTTTTAGGTCATACTCTTAAAATTAAGGGGAAAGCTTTTCTTTTCCTTTCTATAGCCTACTCAAAAGGCTTAAATGGGAGAATTTCCTTGAGGATGATAAACGAACAATTTTATAAAACCTGGGTCCCTGGCATCATAAACTTACCATGTTAGTTCTGGACTACTTATACTCAGCATATAATTATATACACACATATATTTTTCAAGATATTTTTATTTGGGATATTATTGTAATGATAAAACACATATTCCACTGAATATGAACCTCCAGCTAGAAAAAGCTTAAAGTTAAATTTGGAATTACTTTATCATTACCGGATGTAAAACTAACAAAGTGTCGCCTCACACAGATAATCATCAGAAAATACCAAGAGAATGACAAATTAAGGGGAAAGTCCTTCTTTTCCTTTCTTTACTCAACAGGCTTAGATTTGACTATCCAAAAATAAATATTAATTATGAGAAAAATGTTTAATTAAAGTTTTGACAAATTCAGGCTAACTAGATAGTATAAAATATGAAACACCAAAATTTTAGCTTTCTAAGCACTATTCAGAGAAAGTTTAGAAACTAAGTAACACAAATATGTTATTCCCTCACTATAAAAAATTTAGGGGAAAGTTCAGTTTACAGAATTGTACACATTTTAAAATGAAAATTTGAATACCATGATAAATAGCATGTGTAAATACAGAACAAAGATGTGTCTATAAAATACTAGACATGAACAATTGTAGATATGAATAACATACACAAATGTGTAGCTTGGAAATATATAAATTCTATTAAAATGTTGGTTCACTGAAGCAATGAATAACTAAAATAATTTTAGTTTGTTAATAAAACCTAAAATTCTATAAAACTACAGTGAAATACATGTGCTATCTAATTATCTAAATATTGTCCTTTGGAATATTCTTAAGTTTATTGTCAATTTGAATTGAAACTATTATAGCAAACTGACAATAATACTAATAACCTCATTTCTGATTTTTATTTCATTTTATTCATATAACTATCCACTCGTGCATTAACAATACAATTATTGACTTACAATCTGCAAAGCTCTACATTGTATAAGACAAAACATACTGTATTTCAAAATTTTCCCACACAAGTTACTGAATGATTTAAATATAAATACATTACATATTAAAGTAGCTATAAAACAGAAATAAAAATTGTTTTATGCTGGAAATCAGCAACATTTCTTCTCTAACTAGATTCCATGAGCAAAGATATCATCACTAAAATTTGAAAAAGATGTTAGAATGGAAAGGTTCAAGCCACAAAGCCTTGGAATACAAAAATAGTGCTTCTGTAAGAAAAACAAATATGTTATAGGATGTAGAAAGAGCACTTATTAGGATGTCAGGAAATCCGGGTTTTATTTCTTGCTCTTATATTACTTCTTTATAATCTTAGAGAAATTACTATGCCTTTGTTTTCTCATTTGTGAGAGGAAGGTAAATTCTAAAAACCTATATTTTCTTTCACTTCTTTTGCAGCATGTTATGTTCTTGTGTACATATGCATTACATATATGTGCTTGACCAGTTGCTCTAGTCCATTTACCCTGAGTAAATGGGTAAATGGGTTCCCCAATATTTCTGTATTTTTACCAGGTAACTGGTGACATTGAAAAGCTTATGAGCAAGCAACTTTTATTCCTCTAACATACTAAATATTGAATGGTAGTGACTTACCATCAGGTGCTCTTTGAGTTTTTATGCCATTGGGAATGTTAAACAGAACACCTGCTCCTCTGGAACACAGATAATGAGGATCCAAGAGGCAGCTGGAAGTTTAAGAGCAATCTAAAAACCCAGAGTAAGCCTAGTGGGACAGAAGTCTTCACTACTGCCATGCCCTAATAAACTAGTCTCACCAGACCCTGAGAGCCCACAAGTTGTTCCTCATACAGATGCTCTAGTAACTTTAAGGATCTCTGGTTACAGAAAGTCACAACCACAACATGTCCATTGATTGAACGATGAACATCTTAACTTTTCTTGGTGCATTCTCAGAACATTTATTGCTGTCACTCTAGGGACACTCAAGATACTATAACAGAGGAGGCAAACAGTATGAAGTGGAAATAATGGCCCATGCTGTTCTTTTATACACAAAGGATTTTGTTTCAAGAATCTTAAATCTTTTATACAGAAGGGTACACTTTTCAAGAGGAAGGTTGTTAGCATATTTTATTACACCACTTTCAGACACAGAGCAACACAGCTGCAGAGGGATTTGGCAACTTACCAAAAACAGGCCAGCACCAGAGTTGGGAATAAAGAAAACTCAAATTCTTTTATCATTGAGATATTATATTATTCCAAAATAATGTTACACAAACAAATGTATATCAAACTGTAAAATCCCAGTGTGAAGACACTTACTTTACAGAAACTTAAAACCTAGGGATGATTGACAAATTCCTTTGTGAAATTCATATTCCCTGGAAATTATGAGAACATACTGTGACTTGAATATTTCAAAAAAGATATTTACTGCTCTCTTTTTTAAACTTATGAATCAATATTCCACTTCCACAAAGGAATTGAGATTTCATGCACAACCAAGTATTATTCAATAAATAGGAGTGGGAAGAGAGAAGAGGGCAAATAAGTTAAACTAAAAGGAAAATGGTGTTCAAATAGTGAAATAAAATAGAAGAAAGTAAGTATATGGTAATACATGTTACAATGCCTGAGTAAACATGCTTGAGACAGCACAAAGGAAATAATGAGCAATTACAAAATTACTTCTCTCACAAGATAAATATATAATACTGGCTTAAAAGATGCACCAATTTTCTTAATAATGAAGGTTAATCAGTATTTCCCCTAGATTAATAGAAGATCTAGTCATTAATTAATGAAGTGGACAAACTTCTTAGACAAACTAGAGTATACAATACCCAGCATCCTGTGAGTTTCTTACAGGCCGTAACAGCAGAAGTCACTGGAAACTGATTATAAACCATGTGATGGGCAATGTAGGGGCTATCATGGGAGGTGGTAGTGGAGCTCTAAATACATAACTCTAAAACTCTGTGATAGTTTTTATTTCACACATAAACAGATGTTTCTATTTGTAAAGAATAACAGTTTTTATTCTGAGGCCTAAAGATGGGCTTCAGGGGGGCATCAAGGATTTTTAATATTCAATGCACATTCGGTATGTTTTCACATTTTTTGAGGGAAAATTTGTACCTTCCATTATGTTTTTCAGGATCCTTGATCCCAAATGGCCATCTATGTAAAAAAAAAAAAAAAAGAATTTGGTGAAATATTTATCTTGCCATTAATATTTCATTCGAATTATTTTTTAGAACTCAAGTTATAATGTGTTAAGGCAGCAAATCAGAGACTGAAGTTATGGACATTGGCAGGAGCGTGAAGTACAGGTGCTGTGTTGCTAATTATGTGTATAATTGTAGACTTTTGAAACCTTCTGAAGAAAGCAAAAACCTTCTAAGTAGAAGATTAAAAGTAATGAAAGGCATGAAGATAGCTAAGAAAATAAGACTAAGTATTAAACCATTGAGATAGATAAAAATTATTAAATTATTTGTGCCTGATAACACAGTTAAATAGGAAAAATAATATTTCTACCTTATAAATTGTTTTGAGACTCAAATAGTTATTACATGTAAAGATCTTATAATTTACTATTTGGTAAATCCTCTAAACATGGTGTTATGATTCTAATTATTATTATTACCATTATTATTTTACATTCTGTATCTATGTGGAAAAGCTGAATAACTACAAGTATGTCTGAGATATTTCCCTTTAAAGTTGCTTCATTTACCTTGCATCAAACAAACACAGATTCTACATTATATAGCATACTTGTTAGATATTTGATGTAGGATATGATTTGTATCAGGAAATTTTTCTGCATGTGAAATCATTCCGGCATTAGAGGTTTAAAACCACAATCACTTTATATTGCCACTAAGTCTACAGCTCAGCCAAGTGGTCCTTTCTAAGCCAGGCTGGACTGATCTGGGCTAGACTTGCTCATATATTTGAGGTCATTAGCAAGTAAGCTGAGTCTGGCTGATCTAAGACAGACTTAATCATAGCTCTGCTGATTTTCCACTTATTGACTGGGCCAGGGTTAACTGAACCATATGTACTTCATCATCCAAAAAGATAGCGTTTTCATATGGTGACTCAGGAAATTTCTAAAGGAGGAAACAGAAACATGCAAGGCTTTCTTAGTCCTAAGCTTGATATTGGTACAATGCCAGTCATACCAAATGTAATAGGGCAAACTAAGTCACAAGTCCGAGCTAATTCCAAGAGTAAAGAAACAAACCACAGCTCTTGATGGGACAAGCTTCAATGTCGCATTGAAAAAAAAAAAAATGGAGATACAGAGAAGAATGGAAATGTCTTACCATTTTTATCGTGTACCACATTATTAAGAAGTTTAAAAACTCCCCAAAATGATCTTCCAAAAGTTTGAATAAGCCACTCAAAAGAAAAATCTAAATTAAAGTTGTCTGATGACACATTTAATACATATTATGTGTAAAATTTTTATCCTGTGAATAAATTAAATAGAATTAATCTGCTATTTATAGTTAGTCAAAATGTTTTGCTTTTAGTGTGAGAAGTATCTGTCATTTTTTAAGGGGTGGGAAATAGTACTAGGTACTAGAACCAACCATCTGTTCACTTTGTGACCACAGCACATAAAAGAATATTTTATGTTGTATTTTGCCATTATAGAGAGTAACTCATGTGGCTGATCCTAAAGAACTATTGGGAGTCAATATTATGTAGACATTAAGAGTGAAGAATGAAATCAGACTGTCTAAATTCAAATTCTACTATCTCTTAACTAGCTCTGTAACCACAAGCAAGTCACATAATCTTTCTGAATTTGTTTATTTATGAATAAAATAGAAATGATATAAATACACATTTTGTGTAAAGTGAATTAAATGATCCAAGTAAACCTCTTGTGCATAGTACAAGTCCCACAGTAAATTATTCAGGAAATATTGCTATTTTTTACTACAAATATTAAAATACAATGTAAAAATAAATGAGCCCAAAAAGGTGCTGTAAAATATTATTTGAAAATTGTTATTTAATTTATCACAATGAAATTCCCATTAACCTCAACTCTAAAGTAATATGTAAATTAATACTATAAAGGACTTAAGGAACCAGCTTATGATGTGCTTAGTCTAAAACCAACTCCTGGCTACAAAGTCATAGGACAAGAAACAATAAAAAAAAAATTATTTGCCACACAGTGTGTTAAAAACTAGAGTAGTCAAAGCAGATTTTCTGTAAAGAATTTGGAAAGAGGTCATTGCTTCCATATCTACAGGAAAAAACTGAGAAAACTGAAAATTAAGTAACTATTTTGGACCCATAGAAAACTGAGTTTCTGGACAAACCACCACCCCAAAATTTGAAGATATATGCAAATCCAAAAAATCATACTAGAGATGTGTTTACCTGGAGGAGAGGCCACTTAACCCACAAAATGATAGGAAAGCTTTAGTGGTTACTTTAATGAATTTCTGCAGGCTAATTTGGACTAGTGAGAGAATGACTCCAACACAGTAATAGTAAGTTACATTTGAAACAAGTGCAAAACCCAGTTGTCTTTAAAAAAAAAGGACTAGAGAAACCCAAGGTGAATATAGGAAAGAAAATAAGAACATTAGATATAGAAAGCCCGTAGCACCTATAGCTGTAGCAAACATTAAATAAAGCCAAATTTCTAGAGGAACTAACATAAATTCTCACACGAGAAGCTTATTTATCTCTAGTGTATCTTCTAACTGATAGCATATTTCTATTATTCAACAAAAATTTACAAGGCACACCAAAGGCAAGAGAAACATTCTGAAAAGAAAGCAAACAGAACCAGGCTAAGATATGTTGCAAATATTAAAATAGACACATAGGGAATTTTAAATAACTATAATTAATACGTTAAAAGATATAATTGCAAACATGCAGAGACAGATAGCTAAAGTAAGTAGAGATGAAAATGATAAAAAATAATTTTTTAAATGCTAGAAATAATAAACACTATAACATAAAGGAAAAATGTCTTTAATGGCTTCTTTGGGAGACTAGACAAAGCGGAAGAAAGAATTAATGAATTTGAAGATAAATTAATAGTTTTCCAAACTGAAATACAAAGAGAATTTTTTAAAAATCTAAGCTCTGTAAGAAGATTTCAAAGGAGTAACATATGCTTAACTGGAATTCCAAAATGAGAAAAAAGAGAAAATGAAGCAGAAAAAAATGCATGAAATAATAATGATCAACTTTCCAATATTAATGACAAACACCAAACCACAGATTCACAGAGCTCAGAGAACAGTAAACTGAATAAATTCCAAAAACTACACCTAACATTTTCACTTTAAAATTCCAGCAAATGAAAGACAAAGAGAATGCCTTGAAAGAAGCCTGAAGAAGAAAACAGCTTACCGGTGGGAGAAAAATATAGGAAATACAGTGGACTTCTCATTAGAAATCATGCAACAAGAACACCCAGGGAAAATTCCTCAGGACAGTAGTCTTGGCAAATAATTGAAATGTACAGGTAACAATACACACGGAAACTAGACAAATGGAATTTATTTAAACTAAGAAGCTCTGCACTGCAAAAGAAATAATCAACAGAGAGAACAATCTACAGAATGGAGGACAATATTTGCAATCTATATATCTGACAGAGAAGTAATATCCAGAATTTACAAGACATTCCAACCATTCAACAAATAACATATAAATAAATTCATTAAAAAGTTGGCAAAGGACATAAATAAACATTTTTCTAAGGAAGCCATGAAAATGGTCAATAAGTAAATGAAAAATTCTCAACATTGCAGAGAAATTCAAATTAAAACCAAACTGAGGTATCATCTTATTTTAATAAAAATGAATATTATTTTTAAAATGATGTTAATTAGTGAGGATGTGAAGAAAAAGGAATGCTTATACACTATTGGTGGGACTCTAAATTAAGTACAACCTCTATGGAAAGCAGTAAGGACATTTCTTGAATAACTAAAAACACAACTATCATTTGACTTAGCAATCCCACTGCTGAGTATCTACCCAAAAGAAAAGAAAGTATTACGTCAAAAAGATATCTGGACTCTTATGTTTATCATGGCACTATCAAGTTAAGTGTCTAATCATGAATGATTGAATAAAGAAATTGTGGTTACTCCTTAAATTTATACCAAAAATGAAAATGTGTATATACACAACAGAACACTATTTTATCATAAAAAGAATGAAATCTTGTCTTTCATAGCAACAGGGGTGAAACTAAGGGCAACAAGAATCATGTATCTTATGTGAAACAACTGACACACAAAAAGACAAATACCTCATGTTCTCACTTTTAAGTGGGATCTAAAGAATGTGTACACGTGGATGTAGAGTGTATAATGATAGACAATGGAGACTTGGAAGGGTAGGGGTGTCAGGGGTGAAGTAGACAGTGAGAGATTACTTCATAAGTACAATGTATATTATTCCAGTGATAGAAACAGTCAAGCCCTTACTTCATTAAGTAATATAGCCATATAACAAAATTACTACATATTATATGATTCCAATTACAAGGTGTTCTGGAAAAAGCAAAACTGTTGGGCTGGTAAAAAGACCAGTGTCTGACAGGATACTGAGGAGAACATGGGAAGGGTTAAGTGGAAGATGGAACAGAAGTGATCTTTTTACTGTGAGGAAACTAGTATAATATTGTAATTGTAATTGGATATATGATACGAATTTTTCAAAATCCACTAGATTTACAGCATAGTGAATCTTAAAGTATGCAATTAAATATATATATATATATATATATATATATATACAATAGAGATCATAGGAATCCCCAGACAGAATACAGATGTGATAAAACAATCTGATTGTATTATAAACATATTATAGACCATCATTGAAGGAGTGGGGGAAAAGACACTGACTTATGTAGCTTTGAAAATAAGTGAAGTTTGTAAAATTAAAGACAAAAGCATATGTATGCAAGTATTATACTCTAGTTGATAATGTTGCTCCTTTTAATGCTACGGGTTAACAATTCTGATACTGTTATACAGATAAAATTGAACTGAAGATTTAAGTAAACATTTGTCTGATGGGAGGAGTCAAGTTTTTCACTATTGAAGTGGGAGTTATAAATATTTAGATTTAGTAACCATCCATATCTATATCAAGATAAGCAAGGAGAAGAGACTAGAATGATCCACGTAATGCAATAGGGTTGGAGATATCAGTATTAACTCATGTTTAGCTTAATATAGATATAGGTGGTTACATGAACTTTATATGTAAAGTTTATATGAACTTTATATGTAAAGAATATTTATAGATATATGTACTTACATGGGTTAGTATATACACACATATTCCCTTCCTTTCAGCTTAAAGAGCCTAGAAGCAATGAGATCCAGGAGCAATGAGCACATCTTGTACACAGATCATGGTTTCTAATACTATTCTATTCTCCAATTAAAACAAAGAAGCAAACAGATATCCTTGTAGAAACGGATAATTCCAAGACTGAGTATGTCACATTTACCCAGAGCAGTAAGTATATGAGGTGAGCCTGAACCATCCTGTAGCACCAAAAAATAAGATTGTGCAAGAAGAAGAAGACAATGACAACAATGAAGAAGAGATAAAGAAGAAGAAGAAAGAAGAAGGAAGAAGAATGAAGAAGGAAGGAGAAGAGAGAAACAAGAAGAACAAAGAAAAGAAGAAGAAGAGGAGGAGGAAGGAGGTGAAGAACACACACCCACATAATTGGTGGGGGTGGATAGGCTGATGGACAAGTAAGCCAACTGAAAGGGCTTCTGATGGCCAAAGCTATGGTAATTTGAGAAATAAATAAGTAAATAAAAAATATACTAGTACTGATGAAAATTCAAAGTATAAAATAAATATCAGTGAGTACATGCTAATATAAATAAATTATCAAATTATTAAAGAAATTGGGGAAAAGAGACAAACCTGTGCTGAATTCCAAGCAGAGTATCTAAGGACACCCCTTTTAATGAATTATAACTCTCAACGTCTCTAAATGTGAGCTGTGCATAGTGACCTCCTTCCAAAAAATATAGTTTGGAAAGGGATTAAAAGGTGTAACTTACCAATGTAGAAACATGAAAAACACAACTTCAGCAGGTAATAAAAGTCAACATCAAGAGCTACAAATTGTGTTGATGGCATACAGCTTTGATATAATGGATGAAAATAGCAGTTTACATCTGTAATCTCCCTCCCCAATTTTCATAACTCTAATCTAATCACAAAAGAAAAATTTAATTCCAGTAGAGTATATTGTGCCATTCTTGTGTTTCTCTAAAAAAAAAAAAAAACCTGAGGCTAGGTAATTTATAAGGAAAAGAGGTTTAACTGGCTCTTAGTGTTCTGCAGCCTATTCAGTAAGCATGACACCAGCATCCACTCAGCCTCTGGGGAGACCTCAGGGAGCTTTCACTCAGAGCAGAGTGTGAAGCAGAAGCAGACATGTCACATGGTTAGAGGAAGCAAAAGAGGGACAGGGAGGTGCCACCTACCTTTAAACAACCAGATCTCTCTCAAGAACTCACTCACTACCACAAGGATGGCACCAAGACATGAGGGATTCACCTCCATTACCCAAACAGTTCCTACCAGGTCCCACATTCAACACTGAGGATTACATTTAAATATGAGATTTGGGTGGGAACAAATATCCAAACTCTATCAGAGAGGCTTCTTACAACAGATGTCACCAGCACTCCCCAAAATTCTTAAGGTCATCAAAAATGAGACAAGTCTGAAAAATTGTCATACTCAAAAAGAACCTAAGAAAATATGACAATGAAATGTAACATGATGTCCTGGAAGGGATTCTAGAGAACAAAATGAAGTAAAAATTAAGAAAATCTGAACAAATTATTTTATTTAATTAATAATAGGTACTTTCATTTTACTTTAAAAATTAGAATTACTTCAGATGCTGTATTAAAAATACACTGAAAGGGCCAAGGACAGATGTAAGAAGGCCTTTTACAAAAATAAAGACATTTTAGTGACTTGACCATTAAAAGCAGACAAAGATGGTCAGATTTGGAGTATATTTTGAAGACAGTGTTAACAAGATGTATTAGTCCATTCTCACTTTGCTATAAAGAAATACCTGAGACTGAGTAATTTATAAAGAAAAGAGTTTTAATTGTTTCACAGTTCTGTAGGCTGTACAGGAAAAATAGAAGCTTCTGCCTCTGGAGAAGCCTCAGGAATCTTCCAATCATGGCAGAAGGCAAGGGGCAAGGAAGATGTTACATGGCAGGAGTAGGAGCAAGAGAGACAGGTGAGAGGCGCTACATACTTTTAACCTCTTTCCCATCTGCACTGAGGATACTCACCAGTGGCACTTGTAGCTGCAGTGTTTGCCCCAAGATAACTTCGCCAAAAAATATATTTTATTGTTATTTTCACATCACTCTAGTATACTGAATTTGGAAACAAAAGGCATCATTCTATTTATAGCATTCTGCTTTTAATAGTGGTATTTCCATTAATAAAATATAGTAATTTTTGTTCACTGAAAATATCAAATTCTAGAAAACAGAATTCCTATACATGATGTTGACATCATTCTCAGTTGTTGGCCATAGATTCATGTAATGGACCCGATTTTTCCAAAGGAGAGAGATTTAGAAATAACTCCAAGAACAGTTTTTACATTTTATTTTCACATTAAAAATTAGTCATGTTTGCTTCAGCTTCAAAGAGCATGTTTATATAAAATTTAATAAGCACTGCCAGCAATTCGCACTCTTATTTTTCTTAAATGGGAAAAGGGTTAAATGACCAGCTCTCAGGAGTGCTCACTGTCGTGAGGACAGCACCAAGGGGATGGGGATGCTAAACCATTCATGGGAAATCCACCCCCATGATCCAATTACCTCCAACCAGGCCCTACCTCCAACACTGGGGATTACATTCAACATGAAATTTGGGTGGAGACACATATCCAAAGTATATCACAAGATTAGCAAATGAAAAGATTGAGTTGCCATTTACTAAGCTGGAGAACACTGTCAGTTCACAATGAAATATTAATTCAGCCATAAATAGGAACACATTACTGATACAACATGGCAGAAGCTTGGAGACATTTGGCTAAATAAAAGGAGCCAGACATAAAGGGCCACATACTATAGGATCATATTTATATGAAATTTCTAGAATAGGCAAATCCATAGAAACAATTAGTGAATTAGTATTTACCAATGGCAGATGAAGGACAAAAGTGGGGAATGACTGCTAATGAGTATAGGATTTCTTCTGAAGCTGATAAAAAAAAAAATCCAAAATTGGATAGTGGTAACAGAATATTGGTGGCATTAAAAGTTTAGTTTTGGATATATGTTTGATACATGGGTTATAAATAAGGGAGTTGAGAATGTCAGTGAAGATACAAGAAGGCAGCTAAATATCTGATTCTTGAATTTAGGGACTGACCTGAACTGAAGACGTAAATGTAAGAGTAATCAGTGTTTCAAAACCTTGACACAGAATGGAGTCATCAGGAATCAAGAGAGTAAATGGAAATAGAAGAGGAAAGTGGTCCAATGACTGAGGCCTTGTATACTCCATGTTAAAAGGTCAAGGAGAAGAGGCATAAATAGAAAAGAAGAATAAGAAAGTATAACTATTAAAGCATCTAGAAATCAAATGGGGTTAGAATTAACAACCATGTCAAATACTACAGAAAATTTAAATAACATGAAGTCAGAATTCACACTTGGTCATAAAAATTTTGTTAGAGGGTACTGGTGAATTTGATTGAAATAGTTTCAGTGAAGATGTGTGACATAGTCTGAATATATGCCCCTGACAAATTTCATGTTGAATTGTAATTCCCAGTGTTGGAGGTGGGGCTGGTGGGAGGTGTTGGGTCATGGAGGAGGATCCTTCCTGACTTGTGCTATCCTTGTGATAGTGAATGAGTTTTTGTGAGATCTGGATTTTTTAAAGTATGTGGCACCTCCCCCATCTCTTTTGCTCCTACTTTCATCACGTGAGATGCCTGCTCCCCTTTCACCTTCTGCCATGATTGGAAGCTTCCTGAGGCCTCCCAAGAAGGCAGGAAAATGTTGGTGCTGTGCTTTCTGTACAGCTTGCAGAACTGTGAGCCAATTATTTTTTAATAAATTATTGGCTTATTTTTTATAAAAAATAAAATAAGTATTTTGTAAAAAATACTTATTTTTTAAATAAATTACCCAGCCTCAGGTATTTTTTTATGGCAGTGCAAGAATGGCTTAATACAATGTGAGAGAAGAATACTGATTAGAATGATTAAAGAAACAATGCTAGAGGAGGAATTAATGAAGAGAATACTAGAAAACTCTTTCAAGGATTTTGCATTTTAAAGGAAAAAAGTGCAGGAAAAAAAGAAATCCAAAGGAAATTTATGTTTTCATTTGTTGATGTTACTACTGTACACAGGGAAACTAAAGAACACTTGTAGAGTGATGAGAAACATTGAATTGAAAAGAGTGCAGTTGCAAGAGGGAGAAGATAAAATGCTAGAACATGTTCTTGAGTAGACTTGAGGGGATGGGATCTCATGCACACTTGAAGAGCTACCTTAGGGGTATATGAAGAGTTCATTTGCAGTAACAAGAGGCAAGGGAGAGTCTGTGGGCATAGATGGGTAAATGTGGTGAAGGGGTAAAAGTAGTTATCTTCTACGTTTCTCTAGTTTTTTCATGTTATAAGTAACATGTTCATCAGCTGAGGGATGGTAGAATGATTTTAGAAGTCTATTAAAGAAGAAAGTAATACATTGTAGTGAAGAGTGAGTGCCAGACCGCAATCATTATACTGATCATGAATCTAAGATGAGACAATCAGCATGTATCTGTATTTGTTTTGTTTTTCAGCCATGTTCAGTTACAAGAATGTATGCATGGCATAGGAGAAAATTTTATTTTAACCGAGGTTGTGTTTTAGTCAAGAGAATAGTTTGAAGCAAGGGAAGTGGGGATATAATCAAGGAAACAACAGTAGTATTAAATTATGGAATTTATGATAAATAATAGGAAAGAGAGACACACATGTCAAAGGTTCTAAGATCAGTGAATTTTGCATTCACTTGGTCAGAGTTTTATTAGATTTGGGCTTAGGAGAGAGAAGGAATGGAAAGACAGAACAGGGTGGTCAGAAGAATGGGGTGCTTCACAATGAGATTATAATGGGGATGTAGTTATTTTTAATGACAAGGTCTAGAACAGGCATCCCCAAACTACGGCCCGCGGGCCGCATGCAGCCCCCTGAGGCCATTTATCCGGCCCCCTGCCTCACTTCAGGAAGGGGCACCTCTTTCATTGGTGGTCAGTGAGAGGAGCACAGTATGTGGCGGCCCTCCAATGGTCTGAGGGACGGTGAACTGGCCCCCTGCATTAAAAAGTCTGGGGACACCTGGTCTAGAACGTGGCATGAAGATGAGTGGCTGATGACAGGATTGCTGAGGCAGAGAAGACTGAGAAAAAAGAGGCTGGGGGTTGGAATAAGAATCTACATTGATTTTGAAATCTCCAAAAATAATGATCTAGGTTGGATTAGAGTAGTACTAAGTCATGAACCAAAATCATTAAGAAATGAAGAGGAGTGACTAAAATGAGAAAGGAGGCAGTGCAGTGTAAGTAGATGACTTTATGACAAGGCATGATAATAATAACGTTTCTTGTCAAGAGCATCATGCATCTGGCTTTTAGAGATAAGAGAAGGAGAATTGTTTGAAGTTGGAAAGAGGAACAAGAAAAAGACCATCCCATCTCCAAGCCCAAATGTCCAAAAGATGCAGCAAAGAACATCCACTACCTAGAAGTGATGTTTTCTTTAGAAAACAGACAGGCTTCAAAAGTGAAAACCAAGAAGGGGAAGACAATTTCACAGAGGAAAAAGACATAGGGTATGAATGATTAAAAAACACAGCAAAAGTGTTTCAAGACATGCAAAAGAGAATTGCACAAAGCTCTGTCAAGATTAGAGTCTATTGGAAGACAAATAGCATGGTGATCTACACACATAAAAATAACGATCATGATAAAACTGGTTTGAAAATTGCAAGTCTAAGAATAGGCCTGAGAAGTGAGGGTGCATAGATAGGGCAGTTGGCTTCCAACATAGGTGCTCCTTCTTGATCCCTTCTAATGATGTTGTTTATCAATGTTTAATTGACCTTTTAAATCATCCATGCAATAAATTTAATATTAGAAGAATCTGAGCTATACAGAAATTAGTCAGAATTGTTCTAGCATTACAAACCTGGAAAATTAATTCTACTATTAAAGAGAATCTAGGCTTTTATGATCTCATACAGTGGAAGCCTACTTGCTAATTACATTCTAGAATCTGCTTTAAAAAAATAAATTGTATTTTAGTGCTATCATCTCTAAGTTTAAAAGGTTGAGATCAAAAAGAGAAAAAATATTTATTTTCAGATCAGGCACCTGCTGCTTCCAATTTAGATACTGGGTAAACTATTGGAAGTGAAAACAGCAGAGTGAAATGTACTGTGTTCTAACCTACCTAATTAACAACAGTCAGTTCTGAGCAACCTTATTCGGATCTCCTTTTCTTCATCGAGCTGACCAGGGGAGACCTTCAAGGCAAAATGTGTGAGCCATTAAAAAAAAAACTTCAAACAACAGATAAGCATTGAAGTCTTTGAAGAAACTGTGAACACCCTCTGGGGAGAAAATTAGACGTGTGAACTTAAAAAATGGCACACAAACATTTTTACACAAAACTGAAGACAGAGGTCAACAGGGATATTTCCAACTGAAGATTGCCTGTTGAGGAAGAAATTAGTTTTGAACATCAAAAATAAATGAACAAAGGGAGCAGAAAACAACATTAAATTAGGGTCCTTTCCTCAGGAAAAAACATCTCCTAACCCTCTCCCCACACAAACGTACTAATCAAACTTTCTTATTAAAAAAGAAAATCTCCCTTCAACTAAGAAAATCAAACTATAGGAAACCGCAATAAAAAAGAGCTGTTTTCATAAGATCTCTATATTGTTGCTAGAGTCAAAGTAGCTAATTTTGACTGATCTCATTCTTAAGTAGATAAGCTTTGTTATTTTATTTGCAATTTATGTCTCATACTAGTAATTTATCACTTTATCATTCAATTTTGAGCTTTAAGTATAGATATAAAGTCTTCAGACTAAGCGTAATTGATGCCGTTTTGTTGTCATGATGAAAGGCTTTAGGTTTATGTCTGCCATAATCACAGACCTCTAAGGAATGTATGTAGAGGGACCATTCAAAGCAAGTGCTCTCTTTCATTACTACAAGGCTTCCTATAAAGCCTGGGCAAGTATCTTCTCTGTTGGTTGCTCCATAAATTAGGAAAATCCTTTCAGTCTAGATTATAGAGATGGTCTCAAATATTCTTGCTTCTTGTATTTGTTTGCTAGGGCTGCCCTAACAAATTACCACCAACTGAGTGGCTTAAAAAATAGAAATATGTTGTCTCACTTCTGAAGACTACATGTCTGAGATCAAGGTGTTGGCAGGGTCGATGCCTTCTAAGGGCTGTGAGGAAAGGCTCTATTCCACTCTTGGCTTGTGGCGATTAGACCATTTCCCTTTTCTATTTTCATTTACTCTCAAGCATCTCTCCCGTTGGCTTAGCCACAGGATGACCATCTTCTTCCTGTGTCCTCACATAATCTTCCTTCTGCATGTATGTGCATCCAGATTGCCTCTTTTTCTAAGGACACCAATCTTAATGGATTAGGACCCATCCTAATGACCTCAATTTAATTTAGTTACATCTTTAACAGCCCTATCTCCAAATACAGTTACATTCTGAGGTATTGATGTTTAAGGCTTCAACATATGAATTTTGGAGGAATACAATTTAGCTCATAATGACGCTGTTAAAGAAGTTTGAAAAATGTGCCACCTCTCCTTCTCATATTAACATTGAATTTTTCTCATTATGTTTAAAGAATGTACTTTTTACTATATTTTACTGAAATTTTGTATATAAAATTGTTAATATAATTCTTTTAAACATAAGCAATAAAATACATAATAATAAAACCATTTTTAAAATGCATAATCTTCCTTTTTTAATATTTAAATTTTATTTTACGTTCAGGGGCACATGTGCAGGTTCATTACATAGGTAAACTCATTAGTTGAAGATATACCTGAGTACTAAGCATAGTACCTGACAGCTTTTATTTAATTCATTTTTTGTTTTGTTTTATTGAGATGGAGTCTCACTCTGTCACTCTGTCACCCAGTGCAATGGCATGATCTAGGCTCACTGCAACCTCCGCCTCCTGGGTTCAAGTGATTCTTTTTTCTCAGTTTCCCAAGTAGCTGAGTCTACAGGCATCTGCCACCACACACAGCTAATTTTTTGTATTTTTAGTAGACATGGGGTTTCACCATGTTAGCCAGATAGTCTCGATCTCCTGACCTTGTTATCTGCCTACCTCAGCCTCCCTAAGTGCTGGAATTACAGGTCTGAGCCACCACACTCGGCCCTAGCTTTTATTTTTTTCTGAGCCTCTCCCTTCTCCCACTCTCTCCCTCTAGTAGGCCTCAGTGTCTCTTGTTCCCCTCTTTCTGTCCATGTGTTTTCATTATTTAGCTCCCACTTATAAGTAAGAACAAGCACTATTTGGTTTTCTGTTCCTTCATTAGTTTGCTAAAAGTAATGACCTGTAGTTCCATTCATGTTACTGCAAAGGCTGTGATCTCATTCTTTCTATGGGCTGCATAGTATTCCACAGTGCATATGTGTGAAACTTTCTTTATCCAGTCTACTGTTGAAGGGCATTTAGGTTGACTCCATGTCTTTGCTATTGTAAACAGTTCTGCAATAAACATACACCTGCAATTGTCTTTAGGATGTAACTATTTATGTTCATTTGGGTATATAACCAATAGGGATATTGCAGGGTCAAGTGGTAGTTCTGCTTTTAGTTCTTTGAGGAAACACCACAGTGTTTTTCACAATGGTTAGACTAGTTTACTTCCAACCAACAGTGAATAAATGTTCCTTTTTCTCTACAACCTCACCAGAATCTCTTATTTTTTGACTTTTTAATAATAGCCATTCTGACTGGTGTGAGATTGTATCTCCCTGTGGTTTTGATTTACATTTCTCTGATGGTTAATGACACTGAGCATTTTTCATATGCCAGTTGGGCCACATGTAGGTCTTCTTTTCAAAAGTGTTTGTTCCTATTCTTTGTCCACTTTTTAATAGGATTGTCTGTGTTTTTGCTTGTACGTTTGTTTAAGTTCCTTGTAGATTCTGGATATTAGACTTCTGTTGGATGTATTCTTTGCAAATATTTTCTCCCATTCTATAGATTATCTGTTTACTCTGATGACAATTTCTTTTCCTTTGCAGAGCTCTTTAATTAGTTTTGTTTTTGTTGCAATTGCTTTTGGTATTTTTGTCATAAAATATTTTGCCATTTCTTACATCCAAAATAGTATTTCCTAGGTTATCTTCCAGGATTTTTATAGTTTTTGGTTTTACATTTGGTTCTTCAATCCATCTTGAGTTGATTTTCGAATGTGGTGTCAGGAAGGAGTTCATTTTCAGTCTTCTGCACATAGCTAGCCAGTTATCCCAACACCATTTATTGAATAGTGAATCCATTCTCCATTGCTGGTTTTTGCCTGCTTTGTCAAAGATCAGATAGATGATTGGAGGTGTGTGGCTTAATTCTGGGCTCTCTGTTCTGTTCCATTGATCTATGTGTTTGTGTTTATCAGTACCATGCTATTTTGGTTACTGCAGCCTTGTGGTACAATTTGAAGTTGGGCAGTGTTATTCCTCCAGCTTTGTTCTGTTGGCTTAGGATTGTCTTTGCTATTTGGGCTCTTTTTTGGTTCCACAGGAATTTTAGAACAGTTTTTCTAGTTCTGTAAGGAATGGCATTGGCATATTAATAGGAATTGCATTGAATCCGTAAGTTGCATTAGGCATTATGGGAATTAACAACATTCATTCTTCTTATCCATAAGTAAGAATTGTTCTTCCATTTGTTTCTGTCATCTCTGATTTCTTTGAGCAGTGTTTTGTAATTCTCACTGCAGAGATTTTTACCTCTCTGGTTAAGCTATATTCCTAGGGAGTTTCATATTTTTGTGGCAATTGTGAATGAGATTGTGTTCCTGATTTCACTCTCTGCTTGGGTACTGCTAGCATATTAAAATGCTACTGAGTTTTGTACATTGATTTTGTATACTGAAACTTTGCTGAAGTTGTTTATCAGATCAAGGGACTTTTGGGTAGAAATTATGGAATTTTCTTGATATGGAATCGTGTCATCTGCAAACAGGGATAGTTTAACTTCCTTTCCTCCTATTTGGATGTGTTTTATTTCTTCCTCTTTCCTGATTCCTCTAACCAGGACTTCCAATACTATATTGAATAGGAGTGGTAGGACTGGACATTCTTGTTTTGTTCTAGGTTTCAAGGGAAAGGCTTTAGGCTTTAACCTATTCTTTATGATGTTGGCTGTGGGTTTGTCATAGGTAGCTCTTATTTTGAAATATGTTCCTTTAATACCTAGTTTATTGAATGTTTTTAACATGAAGGAAGTTGAATTTTGTCAAATGCCTTTTATGCATCTATTGAGATAATCATGTGCTTTTTGTCTTTGGTTCTGTTTATGTGATGACTCACATTTATTGATTTGTATATGTTTAACCAACCTTGCATCTCAGAAACAAAGCCTACTTGATTGTGGTGAGTTAGCTTTTTCATGTGCTGCTGGATTTGGTTTGCTAGTATTTTGTTGTAGATTTTTGCATCTATATACATCAAAGATACTGGCCTGAAGTTATATTTGTGTGTGTGTGTGTGTGTGTGTGTGTGTGTGTGTGTGTGTCTGTGTGTGTGTGTCTAACAGGTTTTTGTTTCAGGATAATGCTGGCCTTAGAAAATGAGTTAGGGATTAGTCTTTCCTCCCCATTGTTCTAGAATAGGTTCAATAAGAATGATACCAGCTCTTCTTTGTACATCTGATCAAATGTAGCTGTGAATGTACCAGGTCTTATGGGGTTTTTTTGGTTGGTAGGCTATTTATCGTTGATTCAATTTTGGAACTTACTATTGGTCTGTTAAGGGATTCCATTTCTTCCTGGTTCAGTCTTGGGAGGGTGTATGTTTCCAAAATAAGCGCAATTTTATGCTACTTTTATTAAAGAAGACTTCTTTGGGACCACTATTTAAATATTTTCTTTGTTTACCATCCAGAAGATCTCAGGTTGTGGGAAAGGTATAAAATTATTTGCAAAAATGGGAGAAAGGAGAGTTAGAAAGACAACTGGCATGATCGCTCTACCCCAGACTCTTCAAGAAAACATGTAGAAGTTGAGAATATGGAAATAGACTTCCTTAAATCTGTGTCTGATCACCCTCTGGAAAGTTTTTATATGACCAAAAGTATGGTTACCGCATGTGAAGGCTGTTCATTAGTAATTAGTCCATTCTTGCACTGCTATGAAGAACTGCCCAAAACTGGGTAATTTATAAAGGAAAGAAATATAGTTAACTCACACTTTTGCATGGCTAGAGAGGCATAAGGAAACTTACAACCATGGCAGAAGGGGAAGCAAACACATCCTTCTTCACGTGGTGGCAGGAGAGAGAAGTCCTGAGCAAAGGTGGAAAAGCCCCTCATAAAACCATCAGCTCTTATGAGAATTCACTCACTATCATAAAAACAGCATGGGAGTAATCAATCCTATGATTCCAATACTTCCCATTGCTTCCCTCCCATGACACATGGATATTATAGGAACTACATTTCCTGATGAGGTTTGGGTGGAGCACAGCCAAACCATATCACCATTGTATTAGTAAAAGCCATAAATGACTTCTACATGCCTTTTTGCATGGAACCCACTCTGGTCTTGCCTGCTTTTCCAGAGCAAGCTTGGGTCAGCAGGGAAGGATTATTCACAAAATGGGGAAGATTATTCCCATGAACAAAGCCATGGGATACACTTTGCTTTATCAGTTATGTGTTGCATCAAATGAAAGATGAAAAGTCAGTACAGTGAAATATAATAACTCATAGGAGACAAGACTGGGGACAAGGCCAATCAATAGGATAGAAAACAAGAGGTTTAAAATTTGTTCCTGCTACTTCCAGTACCCAGGATTGGCTTGTTTGTCCTTGTACCTTCCTCTGGAGGACAGAACAAATGAATGGAACCTTAGGAGTTGCTACGGGCAAACAAACATGCTGCTAAAGCAAACCAACGCTGTTTAAATGCTGCTATCAGCAACAAGCTGTTTGACCTAAATCAGGTTACTACTGATCATCTTTTCTTCATCAGAATAATGTGGATAATAATAGTATCTGTCTTCATATTTTTGGTGAGACTCAAATAATTAAAATTTGCATATCCTTTCCACAATGTTTGGCATACTGTAGATGTTCAGTCAATAACAGCAATTATGATGGTGCTCATATCTACATATTGAAATTCAATTTATATTTGTAGTCTCAAAGAATAGCTCTTCTTTAGAGCTACTACCATCCTCACTCCTTCCCTTAGCTAGTCAATCTCCATTTTAAATGCCCATTTCAGTTCACTTTACTTTTGTGTAAAAGACAGAGGAGTGAGTAAGTGGGGCTGATAGAAAAGGAGTTTCAGTTTGAGGTTGTTTTTTGTGTAAGGGAAGGGTGAATTTTTCTTCATACACATTGATTTCAACTTTTATTTTAGATGCTGAGGGCACATGTGCAGACTTGTTACATGAGAATGTTGCATGATGCTGATGTTTGAAGTATAAATACTGTATCATCAACTGGTTAGTACCCAATAGGCAGTTTTTTACCTGCCTCCTTCAACGTCTAGTAGTCTACAGTGTCTATTATTCCCATATTTATGCCTGTATGTGCCCAAAAGATGCAGGAAATCTTTTGATAAAATCCAACATCTCTTCATAATAAAAACTCTTAACAGACTAGGCATTAAAGGAATACACTTCAAAATAATAAAAACCATCTATGACAAACCCATAGCCAACATCAACTGAACGGGCAAAAGCTTGAACCATTCCCTTTGAAAACTGGCACAGGATAAGGATGTCCCCCCTCACCTATTGAACAAAGAACTGAAAGTCCTAGCAAGAAAAATCAGTCAAGAGAAAGAAATATAAAGAATCTAAATAGGAAAAGAAAAAGTCAAACTATTTCTCTTCACCGATGATATAATTCTATGTCTAGAGAACCTCATAGTTTCGGCACAAACTCACCTTGATCAGATAAACAACTTCAGCAAAGTTTCAGGGTACAAAATCATCATACGAAAATCAGTAGCATCTCTATACACCAACAAAGTCCAGGCTGAGAGTAAAACCAAGAACACAATCCTGTACAATAGCCACAGTGAAAATGAAATACTTAGGAATACAGCTAAGCAAGGAGGTGAAAGATCTCTACAAGGAGGACCACAAAACATGTTTACTTTAAATTTCCTGAATCAATTGGCTTATCAGCTGAAAGTTACAGTGATATCAAGTTAATCTTTGACAAGGAAAGTCCATTTTTCATGGTTTGGCATATCGACAACACTTCAATGTCAACAGATACAATCTTCCTAAGAGATGTTTATCTGGGGGTGTACCCAAAGTGAAACAGTTTGTATTAGTATTTTTGAAAATATACTCTTCTTCACCTTACATAATAAATAAAGGCAGGGAGAGGAGGAAAAAGTGAGTGGGAATAAAAGAGGGAGAGGCCGAAGGAGACACATTTTTTTTAGAATTCCTGACGAGTATTTGTCAAATTTGTATTTTTAGATCATTATATCAATGAGGCAAGTATTTTCAATCTCATTATATCCTTCAATCTACATGGAACATTAGATTCACATCAATCCCTTCCAGTATTTTGATAGAAAGATCATGTGTACATGTTCAAAATAAATATTGCAATGAAACGATTCAGAGAGTGCCATTTCACAAAAGGCGTAAATTTAATAAAACAAGGGAACAGTGATAAGAAGTTAGCAACATTTATGACCATTTGCATATATTAGTTATTTTGCCAGATGTTCTTTTTAATCATGGAGATACTCCGAGTAAGAAAAATTAGAGACAATTGTAAGAAACAGCAATGAAATTTCAAAGTGGAATATAAAGCCAAATATTTTCTACATGCTTTTATTTAATTTGTCTTACTATTATCTAGTCGAGTCCTCAGGCTAATTTAAAATATAATGTGAATTTTTGAAAATGTAGAAATGTCACCTAAAATACAAGTATCCCACATGGGCCTAAGAAGTATATGGCATGTTGCCATGTTTCTGTCCATTCAAACAAGATATGCAAAGAGAGAGAGAGAGAGAGAGAGAGAGAGAGAGAGAGAGAGAGAGAGAACACATCTGGCCTATTTTGACCCAGGATCTTGTGCAAGGATCAAGTGAACAAAAATGAGCTAAAGTTATAAAGTCATCAATTTTACCTGGCATGCTTAGTAGAAATTAAGACAGAGACATTTTCCTTTCCCTCTTAAAAATTATCTTCAAATTAAATATGGATTTAAATATATGATATCAACAATTTCTTCCTGTGGAAAACTAAAAGGTAATTTTCAATTTTGATGTTCTTCCTTACTCATCTTTATTTTGATGACCAATGCCTTGAGCTTATTTTTGATCATATGTTTCCTTCTATATCATATTTCAAAAAATTTCTTTTTGCAGTCTCCTGAAATACTGCAGGGAAGATTCAAATATGTCCCAAGCGGGCACTGAAGTTTTAATGCATTTTTGGGGGAACCAGTCTCAGGCCTTCCAATATAACATTTATTTGTCCGGAAGGATGTTAGCGGAATGCCCTTCTATTTATAGCTTTGTAAACAAATTGTTCCTATACTACAAGTACGTAGAATGATTTACAATTTTCTATTTATCAATGTCATGCAAGTATTAAAATGCATGTTGTACATCTGAATCTTCATTGGAATAAATCCATCATATTTGCTAATCTAACCACTTAATGAATTAAGTTCAAATGGACCATTTTAATTAATGCAAGCCTTTCTGAAGTCCAAAACAATGTTATTGTTACCACTTTGATTAATGCTATCTTGACACAGGTTAAATAAAAATGCTTGCTGCCAGTGTTTATAATTCTAACCCCACTACTTGGAACAGCACACAGCACAAGGTAAGCAATAAATGTAAGTTGAATCAATACATTGCAATTTGTTTTATCTTTTACAAAGGATAGTTATAATGAAGTTCTAGCACTGCCTTGTTTTTTAGGTATAGAAGCCAATGAAGTAATTTTTAATATGTGCAAAGTGAAATGGCGAAGTAAGAGTAAGAACTTCATGGCCTAAATTCTGATCAATGCAATAAGGTAAGATTTACATGAATAAACTAGATAATTTATTTATCTAACAACATGACCTTATACGGGTAGGCAATTTTGGATTTAGTGACACAGGTACCAGTTCCTGCTTCACTTGATAAAAGTATCATCGCTCTTTCATTTCTTAATCAAAAAAATCACTCATACGATTGGGTGTTCCCCCATTTGCTTCTTTTCAATACAATTTTCATTTATTTCAGATACTTGATATTTAAAAATTCTAAATTTAAATAGTTGAAATTGTTCCCTAGAGTTAAATAGTAGACTGAAACTGCTGCAAATGTCCTGATTTGGAGAATTTGATTCCACCTAGCTTAAACTCTCATTTAATTTTATTGTGTAGAATAGGGATTAAGAAACTACTGCCCATGGGCCAAATCTGGCTGGAGCTATTTTTGTATGGCCCACTAGCTAAGAACGTTTTTCTAAGTGGTTGAAAAAAAATTGAAACATGACAAATGAAAATCTTAGAAAATTCAAATTACAGTGTTCATAAATAAAGTTTATGAGAATATAGCCTTACTCATTTGTTTATATATTGTCTACGGCAGCTTTCATATGACAAGAACAGAGATGAGTAACAACAAAGAACACACATGCCCTACAAAACCTAAAATATCTACTCTTTAGCCCTTAATGGAAAAGGTTTGCCACCTCTTGGTGTACACGATTTATCTCCACTTCTTATCAACTTTACAGTATTGGTGACCTCTTTAGTAGTTGCCTTTGTTCAAACTGACGTAATTTGTGTCATATTCAGTAAGATCAGAAGATAGGTTGCGCTGCTGCAATTATAATGACTCGCCCATATTTGCATCTCATCATTAAAAAAATTCTAAACAATAATATTTCTCAGATTTTTAACACCATTTGTTCTTTGTGATCAATTTCTATAATGCCAAATATAGGGACCTATTTCTAGCCTAACAGTTTCCTCAATAGCAGTCTGTTAAAGGCTTAAAGGCAGTATGTCACAATTGATTTAAATATTTTTTGGCAAATATTGGCTGGGTACCATAGCTCACACCTGTAATGGCTCCCAGCACTTTGGGAGGCCAAGGTTGGGGGATCACTTGAGGTCAGGAGTATACAAGTTTTTTGGACATCTTGTCAGCTGCCCTCCCTCTAGTCCATTGTCTGTACTTCAGTTTGAAGGATTTTTTTTTTGTTTTTTTGAGATGGTGTTTCACTCTTGTTGCCCAGGCTGGAGTGCAATGGCATGATCTTGGCTCAGAGCAGCCTCCGCCTCCTGGATTCAAGTGAGTCTCCTGCCTCAGCCTCCTGAATAACTGGGATTACAAGCATACACCACCACACTCAACTAATTTTGTATTTTTAGTAGAGACGTGGTTTCTTCACGTTGGTCAGGCTGGTCTCAAACTGTCGACCTCAGATGATCCACCCATCTCGGCCTCCCAAAGTGCTGGGATTAGAGGTGGGAGCCTCCACGACCACCCCGAAGGATCTTTTAAAAATACATCTGGTTTAACTCTGCCTTTCTTAAATTTAGTCAATAGACACCATTCGTCTTCAAGATAAAGTACAAACCATTAGCAGAAATCAGTTTATTTTTTTCACTTAAATATGACATTTTTTAGAAGGCTTTCCATATCTCCCAACATTGAACTGGATCAATTCTTTTATTTGTAAGCCTGTTTCACCAAATAATTACTCTAGCTGTCACACTTCCTATATTTAGTTATAATTGCCCAATAGTTCTTTGTAATCCTAGTATAACAGAAATCTTTAAATTCAGAGACTTCTTTTCTTTATACTCAATTCACTGTTCATCCTGAATAGTGTCTGAAACAATATTTAATCTACATCAAAGTTATTTGTTAATTATTTTTTAATCACATTTTTAACTTAAGTATAAAAAGCTTAATTAGGTTACCAAATGAATTATACCAGGTTTGCTTTTCAGGACTGAAGTTATCTGGTTAATGTAACTCTCCTACATTTTATGAAGAATTGCTAGTCATCTGTTTAAAACTAGCAGGAAACCAGTCAGGGAAATTAAAATTCTCTGTAGGTCTTGTCTTGAAATTACTAATCTCTTCTAAAGTGATGTAACTATTATATTGCTAGTAAATTAAAGAAAAGAGATCATTTTATAATCTTAAGGTTTTAACCTAATGTATGAAGTTTAATTTTTTACTTCCCTAGGTGAGGGTGAAATGATGTGATTATATTTCATCTGAAACCTAAAATTAGCTCAATCCAACATGTTCTTTTTGAAAGGGTAAAAGGAAAATGATGTAATGTTTTGTTTGTCACATTTAATTCTGCTGGTAGTCTTTGTAATGACATATCTTGTGATTTTGTTTTTGAAATTTTACAGAAGGAAATGGAGCATTGAATGGCTATATACAGATGATTTTGTTAATCAAATGAGTAGAGAAAAAAAGCTTAAACCCAAGAAAAAACATATTCTTCATATATGAAATAGGGTAATAAAATGCTCAAATATATGCATGATTATTTTTGGTGATTTGAAATGGTGTGTGAAATAACCTGATTTTCTGCTGTGATGTTGCACTCGAAATAATAAATGCAAATAAATGTTAATAATAATTCAATGACTTATACTCAGTTTTTGAAATTGATACCTATTCATAACACTAATATGTCCAATGAAATAAAATGAATATCTGCTGGTATGAGAATTTTTTAAAAGTAAAAATATAAACTCCAGGTGAAATAAGACATTAATCTTTTTATCTTTTCCTTTTATTGTTACATTTGCATCAAATTAAAAGTAATAGATTTTAAAAAATATTATTGTCCAATTTGATATAGTAAGTACCAATATTTCTAACTTATTAGCAATTTTGTGTTCTCAGAAATTGATGTATTAATCAATAATAATAGGCAAGGAACAGTGGCTCATTTCTATAATCTCAACACTTTGGGAGGCTGAGGTGGGCCAGTCACCTGAGGTCAGGAGTTCAAGACTAGCATGGCTGACATGGTGAAACCCCATCTCTACTAAAAATACAAAACTTAGCTGAGGGTGGTGGTGGGTTCCTGTAATCCCAGCTACTCAGGAGGCTGTGGCATGAGAATTGCTTAATCTGTGCAGTGGAGGTTTCAGTGAGCTGAAATCACACTATTGCCCTCCAGCCTGGATGACAGAGTGAGATTCCATCTCAAATAATAATAATAATAATAATAATAATACCATAATCAGAAATACAATATAAAATATAGAGAGTAAAATTCTGAGAAAATTCTGCCTTGAGCTATTATTTTCTAAATATCTATGGGGGTGATGGGTTGATTAATGAATTTTCCTGTGTAACTTATGTAAAAAAATTGTTTAATGCAGTTTATTTTACTTTTGGTAGGTGTGTAGGAAGAGAAAGAGGAAATAGAATGATTTGAAACTGAAGATGCAGGTTGTGAAATGGTGAATGAGAGCAGTTTCTTGGGCATCAGAGAGTTAATCTCATTCCCAAGTGCTCCTTGATTATTTTTTTAAATTGAAATAATTGTAGATACACATCTTTTTTTTCCAGGAATGATAACATTTTGCTAAACTATAGTACAATATCACAACCAGGAAGCTGACATGTATACAAGTTCTTGAATTTTATGAAAGTCTCTAATACAATTATTTTATTCAGCAATCTGTTTTCTCTTCCATATGGTTTCCTGAGGTGTAACCAAGATTAAACAGAGTTTTTAGAAATTAATGTAATTGGTAACTTGTAATCATTTTATTTATTTGGAAAATATTACTTATACATATTTATGTTACCAACCGCATACCAATCACAAAACACAAAAAAGTTCTATCTATGTATTATTTATGTATATTTATGGTTGTTATACGTATTTAAAATATATATAAAATCTTGTGGCATGAGAAATTAGGTAACCTAATGTATGTATGTGTGAATATACATATTTGGTGCAATCTTGTAGCATGAGAAATTAGGATGTTACAAGACTTGTTTCAGATAGATAGATAGATAGATGTATGTTATAAGACTGTCTCCTAAGGGTTTTTGTTACACAGCTAGAAAAGGTTAGGCTCACAGACACTTTGAAAGGTGAAAAGGGGCAGGGTTTATTGAGTGAAAAAAAAAAGAGAGAGAGAGAAATGAGGAGTCTCAGTAAAGTGAGAGTCCTGCTAACTGTTTTCCTGCCTCACAGATTCAATCTCACCCCAAAACAGGAGAGGCCAGGCTCCTCCCTACTGCAAAGCGGGTGAACTTCTCATGGCTCCATCCCATCCTCCCAGTGCACAGGCAGGTCAGAAGTTATGGTGAGGATAATCACCACAACTTCAAAAAGTAAAATAAAAAACACTGTCTCGGGAGAGACATAGAAAATTATATAAAATTTCTGACAATTTGAAACCTAGAATTCTAGGCTTAGTCAAATTGTATCTATTGTCTGGGAAAATAGAAGTATTTTCATATATAAAAGTCGATGTATGCATGGATTCAGGAAATTTATTATGCAGAGAACCACTGAAATAATTCCCAAAGAATATGTACAATAAAGAGAAGACAATATGAATCTCAGAGAAGTAATTGGGAACCATAATTATTTGTAAAATATTAACAAATTTATGAGTATAGAATATTAAGAAGTATTAAAGTATTGTGTTAAAGAGCATGGAAACTCAGCCAGACTGATAATTGGAATTCAAGCTTTCCCACTAATTATCTGTGTGACCTTGGACATGTTTCTTAACTTTTTTCTGGCTCAATGTCTTTATTTGTAAAATGGGAAAAATAAATGTATTCACCTCCTAAGAGTATTATGAGCATTAAGTAAATTAGTACTTGTCAAGTGATTAGAACAATTCCTGGCAAATGATAAGCACTCAATAAATGTTAACTCTAATTATTTTTAATGCAAAAGTTAATAACAATTTTAACTAAAACTGCAGGTATTACAAAATAGGATTTATTTGGAATAGAGAGAAAATAAGTTGAGGTAGCATTTTTCTAATGTGTTTCTTTTGATATAATAGATAGCATAGATACCACTTAACTTTTGTCATTACTGGAAATATATAGAAGTGTGTTAAAAATTTAGTCTGAATCAATTCCTGTTTTTTGTAACCAAAGAAACTACTGCAGTTTTCTCCTTGTCCATCTCCAGAATTACCTTTTCCTTTATGATTCATTCTTTAGCATGCTATTTCTAAAATATATTTGGGGAAAATAAATGACTTTTGGTAAAGCATATCAGACACTCAGTGTGTGTGTGTATGTATGTGTGTGTGTCTGTATGTGTGTTTATATCTATAAAAAACTATGATTGTTTAGAAAAGTTTATGTAGTATTGGTTTCTTTTCTAACCCACAGTATTCATTTTATTCAAATAAATAAAAATATCAAGGGAGATTTGAAGTATTTATTTTTTCATAAGATATCATAGCTTTAAAAGACTGAGGTTACTAAAATCCTACTTTATATATCTTTAACAATTTATTTTCCTATAAATTAATATGCAAAGTCTTTAGCATAACACATAAAATCATTCATTTAACACTATGTAATTTCCCAGCAACCTCTACTGTTACTCTCTTGTAAATATCATTAAAAATTATATTAATAATGTCATCTTGCTTTTGTGCCTTGGCTCAAGACATTCATTCAATTTAAAAAGCCCATTCCCTTCCAAAAAACACGTGGATATCTGTGCATACATATGTGTACATACGTTATAGTTATACATTTTAACTCTGCATAGATGAATTTCAACAACATCTTCTCTAAGAAGGCTTGCTGGATTTCCTGCTATCAGGAATTATCAATAGTTCTATGAACTTCATTGGAGGAGAGGGATCAGGGTTAAAAAGTTGAGCACCATGCATGTGCATCACTCCTAACAAACTAACTTGTTTCCAGGCATTGTGTAAGAGCTCAACACTTCACTGACTATATTATCCTGTATCAGTGAGATTTCCTTTAGTCTCTACTTCTCTGTGTGAAGTGAGAGACTTTTCCCCAGAAATTAAAAGTTGCCCAATCTATCCTTGGGATTGAGACTGTTTATGGACTCAAGTATTATGAGTTGCTAGTATGAACATTCTCTCCTCGTCAAGTTTTGGTTGTGATTTATTTCCCAGAGTTTTATGTACCTAACAGTGTAAGAGTTAATCTCCACGTCCTTTTCAGGACCACATCTAAGATTAGTGTTTCCTTTGCAAGTATAAGACTCAGTACTTTGAATTTTAAAAATGTGTCTCTCATTCCTGAACTTAAGCTCCCATATCAATTCCTTTTTGATTAGTTTAAAGTTTAGAGTTGCTCTGTTTAATCATTTCTTCCTCTTATTTCGAGGTTTCATGCCACATTTAATTTTGTTTCAACATTGGACAACGACTTTTTTGTACTCTTGTTCAGTTCTTTTCACCTGGGGTTATTGATTTTCTTTGTTTTCCCTTAATTTTTTTCTTTAATTTATACTTATTTTTCTTTAAATTTAATTATATTACATATCTAAGTTCTTGATTTTATTTCAATGTATTGGAGTTAGTTGTTAAAAATATGTGTCCAATCTGGTGTATTTGCTTGCAAGCCTTTTTAGTGTAATTTTAATGTTTCTATAACAGCTCTTCATTTCTGACATGATGAAAGTAAAAGTAAATCTTGCATCCTCCTATAAAACGAGAAGGCAAAACAATCTGACTTTTAAAAATGTTTCATTTTATTTTCAATTGACATATAATAATTGTACATATTTATGTGGTACAATGTGATGTTTTGATACATATATACAATGCATAATATGCAAATTACCCTAATCTGCCTTTTTGATCCTGTACACCAATAGCGTGTATGGAGATTTAAAGAAAAGAGTTTCCTGTATCTGTCGTTTCTCCCCATACAGGAAACTCTTTTCTCAACAATCTTGCATGTTCTTCACATGTACCCCAAAACTTAAAATGCAATTAAAAAAAAAAAAAAAACTCAAGAAAAAAAAAGAGTTTCCACTAATTGCCCTTGAGATCTTACTCATCCTCAGAGAATCACAAAGCTACCGGCACAGATGTTTTCCAGTTTGCATGGTAGTTGAGAAAGAATTTTCTATGACCCTAAGTTACAGTAGAAACATCAGTCCCAGAATTGTGTAGTGTGAAGTGAGATGAGGCGGAGCACCATATTGCCCATCTCTGTCTCTCCTTGGTTTCTCCTGGCTAAGCTACATTTCCAGTGCCTGCTGTGCCTCACACTATGGGCAAAATACATTCTTTAAGACAGAAAACATGTCAGAAAGATTTTGGTTTATCAGAATGAGTACTCACATTAAAAAACCAGTTTAAAATTTTAAAAAAGCTTAATGCAAAAATTTTTGGTGGATGGTTTCTTCTTCAATCAAAATAAAAGCCAACCTCAGAAGAGAAGTCCATAATTGCAAATATATTGCATCAATTAAAAACGGAAACACTAGCTGAGTCATGAAGTGATTATTTTATGCTGGCAGTGGATCTGTGCTCTTTGTATGCATTTCAAACATTTGTCATGCTCTTCAGTTATCATCCCATCAATGTACTCAGCACATTATAAGCAAATGGGCGACAGGAAAGCAATTAGAGATTTAGTATGTATTGCTCTGCACTGTGCTTTATTTCCATTTTTCTTTTATTTGTTTATATGGTAAAGTAAGGGCATAGCCTCTCTAATGCCGATCTACCCCATAAATGATGTTGAGTGACAGATTTTTCTTTGAGGTAGTATAACTCTTATTGTTGTTTTTATTTTAACACATATTTTTCAATTCTCTTTGACTTGTGCACTGATGAATATGGCTTATGGGCAAGCACTCACACTCTGTTATTCATTGACAGGGCAAATAGAGATAGAGACAATGTCAGATTCTTAAATAAAGAAAAGAGTTCTATTTAATGGGAAAAGCTGACACAGAGACAATTTTTTTTTAAGTTGCAAAACTATGTGTCATCATTTCTTTCTTATTCCTGGCTTCAAGGCAGAATAATTTGGAGTCTATATATTTCTCTGAAAAACAATGTGCTTAGGAATTTTATTTTATTATTATTTATTATTATTTTTAGACAGGGTCTCACTCTGTAACCCAGACTGAGACTCAAAGTGCTAGGATTACATGTGTGTGCCACTGCACCCATCAAGGAATTTTAAATGTCCATTTACTGGTCTCCTAATAATGGGTGCTGAGATTAAATTCGAATAGGACATTGCATAAACTGGTCTCAAAAAAGTATTTTACCGAGTACAGATGTCCACTCAAGTAGCCCAGACCGCACTGGAAGTTGGACCTTCCATGGCGCTCTTTCTTCTCAATTATCTGTCGGTAATTCTCATTGTTCCAATTTCTCCAAGCCTGATGAATCAAACCAGGAGGCCAATTTCTTTTCATTATTTTCCTGCAGGATACTTTCAGAGAAGTTGGGCTTAATCCTAGTATTTTACTTATGACAGATTTTTTTTTAATACCCACGCCCAAAATAATGTGATAGCCAGATGTTTGTCATCATTTCTGTGTATTTATTCAAATAATGGATTCTAAATAAATACAGACCAAATATTAACTAGCCATGGGGCTGCAGGTAATTTTTTTTCTTTGGATTTGAATAGAGACCAAATATTAACCAGCAATGGGGCTGCAGGTATTTTTTTTTTCTTTAGATTTTTTATGTTTTATGGTCATATTGATCACATGTTATAGAGTAGAAAAATAATTTGAGACAGTAATCAGCATTTTCTGCTCCTCTCCCTTCCCGTATCAAGCTCCTGTCACCAATTTTAGGGAGGAGCTATCAGATCAGTGTTGGAGAATAACAACACAAAAGCTTTTGCTTCTATAAAGAAGAGCCTGGGCTTTAAGCACATGACCCCAAATTTTTATTTCATAGTCACAAAACTAGTTATTTTTGACTTGCCACTTTTTCAACCTCTTCTCTCATCCTCCCTCCCATCTTTCCCCATGTGAGAGTTGTGCAAACTTTTAGAAGAGTGAGAATTTTTGGAAGAAATGGGAAATAGATAAAGTGAGTGAGAGACATTCTCATCCTCTGCAGACCACTTGGCCCTGAAGGGTTGTCAGGGTAGTCAATCCACTATAAATTTGGAATCTTAGGGGACAGGGGCCTCTTCTCTCTGTCTTAGTTTGTGCCTTTGAAGAAACTCATGACTTCTGAAAGAAGATCCTAGAGACATGAAATGTGTGGCAGAGTAGCAATAGTGGAATGAGTGGCTGTTTAAATGTGAGAAGGCCAGAGGCTAACTGCAGCCATCACAGCTCCTAAGTGAAATGGGAGGCCATTTATTGTCTATGGGTCCCCTACATGTCAGGTAGATGAGCTGAGAGAGAAAGCCAATGTGTGGGGAGGCAGAATCAGATACTATCTCAGGTGCTACAGCACTTCTCAAGTTTTTCACCAATGTCATTGGGAGTTACTCCTGTTTGCTCTCATAACATGTTTTTTTCTTTGAAACAATTTGCCGTGATCTGTCTTTTATTTTAGTTCTATTCATTTTCAGCACCTGAAATAAATAGGCAGGCATCTTTGTAGGGACAGAATAAATGTGTTGAATTTAGTGGTTTTGTTTTACAATCAAATATATTTGTTACATAGATTACGAATTGTTATGAAGGCAACTACCATATTTTGCATATTTCTTTCCTGTGCAATGAGCATCATATCCACATGAGACTCTGAAGATATAGAAAGAGAGAGGGTTAGGTGAGGAGGCAGAGGGAGAGAGATTAGCTTGTCAATTCTAAAAACTTATTTGCTTGATTTTTTTCTTTTCAATCTTTATGACTTTTATTTTTCTCCTTCCCTTCTTTCCTTCTTTTCTCCTTCCTTCTCCCCACTCCTAATTAAAAAATGATTGCAGTGGCTCAAATTCCCAGTATAATGTTGAACAGAAATGGTAAGACCTGATATCTCTGTATTATTCTCGATCTTAGAAGTACGCATTCAGTCATTCATCATTACATATGACATTAGCAGTAGGTATTTTAAAGATGCTATTTGACAAGTTGAGAGAATTCTCTTGTATCCCTAGTTTGCTGAGAGATTACTATTAGTATTATTTAAAGTTTGACAAAATGCATTAGAATAGTGTCAAATATTATAAGACTGTTTCAAGTGGTAAATTACATAATTGTGCTACAATTTACTCATCTGATACAGTGATAATAACATCATCTGCATTAAATGATTGGTTTGAGAAATAAATGAGATACTATTTGCTACAGTAAGTAGCATGATGTTTATCACAGAATAAGTACATATGAAGTATTTGTTAAATAAACAGATTAGTGGCAAATTGGATAACCAGCTTTAATTTGAAAGACACAGGAATCTGAGTCGATAATTATGTACTGAAGTCTAAAGATGCAATCATAGTATTACCTACTTCAGTAGCTAACACCCAAACAAGGTAGAATTCTGATTTGTGAACATACTCTTTATTGCCTCCTTAATTTAGAATGACATACGGAGAAAATGAAATAGAATTTAATTGGTTATAATGCATTGACAAAAATGCATATATTCTGGCTCTCAATACAATTATAGTGCTATTTACAGTATTAAAAACAAAAATCACCTAAGGCTTTAGCCACATTTTTTCCTCCCTTCTCTTCTTTTCTCTTCCCTTTCTCCTTCTCTGCTTTTTCTTTTCTTTTCTTTCCCTTTTTTCCCCTCTGACGTGTGTGCTGACTGTAACCCAGTCCTATAATAGATACAGACCATACAATGGTGCATGAGGAACATTTAAAATCTAACGAGAAGACAGACTATATTATACTCCACAGTGTGCTTGGTAAATGATGCTATGGGGAAAGGATAAAGAAACTCACAGGAGAGCTACCAAACTTAGACTTTGCAATTTGTGAAAGATTTCCCAGAAGAAGTAACATTTAAGGTGAGACCCACAGAATAAAAAGGAGGTAGCCAGGAAAAGAAAGACCCACAGAATAAAAAGGAGGTAGCCAAGAAAAGAAGTTGTTCATTAAGATTTTACCACTATGAAAACACACAGGAAACCTGGGAGGTATGAGAGGTGGACAGGACAAAGAAATAAGAACAAGTTAGAAGGGCTGGTGCCTCAGGTATGATGAAAAAGAGCTCTCTGGGACAACCTCATTTGAGCCAGTCAATAATGTTGAAGGACTTAGTCTTTGCTCAGAGAGGTTAGCTAATTAGATGGGCTCATACATCCAGGATGGCAAGAATATCAACAGTATCCTTGGCAAGGACAGTGAAGATGTGGGAACAAGTGGGTTTAGCACTGAGTATTCACAAGGTTATTCTCAACAGTCTCTGGTCCTGAAGAAGTGCCCTGTCCAGATAGATTAGCAACCATTGGTATTTAGCTGAACAAATTTTTACAGAATGTTAAAAAAATCTATTTGCTTGTGGACATTGAAGGCAAATCTGCTAATCTGGACAAAAAGATGAAAACTGTAAAACACCAATTGAAATAAACTATTTTTATTGTCCTTTATTTATTTAATTTCCCCACAAGTTATTGAGGGATTGGCTATATAAATAAGTTATTTAGTGGTGGTTTGTAAGATTTGGGTGCACCCATCACCCAAGTAGTATACACTGCATCTTATTTGTAGTCTTTTATCCCTCACCTCCTTCCCACCCTTACCCTCAAGTCCCTAGAGTCGACTGTATCATTCTTACTTATGCCTTTGTGTCCTCATAGCTTAGCTTCTAGTTATGAGTGAGAAAATACAATGTTTGGTTTTCCATTCCTGATTTATTTCACTTAGAATAATAATCTCCAATCTCATCCAGGTCACTGCAAATGCTTTTAATCCATTCTTGTTTATGGCTGAGTAGTAGTATTCCATCGAATACTGCTGTGATATATATGTATATCAGTTTCTTTATCCACTCATGATTGATTGGCTGGCATTTGGGTTGGTTCCACAATTTTGCAATTGTGACTTAAGCTGCTCTAAACATGCATGTGCAAGTATCTTTTTCATACAATGACTTCTTTTCCTCTGGGTAGATATCCAGTGGGATTGCTGGATCAAATGGTAGTTCTACATTTAATTCTTTAAGGAATCTCCACTGTTTTTCATAGTGGCTGTACTAGTTTACATTCCCACCATTAGTTTAGAAGTGTTCCCTGATCACCACATCCACACCAACATCTACTTTTTTTAAATTTTTTGATTAGGCCATTTTTACAGGAGTAAGGTGGTATTGAATTGTGGCTTTGATTTGCATTTCCCTGATCATTAATGACGTTGAGCATATTTTTCACGTTTCTTGGCCTGATCATTAGTGATGATGAGCATTTTTTCATATGTTTGTATAACTTCTTTTGAGGATTGTCTATTCATTTCCGTAGTCCACTTTTTGATGGGACTGTTTGTTTTTTTCTTACCGATTTGTTCGAGTTCATTGTAGATTTCTGGATATTAGTTATTTGTCAGATATATGGATGGTGAAGATTTTCTCCCACTCTATGGGTAGTGTGTTTACTCTGCTGACTGTTCCTTTTGCCATGCAAAAGATCTTTAGTTTAATTAGGTCCAAGCTATTTAGCTTTGTTTTTATGGCATTTGCTTTTGAGTTCTTAGTCATGAAATCCTTGCCTAAGCCAATGTCTAGAAAGGTTTTTCCAATGTTATCTTCCAGAATTTTTGAAGTTTCAGAGCTTAGGTTTAAGTCCTTAATCAATCTTGAGTTGATTTTTGGATAAAGTGCGATACGACAGTTTCATTCTCCTGCATGTGGCTAGCCAATTATTCCAGCACCATTTGTTGAAAAGGGTGTCCTTTCCACACTTTATGTTTTTGTTTTCTCTGTCAAAGATCAATTAGCTGTAAGTATTTGGGTTTATTTCTGCATTCTCTATTCTGTTCCATTTGTCTATGTGCCTATTTTTTTATTATACTTTAAATTTGGGGGTACATGTGCAGAATGTGCAGATTTGTTACCTAAGTATACATGTACCATGGTGATATGCTGCACGCATCGACCTATCATCTACATTAGATATTTCTCCTAAAGTTATCCCTCCCCAGGTACCCCATCCCTTGACAGGCCCGGTGTGCTATATCCCTCTCCCTGTGTCCATGTGTTCTCATTGTTCAACTCCCATTTATGAGTAAAAACATACAGTGTTTGGTTTTCTGTTCTTGCATTAGTTTGATGAGAATAATGGTTTCCAGCTTCATCCATGTTCCTGCAAAGGACATGAACTCATCCTTTTTTATGGCTGCATAGTATTCCATGGTGTATATGTGCCACCTTTTCTTTATCCTGTCTATTATTGATGGGCATTTAGGTTGGTCCCAAGTCTATGTTATTGTGAATAGTGTCACAATAAACATACATGTGCATATATCTTTATGGTAGAGTGATTTATAATCCTTTGGGTACAATCCAGTAATGAGATTTCTGGGTCAAATGGTATATCTAGTTCTAGATCCTTGAGGAATTGCCTCACTGTCTTCCACAATGGGTGAACTAATGTACACTCCCACCAACAGTGTAAAAGTGTTCATATTTCATCACATGCTCTCTGGCATCTGTTGTTTCCTAACTTTTAATAATCATCATTCTAACTGGCATGAGATGGTATCTCAAGGTGGTTCTGATTTGCATTTCTCTAATGAATAGTGATGATGAGCTTTTTTTCATAAGTTTGTTGGCTATATAAATGTCTTCTTTTGGGAAGTATCTGTCTGTTCATATTCTTTGCCCACTTTTTGATGGGGTTGTTTATTTTTTTCTTGTAAATTTGTTTAAGTCCCTTGTAGGTTTTGGATATTAGCCTTTGTCAGATGGATAGATTGCAAAGAAATTGTCCCATTCTGTAGGTTGCCAGTTCACTCTGATTATAGCTTCTTTTGCTGTGCAGAAGCTCTTTAGTTTAATTAGATCCCATTTGTCAATTCTGGCTTTTGTTGCCGTTGCCTTTTCTGTTTTAGTCATGAAGTCTTTATCCATGCCTATAACCAGAAAAGACACTGTTTAGGTGTCTGTGGTTTTATAGTACAGTTTTAAATCAGGTGGTGTGATGCCTCTAGATTTGTTCTTTTTGCTTAATCTTTCTTTTGCTATGCAAGCTCTTTTTTGGTTCCATAAAAATTTTAGAATTGTTTTTTCTAATTCTTTGAAGAAAGATAGTCATATTTTGTGGAGATTTCATTAAATTTGTAGATTGCTTTTGATAGTATGCTCATTTTCACAATATTGATTGTACTCATCCATGAGCATGGGATGTGTTTCCATTTTCATTTGTTTGTGCCATTTATGATTTCTTTTAGCAGTATTTTGAAGAGGTCTTGTAGAGATCTTTTGACTCTTTGGTTAGGCATATTCCTAAGTATTTTGTGTTTTTCTGCACCTATTGTAAAATGGCTTGAGTTCTTAATTTGATTATACAATTGGTTGCTGTTGGTATACAGAAAAACTACTAATTTGTGTCCATAAGTCTTTTATCTGGAAATTTTGCTGAATTATTTCATCAGTTCTAGGAGCTTTTTAGAGGAATCATTAGGGTTTTCAAGGTCAACAATCATATCATCAGAAAACAGTGATAGTCTGATGACTTCTTTACTGATTTGGATGCCCTCTATTTCTTACACTTGTCTGATTTCTCTGGCTAGGACTTCCAGTACCATGTTGAAGAGTGGTGAGAGTGGGCATCCTTGTCTTGTTCCATTTCTCAGAAGGAATGCTTTCAGGTATTCCCCATTCAGTATTATGTTGGCTGTGGATTTGTCATAGATGGCTTTTATTACATTAAGTAATGTCCCTTGTGTGCCGGTTTTGCTGATACTTTTGATCATAAAGGATGCTGGATTTTGTTTAATTCTTTTTCTGCATCTATTGAGATGATCAAGTAATTTAGTTTTTAATTATTCTTATGTGGCATATCACACTTATTGACTTGTGTATGTTAAACGATCCCTGCATCCCTCTTATGGAACCCACTTGATCATGGTAGATTATCTTTCTGATATGTTGTTAGATTCAGTTAGCTAGCATTGTGTTAAGAGTTTTAGCATCTATGTTCATCAAGGATATTGGTCTGTAGTTTTCTTTCTTGGTTATGCCCTTCCCTGGTTTTGGTATTAGGGTGATGCTGGCTTCATAGAATGAATTAGGGAGGGTTTGTTCTTTATCTTGTGGAATAGTGTCAAAAGAATTGGTATCCATTCTTTGAATGTCTGTTAAAATTCTCCTATGAATCAGTCTTGTCCCGGACTTTTTTTGTTGGTATTTTTAAAATTACCATTTCAATCTGGCTGCTTGTTATTGGTCTGTTCAGGCTATGTATACAGGAGTGTTGTATTTTTCCAGAAAATTATCCATCTCATCTAGGTTTTCTAGTGTGTAAAGATGTTCATAGAAGCCTTGAATTATCTTTTTTATTTCAGTAGTGTCAGTTGTGATATCTCCTGTTTTGTTTCTTAGCAATGTTATTTGAATTTTCTCTCTTTTTTTCTTGATTAATCTTGCTAATGGTCTATCAGTTTTATTTCTCTTTTTGAAGAACTGCTTGTTGTTTAATTTATCTTTTGTATTTTTTATTGTTTGTTTTCATTTCATTTAGCTCTGCTCTGATCTTACTTATTTCCTTTCTTCTGCTGAGTTTGGGTTTGGTTTGTTCTTGTTTCTCTAGCTCCTTGAGGTGTGACCTTAGAATGTCAGTTTGTGCTCTTTCAGTTTTCTTGATGTAGGCATTTAGGTCTATGAACTTTCCTCTTATCATTGCCTATGGGGGTTCAGTTGGGATGGTGGGAGAAATTGTAAAATTATAGGAAATAGTCACAAACCTTCTTGGAAGGGCAGGGGCTTTGTATAGTTTCAGTAAAAGGTCTGGCTGAAGGCAGCCTAATCCTCTTTAACTTAAGTTAATAGCAGAAAAGCAAATAACAAGGGAGTGTGGTTGAGTTTATCTAAATAGCTTGTTTATCATGTGGCCCTAAGACTAAGTTTTAACCATCTTTGGATGTATGATTGCTCTCCACTTGGTGGGTCAGTAATGTTAATTACCTTCTAGTGGTATTTACTCATGAACTTTATCATTTAATCTGTACTAAATAAATGTGATCTTTGCTGGCTGATCAAGGCAATGCTGCAGACTGAGGCAGCAGAGACCCTTAGTGGGGCTGAAAGGCAAAAGAACTATGTCAGTGTATTTTACTCATCCATCATACAAGCCTGGGTCTTCAGGTCAGACCCTGGCAGGTGGTAACCCAAAAATGACAACTGTCTTTGCTGTATCCCAGAGGTTTTGATGGGTTCTGTCATCATTGTTACTCAGTTTGAAGAATTTAAATTTTTTTTTTCTTGATTTTGCTTTTGACTCAATATTTCTTCGGGAGCAGGTTATTTAATTTCTATGTACTTGCATGGTTTTGTAGGTTCCTTTCGGGGTGTATTTCCAGTTTTATTCTACTGTATTCTGAGACACTGCTTGATATTTCAATTTTCTTAAATTTATTGAGACTTGTTTGGTGGCCTATAATATAATCCATTTAAAGAAAGTTCCATGTGCTGAATTCTGTGGTTGTTGGATGAAATGTTCTGTAGGTATCTGTTAAGTCCATTTTTTCCAAAGTTTAATTCAAATCCATTGTTTCTTTATTGATTTTTTGTCCTGATGACCTGTCTAGTGCTGCCAGTGGAGTATTGAAGTCCCCCACTATTATTGTGTCACTGTCTATCCCATTTATTAGGTCTATTAGTAATTGTTTATAAATTTGGGAGGTCCAGTGTTAGGTGCATATGTTTAGGATTGTGATACTTTCCTGTTGGACAATATTTTTTACCACTGTATAATATTCCTCTTCATCTCATTTAACTGCTGTTGCCTTAAAGTTTGTTTTGTCTGATATAAGAATAGCTACCCCTGCTCACTTTTGGTGTCCATTTGCATGGAATATCTTTTTCCACCCCTTTACTGTATGTGAGTTTTTAAGTGTTAGGTGAGTCTCCTGAAGGCAGAAGATAGTTGGTTAGTGAGTTCTTACCTGTTCTGTGGTTCTGTATCTTTTAAGTGGAGCATTTAGAACACTTACATTCAATGTTAGTATTGAGATATTAGGTACTGTTGCATTCATCATGTTCTTTGTTTGCTGTATGCTTTTGTTGTTGTTGTTTTGTTTTGTTTTTCCTTGTTTAACTTATATTTTTGTTTTTTATGTCCTGAGTAATTTATGCTTTAAAAGGTTCTGTTTTGATGTGGTTCCAGGATTTGTTTCAAGATATAGAACTTCTTTTAGCAGTTCTTTTGGTGGTGGCTTGTAAATGGCAAATTCTCTCAGCTTTTATTTGACTGAAAAAGACTGAATCTTTTGCTTATTTTCTCTGGATAAAAAATTCTTGGCTAATAATCGTTCTGTTTGAGGAGGATGAACATAGGGCCCCAATCCCTTCTGGCTTGCAGGATTTTTGCTGAGAAATCTGCTATTAATCTGATAGGTTTTTCTTTATAGGTTACCTGGTGTTTCTATCTCACAGCTCTTAAGATTCTTTCCTTTGTCTTAATTTTGGATAACCTGATGACAATGTGCCTAGGAGATCTTTTTGCCATAAATTTCCCAGGTGTTCTTTGTACTTCTTAAATTTGAATGTCTAGATCTCTAGCAAGGTCAGGGAAATTTTTCTTGATTATTACCCCAAATAATGTTTTCTAAACTTTTAGATTTCTCTTCTACCTCAGGGACACTGATTATTCTTAGGTTTGGTCATTTAAAATAATCCCAGACTTCTTGGAGGCTTTGTTCTTATTTTCTTATTCTTTATTATTTGTCTTCATCGGATTCAGTTATTTTGAAGACTTTAACTTTGGGCTCTAAATTTCTTTCTTTTACTTTTTCATTTCTATTGCTGAGACTCTCCAGAGCATTTCGCATTTCTAACAGTGTCTCCAAAGTTACCTGAAATTTTTATTGCTTTTTAAGTTATCAATTTCCCTACAATTTTCTCCCTTCACTTCTTGATTTGTTTTTTGTATTTCCTTGCACTGGGCTTCACCTTTCTCTGGTGCCTCCCTGATTAGCTTAATAACTAACCTCCTGAATTCTTTTTCAGGTATAAAAGGGATTTCTTCTTGGTTTGGATCCATTTCTGGTGAACTAGTGTGCTTTTGGGGGGGTGTTAAAGAGCCTGGTTTTGTCATATTACCAGAGTTGGCTCTCTGGTTCCTTTTCTTTCTTTCTTTCTTTCTTTCTTTTTTTTTTTTTTTTTAATACGGAATGCTTCACAAATTTGCGTGTCATCCTTGCGCAGGGGGCATGCTAATCTTCTCTGTATCGTTCCAATTTTAGTATATGTGCTGCTGAAGCGAGCACTCTGGTTCCTTTTCATTTGGGTAGGCTCTGCCAGAGGGAAGGTTTAGGGCTGAAGGCTGTTGTTCAGATCCTTTTGTCCCATGGGGTGTTTTTTTGATGTAGTACTCTCCCCCTTTCCTAGATATGTGGCTTCCTGTGAGCCAAACAGCTGTTTATCTTCTGGGTCTAGCTGTCCATCAAGTCTACCGAGCTCCAAGTTGGTACAGCAGGTCATCTGCACAGAGTCCTGTGATGTGAACTGTCCATGGGTCTCTCAGCCATGAATGCCAATGCCTGTTCTGGTAGAGGTGTTGGGTGCAGGAGGTTGCAATGGACTCCATGAGGATTCTTAGCTTCGGTGGTTTCATGGTCTATTTTTGTGCTGGTTGACCTCCTGCTAGGAGGTGGGACTTTCCAGAGAACATCAGCTGTAGTAGTATGGAGAGGAACCCTAGATAGTGGGTGGAACCCTAGAACTGTTCTTTGTCTTCTGCTATGAGGGTGGGTAGGGAAGAACTATCAGCTGGGGACAGGGGTAGGTTGTCTGAACTCAGACTCTCCTTGGGTGGATCTTTCTGTGGCTGCTGTGGAGATGGGCCTGAGATTCCCAGGTCACTGAAGTTGTGTACTTAGGAGGATTATGATTGTATCTGCTAGGTCATGCAGGTTGTCATGGAAATGGGGGAATGTCAGCAGTCACAGGCCTCACTCAGCTCCCACACAAACCAAAGGGCCTGTCTCACTGCCACCATGCCTTCCCACCCCTGAAACAGCCCCCAACAGTCTGTTTCCAGGTTGTGAGTGGGACTGAGCTTGAAAATGTGCCTCAGGCTACCTGTCTCCCCGCTGTGAAAGAAGAGGGCTTGGTTCTTATACTGCCTGTGGAGTCTGTACACCGGATTTGCACCCTTCCCTAAGTTCTGGCAAGGAGGCTTTTCTCCTTCTTCAAATTGTTACAAAGTTCAGCTAGAGATTTACTTCTCCCTGTGGAGTTTTACCCCTGCTCCTCTGGCCACACTCCTGATGGATCCCTGTGGTGCCAGGCAGTAATGGGCTGCTTGGGGACCCAGTAAGCTACCATGGCCTTTCTGCTGCTTCTTCTATCCCTATATTTTGCTCAGAAATCTAAATTGACTCAGCTCCAGGTAAGGTTGGAAATTTCTCCCGCAGACAGACCTTCAGTTTCTCCAGTGGGGCTGTGTGTTCAGGAGAGGAATGTCTCCCTGTCCCACTTCCACAGCTGTGGCATGCACAGTATTTGAGGTATCTTCTGGGTCTTGCAGGAGCAGTCTGCTTTCTTCAGAGAGCCTGTGGGTTTTCTTAGGATTGCTAGTTTGTTCTTACTAAAATTCACAATGAGATCCTCTGTACATTTCTCCATATGGACCTGCAATCTAGTCTTGCCTCCCATCTTCCATGGTGATCTTGTTTTTTAAACTATTTAAACATTGGGCTATACACTATTTTTAACACCTTTGACAGAAGTCTCTGACAAAGTATATTTATCTCTTTTGGAGTTGAGAGGAATACTTTAATGAATCAAATTAAAAATGAGCTGTCACTTACCTGGTATGTAAATTTGCCCTTAGGTGAGTATTCTAATACTGTATTTCCTAAATGAGTTTTCCTGCTAATGAATTAACTAATATTTTAAAATGCAAACATATTTTATGAAAATTACTAATGCTTTCTTCCTTTGATTTTTTTCATGTTGATTACAAATGTTCTTACAATTAAGAAAATGGATATTGCATTAATATCTTAGCATGATAAAGAGCTCTTTAGCTCTTTAATATCTCTTTTAAATCTTTTTCCTTTTGAAAATTAATACATTATAATTAATAGTGTCCTGTTTGCAAAACTGTTTTATAATTTCTACAAAAAGATTACTTTCTCATTGGTTCAGACACCATTGTGTCTTGGAAAGCACAATTGGAGAATGAAGTAGAGAGGCTGATTAATAATTTAAATGTTAGAAATGATACCATTTCACATTATAGTCTTACATGACTCTTTTTTGTTACGGTTTTTTCCCTGATTACTTTGTTTCCCTCGTCTTATCAATTTCATCTTCTGAACAAGGACCACCTTTGTGTCTTACGTAGGTTGTTTGGCTGTCTTCATACCATGAGGATGCCACACTGCATAAACCCTATAGTTGAGTAATATTTTGTTACTTTTCTCATGCATTTACCTCTATTTCCCTTTTAATTATTGTTAATGCCCTAAAATTGCCTACAATTTTGAAATCTGCCTGCAGACTTCATCAGTAATATGTCTGTAACTTGCCAAATATACCATTTGATGTTGTATTTTACTATTTACAATGTTTTCTGGGAATTTTCAAGAGAGATTTTGGGAAGCTAACCAAAAGCCATTTGTATTCCATGCTGTGAACATATGTGTATTTATATACATACATACATACACACACACACACACACACACACACACACACACATATATATATATATATATATATATATATATATTCTAAATACTATGCTTTCTAAAGTACTATGTATTTGCTGCTAAATCAAACCAAAGTATGTTCCTCTATATTCTCAATACATTATCTCTATATTTTGTTTTTCAGAATTTTTTCATAAACCTCATACTATTTTTCTCTTTACTCATATTTTAGTGAGAACTCGTCAGTCTAGGCCTCTGCTTCTCAGGAGCAGTGCTGCTGCATCACCTTCTGCCCCCCATTCTTCACCTGCATCCCTTTTGAGGCTTTTTCTCAAATCTTCTGCTGAAACATACTGATGTGCAGAGAAAATACACAAGGCTGATGACATTTTTTCTGTTCTTGCTACCTGGTTCTCCGATTATGCTGAGGTGAATTTATCCTTGAAAAATATGATGCAAGCTGTGCAGTTAGTCTTGACAGAAGGTGTGGAAAACAACCAAAAGTGCACAACCTCTAGCGCTTTTCCATTCTCCAACATTTCCTAATATTTAGTTCACCTTTCTATAGGCAATGTGCATTTTTTCTGTCTGGTGTCACTTATTAATCTATGACACTACAGAGGAATACAATCTGGGGTAGTTACAGATGAAAAGGTAACTAATTAGAGAGGATCTTGAAGCGGTTCTGATCAGCCCACAGAGCAGCTCCTCAGAACAGTAAATCTAACATGAACCTGAGTTGTGGTCCACAGCTGAGGAAGATAGAAATCACAGGTTTCATCATGTCTGGGGCCATGATTATTTCTCATCCATATACACTGGTATCCACGGAAAAACATTGCTAGTTCAAGGAACTTCAAACGTCTACATTTCTTTCCTTTTTTTTTTTTTTTTTTAAGTTGTGAAAAACTTTCATTGGATTTTCAGGTTGTTAAGATACTGAAAAAAATGACTTTTTCATATTGAGTGACTGGTAATGTTAGTTGCTCTTATGATTAAGGTATTTACTAGAAACTAATTCTTAAAAATATATAACCAAGACTTTTTATTTGAGGCTTTAGAGATGGCAGCTGCCTCTGTGATATACATGCGAAGAGTGACTCTAGATCTACACATGCTGTGTGCAAATTATTCCACTACCACTTTTATGATGGTTGATTTCATCTCTCTCTTTTCTCCTGGTCACTTTAAGCAATTTTCTTAAACTTTATTTCAGTATTTGTTGTTTGCATATCCGTTTGATTGTCTACCTGATTTTTCCATTTGTATTATAGGAATGATGATGGAACCTCTTGATAAGTTTGTTACAGGTATAAATGTGATAGCTTTGGGGCATGTGTTGTATATAGTAAGCTTTCAATACATTTCAGCTTATATTAGTTATTATGCTGCCCAAATATGTATTCTGATGAGTTATATGTTATGCTGGTTTTCCTAAAATGTACTAAACATATTTGATTACATTTTTTATTGGATAAACATGTCTGTTGAATGAGCTGATAATATATACACCACTGGAAACTTTTATAACATTAGGCTGAAGTAATCACATAGATATATTTGAAAAATTATCAGTGTGGTGGGGCTAGTTTATTTATAACTATATACTTGCAGTTATTGTGCATTTTGAATGCATTTTAATTATGCTTTTTCATTTTACTCATTAGATCTCTAAAAGTTAGTATACTTCCCTTATAGAAATAATATTAAACCCAGAATAATGGACACAAGAAATTTGCTTACAACACTACTCACCCAAGCCAGCAACCCTAATATACTATTGTCCTTGAGAATCAAAAAAACTCTGTGAGCAGAGAAAGTTATTTTGTTCAGGTTCATAAAAGCAAGTAATGAAAACAGATGTGAACCTAACAAAAATTTTTGTCTCTAAAATTAATAATATTTCTGTTAGACTATTCTGTTTTCTCTTCAACTTGTAAAAAACGAAAAGGCTGCCCTTCAGTGCTAGACAGTACTTGAAAGTATTGATAGTCAATAAATGTCACAGTTCTTTCCTGGTTGCTACATATTTTAGAATCGACATGGAATGATAAATATACTTCTGAGTTGTTAATTCTGAGGAGAGTTATGAAATATGAATATACAATTTACTCAGATTACTTTAAAAGCATCTTTCATTTCCTATTTAACTCATGGTGGTCTCTCTCTCTCTCTCTTTCTCTCTCTTGTGTGTGTATGTGTGTGTGTGTGTGTGTGTGTGTGTGTGTGTAGGAGGAGAGGCATATATGCAGATGTGAATGGTCCATTTATGCACTACAACTCATGAAAATTGGCTGAGGATCACTTTCAACTGGTTTAGACACTTCTCCCCAAAAAAGACATTTTGTTCTTTGACAATAGACACATCATCATCCTATAGTGGCATTGGGAAGATCACGAAGCACAGGAAGTACACAAGAAATTATAACTGATGAAGGGTTCAGCAACTGTTACTACCTATTCAATGTCAGCATGAAGAAAAATTCTACGCATGTCCAGGAAACACCTATTTGTACATGAAAAATAATAATTTTGTGTTATAAACTGTCTTGTATCATAGCTTATAGCTATGTTTAATTGGTCACCAAAGGTTCATGTCTTTTTAAAAGAGTTTTCTAATCTAGCACTTTGATAACATCAGTAACATAAGTATCTAAAAGGGTTAGCATTTGAAAGATAAACAAGGACCTTTGAATTCTCTCTTGTTTACACCAGTGTGGTGGAAAGTCAGAGCTGTAGGATTTTGGAGTATGTGGAAATGGCATGTCGTGAAAGAAGGCAAACACGGAGGTTGAATAGAGAAGACAAGGTAATATGTCTAGTAATAGCATCTACTCTAAAACTGCAATAAGAGCAACCACTTATAGAACTTGTGCTATGTTGATTTCACTGTTCTAGGTGCTTCCTATGCATTATCTTTAACATTCTCATAACAAATCCTATCAATAGATAATTTTTCACTTGTCCTTTAATTTATAAAAGGCTAACCAGGAAAATGAAGTTTGATATAACTAGAATAAAAATCTGGCCTACCATGGTACGTGCACTTATGACACATTAGCTTTATGACAATTCCTAATGGACATGTGTAAATATTTGACTCAGCCCTCCAATTTCATCTTGTGAATTTGGTTCTCTTTAAATCAAGTTTAGATTTAAAAGTGCCAATTAAATTGCTAACGTACAATTTTCAATCACATGTAAGATCAGTGTTATTTGTCTCTATATCCAGATTAATTTAATACTACCAATACTAAAAATAAACACCTCATATTTATAAATCACATTATATGCCAGATATATTAATAAATGCTTCATATTCTTTATTTCATTTAATGCTTATAATGACAGCATAAAATTGAATTTATAGAAAATAAGAAACTTGCCTAGTCATAAAGCTAAGAAGTGTTTCTATTTGTGCTTAACATTTCACATGACTTTTTAGTGCAACTGAAATTACATATTACGTCATAGTTACGATCTTTCCAAAAAATGAAAAAAAATGTATTCTGAAATCTCATTATAAATTACAATACAACTTTCTAAATAGTAATGCAAGGCATGTAAACAAAGGACATTATTTAGTTTAATCTAATTTTAATATATATTAATATTTACATTCCCTGCTGTTCAAATACAAATCTATTATTTTATTCTCTGACTTTTCTATAACCCATCCTTTATGAATGTATTCACCTGATTGTCTTCTGTTTCTCTGTACCACAGGCCTGGAGACCTCATCTATGATTATATTTTAACTGTCATACCTAGAAGACTTCCACCTCTATTCCTGTGTTTACATCTTATTTTGGAGTATCTTTGACTCTCATGTATAACCTTATATAGTGTGAATAGGATACTGCAAATTTTTGTGTGCATTTTGGTTTGTAAATAAAATATCTAAGTAGTAAAAAGATGCATTATGAATTCATTAGAGTACATCACTTTCTCCATTTCTATAAAATATACTTAAGAATCTTTATGAAGGCTTAATATAATATTTATGTAATCCATTATCCTTTCATTTATAGACACCTTAATTTACATAAAAAGTGCTGGAAAAATTTGTATTTTATATTTTCATCTTGTGTTTTTCACCAAAACCTTGAAAATTCAGGTTTATGCATCCTTTTATTAAAAATATTTCATGTGATCTAATCTGAAATGCCAACCTCTATTGATAAAACAGTCAATTTAATCAGACTTACTTGCTCTTAGGACACGCATCTAGGAAGGCCTTTTTATTCAAAAACTTTTTTAAAAAGTCCCTGTGATATCTATCTCACATTTCAATTCTAAATCTGAGAGAACTAGATAGACATAGGCAGGTACAGAGAGAGAGAGACAGAGAGAGAGAGAGAAAAGCTTAATATTTTGACAACTTTATTGAGGTATATGAGAAAATTTACTCATTTCAAGTGCACAATTCACTGTTTCTTAGTAACTTCATCAAATTATGCATCCATCAGCACAAATTTTAGAGCATTTTCAACTCTTTCCGCAGTGAGACTCCTCAGGCCCATTTACAATTTCCCCCCTAGCCCCAGCCCTAGGTAATCACTAATTTAATTTCTGTCTCCACAAGTTTACCTTTTCTGGAAATTTCCTATAAATAAAATCATATAATATGGGATTAGTGACTGGCTTCTTTGAGCCTCACACTGGATGTAGCAAGTGTCAGTAATCCATTCCTGTTATTACTGAATATATTTCACTGTGGGAATATATAGCATTTTGTCTATTGGTCAATCAGTTGATAGATATTTAGGTTGTTTCCAGTTTTTGGCTGTTATAAATAATGCTGCTATGAACCTCACATGTACCTAATTTGTACGTAAATCTTTGTGTGGGAATATATTTTCATTTATGTTGGCTATATATCTAAGAATAGAATTGTTAGGAGTTTCATGTTTAACTTTTGGAGAAACTGACAACCTGTTTTCTACCATGGCTTTACCATATTACATTCCCACTAACAATGTACGAGTAATCTCATTTTTCCAGATGTTTTCCAATGTTTGTTATGGTTTGTCTTATTTATTGTAGTCATCCTAATAGATATGGCATGCTATCAATTCTGGTTTTAATTTGCATGTCCCTGATAACTACTGATGATGAACAGCTTTTCATGGGCTCATTAGCCACTTGAGTGTTTTCTTTTGTAAATGTTTATATCTTTTGCCCATTTTATTGTATTATGTACTATAAGTCTTTATATAATATATAGATATAAGTCTTTTATAAGACATATGTTTTATAATTTCTTGACTAATACTCCACAAGCACAGGCAACCAAAGCAAAAATGGGCAAATGGGCTAATGTTAAGTCAAAACGCCTCTGCACAGCAAAGGAAATGATCCACACACTGAAGAGGCAACCCACAGAATAGGAGAAAATATTTGCCAACTACCCATCCAACAAGGGATTGATAACCAGATTGTATAAGGGGCTCAAATTAGCACTTGAGGAAAAAATTGAATAATTAAAAAAACAAGCAAACCACTTAATAGACATTTCTTGAAAGAAGACAAAAAATGGCAAACAGGCATATGAAACGATGCTCCACATCACTGGTTATCAGAAAAAATGCAAATGAAAACTACAGTGAGATATCGTCTCACCTCAGTTAAAATGGCTTATATCCAAAAGACAAGCAATAAGATATGCTGATAAGGTAGCCCTCATAAACTTTTGGTGGGAATGTAAATTAGTACAACCAAAGTTTGGAGGTTCCCCCAAAAATGAAAAATTGCGCTACCATATGATTCAGCAATCCTGTTGCTGAGTATATACCCAAAAGAAAGGAAAGCAATATATTGGAGAGATATCCGAGCTCCCATGTTTGCTGCAGCACTGTTCACAATAGCCAAGGTCTGGAAGCAAGATAAGTATCCACCAACAGATGAATGGTAAAGGAAATATGGTACTTATACGCAATAGAGCACTCTTTTGACATAAAAAAGAACAAGATCCTCGTTATTTGCAACAACATGAATAGAACTGAAAGTCATTATGTTAAGTGAAATGAGCCAGGCATAGAAGACAAACATAACATGTTCTAAGTTATTTGTGGGATCTAAAAATCAAAATAATTGAATTAATGGAGATAGAGAATAGAAGGATGGTAACCAAAGGCTGGGAAGAGCAGTGAGTGTGTAGGAAGGAGGCGGGGATAGTTAATGAGTACAAAAAAAAAAAAAAAAAAAAGGAATGTATGAATAAAACCTAATACTTGATAGCATGAGAGGGTGACTATAGTCGAAATAATTTAATTCTACATTTAAAAATAACTAAAAGAGTATAATTGGATTGTTTGTAACACAAAGGATAAGTACTTGAGGGGATGGATGCCCCATTTTCCATGATGTGATTATTATGCAAAGCATGTTTACATCAAAATATCTTATGTATGCCATAAATATATACACCTACTATGTACTCATAAAAGTTAAAACTAAAAAAAAAAATTAAAAAGGTGTATATTTTGCAAGTATTTCCTACCTGTATCCAAACTGTGCTCTGTATCCATTTTCTTTTATTGTAAGCAGGGAGGCCTATGACAATATAAATTGAATAATTGAAGACTTTTTTACAAAACCAATATTCTATTCATGCATCTTGAACAGTTATAGTTTTGGAAAGGTCTACCAGTGCAAATATGAACATTTGTGCACTGGCTTCCTTTCATGCTTAACTATTATATTTTACCTTAAACATATGTGAGTTGAAATATGCAATTGCAAAGTGAATGTTTCACAGGAAGTGCTTGACATTTAGATCCTCAGAACCTATTATTTGAATACACATAGGCTTGCTTGCTTTTTAATTTGTCAGCATGAGGTATGCAATTATGGCTTAGAAAACAAAAATTTTAAAGTTGCTTTCTTTTCCCACATTGTTTAACAAGAATATAGTTGAATGTTCCACCAGCTGTTTGCTACATAGGTCTCTTTTTAAGACTTCCCCCAAACAAGCAGTATGGTGGAGTCAGAAAATGGTTTGAACATCTATTATGCATTTACTGTGACTATAAGTGCTTACTCATTCTTCCTTAAATGTATTCTTATAACATTATGGTAATTTTCCTCCTAATAGGAAATATATTAGCCTTTTTTTCTTTTTGTGTACTCTATTTGGAATTTTTATTGTGTTCAGTGTGTATGAATTTTAATTTTCTTTTCTGTTAAGGCAATATTAAAAAGAACCAAATGTGACTTATTTTTATGTAGCTTTAACATTTTAAATACAACTTAATTAAAATCATCCTTACCATTATAATTTGGTATTGAAAAAGGTCCCAAAAGATAAAGTTAGGCTAGTATAATGTTATCTTTATTTTAACATTCGTTTCTTTCTAGTAAGAAAAATATATGCATATTGTTAATGTGAAATAAATAATATTAGATTCTTTCAGAAGACCAAGAAAATTATTTTTCTATAAAAGTAGAAGCTAGCTATGCTATAAACAACATGTTTTAACTATCAATATCAATGTTAGAACAAGAGATGCTGTTTATGGAAATGGAGAATTAATCTGGAACTTTGTATATGATGACAAAGACTCTCTTTTGACCAAACTCTGCTCAAGGGCTCTTCTGAGTCCTCTTCTTAATTAGGTCTCGACCTCATACTGTGAGAACTACAAACTCTCAGCACAAATAATTTTATCTACCACCTATACTAACAGACTTAAATAAACACTAGTATGGTTTCCATCAGCTCAGGGTAGTGTTCCTAGGATGACAACCACAGCCCCTTAAAATGCCTGCCTGAGAAAGATCAAAGATATGAAAGAATTTACACTTAGTTACAGCTAAAACCTGACTATATTTCCCTGACTATCCTTTTCCTTGAAGCATTATTTTTTTTATTTAAGTGCAAATGTAAATCCTTTTACTGTCTGCTTTAGATATATCTTCTACAACTCAGCAATGCTCCTTTTAAGAACCTGGGAACCATCCTTTTGAAAAGTACTCAGCAAGAAAAATAAGTTACCTATCTCCTAGTATCCTTGGTTAGATAGGAGTCTAACTTTATATGTTAACAAATGTAGATGACCTAATCACAAACAACCTCTCCCTGCTTCCCACTCTTAATGTGCTTCTGGAGTCTACTTTTAGCACCCTCTGCACTGAAAAAGTTTTTCTCCTTTTGTTTGAATGGAATTGAACTGAGTTCATACAAAAATCTGTCTGCTATTCCAAAGTCTGAATAAAATCTGTCTTACCATTTTTAATGTGTCTACTGAATAATTCGTCTTTCACAATGGCAACATCAACTTCTCAGCAACTGGACCAAAACCCCTGAAATCATCCTTGATTCCTCTCTATCTCTGCATTATATGCAGATACACCGGAAGATCCTGTCAGTTTCACCCCTCTTAATCATACTTTACTCTCTTGGGCTAAACCATCTTTCACTATTCTACTGTTCTAGCCTTTCACTGGTTCTCCTTGTACAATGCCTCCCTCAGTGGGTTCAGAAAATAATAGCCAGAGTGATTCTAATAAGACATAAGTCATATTATGTCTCTATTTTGCTTAAAGCCCACTAGTGACTCCCCATCTGATTATAAGTGAAATTGGAAGTTCTTAGAATGAAACAGAAATACGTTTCATACCTGCCCCTCTCTTATCCACAATAATTATCTTGCTGATTTCATCTGCTTACTTCTGTTATCCCTATTTTGTTCTACACCAACCATTCTGGCTGCCTTGGTGTTTTTAAAATATTAGTACAAAGCTCTTGAAGCCTAGTCCTACCTCCAGGACTTTCTGCTTCATCTTCCTCTTTTCTGGAATGCTCTTCTTCCAAAAATCAAAATGACTTTCTATACCTTGTACTTCAGGTCTTTGTGGAAATATCTCTTTCTAGGTGAGATCTTCCTTGATCACTCATACTAAAAATCAACTCCCTTTTTCCACCTTGTCAATCTAAAGCAAGAATTCGTTCAGCTATGGTTTTCTCCCAATCACTTGAAGTATGTGAAATGCTGTTAATTACTATCATTCTCACTGAACTCTTACTACCATCAGTTGTGGTAAGCTTGGATTGATATTAAACATAACATAATAGGTATCACCAGCACTGAGATTACTTAGTTTTAAGATAGGATCTTAGTTATTTCTTGTGTTCTGCTAGGTTTTGAGTTTTTTTTTTGATCTTGCTCCTCTAGCTCTTTCAATTTTGACAATAGAGTGTCGATTTTAGATCTTTCCTTGCTTTTCACGTGGGCATTTATTGCTATATATTTTCCTCTAGACATTGCTTTAAATGTGTCCCAGAGATTCTGGTACATTTTGTCTTCATTCTTGTTGGTTTCGAAGAACATCTTTATTTCTGCCTTCATTTCGTTGTTTATCCAGTCAACATTCAAGAGCCAGTTGTTCATGAAGCTCTGTGGTTCTGAGTCAGTTTCTTACTTCTGAGTTCTAACTTGATTGCACTGTGGTCCAAGAGACTATTTGTTATGATTTCTGTTCTTTTGCATTTGCTGAGGAGTGATTTACTTCCAATTATGTGGTCAATTTTAGAGTAGGTGTGATGTGGTGCTGAGAAGAGTGTATATTCTGTGGATTTGGCATGGAGAGTTCTGTAAGTGTCTATTAGTTTTGCTTGGTCCAGGCTTGCGCTCAAGTCCTGGATATCCTTGTTAATTTTCTGTCTCGTTGATCTGTCTAATATTGACAATGGAGTGTTAGTCTCCCACTATTATTGTGTGGGCATCTAAGTGACTTTGTAGGTCATTAAAAACTTGCTTCATGTATCTGAGTGCTCCTGTATTGGGTGCATATATATTTAGGATCGTTAGCTCTTCTTGTTGCATTGATCCTTTTAGCATTATGTAATGTCCTTCTTTGTCTCTTTTGATCTTTGTTGGTTTAAAGTCTATTTTATCAGAGACAAGAATTGCAACTTCTGCTTTTTTTGCTCTCCATTTTCTTGGCAAATCTTCCTCCATCCTTTTATTTTGGGACTTTGTGTATCCTTGCATGTGAGATGGGTTTCCTGGTTACAGCACACCGATGAGTTTCGGCTTTTTATCCAATTTGCCAGTCTGTGTCTTTTGACTGGGGCATTTAGCCCATTTACATTTAGGGTTAATATTGTTATGTGTAAATTTGATCCTGCCATTTTGATACTAGCTGGTTGTTTTGCACATTAGTTGATGCAGTTTCTTCATTGTGTCGATACTCTTTACCATTTAGTACACTTTGAAGTGGCTGGTACTTGTTTTTCCTTTCTATGTTTAGTGCTTCTTTCAGAAGCTCTTGTAAAGCAGGCCTGGTGGTGATGAAATCTCTGAGTACTTGCTTGTTCATAAAGGATTTTATTTCTTCTTCACTTATAAAGCTTAGTTTGGCTGGATATGCAATTCTGGGTTGAAAGTTCTTTTCTTTAAGGATGTTGAATATTGGCCCCCACTCTCTTCTACCTTGTAGGGTTTCTGCTGAGAGACCTGCTGTGAGTCTGATGGGCTTCTCTTTTGGGGTAACCTGACCTTTCTCTCTGGCTGCCCTTAGCATTTTCTCCTTCATTTCAACCCTGGTGGATCTGATGATTATGTGCCTTGAGGTTGGTCTTCTTGAGGAATATCTTTGTGGTGTTCTCTGTATTTCCTGGACTTGAATATTGGCCTGCCTTGCTAGGTTGGGGAAGCTTTCCTGCGTAATATCCTGAAGGGTATTTTCCAGCTTGGATTCATTGTCTCCATCACATCCAGGTACACCTATCAAACACAGATTAGGTCTTTTCACATAGTCCCATATTTCTTGGAGACTTCATTCATTCCTTTTTATCCTTTTTTCTCTAATCTTGCCTTCTCATTTTATTTCATTGAGTTTATCATTGACCTCTGATATCCTTTCTTCTGCTTTGTCAATTCGGCTGTTGAAACTTGTGTATACTTCGCAAAGTTCTCGTGTTGTGTTTTTCAGGTACATCAATTCATTTATATTCCTCTCTAAGTTATTTATTCTCGTAAGCATTTCATCAAATCTTTTTTACAGGCGAGGGACAGCTGGGGATGGGGAGTTGGGGAGAGATAGCATAGGGAGAAATGCCAGATACAGGTTATGGGGTAGAAGGCAGCAAAATACACTGCCATGTGTGTACCTATGCAACAATCTTGCATGTTTTTCGCATGTACCCCCAAAGCTAAAATGCAATAAAAAAGAAGTAGTAACAAAAGTAAACAGATATAAATCTTCCCCAATAAAGCATAAAACCAATTCTCTGCAGAAAAAAAAAAAGATAGGCTCAAGGGCAAAAAACAATATGAAGTGCCTCATGATTCCCAAGCACGGTTTCCCAAATCCACATTCAAAACATGTTTAGTCACAGAAGAAGAGGCTGAATGGTCACTGTCTCAAAAGGCCATCAGCTATTGAATTTCTTCACCATTTATGTCCAGCTAGTCCACACTGTCCTCAGGGATTTGTGACAAGTTTTCATTCTTCATTGATGATATTTTTCAACAGTACCAGTGACTCATTTGTTCACAAACAATGTCAACAATAAAGCACATGCACTTGCTCTTATATACATTCTTTCATTGAATTATTATTTATCTTGGATCCAATACTACGTCTACTTAGCATTATTTGAGTTAATATTGCTGGGAAAATTAACTAAATGTCAAATTCTCAGGCATGCTTGAGGCCATATAACATAGAAAAGGCCGTAGAAACAGTAGTTAAACCTTTCTTTCTACTTTATATAGGTTTATTTTTACTTTGTTTATTTTCTTTTTCCTCTGACTTTTCCAAAGTAGCAGTATATGACACTGTAAGACATTAGAAGTATACGACACTTATACAAGCTTTACTGACATAGAAAACATTGAACTCAAAACATGCATTCAAACCTTAAGCTGAATCTTGAGTTTAATGTTGTAGTACTTAGATGTTCATTATCATACATATAAATTCTAACTTCTGTTAGATCTATGCCATTTATTACATCCCTTTTATTTTTCTTCTGCATATCATAGGCTCATGGTTATATATGGAAATCTGTGAAAAACATAGTTTAGCCCTTATAGCAAGTATATTGTATTAACATCTTTCTGTAATCTTGATTTTCTATTACAATTAGAACCTACATTTTAATATCTCATTTTAAGCTACCTTGGATTATTTTGTAATTAGCCAATATATAAATATAACTTAATCACAAAAATAAGATTTGTAGATTTATTTTTTGTATTTAAAGGCCAATTCACTGTTAAGCAGTCTCATACTTGATTAGAAGGTTTTAAGGCAACGCCACCAAGCTTTCATGGTATAAATTTAAATATATATGTAGGTATAAATATTTAAAATAGCACTGAATCTTTTGTATTCAAATGTGTAGAGAGTTGAAGAGGGTCAGTCCTCTTGAATATATATATATATATTTATGTGTGTGTGTGTGTGTGTATACATATATATGTGTGTATATATATATATACAATTTAAAAATATGTATGTACGTATTATTATTTTTTTTTTAGACAGAGTCTTGCTCTGTCGCCAGGCACCAGACTGGAGTGCAGTGGTGCCATCTCGGCTCACTGCAACCTCCACCTCTGGAGTTCAAGCAATTCTCCTGCCTCCCCTCCTGAGCAGATGGGACTACAGATGCTCGCCACCATGCCCAGCTGATTTTTATATTTTAGTAGAGACAGGATTTCACTATGTTGGCCAGGATTATCTCGATCTCTTGACCTCGTGATCCATCCACCTCGGCCTCCCAAAGTGCTGGTATTACAGGCATGAGCCACCGCACCTGGTTTATTGTTATTAAGAATATTTTGAGACAGAATCTTGCTCTTTATTCACACCCTGGAGTGAGTGACATAATCTCAGCTCACTGCAATCTCTGCCTCCTGGGTTCAAGCAATTCTTCTGCCTCAGCCTTCCAAGTGACTGGAATTATAGTCATGCACCACCATGCATTGCTGATTTTTGTATTTTTAGTAGAGACAAGGTTTTCCCATGTTGGCCAGGTTGATTTGAACTCCTGGGCTCATGTGAATCACCCACTTTGGCTCCCGAAGTACTGGGATTACAGATATTAGCCACCACACCTGGCCCTTTTGACAAAATATTAATAGACAGGACAGTCTTGGAAAATATTGTCAAACCATCAAGAACAATTCATTGCGCATTGTTTTAAATGAAAAGCAAAACATTTAATAAGATTCCTCCTCAAAACTCTATATTCTAACTCTTAGGTAAAATAAGTACTTAATTTGCTAGAAGATAATACTAATATTACTTCCATTCAAATGGCAATAATAGCTGGATAGGTTAGGACTTGAAGTATAATGAATCCTATATTACTTAAAATTAACATGGGAGTTGTGACAAATCCAAAACTCTGGGTTACTATAAAGTCAGTTTCTATTTATCCTGAAAGATTTGGATGATACCTTTTGATACAATTTTAGTTTCTTTGAGCATATTTTTAAAGAGAATTAGGAAATAGCAGAGTAGATCATATTAAATATTATAGAAAACCTGACCTGAAATTCAATTTGCTTTAGATTCACCAGGCATATGTTTGTTTGTAGATAATCTAGATACAATTGCAATTGGCAATGCTTATTATTTAATTCATAATATATTTGAAATATGAAGCTGAAACAGACGTTGTTTGGTAATTCTGAGAAACTTTAGGGAATGGGATTATATTAAGTAAATACGATTAAGAATATTGAGACACAAAAGAGACAGGAAACATGACTGATATTTGTCATTTATGATGTTGAAAGTTTATTTCTGATTCACTAGTATGCACTCATTAAAATAAATAAGTACAATCCTGTAGTAAATGTGCTCAGTTTCACTTATAATCATCTAGGTAAATTTGTAATGGTTACCAGAGCATTAAATAAATCCCAAAGAGACCATGTTTATACTGAAGGGTCCAGGAAAAAAAAAAAGTCATAAAGGAGAGGTATTTTTAGCTTATTAATTAAATATGAAAGCAAAAGGTTAGTTACAGAGCTTGATCAGAGACAATGAGAGAATCGGTCTCTAACTTCACATAATTAATATTTGTCAGGCATTACAAATGATAGAAAAAAAAGTTCAGATTTAAGTTAAACAATTTCGTCTCAGCATCATTAAAAATAATCTCTCACCTGCTTCTAATTTTCTTGTTGATTACAAAGGTCATTGGCTGTTTGAACAGGGAAGAAAAAGGGAGCTTTTAGAAGAGCATGCAAATGAAAGCTCAAGAAAGGAGTCTTGTATGTTAATGAGTGAGGGGCGTTGATCAGTATGCAGTTGCGGACTCAGAATATGATAAACATGCTTGAATATCTTTCAATTCACAAGGGTACTCATTTGTGTGTGCAAGTCAGCAGCATAAATCCATTATTTGAAATTGCACTAAGACCTTCAATTACCTTTGTGAAAATAGGTGATATTTTTATATTTTATAAGTTTTGGTCTAATGGTCTTAAAAGTAGAGTTTAAAATCATACCAAAATTACAGAGCTCATTAAAATATGATAGTAAATTACATTATCTATGATCTGTTATAAATACTTCATTTCCCCTTTTTTATGAAATTTTTCAACCTTCAACAAGAACAGAAAATAATAGCCATCATTCACTGACTTGTAAAAATGAACTAAGTATTCTCTATTTATTGTCTTTATTAACCATCACAACAAACTCACTTGTAAAGGATCATTATCCTCATTTTACAGAAAAGAAACTGAGATTCAGTTCTCTGTCTGAGGTGAAGGACTTAGCATAATTTATTTTTTGCTATAATTGTCAGTATCACTTATGAAATTTTTGCTTACCCAAACCTGGGCCTGATGTCTAAAAATTATGTTCAGTAGGTTTTGGGTGATATTCGACTGAGTTTTGTTTGTTTATAATTTTTAAGACATCAACAATAATGGTGATGTCATCCCCAGTTGAGAATCACTACAGAGAATCCATTACAGAATACACTAACTAAAATAGTGCTTTCAGCTATCACTAATAGGAACAAATTGATAATTCAAGACTTTGGGTCCTGGAGAAATGATTTTCCTGCTCTTACTACTGACCAGTAATTATTGATTGTAATTATGTGCTTGATATTATTCTAAACAGTTTATGTCTAATAACTACTTAATCCTCATAATGACATTACTGGACAGAGACTTTTATAAGCTCATTTCATAAATGAAGAACTGAGGTATTGAATGTCAAGGAATTTGTCCAAGACAACACAAATCATTCTTCCACTACTCCCTGAGGATTGCTATCTTCTCTATGGAACTGAAAGAATCTTTTTTTAAAATAATAATTAAACATTTCTCATATCCAAATTAATATACATATCATTGATGATAGGTATATGGAATAATAATATACTATATTTGAATGTCAACTTCAGATAGGGAACATAATGAAAATTATACTATTTTATGGGATTTCATAGCGTGTTTGAAATAAAGTTAGGTTTATTCTCCATAAGTCTTTATCAATTTACATTTCTACCAGCAGTATATAAAAGCTCATATTTTTCCATAGCTTTATTAAATAAAGTGTTGACAACTTTTGAGTTTTTGTGAATCTAATGGGTGATATTAATATTAATATCTAAGGTTTTAATGTAAATTTAATTTGCACCTATTTTGAGGGAGATTGAATCTGTTTTTATAGATTTAAGAATCATTTTTATATCATAATTTGAAGAATTATATCTTCATGTTTTTGGCTTTTAGTTTTTTTTAGTCTTTTTAAAAACTGGTTATTTTTTTTTTAATTTTATTTTTTTATGGCGTATTAGGTTTGGGGATACATGTGATGAACATGCAAGATTGTTGCATAGGTACACACATGGCAGTGTGGTTTGCTGCCTTCCGTCCCCTCACCTGTATCTGTCATTTCTCCCCAAAACTGGTTTTGAAGAGTAATCATGTATTAGGGAAATTGACTCCCGGTCTCTAATGTCTGTTTCAATTTTTTTTGTTTTGTCATCCATCTTTTGACATGTTCCTATGACATCTTCTTCCAACAACTTTATAAAAGCATAAAATTGAAATTTATTATGCCTTTGTATTTTTGAGTCATAGTTTCCAACCTTCTACCTTTCACCCACAGAAGAGACATATAAGTCTCTGCTGTGGAGGTGGAATCACCCTAGGCTCTCTCTTTCAGTCTGTGTTATCTGTCAGCAGTCATAGCTTTGTTTAAGAATTCCTGACTTAATCACTAACCACATGGTTTCTAATACTGAAACTCCATAACATATAGATTTCTGGATTGTCAGTGGCTCCAAAAGGTAATTACCTCTCATGCTATTTTTCTCTCTTTCCTTTGAAAAATTACTCTAAATTTCTTAACATTTTTGCAAATCATTTAAAAAATTATTAAATATATACTTGATCAAGTTTTTAAAGATGTTTTATTTTTGTTGGATTTTCAGATATCTAGTTTGTCTTGTTATATTGCAGAAAAAAAGGGGCATCAGGCATCGTTTTCCAGTACTGTAGAAGACATTTGTTGATAACGTTGAAACATTTGAATGAAAACTCTATCTGAAGCTTTTCTTTAATCTCATTTTGCATTTCTTTTGCATGGAAATATATGAGAGAAAATTTGTACAAATACTATTTTGTGCACTAAATATTTATTCTCAAACAACTATAAAACAGCAGGTATCATAAGACAATACAAGGAAAAAATGTAGATGTGAAGACAAAAAGTACAAACCCCAGGGAAATGAATGCTATAGGTAAGTTATGCTCAAAAGCCAGATTAAAATGATTTACTCCTCTTGAGTGATTGTTTTTCGTAAAGATTTTTCTCCATGTGACATAAAAAAATTATTTAATATTTAAATTTATAGTCAGTAGATCACCCTTTTATAAAAACAATGAAGAAACAGCATTGGTTTGGGGCAGTAGCTTTCAGCATCCATTGATGAACCAAATTCAGGGTATTTGCATAGGGAATACTCAAAACTATATTTAAAATACAGATTCCTAGGACTCATCCTTAGTTAACACACATAACTATTATTATATCACTTTTACAGATAAGGAAATGTAGGGTTAAAAAATACATTGCCTAAGGGTCTACAGCTACTTTGTGACAAGCAAGTCAGATGACAAATATTTATGCCTAAAGATACCAGTTTTGGACATATTTTATATGACATTCATGTCACTCTTCTGGATTTTTCTAATTATTTGCTTGTCCATCATGAGGACAATGCAGTTGAATATGCTGTGCTATTCAGAAAAAGTCTAAATTTATTACAAAGTAATATCATTTCTTTAGTTGTTAGAATTTTCCAAACTAAATAGAAAAACTCTAAAAAGAGTTGACCAGGATCAAAAGTTTAATCTGATGTTTGTTTATTTCTGAAATTGGAAGTGTCATGATACATTTTGTGGTGGAGAAAATAAATTATGTGAGATAAAGTAAATATAAACTGCAAATGCAAATTTATTTATTTAGAAAACAAAAGCATATCAACAATTTACTCTTGACTGATGCTGGATAATTCTGTTGATAACAACACATTTACCAGAATAAATATGAAACAAAGTAGAGAACCCTTTAGACTTCTTTTTTTTTGAAGGTCATTCTGCAAATCAAGCAAAGTGGAACCATTTGGTTAAGCTTAAAGGGCACACAAATACCCTAGGGTATGTAAAAGTCAGAAAGAGACTTGTCTCACATTTATTTCTAATTTTGAAATGACTAGCTTCTCTAGATTTTTAGCTTCTTCTGCCCAAAACTTTCCCTGATTTTTAATTTTTTTCACATAGACTTCATAGAGAAAATATATGAGGAAGATCAGGACTATTTAAAGAAAAAGATATTCTAATGACTGACTCAATTTTGGATCTCTGAGTATATATTATTTCATCAAACCTTTCAGATAGAACTCCTAATTCATTATTAGTGAATATTTTTTTATGTACTATCATTAGTAATAAAACACATTTGTCATTAAAAATGTCTATTTGTCCAATGAACCTGATGCTAGTGACCATGTGCTAGTAGAAGTAGTCAAATATAAAAAGCTGAAGAAATATAATAGAGAAAGAGATGAGTGAGAATAGATTCAAGAGAAAAGAAATAAGGGAGCATGATCCCAAAAGGAAAAAAAAAAAAATCTAGGAACTGGCCTGGAACTACTCTCAGCTTTGTTAGCTTGCAATGCAGCCAACTTAGTATTAACCTGTTGTAGCTAGTGTACCAAAGAGAATTGAGCTGTTATAATCTTAGAACCAACAGACCTCACATCTTAGCATATCAATAAATGGAACAGATGGGTTGTTTATGGTATATGGTGTTTTTATCATGAGTTGCAGAACATGTATGTGGACTCTACCAGTCTTCTGACAAATTGTAACGTTTTCTCCTTAAGATGGAGGTGATATAAGAGCATTCTCAGGGTTCTAAAAATGAGTTTCAATTAAATGAATCTGGAAGCCTCTCAGGAGCAGGTACCATAAATGAGGTGGGAGATATAAGTGAGCCATTTTTTGAAATATTTTAGCCAGAAATGTGAGAATATTTTTGTTCATGCATGACTATATTTGACAAAGGAGACTTAGATATCTTGACAGTTATTAAAATTTAGAACTTCAGAGGATGTTAGCAATGCATCACGAGAAAATGAACAAGACTCAAAGCAGCTCTCTCAGGAAGCATTAAGCGAAAATTAGTATGTAGTTACAGTAATTTCTAAGAGGAACCACAGAAACCACAAATATCTGTGGTTTGACTTGATGATGCAGAAGTACAGAGACAGAGTATTGTTTCCGTGAGCCACAGTGGACTGGTTGAATTTATCTGTCTCAGGTGTCACCACATATGTAGTCTATAAATAAAAGACGCACTCATGCCCATGAAAAAAATCTAAAAGGATTTGAGGTATTCTTAAACGGGATAGATTTTTCAAGAAAAGTTGGGTCCAGAAAGATGATCATGTATAGTTTTTAAACTTTCTCCCAAAACATAAGATAAAAATCTACATTATGCTTAGAAGAAAAGAAAATCCTACATTGTTTCCAGTCTTGAGAAGTTTAAAGGCAGCTGTCTTAGTTGTTCATTGAAGCTGAACTGTCGAAATGCATTGTGTAAATAGAAATCTTAGGCCAGATTAGGTACAAGATTCAGCCAAAGCTGTTTTTCATCACACAAGTGATGGCAAATCAGCTTGCCCCTTTGATCATGGCTCTGTGATTCACCATTTTTTTTTTCTAACAGCAGCTTAGGGAAAATTAATTTGCTGATAGAATCTTTACAGGCCATGTTGCATTTTACTAAGTCTTTTTAGCTGCTTTAATTTCATTTTTAATGTTAAGTTACTGAGCATTTTGACCTCCGTTTCTGATATTTAGATATCCCCATTTGGAGGCTAAAAAGCCGCTGGTATAAAATAAGTAAGGTACTCTAGGTACTACTCAATTCAACCTCGAGCCTCTATAAAGGCAAAACTTGCGTTAAAACTTGAACTAGGCTTCTCCACCCTCCAAAAAGATGCTTGAGTTATAAGATACAAGCTGGAGGAAGCCACATTGGCTGTGGAGGCTAGAGGAGTGGACCTTGCCTCTGACCATGTGTCAAGGAAGTAGGAACAGAAACTATCTGTGGACGGCACAAAGCCACTGTCGTAATGTTTGTCATGTTATGGGGTGTCAATTGGTGTTGGCAGAAAGAGGTGCCAGAGTTTGGACTTTGTGGGGCAGGAAGGACCACTGAACTGGGGAGTCAAGACATGTATCCCCAAACCACACATAAACTTCCTGTGGGAACCCTGGCAGCAGGAGATCCCAGCCCCAATCAGAGGTTGAATAAAATAAACTTCCTGACTCTTAGCTTAGATTATATTCTTATTTTACTTTAGATCTAGTGAATGTGTCTGGATTATATCCCCCAATTTCTTTAATTATTCTTTAATAATCTGCATTCTAGTGATTATTCTTTAAGAATCTACATTCTAGTAAATTTGGCTATAAGTTTGACAAACAGCCCTTTATGATGTGAGCCTTTATGTAGCTTGAAACGAGCAAAGATTCGTAACATAAGAAAGAACACTGATGTACAACTTTGGATTAAAAAACAGGATTTGGACCACATAAAACTATTTCCTATTTTAGACATATTCCACACTCCTACAATCATGAATCATTATAGCTATGAATATTGTTATATTCTTTCACCTGAACAGCAAGTTATCATCCTAGGGATAATCAGTATGAAAACTAAAATTTCCCTTCTTCAGTAAGAAGATAATCCTAACATAGCCAAGTCTCCAGAAATATTTATAAAATATATTTCTGTTGTACTAATTGGATCACTTTGTATCTAGTCCTTTAGTTCCCATGATGAATTGAAAACATTACTTTAATGTGCTTCAGGTTAATCTACCATCTCTATATTGATCTGCTGATTGATAACTGCAGAAAACATTACTACCCACAGATAACTGGATAGTCCTTTTTATCTCCAGATACATCAGAATTCAGAATTCGCATGATAATCACAGCCATAGTGTTATCCTAGTCTACAGTGGATGCCTAGTGAGACCATTACTGAACTGCATTAAGAAATGGAATAGGACTAGATATGGCTTTCTCAATTATCTTTGGTCTGGTTGACAGTCTAAGATATTAGATGACTTTTATTATAATCTTTTTAAAAGGTTGTAACTGTGGAACATATCTATTTCTGTTTCCTTTCTACCACATTTTAAGAATAATCATGGATTATCAGTTACTTTTTCTGTCTAGCCAAACAGAGACCTGTAATTCATGCACTATGACCAATAAATGACGGTTAGAGAAAATTAAGATTTGGTGTAGTCAGAATTTTTATACTCAATAGGGTACTATGACTCTGAAGATTAGATTTTAGATTCCTCTGGAGAAGTTCTCCCATTATAATCACTAGGTGGTTAAAATGTTGAGGGACATGATGACAAAGAGAATAGGTAAAAGTACAGATAAAAAAATGTGTTAAAATCTGGACAAATTTATCTTACAAAACATTAGTCTTGTGAGTGAGTTTGATAGCTGAAGAACACAAGGGAAGTTCTATCAAAAGGGAATAGAATTAATTACCTCCTCAAAGTTGCAGATTGCAGACCTATGACAAGATCATTATTAATTTCTGGAACAAAGTAGTAATTTTCCAATTACTAGAAGTTTTCAAAGAAAGATTGAGTGATGAGCTCTAAGGTTTCCTTGAAACTCCTCATTGAAATGTTAGGTTTCTTTTCTGTTTGATTATAACATTCTCCAAATTTGCCTCTGTCTGCAAACACAAAAAATAGTTGCTGCCTCAAGACTCAGCTGAAATTCCATCTCTACAATGATGCCTGACTAACACGGATCTATAAGGTTCTTATTCATTTCTCAGCTCTAGTGGCATCTCCTAAAATGTGTAGAAAATAAAAGTATTTACACAAAATGTTAATAGATGCTGGGTGTTTTATTTTTAAATCAATTTGAAAAATATTCTGTTAAACAAGCTTGGCTAATATATGCATTTTGAGATTGAGAAATGCCATGTGTTAATGTGAAATATGAGCATTAAGAGTGAAGTATGAGATGGCAAATTTTACAGTTGTGTTTAATCAAAACAGTTGTTCAGTGTCTGGCAGAACTAGTAAGTATTCTGTAGATCACCCTTGAGAAATCCTCTCATCACAGGGTAATTATGATCTAAAGCATTTATTTTATATTTAATTGTTTGTCATTTTTAATTGTTCAACTTTCCATATCTTTCCTTGAGGAGCATGTCTTGCATATATTTTCTTGAAGTCAAGGCACATGTGATAAAAACTGCAGAATATCCTGTCAGTCCCGTGGTGCCTAATGTGACATTGAGTAGCAATGAATATTTTAAAAAATTAATTTCAATATATTTTCAATTTGGAAAATCTCCCTGCTGGATTGTTCACACCTTTATCAGACTGTCAACAGCTATCTTTTGCCTACAGGAGTCTGTTTTCACAGTGAAGCACATATAACTTATTCTAATAAGCATATATAACACCTGTGTTAATTTACTTGACATGTAAAAATGTCATATACTATATTAAATTTAGCAAATGAAGATTTTTTTAAGGAGGACAAAGAATCATAATTTTCCAAAAAATCTCTATATCCATCACTAACAATCACATGAAATCTTACTTTCTTAGTTAACAAAATTGCCCTTAAACCAAAATTCTCTCAATTGAATTCTGTTATTTGTGAATTACCTTGTAAAATAAGAATATTTTTATATTAAAAAAAAACACTTCCGTTAAACTCACTTGAAAAGTTACATGAGTTAGATTAATTTCCAGTACTAAATTTTATTTTTTTTTCTCATTGAAGGGCACATCCTTAGAGAAAGTGAATTTAATTTTCATCAGCAGTTCTTTCTTCATCAGGATCCCCCTTTTAGATTTTCCATGGATTGGTGCCATTACATCCACTCTTCTCTACCTTCACGGTTAATCCTATTTTCAATGCATGTAGCCATATGAATTAGCTCCTCCTTAAGTATAAATATTATTTTTATAAATCTCAATAATTCTGGGTTTGATATATATGCCTTTCCATTTTATTAGTACATGAAGTTCGATTTATAATTGCAGGTGTATGGCTCATGTAAAGAGACCACAAGGCAGCTTTGTGTAGGTAACAAGGCTGTTTATTTTGCACTCGGGTACAAGTGGGCCAAGTCCAAGCAAGGAGTTAGACAAAGGGAGTAGGAGAGGGGATTGGTTATATAGGTTGGGGCAAACGGTCTGCTAAAGGAGGTAATCTATTTTGGGAAGGGGAAGGGCATCATGGGATGCATGATCACAAGGGTAGGGGTCATTTATTACAAGCAGGCATGATTATAAGCATGAGTGGTATCAGTTACATTCAGAGGGGAGATTGTAGTAAATTACATAGTTACAGGGGTGGGGATTTTGAGAAACCCAATGTCTGGGGGAAATTTTTGTAAGGCTGAACAGGAACAATGGTTGTAGCTTGCAGGAGGAGAGAGCAATTAGTTGAGGCAGGAACAAGTTGTTTCACTTCTTTCTGTGGCCACCTGATTACTTGTGATTACTTCAGGCTTCCTGGCTCTTGGGGATCATCCAGAGGTGTACGTGCAGGTCACCAAGCCTAACAATGGCCAGGCTTGGATTTGGAGGCCTGACGATAATACATATCAATCTGCAAATTTATGAAGCATAATTTCAAGCTTAAGGGAAAAAAGTTAGACTATAGCAAGTAGGAAAGTATTAGATTTTACCAAAAAAAAAAAAAAAAAAGCTTTTATGGCTTTATTGAAATATATTGTCTATAATTTCAAATTCAAATAATACTTTTGTTAAATTATTAAAAGATGTATAAATTAACTTTTTAAAACTTGATCTTTATTTCTCACATAAGTGAAAATCACAATATGCCATGAGCCTATGTAATAATTAGTATTTCACAATATGGAATTTACTGATGAAACTATCATACGATTATTAAACCTTCCATCTGGGTACTGAAAATGTAAGAACGATGTGACTTTTACATAATTATGTTTTTAAATAAAGTTTAATGAAGAAAAACCACAAGGTAGCTTGCTTTTTAAAGTTTGCATGTAAGACCATCAACTACTCTAATGAGAAAAAAATATGAGAGAATCACAATTTCATTCACTTCCCTGCTATGTAAGATACTATGTGTTCTGCTATATCTGCTATAAGGAGTTTTTGCATCTGAACTCAGTCTTGAGCCAGACTTGGTTTTCTTTTTGCTTTATCTTCTTTTCTAAACTAAGAAACTTTTATCTGATTAGGTAACATTTAAATTTATAATATTGAAATAAAATTGTTCCTTCATTGGGGCCTAGCTTTTAGTTTGAGAAGGACAGATACAGTGCCAGAAAATGTAGTGCTGTGGTGATTTGGGAAAAAAAGATATCTGTATGGAATCCTTCTGTCTGAAGTTGATTCAATATATTTTCAAGGTTTGTTCAACTCTAGAATCCTACTGGTATTTAAGGTTAGCTTCTTTTGGCTATGTAGAAGACAATCTTGGAATATTTTTGGTTTGTTGTTTCAGATGTTTAGGTGTTCTGGCATGGTTAAGAGCCTTAGGTAGGCTGAATGATGTTCTGTAGTGAGCTTCAAAGCACCCCTCAGTTAATGAGTCTGACCGGCAATAGGTCTTCCTTTCTCTGGTTTAGCTGTGGGCTATTCTGGATAATACGTTTGACATAGTAAATTTGTTCTACTTCTCAGTGCTATGTGGCTCAGAGAGTGAGCCAAATTTGGTTATTTTATGAAGAGTATAACTATTTTTGCTTAATAGAAATGGGAATAAATGAGAGATTTTAGAATTATTCACTGAAAGATGCAAAATTTATGTAAAATTGGGAAAAATACTGAAGAAATTTGGAGAAAAGTGCTTGTGAAAAAAAAAACAGGCTTATTTTGGGAACAAACTGGTTAGCTCTTTCAATTGTGCCTCTAACAGATTCTTCCTGTTTTCTTGCTAACACAGTGTGGCTTTCTTAGGGAATTGATGAGGATGTGCTAAGAGAAAGTGGGCCCTGTGCACTCTAGGACTTTTTGCTCTGTGTAAACCATGGAAATTTCTTTATCCTTTATTAAGGATTAATTTGGGGTTGACCAAATTCAGTTTAATAAGAAGTCAGGGAATTTTTCCAGGGAATTAATAAAAGAGAAATGGAAAGAAATGCTCCTCTACCATTTTCCTTACTACCTTAGAAAAATGATGCTTGCAGTACTGATGTACAACTTGCAAACATATGGGGACACCAAGAGATGGACAGAGCAAGTGATTGAGATGCCTGACATTGGTGAGCCTCTGAATTAATCACCCATGGGCTTACCTCATGTAAGACAATACAACTGCATAGTTTAAGCCACTTTTAGTTTCAAAAAATGCTATCTAAAATTTTGTGGTATATCACTTTGTGTATCCAGGTAAGGATTTAAACCTGCTAGAATCATGCAAGGTATGTCCCAATGTCACTAGAGAGCCTCCTGAACTAGCAAATGAGTGCCACACTAATTGTTTTTAAACTGTTTCAGTAAAAGCCTCCATTTGTGGCCCACAGGCCTTCAAACAAACCTCATTGATCTGTAAGGTGGGAGTAGTCACTTGTTAATTTGTGCCACTTCCCAGTTGTTATGTCCTTACCCACTTTATGTATTTGTATGGTCTAACTGGCACATGAATTGAGCTTCCTGGTTAAAGGCTAATAGAATTACTTCTTGATATATTTATGCAACCATCTTAAAGTGTTAAAAAAGAACACTTCCTATATTCTCAAGTATTTCTTACATAAATTCCACCACTAAATATTTATTCTAAGAATATAAATGTCCCTGTATGTAAATATGTAGGTATATTAATCTTTAGAACAGTGATAATTTTAATGAAATCATGAAAAACTTAACCAATAAAATAATGCTTTTTAAAAAATTAAAATATGCTACAGTTTTGAAAAAAAGTTGTTTCTCTTTATTTGTTTTTCATATTTATCACGGTTTGAGCTATTGTAATAAAAATAGAATAACCAATCTAGCATCTGGGAAGGAATGTGTATAAAGTTCATAAAACAATTTTACATGGATACAAAACAGGTGAATTTTATGATTTTTGGTTAAGATCCATAATGCCTGTTATGATTGTGTTACATATAGAATAAGCACTCAGTCTTAGTTTTGATTGTGCTTATAGAATTATATTTGCAGAGAATTACTTATGAAAATTTGCATATTTAAATTACAAGCCAAATTAGAGAAGAACTATATTGATGTAACTGAGGGTGGCAAAGGAAATTGTGAGCCACCCAAAAGTCTGCAGTAATTTGTAAAAATATCCATCACTGGCATATCAATTTAGAGTAACCTTTCTTAAATAGTCTGCATAGCAGTCTCTACTCTTGGTTCTATCACTCTTAGGCACTAGAAAAGTGATGTAATTTCTTTGAATTTAAATTACCTTTCAATGTTGATTATATCTTCCTCTGCCTACCTTCAAACATATGAATATAAATGACAAAAATGTATGTGAATAGTCTTTGAGGAAAATGTGATGAAAGTAAAAATATCTTAACGTATTTGGAAAATGCAACATTAACATTTTGGTGAAAGTATTAATATTTAGGTTATTTCTTGCTACTGTAGTGAATGCAAATAAATTAGAAACTTTTGCAAGTGAAATACTAAATAAATTGACTTCAAAATATGTATTTTTATATTAATTTTTCTGCAGTTACAGTTATCTTTAACCTCAGCCAATTTTGTCACATTCATAACATATTTTGTGAGTAAATTTTTATGAATTTTATACATTGTAAATTAGAATTTGCCTTATAATGTTCTAGAAATGGAATAAACTACTTTTAGAACAGAAGGGCAAGGACCCATCAAACCTTTCATTTATGTTTCCTTTTCATTTTAAATTATGCCTAAGTATCCTAGTATTTACTAGAAAGTGATCTAACCAAGGTAAACATGAACTCCCTGGAAGTTTACGTTTTTCAAAATAAAATGATAAAGCAGGTAGAATATTAGTTCATAAGCCTACCCATTTGTGCCAAAAAAGATGTATAACAAAAATGAGCAAGATCTTGTACATTTTCAAGTGTGTATGGTGTTCTTTGGATGTGAGGATTATTTAATGCTATTAAGTTCTGAGTGCCTTGGAGGGAAGACTGATGAGACATGTCATAAAGTGTGCAATCAGGAATGAAAAAATAGAGAAATAAAAGTTTATAGGAAAAGGAGTATAGCTTATAGAAGAAAATGTAGTTTAGAATGAAGAGCTTTTTCTTTATAGGTTGGACAGTGTTTCTTACAGCAGAGTAAGAAGAATTTATTTCTGCTAAATCTTTAGACTGACATAGATTCAAGTACTAGCTCTACATATATCTCAAGTCCAAATTAATTAACCTTGTTGATCTTATTTCTTTAATCTCTAAAATGGACAGAAGAAGAAGAAGAAAATTAACCAAATGATAGAAAATATGTGTTATGCTTAGGCAGCCCCGTGTGAAGCAACTGAAAAGTACCCAGAATGCTGTAGTAGTAACAGAGGTGGGGAGGAGCAGGACATGGAGGAAGTTCAGGTGGACAAAAAGAAGGAAGGTGCATGGCTGGTGCAACAGTAGAGGAGGAAGGAGGTGGGATTAGTTGTGATTCTCATTGCATAGTTCATAAAAGTATACATTTGAAAGAAACCAAAGCCATTCATATGCCCATAGCAAACAGAGAAATGTTGGAATAATGCATGATTTTCAAAAATGAATAATGTAACAGTCATTGAAAAGAAGCATGAGTATTAAAAGGAACAGTCATATTGGCAAAACTAAGCCCCATATCTAGTGATAAAGACAAGAAACCCCTGGATGTGGGAGACACTTACCGGTGGGAGAAGACTGCTCCTCGCCTCTCCCATTGTTTCCTACACACCTGCATTGATAATGAATGATGGATGTGGAAGGATGGTCAGTTATGATGGAGTCACAGCTGCAGGCCATGCAGAGACCAAACATGTGGCCCCAAGAGTTCCCAACTAAAATAATCTAGGGTTTTACTTTATGAGGAACAATATTATGCCATTTTGTATTCCTGGAACTGATCTCTGCAGTATCACAGGCACTCCCTCAGAATCTTGACTTACATCGAAGGAACCTCACCATTTATTCATGCATTTAACATCATGGGATAAAATCCATGCAAGGAGATTATTTTTTGGATAATTCCTTTTGAGAAAATATTAATTTTATGTTGGCTATATGATATGATTCCGATGAAATGTACTGAAGTATCCATGATTAACTGTCAAATGAAAATAAATCACTGAAAAGAACAAATCTCAAGTTCTACTCCTTGATTTAGTCTGACAATGCTAACTAAATTTCACCTGCTTAAAAATTAAATTCGGTAAGATTAACACATTATTTAAAAAAAAAATCTGTAGATATTGTAGTGCTTTTGGATTGCTTTAGAAACAAAATTCAGAACTTTCTTTTATATTTTGAGTCAGTTGTTGAACAGAAACATTGTAGAGTGTGTGTGTGTGTTTAATTTTTTATATTTTTTAGCTATATAAGAACTAATCCTGAGCTGTTTTATTTGATGTCATAACAAGTTCCAAATCAGGTAATTAAAACTTTCACAGGTTGAATATTTATTATTTTCCTCTCATATAAAATAAATCGTAAATCTGTAACTCACTGTGTATTTAAAATTAAAATGTTAGCAGCTGCTACATGTCCACTATAGACTTATGAAATGTTAACATGTAAAGCTTTGTTAGGTTTCTTTGGTAAGTACTTCATTTCAGGTAACTGACATGATTAGCCAGTTTTCAAACTGCAAAGTATCTCACTGCTCTTCAATATTTGATTATTACATAACTCCTATTCTAAAAGCATGAAGAGACATATATACACTGTATTTTGAAGTCGTACCTTGAAATTAGTATTATATTTCATAAACCATGAAGTAAGAGATAAAGTCACAAATAATATGTCACTCCTTCAGTAGAATGCAGAATTCAGCCAGTTAAATTTAACCTAAACATACTTACTTCATCCAAATATAAGAGTTGAAAAACTTGCTTCACAATTTTTCTAAAGACTTCTGAATATCATGACCCAAAGATTAATGCTAAATCGTTTTGTTCCAATGAATGAGAGAACATTTCCAGAAATTTCAGGCTTGTCAAAAACATTAGTCACCTATTTAAAAATCCATTACCATGAAATGTAACTTTTAAGGAGGAAATACCTTTGTCAGCATAACTTGTACACATTAAATGTTCACCTAAAATAAGCTGCTGTCATATTCCTTTTGGCATAAATTAAGAGTATTATTTCTGTTTTATTTTAAAAGTTTTGAATTGTTTATGAGAAATCTTATCAAGTTAATTTCCAAAGTATTTTTTATTAAAATTAAAAAATGTGCACTGAGCCACAACTAAAATTCTGAAATAAAGGCTTGTATTTTGAAAAATGTTTCTGACATCAAGGGCAAGTGTAGCAGAGGGAACAAGGAGGTCTCTTAGGCAGTTCCCACTCAAGGTGACCCTAGCTATATTTCTGATAGGTGGAGGCTTTGGTTCTGAGGAGTGATTCTGACTTGATTGGCAATTTGTTAATGAAGCAATCAAATGGATAAAGGAGACATACTTCTCACCTTTCTCTATTCTTAAATGGCAATCATCTGTCTTTGTGAGTTTTCATGGGTAATTCTGTACTATAGCATACAAATAAGCCCTTAAGTGTATTATCTTATTTATTCTTGCATATGCTATGTGTTTAAGGAATCCTTTCTATATCTCCAACACTACAGTCTCAATTAGCACAGTAAATAGTGTAATGAAAAGGTGTAATGGAATAGGTCATAATAGCTTTTCACAGACATGCCAAATAGATGGATAATGATTGCATTTTCTGTCCTCATCTTAGTTTTAAATCACATGTCTATCTTAATAAATATTGAGTAATAGGTTTCAGACCTGCAGTCCAAATCTAATTTCTGTGTGAGATTTGAAAAGCTTGTGTATTTTTATGTGTAGAATTTTTTTTTTAAGTTCTCTACTGCAAAGAATATAGTTAGTGTAATAGCACAGGCTGCTGAATTTATTTAAAAAGAGAATAGACTAAACTTAAAAAGTACTGAGGATTCACCTACAGGATAAGATCTGCTTGTATTGAGCATATTACCACATTGCCAGGAGGTGGCAATCCACCAACTTTTTTTTTCTTCCATATCGGTGATTTTTGAGATTTATATTATAAGAAATTTCAGCTTAAATATTTATTCAGTACCTTGCAGTTTACAAAATTTTTCTCTCAAAATATTTCCTTATATGATTCTCACAATTATTATTAAAAAATAGAACACATGTCCCTTATTCCTTAATTTCCATATGAGGAAATGCAAAAAGAGAGAATTTGGGAGCCATCCCTTTCTTGTGCCAGGGTGGAGCAAAATCCTGGTTCTAGGCTTTCCTGGTTGCATTCTGCTTTCTTGATTCCTAGCGAAAAATTGTTTGCTGCTAAACATATTTTTATACCTCCCTTGTTGATTTTAATCCTGCAAAGGAATAAAGAATTTAAGGGAGACACTAAATTGTAAATTCTGAAATGTAAAATTCTGAAAATAAAAATGTAAAATTCTGAAAATAAAAATGTGCATTATTTATCTCTCTATCATATAAGGCTATGTTCATGGTTCTCACTTCTAAAATAATTCAAACAAGGAGGATGAGATCCCATTGGAACCTCTGCAGGATCCTTTGAAGTGTTTAGTAGGCACTATATAAAGTTGTTGTTGTTGTTGCTGTTGTTGAATATTTTGAAAAATTCTGTTTGGTCTTGGAATCTACATAGTCTTGAAAACTTGTGAATATTTCTGTTCTATCCAGGTCAATAGAGAGTTAGGGCTATCTCACTCTACCAAGAACTCATGCTCCAACAGCAAGTACTCAAAGAAATTTTCTGAAAAACACTAGCCAGAAAGAAATTACATAAAATCACAAATAAAAGCAAGCATTATCTTAATAGCTTTAGTTTCTGTGAGTTCAATTTTGCTTTGAAAAGCCATGTGTCATGAAAATGAAGATTTTTTTTTAAATATTTTGTTTTATTTAAACAAATTAACAAAAATATTGTAGTAGTCAAGTGCATTTCCACTAATGATTGAGCTAACATTAAATGTTAGTCCTAAATCATTAGGACTGAACACTTATTCCTACTTAGCGAACAGAGAGGATAAATGGTAGACACCCATATACTTATATTTTATAGGTGTTCTTGTTTTTAAAGCACACTGCAGTGCATTTCTCATCTAAAAAGTTCACTTGATTTTAAACATCACTGAGTGTCTAAAGAAAATATAACAAAAAATGTAAAGTTAATGTGTCATTAACCATAATGTAATACAATTTCATGGCAAATTAAAATTCAAAATTTTACTCTAGAATCATCATCCCTAAGAAAGACATTTCTGTATGAAAGTGTATGCTTGTGGCTGTGTATTTCTCAGTATTGAGAGACTGAATGTGTTGATGTAGGAAACATGTATGTGACTTTAAGATAAACAATGATGGTTATAGCAACACATTCTAAATTACTCAGCTGCAGAGGGTGGGAGACGGGATACTACCCTTTTCTTCTTGAACACTTGGATTAAATTTATTTTATGTTCTTAGGTAGTGACATATTTTGTCAGTTTTCAAAAAATTATTGGTATACTTTGTTTATAATATTATTTTCAAGCTCTCTTTATTTGTCTCATATTTTTCCATATTTTTACTGCTCTTTCATTTGTTTTTCAGAAGTTTATCCATCTTATTAATCTTTTTTAAAAGCCAAAGTAATGGTTCTCAAAGATAAATTGCTTTAATTAAGTTTATACCTGAGTGCACACTTGCATAATCAATTAAGTGATAATTTGACTGAGTATAAATTTGTTTAAAATCATCTTTTTCCAAAACTCTTAGACATTATTCCATGGTTTTCAAATATTTCATCCTGAGACATTTATTGTTAATCTTAGATTTTTTTTTTACATTATAAGATATCTGCTTTTTCTTTCAGAAAGCTTTAAAAGGTTTCATCCTTTCAGTTCAGAAGTTTTATGAGGCTGCATCTGTTATTGTTTCTTCTTTCAAAAAATCTTTGAGTAGCTATTAGTAGGCCCTTTTCACCTAGAAAAACTGAAGACTTTCAGAAACAAATATGGCAGATTTCTTACCAGAACCCTGCTCTCTCAGAGCTCAGTGTTTCTTCCACAGTTCTGTTGGTAACACCTTCTATTAAATTATCTTAAAATTTCTTCTATTGCCACCAAGGCAGGAGTTTCTGAGCTCTGCTGAATTTTGTCTTCAATCAGAAATTATTTCCTCTGTACATTCCAGAGAATCACTAATGTTGGCATTTGTCTATCTGAACCATTTCTTCTTTTGATCACGATTTTGTTTTGAAATTTCCTTTTTTATTCAGTGGAATTTGTGAAGGGAAATGAGTGAGTTTTAATAGAGTAAATACTTAAGCTTGAAGTAGAAATAAATTAGTTTTGTCTTGTAAGGGTCCTTTTAATTTACTAAGAATAGTAATTATTGATTCATTGTCTCTATTATATTTTATACATTTACTTATTTTAAATTTTGCATATGATATTTTAATGTACAGAAACAATTTGTATAATCAAGTCTATTATTTTTAATAAATTCAATTTTATATTTTATAGACTTTTCCATTCTAGTATTATACAAATATCATTAAAATGTTCTAAGTTTATTAGGTAGGAGATTTACAGTCTCGTCCTGTGCACCTACATACACATACAAGATAGATATCTTTCTAGCTACCACTTTGTTTATCTAATCTATCACCTATTTATCTAGAGAGAGAAACTATTTTTTTATTTTTATTTTTTGATGTTATTTTCTTTAAGACTGTTGATTTGTTAAATTACTTGTCCTTTACATATGTTATTGCACACCTCACCTACTGTGTGCTACAAATTATCTTGGGCTTAAGGAGGTGAAGATGAAAGGATAAATTTACATCCCTAAAGGAACTTAAAGTATAAAATGGTATAATAGACAAAAATGGAAAGAGGTGAAGTCAGGCAGATAAAGTGAACTATCAATAATTTTGTTCCTCCGTTCTTGCGATTTGTTTTTCTGTGTTTTATTGAATTTGTTGTACTTGACTTCCTACTTGGTCAGACTATGGTTTTCCCAAGATAAGTTGTAAAGGTGAGATCGTAAACCAAAGACATCAAATTTTTGTTTTGAACTTGAAAATTTTTTTCTAACTTGAAAACAGGAGGCTTCAGGAACGTTGTTGTGTCCATGTAACTTCTCAGACTAGATTTAGATCCTACTAGCAGAAGGCAGAAAACAGACAGAGGAAAAAATTGAAATTGAATGGCTACAGCTCTATGAAGTGTCTTGCTCCATAAGTTGTTAAAATCTCTATCCCAAGTGGCTTAAATCAAACGGGAGTAAATAGGACCACTGATTTAGGAATAGAGACTGGCTGTGCACATTTTAAGAAAAGGTTCGGGAGTAAATAGGACCACTGATTTAGGAATAGAGACTGACTGTGCACATTTTAAGAAAAGGTTTCTCTGAGACAGCAAGTTCTGGAGACAGTTCTGCATATCAGGAAGTGCAGAGCAGTAAATAGAGCTGCACGGGTTGCCTGAGGAAGAGCTTTAAGCTCTTGGGTAACCTGTGCACTGCTGAAGCCACCAAATATTTTCTCTTGTTTTTTCAAGTACTGTGACTATGATGTTATTCCTGTGGCTTAGAGGAGTCTTGCAGTATTCAAGTAACACAAAGACATGTGTAATAAGACACGAACCGTGAGCCTGAAACCACGTAGAGATATCTGGGCCTCCTGAAAGGATACATTAAAGTAAAAATCTAATGCACAACATGCTGTAAGCCATGAAAAGTGTGGATAAGATTGTTCCAAGCAAAATAATTTGTACGTTGAAAAGAACTGGTGGAGTGCGAGGAATTGCAAATCCAGTGGGGAAGTAAGGAATAAGTAGGTAAATGGCAAGACACAGTTGGGAGAGTGGCAGAAGCCATACTGTGCAAGGCCATAGAACACATCATTGCAATACGATTACATTCGAAAAATAAATATTTTGTATAAAAATTCTCAGTATATTATTATACAAAATCAATTTTTCTCCCCTCATTGACACTGGAAGGATAACACATTTCTGCTTATTTTCTTGTTTACTGTTTCTTTTAATAATAAAATGGTGCATATGCTAAATGAAGTTCCTAGTAGTCTTCAGAAAATTTGCCATTTTCTTTTGATTTACAGGATCCTTTTATAGGTTCTTTGTCTTTACTTTGTAAAATCTATTAATAAAAATCCGTCAAATAGGAACTAAAGTGAGTCACACTGACTAAGATTGTTCTGAATACCTAATTACTACGTTTACGAATGGCCTTTCAAGTTCAGTTCTGGAACAAACAGTGATAAACAACAATAGCAACAGCAGCAGCACCTAGGAAGAGATGACCTGTCAGACCACGATAAGAAGTAATCAACATTAAGATGGGCAATATCTGTGTCTAGGTGACATAGATATTGATGCAAAACCTACAAAAAACCCTAGTCTTTGCTGGAGGTGACTATTTCTGGGGCATATCTGAAGGAGTCACCATTGTGTTCATTGTGTTCTTATAATCAACAAATACAGTATAAGCATTCTGATCCAAGTGAATTCTGAGCCTGTCCCAGTGATCATCTAGTTAGTCATACCCTCTTAACATCTTTCTTCTCCTGGAAGGGTGTGTGGGTGTGTGTGTGTGTGTGGGGGGTCTTTAATCTATAATGGCTTTCTCTAATATATACAGTAATTTCTTCAAGTTTTGTTATATAGTCAGTTATCATCATGGCTTTCCACTAGGGGAGCATGTTTTTCTCTAGTAGTATAGTGTCTTAGATATTTTATTAAGGAATTTAAAAAGAAATATGATAGATGCCTATACTGCTCTGTTTTTGGAAGTTCTTCCTAGTTAACTTGTATCTTCACTAGAACGCAGACACATAAATGGCCTTCCTGCTTATAAACAATCAATCCCTATTGCATTATGCATATTGGTGAGTGAAAGCTTTTTCCTGAAAGCATGTATACACACACATACACATACAATCTTTACAATGTCAATACATTTATTTAATTTTTATTACATTTTCCCTTACTTTCCTATCTCTTAGACTGGGCATCTTCACTGTTACTAATGATGGTTTATCTTACATTTTTCAAATATTTATGACTTTGAATAATCTTAGGCTTTCATGTCTCTAAACCTCTGTTTGTGCTATTTCTTCTTACTAAAATGTACTATTCTCCTCCCTTTTTCTTGATTTCCTACTATTCACTCTTACAAATTTTGCTCAGGCATCAGCTTCATAGAGAAATGTTCCTGATTTCCTTCTTCCTCACCATTTACAACTTGAGCTCTGTAAAAGTCCCACTGTACTCTAGCATCTTTTATTAATTATATATACTGCATCATAAACACTGTTTAATCATCTTCATCTTCTACTAATCTGAATCTACAAACAACACTACTTATATCCACTTCAAAAGGAAGTGTTTATTATATAAGCATTTGTTGAAAGAAAAGTGAGTTTCCTTTCTGGAGTTTTAAACTTGGGACATCTTTGGTATTTCTTGTCACTGAGAAGGTACAGAATCCTCACCCTCTCTGCTTATGGTCAGCTCTCCAGGAATCATAGTTACTGATGAAATTCCTCCTATGCCTAAGTGACTGAGATATAAAAATCAACATTTTAAAATTATTATCATTTGCGAAAGAACTTCAAGTAATGTCATTTCTGGAAAGGGAAGTTCACTGCTACTCAGACACCAACTTTATCTACTTCTTGTGCTTGTCACTAAAGAAATTGTTTATCAATGAAGCTTGTAAAGATTCAGGTATAAGTTTGGAATTGGGAAAAAAAATTGTTTTATTTGTTCTCTATTTCTATCACCATAGGAGAGCTACCTAAGCACTCTTGTCAGTTTCCATTAGACATCTACTCTTTTCTGTATAAGCTCCTCAGAATACAGTTTATCTGAATGAGCATAATAGGAACTACCATAAACAGAAGAAGTAGTCTATTTTCATGATCTTCTATTTGGCACTGTTTTCTTCCTATGTTCCTTTGTTCTAAAGAATTCTTGGTGCTCACCTGGTTGCTGTGGAATTTCTCCTACCCTCATGGATGAGTTACCCTGATGGCTTATTAGAGTGCATTGCTATATAAGTGTGTTGCCTTATCCTCTTTAGTCATTGTAAACAAAATATCTGAATATAAACTATTTCTAAGAGCAGCATTATACCAAGTTGCATATCAGGAAGTGGCTAAATTATTTGCCTTGAGGAATTTTCCTTCCTTCCGTGCCAGTCCCCTTTCTCATTCCCACACAATGCTTTGTTCAGGTTTATGACATTTTTAAAGATGAAGACATGAAGTAGAAAGCAAGCACACGGTTGGACAGGTATGCTTGTCTTACAAGTAGTATCTTTTTATGAGGATCTTTGAGCAAATACAAGGACTTTTTAGAAGGGTATTAAATTAAGAGAGACAGTAGAAATACAAAGAGCTGAATTACAGACATAAGATGAACTTGAAATGTTCTAGATTCACAAGGACAAGTCTAAAGTCATTCTGAGTATCCCTCATTTCCACTACCTACGTTTTTTCATCCTATTCTGTCCTCCTATTTTAGAAGCCTATCCATTCTTCTTGAAAGAATGATGCTAACCCATTTTCCTCTAAATTCAAATTGATCACTAAATAGGTCAGCCTGAAACATTCCTTTGCAAGGATAGTATTGAAGTGCTAAAATTACATGTTTACCTGAGTATAAATTCCAGGAATTCTGGTAGCAAAGTTAGGAAAGCTCTGCTCGTATCCTATTTTTTTTCTTTAGGCATTCTTTTCAAAAGGGTCTTGTCTTTATAAAAACACAAGCTTAAAGAAAAAGTCTCGTATTTCTCATATTTCATTATTACAAAATTTTGCACTGTGTCAACTATTCCTCCAAGCAATTAAGTTATGTGTTTATTTAGAAGATCTAGATGATGCCATAGTCTATATTGTGACTTTTTACATCTATTATTGGTAATGGATGGTATATAACATTTCAGAAAACTAGAATAAGACCATGGAAATTCCCATTATAGTCATCTTCAGATGATACTAATGCTTCTGATTCTTTACCCATGAAATGTTATTTATACAAGACCTAATTAAAAAGTCATGTTTTGTCAAAATATACACTGCTTTCCTAAGAAGTGTTAACCAATTTCCTCTGTACTTCCAGGACACTTGTATAATAAATTCCCTGTAGCAATAACTTTTATTCATGTGTTTCTATCACACATCAGAATGTCAGCTCCTTGAAAACAGAGACCATTTTATATTTTGTTTCCTCAATGCCAGGTTCAATATATGACACATAGTGTAAATTTACTACATATAGAATGAATGAGTAAATAAATTATGATGACACATTTGGGTGTTATATTAAGCCAATTAAAGATGTAAAGTCTATTCATTTATTAAATAAATATTTATTGAGCTTCTTCTAAAAGCCATGCCTTGCTTTTATTTCCTGGGGATACAGTAGAGAACAAAACAGAATAAAAGGCTTGCCTTAATGGAATTTATAAGATTGAACAATATGACATTGTAGAAGTTTGACAATTTCATCCTCAGCAATGACTATTGTATGTGGTTCAAACTGATATATTTTAGTGAATAAATAAAGGTAAGAAACTAAATTCAAAGCTTTTAGAAGCAGGGACAGTATTTTGCACTATTTGTTAAATTTCCTATGCTAGTTAACATGAGGACTGGTCAGTATCATCGATGCCAGCCCAGTCCAAGTCTCCATCTTCTTTTGCCTGGGTTAATGAAACAGCCTTCTAAATGGTCTCCTTGCTGCCTAGCCTCTGACCTTCTGTTCTTATCTGAGCAGCCCAAGTTACTCCTTTAAAATGTCTATCAATCAGATCATGCCTCTGCCACTGCCTACTTTAAAAAGTTTGGTAAATCATTAGATTTTAGTTTCTTCACATAACACCCTTGCAAAAAAATGTCTTCTCGATTGTATCATCTAACTAAAGATACTTTCTAGACAACTTTATTTGTAATTTACCTATTTACCTACATGATTCCAAACCTTTGATATTGATTGAGATTTTCTTATAATTTAGCATATGGTTTTATATTAGTAAATGTTCAATGCATATCTGAAAACATGTATTATGTTGTTCTTAAGGGCATTTGACCTTAAGGAAATAAGGTCAAATTTCCTTACTATGTTGTTTGGATTTTTATCCTTATTAATCCCCCCATCTACTGGCCCCTCAGTATTCCATCAGTGACTGAGAGATATGTGTTAATGTCTCTAACTACAATTGAAAACCTTTGCAGCTGGGGGAAGATGACATTGAAAAAAAGAACAACTAACTTTGGAGGAGGGGTAGTAATACACGCTAGAGAGAGTAACAATTGTGAAGACTACACACTTTAGGCCCATTGACACTGAAAATGCATACCTGCTCCCCAGAACCTCTGCCGAGATAACACATATTAAGTAAAAATAACAACAGAATACTGCTGGAAGATCTGCAAGAAGCAGACTCCGAGGGTGCAATGTAAAGGGAAAAATCCTAAAACTGAGAGTGGAGTTTACACTGAGAATAACTATGGGATATCTAAAAATAAGATTTTTTAGCAGAATTTCAGTTCTTAATTCGAGTTTTCTTAATTGTTGGTTCAAGGATTCTTATTTGTTTTTTGTCCTAGAAAGTAATCAAGCTTCTTTGCTTGAATGTATCAGCACAGTTAATGTCAAATTTATGGGTGATAACTCTTGGATCTGTCAATTTTCTATCATGTCTTCTTGTCTCATATTAGAACTCAACTCGTTCTTTTTAGATGGATTCCAAAGGATGTATATTTAAAACTGCAGAAGGGACTTGAGGCCTGCAACAATTTTATCTTACTCAAAATATTTGGCTCTTTTTAGGATCTAGAGGAATTAATAAATCCAGACCATTTTAATTACACTGGAGATTTGGATCATACAAACACTTCCCACTCTGTGACGTCAAGTTCATTTCCAATTTACATTTATTCTGAGACTATAGTCTCTTACAATTCTTTATCAACCACATTTCTTTGCAAGCTTTCCCCTCCTTGTCAAGTCCTGAACATTTTTTTTTTTTCTCCCTGGTCGCATGTGTCTGGTGAAAGCTGCACGCAGCTACTCAACCAGTCAATTGACATTCGAGGGGTTGGAAGAATCTTTTGGGAAACATGGCCCCAAAATCCAGGCTCAACAGGCTTCTCTTCCTGTCCTCAATATTAGCCCCATACATCTGCACTTTTTCAGTAGGTATTTCTGTTTCATAGTAGTTTGTATGTCAATCCTAATTTCCTAGTATATAAATCCTGGTCTAAATATAATTTTACACATTTCTGAGATTTTGGGTGGGGTTAGGCTTATTGTCACAGACTGACATTCCATGTGCATTGCTTTTCTCATGAATAATTTAGGATGTGTATTTTGGCAAGAATAGCACTGGATTGATGCACCCTTTCTGTATATCATATCTGAAGGCACGTAATGTTGTGTTGATAGTCTCATTTCTGATAATGTTAACTTCAATCATTTGGTTAAAGCACTGTCTGTCAAATTTCTCCACTGTAAAGTTATTATTTTCATCACTGGATTTAATACAAATTTTAGGGGAGATATATTGAGGCATTGAAAATACCCTCTTTCTCTTCAAATATCTGCTCATTAATATTAGTCCCTATTTTTGGATCTGCCTTACAGCAATGATTACTGTGGGACTTGCCTACTGGGGATTTACTAGTTTCCTCTTTCCACATTTAATAAATGGAATCATTCTTTTTCTTGTTTCCTGCTTGTTTATTTATTCAATCCTTTATTTGAATTAGCAGAGACTAATTATTTTATTCTATGGGTTACAATTCAAAATTCTCATTATTTACATTATTGCTCAAATTCTGTTTGTCACATTTCTCCTTTTTATTTGCTATCATTATACTTGTTCTTCTTTACACTGGATATGTATAGACAATATGTCTATAAATCTATAATCTTTTTTATTTGTGTAAAACTTCTTTCTTGAATGTTGCTTCTTCTCTTTTTACCTTCTGTTATTTTTTTAATTTCTCACTTTTTAGCTGAGGTGTGTTTGATGTATGCCATTCTTTTATAGTTTGAATTTATTTCTTTTAATTATTTTGTAACATGTGGCTGCAGGTTTCAGCTCCATGGAGGCCACATTGTTCTAGCATGTCTTTTTTGTTGTTGATTGAGCTGTTATATGGCTCATTTTGTTCTTTTGGTGTTGTCTTTGCATAGGTTAGTTCATATTCCTTTTCTGTTGCTTTTAGTAATTAGGTTGGTTTCATGGACCACTAAAAGGAAATTTCTGGGTAAGAGACAAAGTTTGGCAAAATCATCTGTCAAAGATTCAGGACTCAAAGTTTCCCCTATTGATCGTTATGAGAATTCTCACAATATAGTCTATTTTATGTCCTCAAAGTTAAGATTGTTTCAGAAACTGCTTCTGCCTACTATCACATTGACTTACAGAGCCCCAAAACTTAGCTTTCTCAAGTGACACTTTTCTGTATTTAATTTTTTTATTCTCTCCTTCAATTTTAATAATTATTTTTCTGGTACATAATTCTATGTTGAACAATTTTTTAAATTAATATTTTTATATATTATCTGCCACTTTTATGGGTTATTTTGGTCACTCATTATTTTCTCTTTTGTGTATACAGTCTGTCCTTTCCATCAAACTGCTCTTGAGATATTCTCTTTGTCTCTTGCATCAGCCATTACTCTATAATATATTTATATGTGGACTTCTTTATTTATTCATCCTACATTGTATATGCATTATCTCTGCATCTGTAGATTCATGCTCTTCACCAGTCCTGGAAAATCATCATGATTGATATCACCTTTTTAAAATGTTCTTCTTCTGGTATTCTAGTAAGATACATCTTGAATGCTTTATTCTGTCTTCCATATTACTAAATGTTTCTTTCATATTTTCCTGTATGATGATCTCTCTTTCTTGATGCTGTATACACACGAGTACATACACATGCACAGAGCTAAGTTACTCATGCCACCAGGCAAAGAATTATGATGAACTGAGCAACTCAGTTAAGGTACTTGTTAAGGGCGAATGAAATATGGAATGAGTAGTGGAAGAAAGTAGTTATAAATATCAGATTAAAGCATCTGACCAATTATAGAAATAAGACTGCATAAAAACATAGTTTTCAATGTTTCTTGCTTATCTTGATATAAATTTGATTACATGTATTAATAAAATATTTTTGCTTTCTTGCCCTTCATTTCTTTATCTTTCAAAATAAAATATCGCTTACTTCTTAATATTTAAGTTATATCATAGGCCAAGTATAAATCAGCTTGAGAAGAGTGAACATTATTTAATAACAAAAAGGCATTTTGTAGCCTTTTTCGAGGAAGGAGTTAGTGTGTTTTCAGTTATATGGAAGATAGTTTTATTATATTAGGGTGAACTATAATTTTAATATTGACTTTATTTCAAGACTAAGTATTGTAAAAGATGTATATGGATGCCAAATCTACAAGAGGTGGCTTTGTAATGTTTCTACTAGGCTAGGGTGAACTACATTTCTCTGAATTCATTTTTTGTGCATTTCTGTCTGAGGTGGGCCACAAGGGAGATTTCTGTGAGATATGATGGTACTAGGAAGTAAGAGGACATTTTGTTTCAATGTTCTTATTGGTCTGTGGCCTTACCACGTGGGCATGGAGCAGCACCTGATTCTACAGTTGCACTCTTACTGAAACAGGTAGGGGTGTGTGCATGTGTGTGTGTGTGTGTGTGTGTGTGTGTGTGTGTGTGTGTGTGTTTAGCTTCATGATCAGAAGGCAACAGATTGTACCAGATACCCTGTTCACCAAAGTCAGAGGCAATAAGAACAGACATGTATTTTTGTTCTTTCTCATGGAGGGTTTTAGTCCATCCTTGTGGAGTTCTAGCTTATATTGTTTGAATTCCATCCTCCTGGTGATCTTTCCCTCCTGATTTGTCTCCTGTGCTCTGTGAACTTCAGGTTCCATCGCTGGACACAGACATGGCCTTAAAAGCAGACAACTTAGCTATAGCAATTGTATAAGTCAATTCCCTACATAAAATTCACATCAAAATGACTCAACTTGAGAGGGCTTCCACTGGCCAAAGCTGATAATTTTTCTTCATCAAAATAAACAAGACTGTAAAATAATATTCATGGAATAAAATACTGTATAGCTGTTACTGACCCCATTGAAATTAGTAAGCAATTTTAGACACAATAGTAACAAATGGATGAATATTTTCCCTTCAAATTACTTAAGTCAAAGGGGTTCAGTAAATATGTATTAGCAAAAGATAGCAGACACTAGATTCAATAAAGCAATAAAAGATTCTTATTTTATTCCACAAATATTCTGTTGCTTTCTTATTTATTTTGAAGTTCAAACTTCTCTAGATTTGGCCAATGGGAATCCCTTTAAGCTTGTCTGTATGTCACCTAATTATATTTTTTTCATTATTTGTGTGATTTATTTTGTAGCAAGGCAAGATATTCTAGGGTTATACTTTCTTTGCCTTCATCCTAGAATCAGCCATTTTCCTAAGGTCCTTTGTTCTTTTAAGCAGAGAATGGTATTCAGAAGCCCAGGGTCTGGGGATTAGCTGTGCTTATTCCTTCTGGGTTGTATTTACTTCCAGGACTGTTCAGAGAGCATGGAATAGAGGTATAGATATTAGGCTGATGCAAAAGTTATTGAAGTTTTGGTCATTACTTTTATTGGCAAAAATCACAACTATTTTCACAGCCAATTTAATATATGCCTATAAATATGTACATATATAAATGTATAAATACAGCTCATGTTTATGCAGACATCTATAATTCCCATTCAATACCACTTCATCTTCTACATAATTGTTTTTCTGTACTTTGGCTGAATAACTGTAAAGTACTATATAGCTATCAAGAGAGTAACTTGATTCAATGAAGTTGATTCATTGATGCTGTTGGGCAATCCTAAATTAGCATGATCTTCTGTTTTCACATTTTCTGATTTTCATAGCTCACATAAAGTTCAGCTGATACAACTCTTTTTTTTCATCAGAAAAGCTATCAGTATTTTTTTCTTGCACAGAATAAGAAAGTACTTCATATTTTACAAATATGATAGTTATCATGGCCTATTTAACTTTTGTTTAATGAAGAACTTGATTCAAAATATAAACCACAAGAACAGTTGCTGTGAAGATAATACTTGGTCAACCATAAGTCATACTCCTGAGGAGATCATAAACATACCTTACAGAACTAGCAGGCTTCCAATATAAATAGTAATTGGATTTTTTTTTTTTTTGAGATATTGTCTCTTTCACACAGACTAGAGTGCACTGGCATGATCTTGACTCACTGCAACCTCTGCCTCCTGGGTTCAAGGGATTCTCCTGCCACAGCCTCCCAAGTAGCTGGGACTACAGGCGTACGCCACCATGACTGGCTAATTTTTGCATTTTTAGTAGAGACAGGGTTTCATGATGTTGGCCAGGCTGGTCTCAAACTCCTGTCTTCAAGTGATCTGCCTGCCTCTGCCTCCCAAAGTGCTGGAATTACAGACATGAGCCACTCTGCCCTGCAGTAATTGGATTTTTAAAATTCCCCATGACAATGTTCTTTAAATGTATGCATTGTACAGATAAGTTGTTGCTCATAAAACCCTGTGGCTTAATACAGAATGACTTATTATAATGGCTCATGTGACTGTTGGCTGTGGCTGATGAACCCATCTATGTTATACTGGACTGGGCAGTTCTGCTAATCTCAACCAGACTTGCTCATACATCTGTGGGTTGGTTGAGGGTGGTCAATGATCTAACTATGCTCAGATGGGTTCCATGTGTCTCTCATCTCATGGCAATGACGTAATGAAAGGGGAAGCAAAATCACAAAAAGGATCTTAAGGCCTAGGCTCAGTTAACCAGATTAAGTTCATATGGCCATACACAAATGAATGGGCAAGAAAATATACTGAATTTGCTTAGAAAATAAACCTGCAAAGTCACATTGCAAAGAGGTGAATACAGAAAGGGAAGAAGGATAGAGACAAAAATTTCACCTAAGACCTTGTAGACTCCTGGTGCACATCATTGTTATCACAAAGGAACTGCTTAGGAATACAAAATTCCAGGTGGTTCCTATGTAAACATGGAGAAGAGTTAATCTAAGGCTATAACTCCACTTAAAAGTGGAGAAGAGTTGATCTAAGAATATATCTACCATACTATTTGACTCACCTCTTTATTGCTTCTTGAATTCTGTGGTGTGCTCTGGGTTCAGGGCTTTGCTGTTATTGTTCTCACTATCTAGAATATTTGCACTATATATATATTTGTGTATACATATATATTTGTATATATATGTGTATATATATATATAAATGTATATATACACAAATTTATATGCATACAAATATATATATCTCCATGTGGTTCACTATGTCTCCTCTGTAAGTCTCTACTCAATTGTCATCTCATTAAAAAGACTCTTCTGACTGCATGACCTAAAATAGCAGTATATATCTGTCACTCACATTCCTTAAATTACCTTTTATTTTCCACCATAGCACTTGGATCATTATGTGTATTTTGCTTAAATTTAGTTTATCCTTATTAGAATGAAAGCTTTAAAAGTCCAAGGACTTTTATGTTTTATTTAGTGTTGAGTCCCTGATACCTAGAGTAGTCCTGGGCATTTAATATGTGCTTAATAAATATGTTAGTAATGAATAAATTGAAATAAATATTTATATAGAGTTAATTTTTTAATTTGAAAAATACTTATTGAAATGCAATAAACAATTATCAAGTTTAACTATGTATCAGGATTATATTTGCGTGCAAGTTATAGAGTCATGCACCTTCTTCCACAAAGAAGATTAAACAGTAGATAGGTTTATCTCTTTTTCTTATAACAACATCACTGTTGCCTCAAGGTCTTATTTTTTATCTCTACCTTATTTAATCCTGATTCATTTTCTCATTTTTGCATCCTGTTTTAAAATAACTAGTGCAGCTTTAATCATCATTTCTGATTTCCAGGTAGGAAAAACAAAACAAAAAAAAAGAAAGTTATATGTTGGGCAAATCAAGTTATTTTTTGAAGGTATTTGACTAAAAATCCCTTTTTCCAATTCCTATTAGGGTTATTGGCCAGGACTTACAAAACAGCCATTCCTGACTCTACTTCAAATAAGTTAGAGTTCTATTAATGTAAAAGAAGCCCAGATATTGTATGTTTGCTTTTATGCTTTGATATTGTGTATTTGGTAATTTGGAATTTTGCTCAGACCAGATTTTACATTAGAAAGGAATGCATTTACCTTTTGTTGTCAAAAAACCATTTAAAAAAGCATAAGAATAAAAATTTGACTCAAAGTGAAAACATTTGTTGTCTGAAGAAACTGATGAATATGAATAGCATTATATTCACATAGTAGTCTTCAAAACTTTATGTTATAAAATTAGTTTTATAAAAGATGTGATTTTTTATTTATCTCAACTGAATAAGCTTTGGCAAATGTAGAAAGAGTTTAAAATGTGAAAGTTTTGTAAACATTAATGTAATTATTAGAAAGTTATATTTAGTCATTTTAAAGATTTGTTTTCTCAAATCCTTATTCAGCAGAAATGTTATGTGATTTTTACACCTCTCTAGTTAAAATTGATTCTCTCAGCTGAACAGAGTCCTGAATCAAGATGTTACTCTAGCATTAAAATTATGTAACAAACAAAACATAATTCCTGGGTTGCTAACATTTATTAGCGATGATTCACTCTGATTCTTTGAGAATGTTCCATAATGCTTATTTAAAACTATGAAGATAAGAAAATAAGTTCTCTGCAAGTTTTAAAAATTGCCCTTTAATAGACAGCCTCATCTATCTGGAGATAGAAGTCCTTAAGTCATATATCTAATGATATGGTACAGTTGATTCCAAGGGAGAATATATTGGCAAAATGAATGCACCACTTGCCTGCCACTTACCTTTGTCTTGCTAAATTTCCACAAGGGACAGTCTTGTGTTTTACTGAGTAATTGCACCAGACCACTTTTCACTGTAAGAACAGAAATTTCAGGTCTTCGTCCCAGAAATATCTTATTTTACCCCTCCCTTATTCCCACAAGTAAGAGTATAAGTTAAGCCAAGCTCAATTAGAATAAAAATCAGAACACAGTTTTCCTTCTTTTTGCTATAAAGATTTTCTAAGTCCTTTTCAGCAAAGTTCACTGAACTTTTGTATTTGTTCATTAATGTTTGTACAGGATGACTAAGATAATAGTCATCCAATGATATCTAAGAATGTAATTTCAAGTTCAGATTTTGGGCTAGGGATTTAAGACAGCCCACACATAAAATGAAGACACACAGCTGCTCAGCCTCCGCAGCAGCTTGGCCTCCTCTGCTTCTTTCTCTCTTTTCATCCTGTCCTCCTACCCTTGCCCCCACCCCCCCAGGTCAGAATGTCTTCTTACCTTTACTTTCACTTTCCCAGAGCTCCCACACAACTTTCTCTTGGATCCCCTAATAAGTCCACCCATTGTGCAACATCAGGCCTGCCCAGTATGGTCCTTGTGTAAACCCAAAACCCCTGTGTTTTTATTCACTGCCCATTGTATATTTGATTCCTGCAAGAGCTATGCCCTGATAACTCCTCTTTGGTTACACCCTGAACACTGAACCTAATTTTATACTATACATCCTTATATTATTCGTAGTTGCTGGGAAATTAAAATGGCTTCGAATGGATACTTAGACTTTCACAAAACCAACAAACAAACATAAACACTTCAGGCCACACTGCAGCCCAGGATGGCTATGTAACTACATATATATTTAAATGCCAGTTCAAGGGGTCTTTTCTAACCCTGGAGAATATAAGTCTCTGATATTTGTTTCCATAGCACCCTTCATTTAACCTTTCTTAACCTATCATCTTGTGTTTAAAAATATCTGTGTTAGGAACTTCATAGTGGTTTTTATATCTGTGACTTAAGGAAAGTAGAACTCAGTACCCTCTATATGTTCAGAGAATCACTGCTTTTTGTGGCCAATCATCACCCATAAGGCTTGGAAATAGAAACAAGTTCAGAGAACTGTTTCTCTCACTCATTCCTACAACTTACTTCCATGACAACTTAAAGGCAGAATTAGAGAGATAGCTGAGGATAATATTTAGGGAATGCAGAATTTGGGGGGAGAGTAGATAGAATATAGGAGAGAGGAGTGCCTTTTACGAAACTGAGGTTGAAGTCCTTGAGACTGGCTCTAAATTGATGATTATTAAAGCTACTATTAAAGTGTACAGGAAGATTTATTATGCCATTGTCTTTTCTGTGTGTGGTTGACTATTTCCTAGATAAAAACTTTTAAAACAAAGTTAAAAACATGAGTGAGAACCTAAAGGAAATAACTTATGACTGACAGTGTAAGAATGGAAGTCTGGGATTTGCTGGATAGATATATGCTCAATCATCAGATTTGGTAACATGGCCCCATGCTAACAGAACAGGGTCAAAAAAGTCCCGGAGGAAAGGCATGATGATAGGTGGATAGGCAGAGAAGGGGCATGGACTGCCAGCCAATACCAATACCTGTTTTTTATTGGGTATTATAATAAATTCATGGGCCTCAGATTTGACTTTGTATGTAAAAGAAATAGGAGAACTTAAAATTATTGATGGGAAAGGGGAGCAGAAACAACAGAGAAATATTACATCAAACCTCTTGGAGATGAACCAAAACATGCAACCAAATTTATAAGGCCAAGACTGATACCAAGGAAGGTTCTTCATAAATGATTCCCTCATCTGGGGGGCACATAAGGAGTGATGTGTGTATACTTTGAGACCTCAGACAATCTGCTAGAATGATAGTTACAGTCAGTTAAAAAAAGAGATAAAGTTTTTCTCATACTCTTCAAGAAGGGGAGATGTTTGAAAAACAGCTACACTTTTCTTCAAACTTCTATAATATAAAAGAGTCAGCTTCAAGGGGGTGGAGAGAAAGAAAGTTGAACAGAAGCTGAGGTTTGTATTTTAAAAACGAACATATTTGAATTTTAAAACCAAAATCAGACTGTTCTAATAATTTAAAATGATAAATATTTATTGAAGAGGATTGGGTTCTCATTAAGATTTTCCACTACCCAGTGTGATAATAGGTTTGTCATGCCTGGCTGAAGGCAGAATTTTGAGAACTGACATTTTTCCTTATTTATCTTTTGGGATACGCTGCCTAAAGAAAACATTAAATATGTAAGTATCTTTCCTAAGGGCAAAGCTATATCTTCCCTGCTCTCCAGTATTTTCCTATGATGTAGCACAATGAGTAATTAATATGCATTTGTAGAATAAGTGAATGAACAAATAAATTAATGAATTAGCTCACTGTTTAGTAGTTCATTGTACAGCAAGCAGGTAATTATAATACAATATACTTAATTTTATGAAAGAAATAAAGTAATATAACTCAGTTTCGAAGGATCAAAGAAACATTGCTCGAATAAGTGTCATCTAAGCTGAGAGTTAAAAGATGATTATGGCTTTCCAGGAAATTGGAAAGATGATCCCAGGGAGAGAAAAAGACAAGAACAAAGTCATCAACGTGGAAAATGACAATGGCCCTCTCAGTTACTAAAATTAATTCCTGATTATATCACGGAAAAGCAATACTGATGAAATAGATGGTGTTGAATATTAAACAGTGGTCAGATATTGCTAGATTTTATAAATTTGATCTTTATTCTGATACTATTAATAATCCAGAGATAATTTTTGTATTTGTAGTTTGGTTGGTCTGTTGTTAATAAAGCATGTACTTATCAGTTATAATTATTTATTATAAGTTTCAAAGAAAATTCAACTCAAACTTGGAAAAGCAACAAGAAATACTTCATTGTATCATACAATTAAAAATTAGGAGTAGATATGATATTGGATATTAGTGGTCTTGAATTTAAAGCTCACATTTTTTATCAGTAAAGTTTGATTTCATAATTCAGACATTTTTTGTGCTGATTTATGTGCCAGCCTTCACGTGGTAAATATAAAATGAGTCTGGGTATGGTGGCTCACACCTGTAATCTGAGAACATTGGGAGACCCAAGTGGGCAGACCACTTGAGGCCAGTAGTTTGAGACCAGCCTGGCCAACATAGTGAAATGCTGTCTGTACTAAAAATACAAAAATCAGCTAGGTATGGTGATGCTCACTTATAATTCCAGCTACTTGGGAGGCTGAGGCAAGAGAATCAAGTGAACCCGGGAGGCAGAGGTTGCACTGAGTAGAGATTACACAACTGCACTCCAGCCTGGGCAACAAAGAGAGATTCTGTCTCAAAAAAATAAAAAAAAATATTTAAGTGAAGGTAACCATATATTTCATATTTTCTGACATTGTAGTTCATATTTTTTCGTTTTTAGGAAAAGCTCAATCTTGAGCCAGCCTCAGTGATCTGATAATTGGGATAAGCTGTTTAGTAGGCTAAGTTAGAAGACCTCAAAATATGCTGTGTAATTTTGGGGGCATTTTGATAAATTGCCATGGAATCCTTAAGGTAGAAACAATTTTTATAATAATAGTTAAGTTGTATTTTTCTTTTTTAATTTCATTCTTTTGAGAGTATACTGTGGATTTACACAGGCACTATAGTACATGTTATATCATAATTCCAATAATTTTTTACTAACTCAAACATAAAAGCACTTCAAAAATATGCCACAATGTTATATTTCTTATTTAAATATGTATTACTTTAGAAAACATGGAAAGTTCTATAAGTACATATGATTTGTGATACAATATAGAATGTTTATAATTGCTATTTTAATTAATTAACTTTTAAGGCCAGGTGTAGTGGCTCACACCTATAATCCCAGCACTTTGGGAAGTCAAGAGGGGCAGATCACCTGTGGTCAGGAGTTCAAGGCCAGCCTGGCCAACATGGTGAAACCCTGCCTCTACTAAAAATACAAAAATTAGCTGGATATGGTGGTGGGCATCTGTAAACCCAGCTACTCGGGAGGCTCAGGTAAGAGAATCCCTTGAACCCAGGAGGTGGAAGTTGCAATCAGCCAAGATAGCACCATTGCACTCCAGCCTGGGTGAGAAAAGCAAAAATCTATCTCAAGAAACAAACAAAAAACACTTAAAATTTATCTGTTTTACTTTCTAATGTTATAAATATCAACAGATATGATACACATGTGTAAAAGTTCTCTGAAGTAATCAAGAACATTTCAAAAGTATAATTAGATTTTCAGATCAAAAAGTTGGAGAACCAATGGGCTGGATTACGATATAGTAACAACTTCCAAAATCTCAACACAACAAATATTTACTACATTCTGTGCTATCCACAGGTAAGCAAATCTCATCAGTGTGCTTTTCTCCTCCTTCCTTCCCTCTCTCCCTCCCTCTCTCCCTTCCTTCCTTCCTTCTTCCTTCCTTCCTTCCTTCCATTTATTTATTTGATGCAGGGGTTCACTCTATTGCCCAAGCTGACTGCAGTGATGTGATCACGGTTCATTGCAGCCTCAAAGTCCTCAGGTTCAAGTGCTTCTCCCACCTTAGCCTCCTGAGTAGCTGAGACTACAGGCACACGACAGGATGCCTGGCTAATTTTTTGTATTTTTGTGGAGACAGGGTCGCATTATGTTGCCCAGGCTGGTCTTGAACTCCCAGGCTCAAGCGATCTTTCTGCCTCTGCCTCCCCAAGTGCTGGAACTACAGGCATGAGCCACCATGCCCAGCCAGCATAACTTAAATAAATAAAGTGAATTTTCAAATTTCATTCCACTCAAAACTTACTACCAAGTCGTAAACACCGTGCGTGTGTGCACACAGGTGAGTGCGTGCACACACACACACACACACACAACTTACTCACTTATGGTTTGATTCAAATTTCCTAAAGAACAGATGGAGTAACCAAGCTGAAGAAAATTTACAGAAGCGTCAAATTACATTCACCGATATAATGATTTTAAAGATAAGGAAATTTAACATGACTAGCAATTTTGACCACATTTCAAGAGGATCAGTTGTAACATACAATGGTGTATGTGTATGTGCATGTGCTCATGTGTACAACTATTAAATAGTAGAACTTGAATATGAAACCAGGATTTTGGGAGCCTGTGCTAAGGACAATTGTACAACATTTCCTATCTTGATTCACAAATGGGAAGTTGTTTGAAGAAGACTGAGTTGCTTCACTAATCAATGAAGGCTGGGGACATGTAGTAGCCAGCACATCTGGTTTCACATTTCTTACCAATGGAAGTCAATGGAACTTGTTTTTTGTTCAAGTTTTAATCCCTGGCTTAAGGCAGCTACCGTTAGGAGACAGGTAAGGAGCACTTTCTGAGTAACTGATGGGCTTGCCATTTCCAGTCAGTCCTGAAGGAGACGTAACTGAGAGCTGAGTAGGTCCCTATGCTGTGTCCTCTACAATACACCTTCCCAGATTAGTCATTTTACACTCCCCGCTGAGGACAAAACAGATGGAAGAAAACACAACTCCAGGTGGTCACGTGGAAGCTTCACTTCTGTGCTGCTTTTCCATGTTTAGCATGGCAGTTTCAAAACAAACTCTCCTCAGAAGGCTCTTGTTGAGAAGAAAACATTTAACATTATTCTAACATTATTTAATGCATTGTTCTAAAATTATATGCTCCAACTTTAGAGTTACTTGAACTGCCATGGATCTGTAACGGTGCTCTAAACTTTCTGATGACAATTGTGTTTTTATGAGTTTTTCTTTTCATTTCTAATGGATTTTGCTTTATACATTTTTCATGAAATACAATTTGTCAGCAAAAGGTTCATGATTGTTGCAGGCTTTTGTGGATTTGTGTCCTTTCATCAATATAAAACTACCTTTTCATTGCAGCACATCCTCTTTACCTCCTTTTCTAGTCTCTCATACTAATTTTACCACACCTATTTTAACATTTGCTTGATAAATCTTTGCTTGTCATCTTAATGCCTTTGAATTTTTTTCTGTTTGAATTCTTTTTAATAGAACTGGGAGTTGTTATTGTACACTATGCAGTAAAGTAACTTTTAAAAGAAAGATTTATTATTCCATATATGGGATATATTTTATGTTGTTTGTTGTTTCTATACAGTAACACTTGCAGTTTATATTTAGGTCTGCATTTTACTGTAAATGCCTATTTTTTGTTCTCATTTATTTTTGCATGATTAGACTGTAAATGTAAATGTTGTTTTGTATTTCCATTTTTACCTTAAAGTTTAAAAATGCAAATACCACAGTGAAATAAAATTATTTCTTTAAATGCCATTTTAAAAATAGATGCATTGGGACATTCTTCTACTCTTTAAATCTTTAATTTTTTGTTAATCTAGATTGTAGTTATAAATGTAATACTTGATTAACCAATTCTTTGTCTTTTTAATTGACATAAAATTCTTCAATACATTCTAAGATCATAAGGTAATTAATTTGGGAATTCATCTCAAAATATTTAGGGTCACAATTATTTCTTGAAAATCAGATTTTGCTTTGTTTTTGCACAAGTCTTCAAGAAATTTATCCATAAAAAACACATGTTTCTTAAGTTCATGTTGATCTCAAGATGTCTTACTTTCTTTTGTTTTCTAGGTCAAGCAACTGAAAAACTGTCAATATATTTGTTTACAAAGCGTAAATATATATGTACAAAGTGTAAATATGTATGCATCTATGAAATACTATATAATTGTTATAATTTCAAGGGTTAACATTTCCCTTCTTAAACATTTCAGCTAATTAACATTCTTATATATATTTGAGATTTTAGACAAAAATGAAAACAGATTTTGATTTAGTTATCAATAAAATAAATTGTTCTGAAATGTTTATACTTTTTTCCTTAAATTTAACAATTTCACCATGTCATTTATAGTTATGATTTAATATGCAACTATGTTTTTATAAACATAATATACAATATCAATTTTAAGGCCAATGTATTAATAATTTTGAAAATAGCATTAATTCATTTGCTTTGGCTTCATCTCTCCTTTAGAAATTCCTTTTTATTTACTGATCATTTTAATATGTCCTCTAAATATTTTTTCTTATTATACTACCTAAATATAATTTTCCGCAAGAGATTCATGTCTCCTGCAGAAGCCTTATCTTCTCTTAAATGTGTTCATTAGTTCTTCAAGAATGACAAATAAATTTTTCTTATACTTGTCTTTCTACATTTTAAATTGTTTCTTATTCCTAACTGATGTCACACTCTAAATTTTATTAGAAGTATGATTAATATTTTCTTTTTATCTGTATATTGTTATACAGCTATATCAAAAGGAAGTAGCACCCCTGATTGCTCAGGGTTTGAAATTTAATGTTTTCATCTATGGTATAAATTATATTTTCTGGATATGTCTTTAGGGAATGAGGTAGGACTTCCATTTAGTACATATTAATTGGCTAAAATATCACACTAACTTTTCTCAGACAAGAAACTTTAGAAGGTGGGAAAAATGTATTTTAAATTATTGAAAAGACTTAGTAAAAGATAGTCAAATCATGAAAGTGATTTTCTTGTACTTTTCTCATAGTAGTGAGTAAGTCTCATGAGATCTGATAGTTTGATAAGGGGAAACTCCTTTTGCTTGGCTCTCATTCTCTCTTGTGTGCTGTCATGTAAGAGGTGCCTTTCACCTCCCGCCATGATTGTGAGGCCTCCTCAGCCATGTGGAACTGTGAGTTTATTGAACTTCTTCAAAAAAATTATCCAGTCTTGGATATGTCTTTATCAGCAGTGTGAACACAGACTAATACAATAGGATTACCAAGGGTATGGATAGCAGGGTGCAGAGATAATTGAGAACAATTGTAAAGATTGCCTTCCCCCAAACAGGGAAAAAATAATAAAATGAAGTGTCTATACCCCTGAAATAGGATTTAGAGAATGGGAAAAATCAGTGGATCTGGACATTGGCTGGTTCTTGAAAATTATTAATTAGGTTGATAAATCTGAAGCTGGATTTACAAAGAATGAAAGAGTTAAAAAGAGGATATATTACAAACAAGGATAAAAACACGCCTACAAATTCTACTCAATTAAAAGAAAAATAGAATAGTATGTAACAATGCTGATAAATATTACAGCTTAGATAATATGGACAAATTCCTTGAATGACACAAATTATAACACTGACCAAAGGAGAAATAGAATATTCAAAAAATCTTTGTAGGCTCTCTAGTGTGTTCTCTTCTTCCATTCCTGATATTTTTCATTTGTTTCTCTCTTTTTTTTTAATTACTTATTCATAGACTGAAAGTTTATAACTTCTATTGATTCTTTCAAAGTAAGATATTTTTACTCCACTGATTTTGTTTCCTATGCTTTATTTTATTGATTTTTAATCATTAGTTGTATTCTATTTTTTTTTTTTTAGATCTAACTTGTTCTTCTATTTTAGTTTCTTAAGTTAGAGAGTTAGCAATTGGCTCCTATTCTCTGTTTGAAATTATTATCATCATTTCTCTTCTCAGAATCACATCTGAAGGAACATTTTCATGTTAGGATGCGCTATTCTTCTAGCAAAAGGAAAGTGCAAGAGACTTAGTGGAAATATAAAATGGATTTTAAAGCACCTACTTTATCTCTGCTCACGTTTTAGTGTCCAAAGTAAAATGTATGGTCAGGTAGGACAGGGAACTATACATTTCCCACAGGAGGTGCTCTAGTTAAATGGATGTAGGTACGTAATTTTTTAAAGAAAGGAGAAAATACCTCTTCTGACAAAAGTGAAACCTTTGATGATGTCACCATTTTATTAAATCTGTTTTCATCACTTTAAGAACACAATTTTAGAAACAATGGGAACATTTAAGTGTTCTTTTTCTAAACTTTTCTGCATATTTTGTCACTGTTGCCTATTATCTTTTATTTGAAACTTTCCGTATTCTTGTCTGATTTTTCAATTACTCACAAGACTAATGCTTCTATTATGTCTCCATGATTTCTCAGAAAATTGAACTGTTTTTCCATCTGGTTAAGCTTTTTCCCTTACATTCCACACAGAGTAGATATCTTATTTTCTTTTGTTTTTCTGAATGTAGAAACATATTTTAAAATAATGAAATTTTTCTACTTTTAAAGTAATACATATTTACTACAGAGTTTTTAAAGTAATACATATTTACTATGGTATTTTCAAAAACCGTATAAATATGTATTACTTTAAAATATAAATGCACACAAAATATGTTTTTCCTATTATCTTTTTTTTATTAACATGCTTTATTCCACACATTGGTAAGGTTTGATTCACTAGAAGGTTTTTAGTTATTTTAATACATATAGGTGTTTTAATTAAAAACTCATACTATGTAGCATGTTTCTTCATATGTATAAAATCATTTTCATGTAAATATGATATTTACCAAATATGATTTTTAATGTCTTTGTATTATTATATTTGAATATATTTTTATAATTATCAACTTACATTTATGCATTTATGTTTCTTGTTTTTATGTTGTAATAAATTACACTGCAGCATACGTGATTTTTTCACATATCTATGTTCATATGTTATAGCCTAGCGAGTTTAAACAGAAGTGCCATGCACTGAGTTTGTTAAGAGCCCACCTTTATGCCGGTGTCCGAGAGTCAGCTAGAGCTCAAACCTCTCAACCAAGAACAAAGGGCAGTCAACATTTTTGTACCAGTTTAGGGTCAGAGGGCGGTAAGCAGATTATTACAGAAGGAGAAGGAGCAGGTTAGGAGAGAAGAGGGGCCTAATAAAAAGTTCTACTTAAAATTGTTTTTCACCCAGGATGTGGGGTAGCTGTGTGGGGTAACAGTTACACATTTGCAGATACAGGATGTGCAGTTCCAGTGGGCCCTGTTTCTCAGAAAATTGGTTACAAAGATGCCAGGTGTCTCAGACCGCAAGATTTTGGAACAGAATGCCCTCCACAGCTCAGGGTGGACAAAATGGAGTTAGCAGGATTGTTTAAAATATATTCGTTATAGCCAAGGTAGGGTATTTCACATATGCATATCCTTACTATATTTATACATATCTTTATTATTGTAATAATTTTAGATACATTTGTAAATATAGACTTTTTTAAAAAGTTGTAGCCAATTTCCGTGAGAGAAGAATGTAATAGTTTACTGTATGTGACAGCATATGCTGATTTCTGTTTTATTTCCTTGACAAAGCCAGATATTACTTTTTTTTAGTAATCTAAGAGGTAAAATTTAATATACAGTTTCATTGTATGTTTATTTTATAACAATTATGATTAACATTTTTCCATATATAATTGCTTATTTACAATTATCAATGATTTTTTAAGTCCATTGTTAACTGGGCTACTTTTCTTTATATATGCAATACTTATAAGTTTAAAAACAACTTTTTATATCTAGTTTTTGAATTACAAAAGTGACAGATACTTATTGGAAATATCCACATACACTAAGGTATTTAAAATAATATCTGTAGTGTAGATATGCAAAATTGGACAAAGTAGCCTGAATCTCAGGGACTTCATCCCCGAATGAAATATAAGAAAAAATGGTTGCAAACTTTTTCAACAGTGAGTTTTCTCCCTTCAGGAATGACTAATTTTATATAAGAACTTTGAAAACAAGAATGATAATATAGATCAGCATCAGGACTTGAATTTCTGCTTCTTCCTGTCTTCCAAAATTCTTAACTGAAATGAGCTATAGTGACAGAATTGTGGGCATTTCCTTGAATGTGAATAACGAGGAGGAGAGACTGAAGTCAAGAAAATCATGTTGAGAACAGAAAAACTAAAAACCTTTAGAGACTCTGGGGAAGAGATGTATTAGGCTGGTAAAGGTTGCCAAAGTTCAGTGATCTTCACTAAATTTGAAGAAACTACTAAAGCCCATACATATGAAATACATCCTTTTCCTGAGTCAATTATAGCCTGAGATAGATTATTAAGTAAAAATCTTATAAAACAAAGCCCAGATATCTAAGGGATCCATGAATTACCATAAAATTCACTCTAAACCTTCACATTCAACCTATATAAAATGTGCTTAAATTCAAGAATGTGTTGGATGATATAAAATGGAGAATATATGGATAATGTAGAAACTGATATAGGAAAGTAATGAAATAAATAATTAGCAAGAAATTTCCCAAATGTAATGAAACACAGAAATTTACGGCTATAGGATATTAAATGAACACCAAAGAAGCCCATAATAAAAGACAATAATTCAGTACACAATATGACAAGCCATCAAATAGGAGAAACGTTTCAAAATATATATCCTACAAGCAAAATGTATACAGAACATGTAACAAAAATTATTAATAAAAAGACAAAATATTTTAATAGACATGTCATATGCATGAGGCAGATAAAGCACTTGAAGAAAAAGTCATTGAACAAATGCAAATTAAAACAACAGTGAATGTTCTGCAAAAAACACAGGAAGCTGGAAAGAGCATATGTTCTCTTCCTTATGATTTTCTAAATAACATTTCCCTTATTCTAGCTTACTTTATTATAAGAATACAGGCTAGGGGTCTGGGCCAGTTACAGACTTTGAGGAGGGTGCTGCAAAGAGTCAGCAGCCGCAGCCCTAACCAGCTGGCTGAGGTCGTTTATTCAGCATAGATCTAATGACAGAGGCTTTGAGTCAACACATTTGTGGATAATTAATATGGTTGCCTTCCTTGGAGAGAGCAGTTTTACAAAAGATTAAAGGCCAGTTTCCAAGGCCTAAAGCAAACACAATATGTGGGTAGTAACATTGTTGAACACCTGCACCCACCCCTGCCCCCCACGCCACCCCCATAAAGAGCAGTCATGTGCCTGTGTATGTTCGAAGGTGAGTCTAAGATCACCTGAGTAAACAAGCTCTTTAGATAAGCTTGTTTAAATTCTTTTGTATCTACTCTTGCCTTATTGCCTCTTGGTAAGAACTGTGGCCTTCGGCTCATGCCTTCCCAAGATTCACTCTGACTGAACCTCTACAAAAGTCAGCATTAATTCTTTGTTTTAAAGCATGTAACATTTCCTTTTCATTTTGGCTGCTTTAAAATTTTTCTATATTGTTTTCCAGCAGTTTGATACTACAGTTCTTGTGATTTTCTTTTTGTTAGTCCTATTTATGTTTTTTATTAGTTTTTTTGAATCTCTTGATTTTTTTATTAAAAAAGTTGAAAAATTAGGGATAATATTTTTCAAAATATTTTTTGTTTGGCCAATTTGTACCACTCTTTCGTAATTTTATTTACATGCATAATAGACCAATTTAGCTTTCTCTCACAGTCATTTTTGTTCTGTTCATTTTTTTTTTATTGCATTTTAGGTTTTGGGGTACATGTGATGAACATGCAAGATTGTTGCATAGGTACACACTTGGCAGTGTGGTTTGCTGCCTTCCGTCCCCTCACCTGTATCTGTCATTTCTCCCCATGCTATCTCTTCCCACCTCCCCACCTCCCCGCCCCTCCCCCATTTCCCCCCAACGGACCCCAGTGTGTAGTGCTCCCCTCCCTGTGTCCATGTGTTCTCATTGTTCAACACCCACCTATGTGTGAGAATATACGGTGTTTGATTTTCTGCTCTTGTGTCAGTTTGCTGAGAATGATGGTTTCCAGGTTCATCCATGTCCCTACAAAGGACGTGAACTCATCGTTTTTGATGGTTGCGTAATATTCCATGGTGTATATGTACCACATTTTCCCTATCCAGTCTATCATCGATGGGCATTTGGGTTGGTTCCAGGTCTTTGCTATTGTAAACAGTGCTGCAATGAACATTCGTGTGCACGTGTCCTTGTAGTAGAATGATTTATAATCCTTTGGATATATACCCAGTAATGGGATTGCTGGGTCAAATGGGATTTCTATTTTTAGGTCCTTGAGGAATCGCCACACTGTCTTCCACAATGGTTGAATTAATTTACATTCCCACCAACAGTGTAAAAGTGTTCCTATTTCTCCACATCCTCTCCAGCATCTGTTGTTTCCCGATTTTTTAATGATCGCCATTCTAACTGGTGTGAGATGGTATCTCACTGTGGTTTTGATTTGCATTTCTCTGATGACCAGTGATGATGAGCATTTTTTCATATGTTTGTTGGCCTCCTGTATGTCTTCTTTTGTAAAATATCTGTTCATATCCTTCGCCCATTTTTGAATAGGCTTGTTTTTTTTTTTTTTTTTTTTTTTTTTTTTTTTTTTTTTTTTTTTTTTTTTTTTTTTGTAGATCTGCTTTAGTTCTTTGTAAATTCTGGATATCAGCCCCTTGTCAGATGGGTAGACTGCAAAAATTTTTTCCCATTCTGTTGGTTGCCGATTCACTCTACTGACTGTTTCTTTTGCCGTGCAGAAGCTGTGGAGTTTGATTAGGTCCCATTTGTCTATTTTGGCTTTTGTTGCCATTGCTTTTGGTGTTTTGGTCATGAAGTCCTTGCCTACACCTATGTCCTGAATGGTTTTGCCTAGATTTTCTTCTAAGGTTTTTATGGTAATAGGTCTGATGTTTAAGTCTGTTCATTTTTTTAGTCTTTTGAAAAATGTTGACATTTATTGTATTTTCGAGCTCTAGAAAATGAGATTTTTGTATTTCATTTCATTGTTTTTTATAATTTCTGTTTCAAAATTCAGCATATTTATATTTTTCTTAAAGCATGTCTTTTTTAATAGCAGTTTTTGTCTGCATATTTTTAATTTCTGGGTCTTTTCCCCTTAATTATTAACCATATTTTTCCTGCTTCTTTGTATGTCCAGTGATATTTTTATTAGATTCTGGACTTTATGAGTTTTACATTTACTGCTGCATTTTTTTTTTCCTATTTGAAAACATGTTTAGCTTTGTTCTTGCAGGCTGTATCATGGATCAGCTTGATTCTACTTTCTGTAGTTAAATTTTGTTGGGGCAGGTCTTTGTAGCTAGACACATTGTTATTATGTATCCCTTTTGGGGTCTTTGTTAGATGTCTGTGTCTTCCCAAAATATTTTATATTGACAGACTGCAAAAATTCTCCAGTTCTGACTGAGGTCTTTGAATTGCTCACACACCTCTTTGGTTGTACTTTGCTTAGCCTCATGAAGTTTCACTTTATGTATTGCAATTTACTATTTATTATGATATGCAGTGGTGACCATAGGCAAATTTTGAGTTCTTTCTCTGTCTATCTTCTTACTCTCCAATACTCTTTCACACAAATTGCCTTCATTTAATCTCCTGGAATGCCTGTTTCAATTTTCTCAACTCAGTAAGACTGTCATTCTCTGCTGGAGTTCTCCTACTACCACAGTCCAAGATGGTTATTCAGGTGTAAAATTAGGAAATACAGAGCTCAACTTACTTGTTTCTCTTTTCTCAGAAAACAGAGTTTTGTGCTATCTGCTATGTGTTCTCTGATAATAACTATGACATAATTTTTTTTTCTTAGAGTCTAATTTTCAAGTGGGAGGATAGGTCCAGTCATCGTTACATCACTGTAACTGGATATGAAAATTTGTACTATTATTTGTCAAATATGACTTTGTATTTTTACCACAGGGGAATACTAACTGTAGGAGATATAAACTTCGCTCAAATATTTAAGACAAATATTTTACAAAATGAAAATGGTTTAAGAAAATGTCGTTAATACTGTCCTAATCCATCTGGTGTTGCTATAACAGAATACCTGAAACTGTGTAATTTATTAAGGAAAGAGGTTAGTTTAGGTCATGATTCTACAAGCTAAAAAGTAAGATTGAGTAGCTTCATCTGGGAGATTCTGTTGAGGGTCTAGTCCTTTATAGCATGGTAGAAAAACAGAAGGGACAAGAAAGCACTGGTAAAAAAGTCTAAAACATGAGGAGAAGTGGCATCACTTTATAATAATCCATTCTCATGGTAATTAATTTCAGTTCTCAAGAGAACTCACTCCTGCAAGATTGCTTTTATCCTTTCATAAGGGCAGATCCTTCATGAACTAAAGACCTCTTAAAGCTCCCATCACATTTCCCATGATTACATGGGCAATTAAATTCAACATGACTTTTGGTAGAGATGAACCAAAGTGAAACCATAGCAGATATATGCTCTACTTTATTATCATTATTATCACCTTGCTGCACTTCATCTATGATAACGGAAGTAATGATACAGTGTTGACTATAGCTCGTTTGATTCTTATGCTATAATTGGTACAATTTTTAAGCAGTTTTATACCCTGCCTCCTGAGTTTTGATGACTCCACATTTCCTAGCCTAATGCTTTGTGTTTTGAAAAGCTGCTGGGGAATGTAAATTATTTGTTTGCTGGCACTGAGATGGGATGTTCCTAGTTTCTTGATCCTATGTATTTGACATTTTACAGAAATAGCTCAAAGATTGTTTTAAATTGCTTGTTAAAAGTACTCTTCCTTTGTTGAGCACTGCTACATACATAAAAGCTCATTTTTACATTTCTTTTGCAGTGGATATTTTAACGATAAATTAAATGTTTGGGATTATACCACCATCCTAAAATGAAACTCATCTACAGACTTGTTAAATGATTCAATCAATAAATACCCAGAAAATATAAGCTTTAGGAATACAATTAGAAGCAAATCCATGTAACAATCCAAGTCAGCAAATAGTATCCAGTATTTATATCACTTATCACATAAAGAATAATGGGCAACATGGCATTTCATAGAGAAAAGTACCATCTCTATAGCAATTAACAAAATACAACTTGAAGAATTTTAAGAAACAATTGTATTTCTATTAAGCTAGCAAAACAAAACAAAATGTAAATACCACATATTGGCTTTTGGGATACATGCAATTTTTATGTCTCTTACTGCACTTTAAATTTGCTAGACTTTTTCTTTATAGAGTTAAATTTAACAATAAAAGATGGAACCAACAAACTATCTATATATTATAAAACCTCATTTTCCCTTTAGGAGTATTCTCTCATGAAATTATACTTCAAAAAAAATTTTAAAGTAATTTAGACAAAGCTTTTATGGTCTCACTACTACTATAAAATAGTGAGAAATGTACCAAATGCCCAACAGTAATATCATATTTATGTAATGTGTAACCCATGTTAAAAAGATGGAAATAGTTACAGAAAATGCTAATTAATGCAAGACAGAGTGTTATGTACTGAATAATGCCAAATTATGTGTAGGTTTATATAAATATTGCAAATATTGCATTATATGTTGAAGACAAATAATTCTCATCACTATTCAGGTCTATTAATTTATATAATTTTGTAATTTTAAAGCTTGATACTATTTTCTTTAATATAAATAAACTTGAATGCAAAAAAGCATCTTTTGAAACAAATTTTACTTCTAATTGTTGTGCATACATATAAGCAAAATGACATAAATATTTAAGTAACAGTTACTTTTTTCAAATTTATCATTTTGAAATTTAAAATTTTTTTCAAAAACAAAAAATAAAAAAAAATTCATAAAACTGGAAAGAAGCAGGAGGTTATAAATCTTAAGAATATCACATTGAGCTGCTGCATAAGAGAATCACTGTGTTGTTTTAGAGACAATAGGCTTTCTTTTGCAATTACCATCATTTTCCCCAGTTTCTGATTATTTGCAAAACAATAACCATTTGGGCAGTAGTTAATTGTTTCTCTTCAAACATTTGACACATTCTTCATTATTTTTAGTAGATGTGAGTCTTTTACTAAACCACGATTATAATTAAGACGGATGAAATCATTAGGCTTGTTGTAAACATTCAGTTTATCCAAATAGAGTTTGGCAACATTTTAAAGGTCTTCTGTCAGGTTCTTTCAATGTTTAATTATTTGTGGTTGATGTTGAATTCCAGCATGATTGTTGTCATTTGTCATTATCCTCTATTGGAGTAAGTCAACTAATTTTATTTATAATATTTCTGAGCCACTTATATTTAAAATAACAGCAAATACTAAGTGTTTAGTCACCTCTTTTCCTGTTAATAATATAATGGTGCCAAAAAGTATTGTGATTCTATTCATTTTCTAATTAAATATGTAGGTATTTGGCATTTGCTATGGACCAGTTTCAGGGAAACAAAGATTAAAATGAAACCTTGTTTCTGACCTCAAGTCTCTTACATTCTTTTTCTTTTTGGATTATTATACTTTAAGGTATGAGATACATGTGCAGAATGTGAGGTTTGTTACATAGGGTGTATACATGCCATGGCTTTTTGTGCACCCATCAACCTGTCACCAACATTAGATATTTCTCCTAGTGCTATTCCTCCCCTACTTCCCCATCCCATTGACAGGCCTGGGTGTGTGATGTTCCCTTCCCTATATCCATGTGTTCTCTTTGTTCAACTCCCACTTATGAACCATGCAGTGTTTGGTTGTCTGTTCCTGTGTTAGTGTGCTGAGAATGATGGCTTCCAGCTTCATCCATGTCCCTGCAAAGGATGTGAACTCATCCTTTTTTATGGCTGCATAGTATTCCTTGGTATGCATGTACCACATTTTCTTTATTTAGTCTATCATTGATGGGCATTTGGGTTGGTTTCAAGTCTATGTTATTGTGAATAGTACTGCATAAACATAAGTGTCCATGTGTCTTTATAGTAGAATCATTTATAGTCCTTTGGGTATGTACTCAGTAGTGGGATTGTTGGGTCAAATTGTATTTCTGGTTCTAGATCCTTGAGGAATTTGCCACACTGTCTTCCACAATGGTTAAACTAATTTACACTCCCACCAAGAGGGTAAAAGCATTCCTATTTCTCCACATCCTCTCCAGCATCTGTTGTTTCCTGATTTTTTAGTGATCACCATTCTAACTGGCATGAGATGATATTTAATTGTGGTTTTGATTTGCATTACTCTAAAGACCAGTAATGATGAGCTTTTTTTTTTTCTGTGTTTGTTGGCCGCATAAATGTCTCCTTTTGAGATGTGTCTGTTCATATCCTTTGCCCACTATTTGATGGGTTTGTTGTTTTTTTTTCTTGTACATTTGTTTAAGTTCCTTGTAGATGTTGGATATTAGCTCTTTGTCAGATGGAAATATTGCCAAAATTTTCTTTCATTCTGTAGGTTGTCTGTTCACTCTGATGGTAGTTTCTTTTGCCATGCAGAAACTCTTCAGTTTAATTAGATCCCCTTTGTCTATTTTGGCTTTTGTTGTCATTGCTTTTGGTGTTTTAGTCATGACGTCTTTGGCCATGCCTATGTCCTAAATGGTATTGCCTAGGTTTTCTTCTAGGGTTTTTATGGTTTTAGTTCTTATGTATACGTCTTTAGTCCCTCTTGAGTTAATTTTTGTATAAAGTGTAACAAATAAGTCCAGTTTCAGTTTTCTGCATATGGCTAGCCAGTTTTCACAACACCATTTATTAAATAGGGAATCCTTTCCCCATTTCTTGTTTTTGTCAGATTTGTCAAAAATTAGATTACTATAGAAACGAGGCATTATTTCTGAGGCCTGTGTTCTTTTCCATTGGTCTATATATCTGTTTTGGTACGAGTACCATGCGGTTTTGCTTACTGTTGCCTTGCAGTATAGTTTGAAGTCATATAACATGATGCCTCCAAACTTCATTCTTTTTTCTTAGCATAGTAGATATGTTCCATCAATACCTAGTCTATTGAGAGTTTTTAGCATGAAGGGGTATTGAATCTTATCAAAGTACCTTCCTGAATCTGTTGAGATAATCGTGGTTTTTGTTATTGGTTCTGTTTATGTGTTAGATTATGTTTATTGACTTGTATATGTTGAATCAGCCTTGCATTCCAGGGTTGATGCTGACTTGATTGTGGTGGATAAGCTTTTTGATGTGTTACTGGACTTGGTTTGCCAGTATTTTATTGAGGGTTTTTGCATCGATGTTTATCAGGGATATTAGCTTGAAATTTCCTTTTTTTGTGGTGTGTCTTCCAGGTTTTGCTATCAGTATGATGCTGGCCTCATGAAATGAGTCAGGGAGGAGTCTCTCTTTTTCTTCTGTTTGGAATAGTTTCAGAAGGAATGGTATCAACTCTCTCACTTGTAGTCCTTTCTGCATGCTGCTTCAGGTCCACCTCCAAAAACACATTTTGTGTGCACACATATAATCTCCAGATTAGACTCATTTGTTACAACTGAAATTTCATTTTACAGCTCTGTAAAGCTTAATGGGATATTTCTTGCAGTTATTCTGTCCTTGATTCAGCATTGTATTTAGATGTATAGGAGACAGAAAACTTTTTATTTTATTTTTTAGCTTGATATGTCTCTGGATAAAGAGGATACAAAGCTGAATTTAGATACAATTTAGATCACAAGATCCTAAATTTCAAGCCTGATGCCACAATTGAATGAGAATTTCAGGTCTTGAAATATGGGTGAGCATATTTTGCATATAAGGGGATAAGTAGTAATGGCCAGAGGACAGAATGTTAGATTACAAATATTGCCACAACAGTTTGTGTCACATCTCAAATCTCAAACAAAAGTGAATCTAATTCTACATCCCTTGAATCTAGGTTGGCATTGGACTAATACGGTTTGGCCAAGAAAATGTGACAGAAATGAAGTTACGTGTGCTCTGAATCCAGGCCTCCAGAAGGCTTGTACCTTCTTTCTTTTTTCTTGAGACTCTGTAATGTTTGACCAAGCCCAGAGCAGTCTACTAGAGGATTAGAGAACATGTGGAACACAATAAGTTATTTAGAAGGAGCAATGCTACCACCTGTTCCACCTAGCCAACCCCAGCTGTCCTGGGAGATAATAGTGGACCCTTGAATGGAATCAAACAAGACGAACTGAAGAATCATCCAGTTGAGTCAGACCAAGTTGCCAACCCACAGAAACATGAGCTAAATATATGGTTGTTTCTTTAAGTCACTAAATTTTAGGTGGTATGGTGTGCAATAAACTCTGATGAGCTGGGTAAAACACATTGAAAAATCAAAATTGCAATGGACCTATCACTTATGATTCTAGAAAATACATAGAGCAGGTGAAACCTTTTTAACTTCAAGGTCACTAATAACTACCTTATGGGTTACTTGTCCTATTCTCAGCTTTGAAACAGCTGATCAACTATCACCTCCTCCTCCTTGATATATTTTCTTTCTTGTCTTTTTAGACATTACATTTTCATGTTTCTTTCTTCTAAACTATATGTTACTCACTCTCAGCCTCCTTTGCTGGTCTTTCATCTCCCCCAATTCTAAATTATCTTCTTAATCTCGAGCTCTTCCCTGAGTAACTTCATTCAATCTCATAATTTTGCATAACACATATATGCTAATAACTCTCCAAGTTACAATGCCAGCCTTGATATTGCTCCTGATCTATATATCTCTATTTCAATATTTAATTGATATTCAAACTCCACACATCTGAAAATAAAAATTCATTCCTTCAAAACTATCTTCATAGTCTTCTCCATCTTTGTTAATGACAACTTAATTTTTTCAGTTTGAAAAATTTGGAGTCATCCTTAATCTTCCTCTCTTAACTTTTATACCTGAATCTGATTCTGCAGGAGACCCTGTTGGCTCTTTAACCAAAATTTTGCTGGAAACAGACCATTTCTCACGATCTCATCCCTAACCCCTACCCTTTTAGTTGGAGCCTTCATCATCCTTTGCCTAATTACTGATGTAGCCTCACAATTCTCCCTGATTCTAATCTTTCTTTCAAGAGCAGCCAGTTGATGCTTTCAAAAGAGAAGATCACTTTACTCCTCAATTCCAACTTTTGAAATCATCATCCATCTTACTCAGAGTAAAACCCATCGCAACCAGGATCAAAGCCTGATATTATCTGGTCCTCCGTGACTTCTCTGACTCATCTTTTTCTACTAATATTCTTGCCTCTCAGCTATATGCACATTAACTTCATTGATTGTTCTTCAAACAGGCAAGGCAGGCAAGCCTTTAGTGCAGCTATTACCTCTACCCCTATTTTCCCAGCAAACCTTTTACGTAAAGCTCTCACCTCCATCAAAGCTTTACTTCAATATCATCTCATTGCAGACTACACTGACCACACTAACTTACATCTACAATCTTTTCAGTGCTTTTTTACTACTCTACGTTTTCCAGTTTTTCCTCATAACCAGAATGTAAGTTCCACAGAGACAGAGATCTTTGGTTCATGGGAGATTTCTGGTGCATATAACCAGACCAATATAAAGCATTAGGTATATATTTGTAGGAAATATAAATAAATTTTATTTTTATTCATTATATGTATTTAGTTTTTTTAATTAAACTTTATATTCTGGAGATTTTCATGGCTTTTAAAAATTCTGTATTTTAATTAGTACAACTCTATTCAGTGATTATTGGAGTTAAGCTTCACATTATTACATATAATATGTGAATGAAATCTTTCAAATTAATGCATGTATTAAAATAAATTCAATAAGGAAATTTGATGGATCAGAGGATATGAACATTTTTAAGTAGGATTTTTTGCTAGATGCAAATGTAATTAATGATCAATACTAATCTCATTTTAAAAAGTGAAAATTAAATCATAGGTAAATGAACAAATAACAACTGACTGTTTTGTAATCTTTCCATAAAATAATAAAACAAGTGCAATCATATGACATCAAAATATATTCAAGAATTTTGATTAAATTCTTCTGACATCTGCATTTCATTGTGGGATATAATGCCTGAATAGAATGTAATATGTTGTACAAAATAGGGTGCTGGATTAAAGTAAGAATTCTGTGTTTTCAGTAATTATTTTCATATTAATATATTTCAGAAATGAAATTAATCTAGTGGCAAAAATTAATAAGATTAATATTTAAAAACTTTTAAAATATATGATTATGTAATGAATTCATCTTTTTCTATATTTTGTATTGGTTATTTTTTTCCTCTGGAAATACATGCCGTATGTTGAAGAATGAATAATTTAGTTTATTAATCAAAATAATAAAATATCTACTGCCTAAAACAATCCCCTATCAATCTTGAAAATGCAGTCATAACTGGTCGTTTCAGCTTTTTAAAAATTGTAAGAAAGACACAAACTATTGCAGAATAAACATGAAAAAACATTTTTAATTTTTTTATCTACAGTTTTTGTTAATGTACATTTCCTGATTTATGGAAAGCAAACAATTTTGCTTACATAGACCTTTCTTTAATTTTTAAGACAATGCTGAAAGGTGTTTATGTAAGTATTGGGCTTATTTTTCTGTGACAGCTTGATTCACACTGATTTCTTCCCTCAAAAACTTCTTTTGTAACTTTTGTCCGAACTTTAAATGTAGCAACTCTACATGTTTCCTTCTTCAACACTGACTCCAAGCAAAATAGTGTTTGCAAAGGTTGTCTGAGATCTTCTTCACCTCTCCTTTTTTATACACTATTCTTTTTTTGTAGCAAGTGTGTCACTCAGAAACTCTAAAACATCTTTTCCATAAAATTTTTCAGCATAAGTATAAATACAAAATGTAATGTTTTTCTTCCATTATTTGCCATATTAACTTTTCCCTGATTTTTGGATAAAAGATTCTGTTACTTGAAGGGAGAAAAACAGTTTTTATAAAAGTATTTTAAGTGGAAATTATTCAATGATCCTAAAATGATGTCATAACATCCCTGTTACTTCTCCATAAATATGAATCCTTCCTGAATATAGAGGTTACATTTCTTCAGATGGGAATTTAAGTGTTGTTTGTACAAGTTTTATGTAAGTTCACAGAGAAAGAGAATGACTTTTCGCCTTTTATGCCTTCAGCATCATGCATAATGGATGTCCATATGTCTACTAATATACATACAAGTAAACAAAAATATTGATACATATTTTTTATTTCTATGGATTAGGAATATCAGAGAGAGCACGGCATCTGGTTTGGGTAAATATAATTATAGATACCTCTTTATGTTCCTATGCCCAGAAAAGTACAGTTTAACATTTCTATAAAATATTTTATAAAATTGTCATAAAACACAATAATTGAAAGTTTTTTGTAATATAAAATATTTCCATTTTAATAGAAAGAAGAATATGTAATGAGAAAGACTGCTAAACTTCATATAATTTTTTGCCAAAACAGTATTACGTTTAGAAAAGCATTCTTATACTCTTACCATTGATTTGTAAAATCTAGATTTATTTTGTTGAAACTGGGAGGATTTATGACTGCTTCAACCAATAAAATATGGCAGGTTTAGGGCAAGGTGACCTCTCATAAAAGTTTCCACCTAAGTTACTTGACATCTCACTCTGGAAAGAGTCAGCTTCCATGTATAACATCAGTTTATCCTGAGACAACATGCTAGTCAGCAGATTAGCTAAGCTCAGTCTTCTTTTTAACTCCAGTCATGTGAGTGAAGCCCTCTTGGATTGTTCAGAACAGCTCATCCACTAGCTGAGTGCCACTACATTGATATTTGAGGTACTATTATTTCATTTATGGTGCTGTTTGTTGCCTGTATACTTGTTTTCTTTTTTAAATTTTATTTTTGTTTTATAAGTTCTGTGATATTTATGCTTTAAAGAGGTTGTGTTTTGATGGGTTTCCAGGATTTATTTCAAGATTTTAAGATTTAGAGCTCCTTTTACCAGTTAAATTCTGACTAGGAGAATTTGTGTTCTGTTGGAATTGTTGCCATGTTCAGCTGGAGGTTTCCTTTTCCCTGTGGTCTTTCCCAGTGTCTCTCGTAGCTCTCCTCAAGGACCGCTGTGAGACAAGGCAGAAATGGCTTCTCAGGGGACCCAGAAAACCCACAGGTCTTCTCCCGCTTCTGTCTCTACTCCTGTATTTTGCTCAGCTCTCTAAATTGAGCTCCAAGTAGGTCAGAATTTTCTCCCATGATCTAGATCTTCAGGTACCCCAGTGAGATTGTGTGTTGGGAGACAGACAATCCTCCTTTCCCACTTCCACAGTTTGGGCACTCACAATATTTGTGGCATCTCCCCAGTCCTTCAGGAGTAATTTGCTTCCTTTAGAGGGTATGTAGGTTCTCTCAGCTTTCCTAATGTATTTTTGCAGTTGTTCCGGAGCAAAAGTTCACAATAGAGTCTCCACACACTGCTCTGTCTCTCCATGTGGGCGCTGCAATATCATCCTGCCTCCCCACTGCCATGATTCCAGGTCTCACTATATATTATATTTTGATACAATGATTTTTATCATATCATCTGTTTTAAATTTATTTTGGCAGAATTTTGAAGCTGTGAATTTTTTTGTGCCATGTATGGAAAATTACCCAAATGTTCAGTACTTGTCAAATCTGTTAGCCCATCATTCTGTTAGAAAAAAAAGTCTGACTGTGTTTCTCAAACCAAATAAAGATGTTAATACACATTCCAGTCACAACTTCCCTAACTTCTGAACTCAAATTCTAAGATAAAAAGATTAGGTATGGAGACACCTCTGCCTTTACTGCTTATTAGGATGTTCTCTTGTTTTTGTTTCAAATTAACCATCTTTAGATGTCATTTATTCTTGGACATGAGAAGCATAGAAAAAGTTGAATTTTCAAGATATTTCTCTGATATACACCCAGATGTTTTTACACTCTGACATAATGTGTTTTGTGTTCTTTTGTATAATGGTTACTCAAATGAGGCTACAAGAGAAGATGCAGAAGAGGTTCAGGAGAACGGTTTATGATACTTACAGGTTCTTGAACCAGGTGTCCTGCCACTTCATGCAAGGCCACCTGAGAAAGGGGAGAGCTTTAGCAAAGGCCATAATGGGAGTTTCTACAGCAAGGGTATAGCACGGCAAAGTAGGGAGTTTAGGAGTGACTGGTTTGAGTAATTCCAGTAGGCTTTGGATTATAAAGGTATCCTCTATTTCCCTGGAACCTGCTTGCAGGTTCCCTTGAGAAGACAAAGGCAGATGAATATTGCCTCCTGGAGTACAGGGACAAATAGAGAAGATATGGCTCTGGATTAGTTACCATGCATATCAAAAGAATATTCCTGGATGAGCCCTCTGCTATCTCTAAGAATTGGTTAGCCTTGGAGAGGCAGTTTTTCTCCAGTCGGAAAGGTTTTATAATATATAAAAAATTAAAAAGATATATACAAACAATACATAAAACCTCAATCTAAGATTCAGGGGTGGTAGAGTAACATCATTATTTAGTGAGAGTAGGAGAAGAAGGTTTGTGAAAAGTGGAATGGAAAAAAGAACTAGTCTTATATTTCCAAAAATTGTTGCCACATTCTCAAGCAGAATTTAAAAAAGGGATCCACTGATAAATTGAGAATCTGTAAGGTGATTGGTTTTAAAGTCTTCTTACACACCTACTCCTTTGAAAATCCAGATGTAAATCTAGGTCTGTAAATCTCCTAATTTACAGCACATTGATCTAGAAAACCAAAATACTCCAGGTTTTGGATTGATTTAATATAGTAAATAATGGCATGTAGATAGTTGCCTTATTACTCTGAAGTCCACTGAGTCTGTTGTTACATATAACTCTTTAGTTACATCAGTGAAAGAATGAATCCTGAGTAATGTAAAACTGTCCATTACACATATTCAGACTGTAGATTAGTTGTCATCAATTGGCTTGTAAAGACACAAATAGTTGATAACATCTTTTATACTTTATTTACATTGTTTAATTTCTTGTGACATGAAGATTATCTAACTCTATTAAGAATAATTCTGTTTTTAAAGTGTATAATGTCAATTACTTCATTGTGCTTTTACTGTTTTTAAAGTCATATAATCAGTCTCAGTTTCAGTTTCACTATGCAGTGAGAGACCTGTCATGTACTCGTCACATTTCCACTCTTATTTTCTGTAATTGCATGATTTGGGCCACCTCGTTACCATTTTAGTCCAACATTTAGTCATGTGCCATAAGATCTTGTCTGTCTTTTTCATTACAATATTGCCAGTAATTAGGATAGTACCTAATTCTTAGGTAGTTTTCAGAAATTATTTGCTCAGTGAACCAATAAATTAACAGATGTTTGGCAGAAATTTGTCTTTGATAACTGTTACTAAACTTGTCATTTATTTTCCAGATTTTAGTTTGGTTATTATTTACAAGAATATTAATTAGCACCTCTAGAAAACATAATCGTGTTACCTGGATTCACAAAGAAAAATAAATAATGGCATATTGGCCAGGTTAAAGTTTAAGAATTTGCATCAATATCAAAATCTGAAAACATATGAAAAGACTAACAGTAGCCATAATCTAAATCATAATTGCAAAATAAACTCTATAATCCACAAAACAGCTTTGGTACTTAACTTTTTGAAGAGCCAAATGCCTATAAATATAACAAATTCATTATTCCTTATGACAATTAAGCTTATGATTTTTCAGTTTATACATTACTTTGATACACATTATTTTATATTTAAAGTGACAATATATTTCAGTATCTTTTATTTTTATATTATTTTCATAATTTCAGTACTAGATTCATGTCTACTGAGAAAAATAATACAAATATGCTAGGCAATGAAGTATGAATGTATAAAATTCAAATATAATCTTATTGAAGACTCAGTGCTCATATGATTTTATTATTACTGTCATTGATCATTTTTATTTATAAATTTTATTATTCCTTTTGAGACTATATTTTTAAACCACTTCTTAATTTTGGATGCATGCATATTTTCCTGTCACGTTTTAAAGGATTTCATATGCAATTCTTTTTGTACAGCTTTTCTTTTTTGTATGATTTTATTTCCATTGAATAATTGAATAATTTTTATGAGCTTCTATTTGTTTTTATAACCTGCCTTTTTAGAATAATCACTGAACAATCTTTTACTTGGCTAATCATAATTTATTTATTACTGTAAATTTGCTGACCTATATTTAATGTACTTAAAAAGATAATTCTTAATTCATTTTGATATCTCCTCTACAATAAATTCTAAATAGCAATTATCATAATCAACATGTTGATTACTATTCAAATGTCCTTGGTGAAAAGAGCAGTAAACAAATCCTTTTCTGTGGTGCTCTGCATATGATCTTCTTTGTCCAGCATCTTGAACACCACTCTATCTCTTTTGACATGGGTTGATCCAGAGTGCCTTTGCTATTAATGGCCTGATAATTTATGACTAGCTGTCGGCCAGGCTAGAGAACTATAATTCTATTAATATTTCACTAGCACATCTATATAGTTCAAGGAGACAACAATGCCAGAAGGTAAAATGAAAAGAAAAATGGCTCTGATCATATAATCAAAAAACTGTCACTTTCACTGTTGTCTGAGCTTTTTATCAGGAAACTGATACAAAATCGTGAAATAAAACATCCAATCTATTACTGGGTTACTGAGCTGATAGATTTTTGGTTAAATTTCCCTGTAAAAAACTGTAGAAATTGTGTTATGCACAGATATTCAAGTGTACCTTAGTTTATTTAATTCATCTTTATGATAAATTGAAGGCAGGTGAAGAAGCTGCCTAGCCACGAGCACTGCTTTTGAACTAGAAGACGTGAAATTTAGACAGCCGTTGGCATTTGGCAGTGGAATTCTTTTTGCACGAATCAGACCCAGAAGAGCAATATGATAAGATGTCTCATTATGCCAATAAAAATGGAACAATAATTGCTTTATTCTCAATATCAGGTTTTATTGTTTCATTTCTCTGTTATTGTGCTTTTTAATTTTGGATAAATACTCTAGAGAGTAACTAAAAGAAAAATATAATTAATATTTCCAGATTGCCTTTTGTTGGTGTGTGTGTTTTCTTGATAACTTCAAGAAAAATATTATAAGATTTTACGAATTTTGTCTTCAATATTTACATAGTCATGTTTTGATGCTTTGTCTCGGGTTAAGATTACACTTATATTGGACAATTTGATCTATTGTCTGCTTTTTTCCTCCTAAATAGCCATAATTTTGTCCGTTTGCCCTTCATTTTCTTGAGTGCATTTCAGTCCTTACCCTTCTGAATAGAGGCAGAAACTGTTGATAATCTTTTCAACATTAATCTAATTTATATTAATAACATTGTACCCTGTCAAATTGTTCTTGACTCTCCTGCTTTTCTCTCTAGAATCATGTAGGGGACCTCAGAATGTGAATCTGCAATCTGAACTTGAAGTGGCAGTGAGGATTTCTGGACTTCAGGTTTATGATTCTTTCTAGAAACACTGTCTGCCTCTTTTTCTGAATGACATTTCAGTAGTCTTTCTATACTTGGGATTAATTGCTATTGGAAAAAAAAATCTAATATTTTCTTTGCTTAAGGCAAATAGTACTAGGCCTTCATTTATTAACAAACATGCCATTTATCTATTTCAAGAGACACTAAATGATGAACTGCATTAAAGTGTATTTAGATTATTCATATAAATTATTTGTAAATCTTTAATTGAATATTGTGCTGGTAGTTTATTAAAATTATTTTTCTACTGTGCTAATTATTATTCAGTACCAAATTATTATATAATGCATTTTTGGTTCTCTTAGCAGTTAGTGTGCCACACACACAAAAAGAATGCTTAGCAAATTTCACATAGTATTGTTAACTGTTTTACTTACTGAAATAGCCAATCTAAGTCAATCAGTTTTTAAAAAGTTGGGATTCGTTTTCTTCAAATTGATAGCTAGCTTTTGTCTTACCTTGTAATCCTTTATGAACCACAGAAATATTGCTTGTTAAATATATTAAAGAGATGTTAAATAGCAGCAGTTGATTTGTTTTTTGAAAATGCAGTCATATTTTTTAAATATTATATTTAATTTAATTTTTGTTCTTAAAAAGTCCATGTCTTTAGATTATTTATTGTTATCTTAATTAAAAGTTAATTAGTACATTCCTTTATATTGTTCATTTATTTATAAATATGTCTTTATCATCTACTACCTGCCATTTATTAAGAATATGTAATAAATATTGGTTTATAGTGCATTCTCTGGAAACATAATACTAAAGTGTAAATCACTCCCAGCCTGTTAATTAGTAAAGTGACTATCACACCTTGCATATGTTACTTAAAAAGGATGCTCATCAGTATATGGGAATGATATTACCTTTCTCATTGCATTGTTGTGTATACTTAATGGCCTAGAATAAATCCTGACACATAAATTGTATTATTTTTTAATCACATTTGCCATAAATAAGTGCCAAAAGAAGGTAGATGTGGTATTTGATGTCACAAAGTTTACAGTTTATTAAGAATACAGACAAAAAATTAATAAAAGCAATAAATTACTAACTGTGAGTATATAGAATAAAAATAACAGGGAATTGTGATATTATGATGAGGTACCTGGATAAGATACAGACTTTCCCTGATTGGAATCACTTTGGTAGAAGTAAAAATACAATATCATCTATGTGACTTGAATCTAGTGGTAAGCCATAAAAGAAAACCAGGGAAAGAGCTTTGTAGTAGAGAAAGAGAAAAGTTACAGCTATGAAAATCTGGAACAGTTTCCTGGAGATGTTAGCAATGAACTTGGTTTCATGGGATTGTCAGATTTTAGATTCGTTGTGTGAATTGAAGAAAAAAACAAAATCAAAAAACTCCAGGCAAAGGGACCAAGGTAGTCAAAGACATCTGTCATTCAGAATGTTTTATATATATAGATTAAACTCTTGTATAATAGGTCTGTTTTAAATTGTTTTATTTCCAAAAATAAAAACCAATATCCATACAAAATTGTCTCTGTCTTAGTCTGTTCAGGCTGCAATAGCAAAATACCATATATTGGGGTGGTTTATAAACAAAATAAATTTATTTCTCACAATGCTAGAGACTAGGAAATCCAAGATCAAGACGGTGGCAGATCTAGGGTTTGCTGAGGGCCTGCTCCCTCATAAACAGTTGTCTTCTCATTTCAAGATGACACAGAGAAAGGAGGTGATGGTATCTCTCTTTCGTTAGAACACTAAGTCCACTCCTATGATCTAATCAACTCCCAAAGACTCCAACTTCTAACCATCACCCTGGATGTAAGGATTTTAACATATGATTTTGGGGGAATATAAACATTCAGATTATAGCAGTGTGTCTCATCATATAAAATAAGTCCTAAAGTTCCCAAGAAAATGAGGTAAAATTGCCTAGCAAAACAAAATATGACATATTTATGGATTTTTTTAAAAATTGCTGGAAATATGTAGCATCATAGTTCTTCAACTGTTATGCTAGTTGAAGTTGTGCCCTCGTAAATTTACGTCTAAGAATCTTTTTTTAGAGGATCATTTTTAGTGTGAACTGAGGACCAATGTTGATGTTAAAAACTGCCATCAGCAGGGTATGGTGGCTCACGTCCATAATCCCAGCACTTTGGGAGGCAGAGGCAGGTGGATCACCTGAGGTCAGGAGTTCCAGACTAGCCTGACCAACATAGTGAAACCCCATCTCTACTGAAAATACAAAAAATTAGCGAGCATGGTAGTGGGCGCCTGTAATCCCAGCTGCTAAGTAGGCTGAGGCAGGAGAGTCACTTGAACCCGGGAGGTAGAGGTTGCGGTGAGCTGAGATTGCGCCGTTGCACTCCAGCCTGGGCAATAAGACCGAGACTCTGTCTCAAAACAAAACAAAACAAAACAAAAAAAAAACAAAACAACCTAGCCATCTATCTGCAATAAGATAAGTACAGAAATGGAGAGTGAGTATGTCAAATATTGCGTAAAATTTGACAGGGTAATTTTAGGTCAAAAACTTGGCTTTATATCTTGTGTCTTATTAATTTTTCTAATAACTTACTTTTAATGTCTGCTTTAGATGAGAAATTGAGACAAAACCAACAAAAATCCCGTATCCTCACCACTGCAAGTTTGAAAATACTGAAATAAGTTGTTTTAAAAATTCTTCCTTGTATTGTACAGGAAGTGACTATCTTTACAGTTGTTATTCATACTGACTTTGTCATAAACTGAGCTGGCTCAGGGCTGACACTTCGAGCTTGAGGTGGTGCTGAGAACATGAAAGGGGAACTAGGAGAATGGTAGTCATTGGGTGCCATGTTAGCTGGGTTATTTCTAAACTGAGTTTCTCAGAGAAATTAGTAAAATGCCACACAACCTACAGATGCTTAAGTAAAGATCAAGTGACACATAGTAAATTTACTTTATACATTCTAAGTGTATATAGAAACGGAAATAATAATTCTTGAAGAGGTAAAAAATCGATTCCTGACTATCCCTGGGTAAGTTCTGAACTTGCAAGGCTGAGGCCAGATCCTGAATCCATCACAGTTGCACTACATATAAAGATAGCATTTCAAAAGACCTGTGAGCTGTTACAGAGGAAATTTTGTTAGACTAGTGCAGATAAGTCTGTACTTCTCTTATTGCAGATAGTTTGAGGGTAAAATTAACTGTTCCTCCTCTTTTGAGAGTTTATAATTACAAACTGTTTACCTGTGAATTATCAGGAGACAGAGAAGAACCCTTACATTTCTTGCCAAAAGTAATTTAGATGCCAGAATCTTACTTTTAGAGACTGGTAAGCTGCAACTAGACCCACTCCTCTGTGACCTTTAAGGTGAAATAAGAGATCCACTGGAAGATCCCAGAGAAAGGCTGATTTGGGGAACCAGGATTTAAAGCAATTTCAGTATATTAACTATTAATCCCAAATTTGTTGATATCTAAATAAAAGCTTCATAGATGCAACAGAGCCATTTCAGAAAATGCATGTTATCTCATCTCAGGATTCAACAAATGGCAAAATTGCAAACAGCTTAAATAAAGCTTGTTGTACTATTATCTTCAGAAAATGCCCTCTAGAGATACAATGATTGGGGCCCTACTCACATGAACATTCTTGAGGCCTCATATGGCTTGGAACTGTGTCCCCACTCAAATTCATGTTGAATTGCAATCCCTAGTATTGGACTTGGTTTCTGGTGGGAGGTGATTGAATCACGGGGGCAGATTTCTGATGTATGATTTAGTATCATCCCCTTGTTACTGACCTTGTAATAATGAATAAGTTCTCAGGAGAACTGGGCATTTGAAGGTATGTGGCATCTCCCCTGCTCTCTTGCTCCTGCTTTGATCATGTGACATGCTTACTCCCCCTTTCCTTCCTCCGTGTTTGTAAGTTTCCAGAAGCCTCCTGAGAAGCCTCCCAAGAAGCTGAGCAGATGCTAGGATCATGCTTCCTATATAACCGGAAGAATTGTGAGCAAACTAAACTTATTTTCTCTATAAATTACCAGTCTCCGGTATTTCTTTAAAGCAGCGTGAGAACAGTCTAATACATGCCTATGCATCATACATTGTTGTACTGGATAATATTTTATACTTTGATTTTTAAAAATGTTGTATCATTTACAGTGTGTGGTGTAATAGTGATAAAGATTCATCTTAAGCACTACTTAAAAATACAAAAAAAAAATGTCTTTCTTTCTGCCTTCATATTCAATCAAATCGCCTTTAGGCTCTCAGAGATTAAAGCAATGGCAAATGAGAAAAGCCTAGGACAGAACCTTTGATTTAAGACACAGAGGCTGCCTAGGAATGTGCTTGGGAAGCAAGAGTTACTTTACCAAGGGAGCCAGTGGGCTTTATGTGGGAAACAGAGTGATAAACTGACCAAGAAACGTCTGAAAAAAAAGTTTGCTTTTCTAGAGTAAGGAGGAGGAATATTCTAAAATAGAAAATTTTAGCATGAAAAGAGCTATAACACTCATCATTAGAACCCCGACCTACAATCTTATTCTAATTTCTCTTAATTTATAGCAGGCGTCCCCGAACTACGGCCCGTGGGCCGCATGCGGCCCTCTGAGGCCATTTATCCGCCCCCCCACCGCACTTCAGGAAGGGGCACCTCTTTCATTGGTGGTCAGTGAGAGGAGCACAGTATGTGGCGGCCCTCCAACGGTCTGAGGGACAGTGAACTGGCCTCTGTGTAAAAAGTTTGGGGACGCCTGATTTATAGCAATTTATCTGAATTAATTTTGTTACACATTACTTAAATTTTCAATAACCTGAAAACTATAGCAATCTTGATAGTGTGGACTATTTCTGTTGGGTATAAATATTTGCCTATATATAGCAAGCAGAGAAGCATATTCACAGGAAGCAATATTACCTTGATTTTAAAAAGAATAATTATTTTATAGAAAATAAGTAGTAAAAAGAAAATTCTACTTCTGTCTGAAGTCAGAATTCTTTGGCTGCAAATAATATAGTGAACTGGTTTACATGAGCAAATAAATTTTGGAAAAAAGCCAGAGTATCTTGTCTTGCAGAGAATTAGAAGAGAGTAGTTATCATGCAAAGTCCATCTAAAATGTCCACCAGTTTCAATCTCTGCTAAAAGTTTTTTTTTTTTTTTTTTAATTTGTTACCTAAATTATAAATTTCTCTGAAAGGAGGAAATTAGTTCCCCTTAAAGTCAATTGCTTTGAACTATTAAATGAAGGTCTAAGGGATTGCCATCACAATTCTGTAAATGGCCACAATCATACTTTATGCTCTTGCTCTAGCTTCTTGGACCCCATGCAGCAAGAGGAAATGTGCCACTGGTTCCATCCTGTGTAATTCAAACGGTTAGACCCAAGCTTTGCTTGCAATCAGAATTTTACAAAACCTTCTGGAAAGCATTTCTCAGCTTCCATTTTTACCTGGAATTTCATGATTCTTAAGAAATCTTTACCTTCAGTGTTTGCCTTTCTTTTTTTTTTTTCTTTTTTTTTTTTATTGCATTTTAGGTTTCGGGGTACATGTGAAGAACATGCAGGATTGTTCCATAGGTACACACATGGCAGTGTGGTTTGCTGCCTTCCTTCCTCTCACCTGTATCTGTCATTTCTCCCCATGCTATCTCTTCCCACCTCCCAACACCCCCTCCCTCCCCCATTTTCCCCCAACCGACCCCAGTGTAGTGCTCCCCTCCCTGTGTCCATGTGTTCTCATTGTTCAACACCCGCCTATGAGTGAGAACATGTGGTGTTTGATTTTCTGCTCTTATGTCAGTTTTCTGAGAATGATGGTTTCCAGATTCATCCATGTCCCTACAAAGGACGCAAACTCATCGTTTTTGATGGCTGCGTAATATTCCATGGTGTATATGTACCACATTTTCCCTATCCAGTCTATCATCGATGGGCATTTGGGTTGGTTCCAGGTCTTTGCTATTGTAAACAGTGCTGCAATGAACATTCGTGTGCGTGTGTCCTTATAGTAGGATGATTTATAATCCTTTGGATGTATACCCAGTAATGGGATTGCTGGGTCAAATGGGATTTCTATTTTTAGGTCATTGAAGAATCGCCACACTGTCTTCCACAATGGTTGAATTAATTTACACTCCCACCAACAGTGTAAAAGTGTTCCTATTTGTCCACATCCTCTCCAGCATCTGTTGCCTCCAGATTTTTTAATGATCACCATTCTAACTGGTGTGAGATGGTATCTCAATGTGGTTTTGATTTGCATTTCTCTAATGACCAGTAATGATGGGCATTTTTTAATATGTTTGTTGGCCTCCTGTATGTCTTCTTTTCTAAAGTGTCTGTTCATATCCTTTGCCCATTTTTGAATGGGCTTGTTTGTTTTTTTCTTGTAGATCTGTTTTAGTTCTTTGTAAATTCTGGATATCAGCCCCTTGTCAGATGGGTAGACTGCAAAAATTTTTTCCCATTCTGTTGGTTGCCGAGTCACTCTACTGACTGTTTCTTTTGCCGTGCAGAAGCTGTGGAGTTTGATTAGGTCCCATTTGTCTATTTTGGCTTTTGTTGCCATTGCTTTTGGTGTTTTGGTCATGAAGTCCTTGCCTACGCCTATGTCCTGAATGGTTTTGCCTAGATTTTCTTCTAGGGTTTTATGGTGTTAGGTCTGATGTTTAAGTCTTTAATCCATCTGGAGTTAATTTTGGTGTAAGGTGTCAGGAAGGGGTCCTGTTTCTGCTTTCTGCACATGGCTAGCCAGTTTTGCCAACACCATTTATTAAACAGGGAGTCCTTTCCCCATTGCTTGTTTTTGTCAGGTTTGTCGAAGATCAGATGGTTGTAAATATATTGTATTTCCTCTGAGGCCTCTGTTCTGTTCCATTGGTCTATATCTCTGTTTTGGTACCAGTACCATGCTGTTTTGATTACTGTAGCCTTGTAGTATAGTTTGAAGTCCAGTAGTGTGATGCCTCCTGCTTTATTCTTTTTGCTTAGAATTGACTTGGCTATGCGGGCTCTCTTTTGGTTCCATGTGAAGTTTAAGGTGTCACCACAGATTCCACAGAAATCCAAACAATTATCAGAGATTATTACAAACAGCTCTATGCACATAAACTAGTAAACATGGAAGAAATGGATAAATTCCTGGACACCTGCATCCTCCCAAGCATAAACCCGGAAGAAGCCAAAACCCTGAATAGACCAATAACAAGGTCTGAAGTTGAGGCAGCAATTAAGAGCCTACCACCCAAAAAAAGCCCAGGTCCAGATGGGTTCACAGCCGAATTCTACCAGACATACAAAGAGGAGTTGGTACCATTCCTTCTGAAACGATTCCAGACAATCCAAAAAGAGGGAATCCTTCCCAAATCATTTTTTGAGACAAACATCATCCTGATACCAAACCCGGCAGAGACTCAACAAGAAAAGAAAACTTCAGGCCAATATCCATGATGAACATAGATGCAAAAATCTTCAATAAAATACTGGCAAGCTGATTGCAACAGCATATCAAAAAGCTCATCCACCATGATCAAGTAGGATTCATCCCAAGGATGCAAGGCTGGTTCAACATACGCAATCCATAAACGTAATTCACCACATGAACAGAACCAAAGACAAAAACCACATGATTATCTCAATTGATGCAGAGAAGGCTTTTGATAAAATTCAACGGCTCTTTATGCTAAAAACCCTCAATAAACTAGGTATTGATGGAACATATCTTAAAATAATAAAAGCTATTTACGACAAACCAACAGCCAATATCATACTGAATGGGCAAAAACTCGAAGCATTCCCTTTGAAATCTGGCACTAGACAAGGATGCCCTCTCTCACCACTCCTATTCAATATAGTACTGGAAGTTCTAGCCAGAGCAATCAGGCAAGAAAAAGAAATAAAGGGTATCCAAATTGGAAAGGAGGAAATCAAATTGTCTCTATTTGCAGATGACATGATTGTATATCTAGAAGACCCCATCGTCTCAGCCCAAAACCTCCTGAAACTGATAAACAACTTCAGCAAAGTCTCAGGATACAAAATCAACGTGCAAAAATCACAAGCATTCCTATACACCAGTAACAGACTTAAAGAGAGCCAAATCAAGAACGAACTGCCATTCACAATTGCTCCAAAGAGAATAAAATACCTAGGAATACAACTAACAAGGAACGTAAAGGACCTCTTCAGGGAGAACTACAAACCACTTCTTGATGAAATAAGAGAGGACACAAACAGATGGAGATACATTCCATGTTCATGGTTAGGAAGAATTAACATTGTGAAAATGGTCGTACTGTCCAAAGTAATCTACAAATTCAATGCTATTCCCATCAAGCTACCAATGACTTTCTTCACAGAACCAGAAAAAAACACCTTAAACTTCATAGTGTTTGCCTTTCATCTTGAAATCAAAGAATCTCAAAGGAAGTCCAAGCAAATCAGACCCTATCCCATGTCTTTCATCCTCTTCCACTTTTCTAGGCCCTGAAATTTTCTCTTATCAAACTCCTATACCATTTCTCATTTGCAAAACAAGATCCCATGATGAACTCTTGTTGCAAGCATGTACTAGATGGTAAGTCAAGTATGGTAAAAAGTCGCAAGTTTGGATCCTTGCTTGATCAGTTAAAATGTTCTGCTACAAGTTAAAGAAAATGTTGCTCATTTTCCTTCAGTGTAACTTTCATTTGATAATTACATGAACTTCTTTGTTTTCCAGCTTATTTGTTATGATGCTTTAGCTGTGTGTGTGTGTACATGCTTGTGTACGTGTGTGTATGTGTAACACTTTGACTCTAGGAAATTGTCCCTTCTGGATAAGAAAAGCCTTCAAAGCACAGATCTCTTTTCCCAGGCAGAGGTGCCCTTGCAGTTTCCCAGAGTTGCTTGCTCCTTACAATCAAACTGGCATCATGATTGGCAGCACTAAGCCCGCATTTCATTTGATTCTCGGGATGTAACTTATGGTTGCCTCTGTCAGAGTCTCTTGTCTGTATGTTTCTATCCATGCTTTGATGTGCTCTGAAGATTAATGCTGATCAATGACATGAATAACAGGGTATACTTGATCATTGATTTTACTTTTTCTCTGGCTGAAAGGTTCTTAAATTGTTTGATTTTGATGATATAGATTTCATCGTAACTCCTTCTGACCACTAGAAATTTGGAACATAATCTACAGACACATGACCTTGGACTTCTTGTGAATGCTTTATCAAGGCCTATGACTCACTACCTTAAATCATTTTGTGGCATACTTGGGTAGTAAAAGGAAAGAAAATTTAAAAAATAAACACTTTATAGCCTGAGCTTTTATTAGTACGGTTCAAATGAAACATTATCATTACTTTTTTCACTTTCTCTTCAGAATTACTCAGTGAATATTATTTTCTCTCCCCTTGAATGAAATGTTAGACAGGTACTATAGCTTTTCTTATCACTCTTGAATAACAAAACATCCTGTAGACATCATCTATTCCAGGCGTCCCCAAACCTTTTACACAGGGGCCAGTTCACTGTCTTTTAGACCATTGGAGGGCCACCGCTTACTGTGCTCCTCTCACTGATCACCAATGAAAGAGGTGCCCCTTCTTGAAGTGTGGCGGGGGTCCGGATAAATGGCCTCAGGGGGCCGCATGCGACCCGCGGGCGGTAGTTTCGGGATGCCTGATCTATTCCAATAATACCCTTAGTGTCTATGGTAATTGTCAAAATGAAAAGTATGTTACAAGTCATATCTTCTTTAGCCTGTTTCGAATTTACTCTAGAAAGCCTGAAGTGAGGTTGGTGAGGATAAGGAACTTCTATTTCCCCACAATGCTTTTGTGTTCCCCCACCCCCAGATTACCATGACCTAGATTAGGGCTTGACTAGAACTAGAGAAGAATAAGGGAAATAACACATAAACACTTATCTGGCCACTGCTGTCTTGTGTACTAGTGTTTGCTAGATGTTGAAAATTCTGTTGCAGAACACATGTTTTCTTAGAGATCTCCCCAGGCAATTTTCAAGAAAAATGCAAGAGGTTTGGGCTGCTTATGACTCTAGCTCTCAGTTTCTGAGAGCTGCAACTTGCAAAATAGAACACCACAATCACATTGTTGCTTTACTATGTTAGGTCCATCTCACATAGACCTTCTCTGTTGAAGCCCCATTGTTTTCCAGGTGGCTGTCTTGGGCTGTATCCTTTATGCAATAACTTTGAATGGACTTACTTGCTTTCGTTGTTGGAGAAAGAGTGGTGTGCTCTTCAGTGGTCCTTTTGAAGCATTTCATGTGGACCTTTTGAAGCCTCATTTAACAGACCTGAGGGAAAAAACAGCTATTACCTCCAGCCTATGGGGACTAGGGGAGATGTATCAGTAATTCTACACATTTTTGAGAAACAATATCTTCTCTTTAACTATCATCCAGAAGGGTTTAGAATCTTCAGATGGATCCTAGATGCTGAAATCAGTTTTAGGCATGCGTTTTTGCAAGTTGGGTATCACTGGTATAGCAGGTCTAGGACCTCAGTAAGGGAATGTGAGGTCATTTAAGTTATCAACCAAAATGATGAAGAATCTCATTTTAATAATCAGTCATATGTTATCATTGCACATCATGAGTAAATTATTGAAGGGAATTTAATATCAGTAAGAGGAAATAAAAAATGAAATTATAGATATCACAATAAAAGCCAAAGAAAGGAAAGAGAGCATAGAGGAAAGGTTTAGTTGCTGAAAACATGTAGAATAAGGGCAAACATATGATTCCTAAGTCAAACCCATGTTTATTAAATTTTAAGTTAGGAAATAAAAAACTAGAAATAAATTTATACAATTTTAATAATATTTTAATGCTTATATTTTTAATAGAAACTCTAAAATAAAGAGGGAAAGCTGAATATAATATAAAAAGTTCTTAGAAAATTAAAAATAGTACACAAAAAAATTTTCATTAAAACAGAAAAATTTAACATGTTTAAAGAGAAATTGACAGTGTTGTTGAATGCCTTCTAATATGTACATGTGGTTTTATTACGCCTTCAATCATATGAAGTATGATTGAAGTATGACATTGTGGTGTCCTGTTTCAGAAGTTACAGTATACTTCAAAAATAGTTTTGGTAAAAGACATTATAATGACTCTGAAAGTAAATGTTATGAACATTATTATTTGCACATTTATTAGAGCCTTCCCCTGACTGACTAGGGTTTGAAGACAATTTTTCAAATAAGAATGAAAACTTTTCTTGAGCGACTGTTTGTAGTTCTCCTTGAGGAGGTCCATCACTTTCCTTGTTAACTGTCTTCCTAAGTAATGAGTTCTCTTTATAGCAATTGTGAAAGGTAATTCTTTCATGATTTGGCTCTCTGCTTGTCTGTTGTTGGTGTAGAGAAATGCTTGTGACTTTTGCACATTGATTTTGTATCCAGAGGCTTTGTTAAAATTGCTTATCAGCTTAAAAAGCTTTTGGGCTAAGAAGGGGGCTTTCTAGATATAGGATCATGTCATCTGCAAACAGAGACAGTTTGATTTCCTCTCTTCCTATTTGAATAACTTTTATTTCTTTCTCTTGCCTAATTGCCCTGGCCAGAACTTCCAATACTACATTGAATAGGAGTGGTGAGAGAGGGCATCCTTGTCTTGTGCTAATTTTCAAGGGAATGCTTTGAGCTTTTGCCATTCAGTATGATATTAGCTGTGTGTTTTTCATAAATGGCTCTTATTTGAGTTATGTTCCTTCAATATCTAGTTTATTGAGAGTTTTTAACATGAAGGGATGTTTAATTTTATGGAAGGCCTTTTCTGAATCTATGGAGTTCATCATGTGTTTTTGTCTTTAGTTTTGTTTATGTGATGAATTACGTTTATTGATTTTTGTGTTTGAACCACCCTTGCATTCTAGAAATGAAGCCAACTTGATTGTGATGGATAAGCTTTCTGATGTGCTGCTGGATTCAATTAGCCAGTATTTTATTGAAAATTTTTGCACTGACGTTCATCAGGAATATAAGCCTAAGGTTTTCTTTCTTCCTTGTGTCTCTGCTAAGTTTTGCTATCAGGATGGTGCTGGCCTCATAAAATGAGTCAGGGAGGAGTCTCTTCTTTTAAATTGTTTGATACAGCTTCAAAGAGATGTTACAGCACCTCTTTTTACCTCTGGCATAATTGAGCTGTAAATCCATCTGGCCCTGGGCTTTTTTTTTTTTTTTTTTTTGGTGGGGGGTGGGGGGTTGTCAGGCTATTTACTACTTCCTTAACTTTCAAACTCATATTGGTATATGTACATTCAGTCTTGGGAGAGTGTATGCATCCTGGAATTTATTCATTTATTCTAGAATTTCCAGTTTATTTGCATAGAAGTATTTATAGTATTATCTGATGGTTATTGTATTTCTGTGGGGTCAGTGTAAAATCCTTTTTATTGTTTTTTTTATTGTGTCTATTTGATTCTTCTTTCTTTTCTTTTTTATTAGTCTAGCTAACAATCTATCTATTTTATTATTTTTCTGAGAAAAGCAGCTCCTGGATTCATTGATTCTTTGAAGGGTTTTTCATGTCTCTGTCTTCTTCAGTTCTGCTCTGATCTTGTTTTTTTTCTTGTCTTCTGCTAGCTTTGAGGCTTATTTGCTCTTGGTTTTTAAATTATTTTAGTTGTGATGTTAGGATGTTGATTTGAGATCTTCCTAGCTTTTTGGTGTGGGCACTTACTGCTATAAATTTCCCTTTTAACACTGCTTTACCTACGTCTTAGAGATTCTGGTACATAGTCTCCTTGTTCTCATCAGTTTCAAATAACTTCTTGATTTCTGCCATAATTTTATTATTTACCCAGGAGTCATTCAGAAACAGGTTGTTCAATTTCCTTGTATTTGTATAGTTTTGAGTGAGTTTTTAAATCTTGGATTCTAATTTGATTGCACTGTGGTCTGAGAGACTGGTTGTTATGATACCAGTCCTTTTGCATTTGCTGAGGAGTGGTTTATTTTTAATTACCTGATCAATTTTAGAGTCAGTGCCATGTGGCACTGAGAAGAATGTGTATTTTGTTGTTTTGGGGTGGCAAGTGCTGTAGATATCTATCAGATATATACCTAAAGGATTGTAAATATTCCTATTATAAAGACACATGCACACATATATTCATTGCAGCACTATTCACAATAGCAAAGACTTGGAACCAATCCAAATGCCCATCAATGATAAACTGGATAAAGAAAATGTGACATATATACACCATGGAATACTATGCAGCCATAAAAAAGATGAGTTCATGTCCTTTGCAGGGACATTGATGAAGCTGGAAATCTTCATTCTCAGCAAACTGACAGAAGAACAGCAAACCAAACACCACATGTTCTCACTCGTAAGTGGGTGTTGAACAGTGAGAACACATGGACACTGCAAGGAGAACATCACACACTGGGACCTGCTGGGGCATTGGGGGGATAGTGGAGAGATAGCAGGGGATGGGAGGACTGGGGAGGGATAACATTAGGAGAAATACTTAATATAGGTGACAGGGGGATGGATGCAGCAAACCACTGTGGCATGTGAATACCTATGTAACAATCTTGCATGACCTGCACATGTACCCCAAAACTTATAGTATATATATATATACATATATATATATATATATATATATATATATATATATATGGTATCTATGAGATCCACTTGATTCAGAATTGAGATCAAGTTTTGAATATCTTTGTTATTTCTTGGTCTCAGTGGTCTGTCTAATATTGACAATGGGGATATCAGGGAAGACACAAAGAAATGGAAAGAAATTCCATATTCATGGATAGGAAGAATCAATGTAGTGAAAATGGCCATGATGCCAAAAGTGATTTATAGATTCAGTGCTAAACTACAATTGATATTCTTCACAGAATTAGAAAAATAAAAATAAAAATATATATGGAACCAAAATAGTGCTCTTATATCCAAGGCAATCCTAAGCAAAAAGAACAAAGCTGGAGGCATCACACTACCTGACTTCAAACTATTCTACAAGGTGACAGTAACCAAAACAGCATAGTATTGGTACAAAAACACTAACGTAGACCAGTGGAACAGAATATAGAACTCATTAGTAATACCACACATCTACAACCATCTGATCTTCAACAAAACTGACAAAAACAAGGAACAGGAAAGGGAAAGAATTTCCTTTTTAATAAACTGTGCTGTGAGAACTGGCTAGCCATATGCAGAAAAATGAAACTGGATCTCTTCCTTATACCTTGTAAAGAAATTAAGTCAAAATGGATTAAAGACTTAAATGTAAAACCTAAAACTATTAGACATGTAGAAGAAAATATAGGCAATACCATTCAAGACATAGGCATGGGCAAAGATTTCATAATGAAATCATGAAGAGCATTTGCAACAAAAGCAAAAATTGACAAATGAACTCTAATTAAACTAAAGATCTTGTGCACAGCAAAAGAAACTATCATCAGAGTGAATAGGCAACCGACAGAGTGGGAGAAAATTTCTGCAGTCTATCCATCTCACAAAGGTCTAATATCCAAAATCTACAAGGAACTTAAACAAATTTACAAGAAACAAAACCCCATTAAAAAGTGGTCAGAAAACATGAACTGACACTTCTCAAAGGAAGACATTTGTATGGCCAAAAAAGATATGAAGAGAAGCTCAACAACTTGATCATTAGAGAAATACAAATCAAAACCACAATGAGATAGCATTGCATGCCAGTCAGAATAGAAATTATTAAAAAGTCAAAAAACAACAGATGCTAGCAAGGTTGCAGAGAAATAGGAACACTTTTTCCCACTGTTGGTGGGAATGTAAATAGTTCAACCATTATGGAAGACAGTGTGGTGATTCTTAAAGATCTACAACAAGGGATACCATTTGGCCGAGCAATCCTATTACTGGATATATTCCCAAAAGAATATAAATCATTCTATTATAAAGATACATGCACATATATGTTCATTGCAGCACTATTCAGAATAGCAAAGACATGAAATCAACCCGAATTCTCACCAATGATAAAAAATGTGATACATACACATCATGGAGTACTATGCAACCCTAAAAGGGAATGAGATCATGTCCATTGCAGGGACATGGATGGAGCTGGAAGCTATTATCCTCAGCAAACTAACATGGGAACAGAAAACCAAACACTGCATGTTCTCTCTCACTTACAAGTAGTATCTGAGCAATAAGAACACATGGACACTGAAAGAGGAACAATACACACAGGGGCCTGTCTAGGGGTTGGGTAGGGGGAGGGAGAACATTAGGAAAAATAGCTACTGCATACTAGGTTTAATACCTAGGTGATAGGTTGATAGTTGCAGCAAACCACCATGGCACATGTTTATCTATGTAACAAATGAGCATATCCTGCACATGTACCCTGGAACTTAAAAATTAAAAAAAAAGGAAATGAAAAATTGACTTGTAGGTATTTTTTCAGGGTCTAAACACAAATATTAAGGTTCATTTGGATCAGCAACCTGAAACAATTCATGGTGATCAGCGGAGAACTTATATTAATGAGTAAGAAGTGATTAAGTAGCTTGAGGCCTAAGGATTAAACAGATAGTAACATCACATCCCCTGTGTGTGTGTGTGTTTTGATACAGATAGTTCTAATCATATTCCTTGATTGAAAATATAGACTTAATTATTTTTAATAATTTTCAACTTTTCCTATGTGCTTAAAATTGATGGCAGTCAATCTCAGGAGATGATGATCCAGAGGCATGTATCAAGCAGGACAATGATTCCAATGGCTGGAACTTGCAAAAAACAGAAGCTACTGCACAACTTAAAATAAGTGACACTGGTATTGCATAACTGGAAATTATCAGTGAGATCTTTGTTAAAAATATAATTGAAGACAAAGGTAGGTGATTTTTAAAAAGCATAATTAATTAATCTGAAAATAAATTATCAAAATGCCAAATCTTAGAAAATATTTGTTGGAAAATTACTATGGAAAATCCTTAAGTAATATCCGAAGGAAATGCAAAAGATAACTGATGCCTTAATCAGTTCAGATTGCTATAAAAAAAAGTACCAAAAACTGGGTGGCTTTTAAAAAATAGAAATGTATCTCTCAAGGTTATGGAGGATGGGAATCTGAGGTAAGGGTTCCGGTGTGGTTGAGTTCTGGTGGGGTGTCTTCTGCGCCTCTGACTGCCATTTTCCCATTGTATCCTCACATTTCCCTCACAGTTTCCCATTGTATCCTCATGAATGGAATTAGTGCCCTTATAGAAGGTGCCCCAGGCAACTCTCTTGCTTTCTTGAGGCAAGAGAGTTGCCTGGGGCACCTTCTATAAGGGCACTAATTCCATTCATGAGGACTTCACTATGATGAGCTAATTACTATCCAAAGGCTTCACCTCCTCATACCATCACATTGGGGTTAGGAATTCAACACATGAATTGTAGGGGACATAAACATTCAGTCTGTTTGAATTTAGATTTGAATTGACTTTGTTTTTGCATGACTGAAGAAGATGGATGCTGTAATATTGTAAGCATATTATGAATTCTGAGAAATCCAAAGGATGAGCTGTAAACAGAAGGATCAAAAAATTAGAAATGTTATCTTGGAGCAAGGCTTGATGGTGAAAACAAACAAGGACGCTCAAGAACAAGTCCTGTCAGTTTAAACTAATTTGCTTTTCTGATACGGTTATTACTCTTAGAGATAAAAGGAATAATGCAGGATATTTGCATCTACTTTTTAAAGCCTTTTGTCCAAGGCCTACACAATATTTTTGGAGAGAAGATAAAAAATATTAAATCTGAGTTTCTTATGCTCTGATTATCTAGAGAGAGATGACTAAATAATGGTGTTATTTGGGAATTATGATAAATCTGTCCTGTCGTAATCTTAAAACCACAATTTATGCAAACACATGGGTTTGGGAATAAACAAAGTTCAAAGAATTGAGTTTGATAAAAGAGTAGAAATGAAAGTTTTTGACATTTTAGAACACAATGAGAAGAAATTCATAATTTTAGAAGAAATTCAATGAATGCTCTTATATTAAAAAATAGAAAAATGGACTGGATGCCAGGGCTTACTCCTGTAATCCCAGTACTTTGGGAGGCCAAGGTAGGTGGTAACAAAGTCAAGAGCTCAAGACCATCCTTGCCAACATGGTGAAACCCCATTTTACTCAAAGTACAAAAAAAAATTAGCTGGGCATGGTGACATGTGCCTGTATTCCCAGCTACTCAGGAGGCTGAAGCAGGAGAATTGCTTAAACCCAGGAGGCAGAGGTTGCAGTGAGCCAAGCTCTCACCATTGCACCCCAGCCTGGTGACAGAGTGAGGCTCCATCTCAAAAAGAAAAGAAAAAGAAAAATGAAGAATGAAGCTACATATTAGGATTTTAACACCATAGGTGATTTTCCTTTAGTTTTAAGCAAGGATTCTAAAGATCTAAAGATAATAAATTAGATGGTGCACTACATAAAATAAAAAATGAAAGCTACACATAGATTTTTTTTTTTTTTTTTTTTTTTTTGAGACAAGGTCTTGCTTTGTCATCCAGGCTGGAGTAGTGAGTGCAGTGAGTTACATGATCATTGTTCACTGAAGCCTTGACCTCCTGGGCTTAAGTGATCCTCCAACTTCAGCCTCTAAGTAGATAAAACTATAGACATGTGCCACCATGCCTGGCTAATTTTTTCATTTTTTGCAGAGATGGGTTTTCACCATGTTGCCATGACTGGTCTCAAACTTCTAGGCTCAAGTGATTCACCCACCTCAGCCTCCCAAAGTATTGGGATCACAGATGTGGGTCACTTTGTCTTGCCTAGATTATTTTAGAGTCCAATAGGAAATATTTTCATAAAATGTTTTGAGTATTTATATTTTTAATGTTTTGCATTTTTTAAATAATACATTTTAACAAAATGTAAAAATTATTAAAAATTAAATTCTTAAATCCAGTTTAAATTATATTAAAAAGTATATCAATAATAAATATCTTTAATGTTCATAGACTTTTCTTATAACAACCTGAATATTGAAAAGAGAATAATAATAAATAAAAGTAAGACTATGAATCTTGCAGATATTTAAAAAACTCTGATAAGAAAAACAATTATTCTTGTGGGTTGAAAGATGATCAGAAGTGCTAAGATGCTGATATTGCAATATTCATTTAACCAATATATGTTCTCTATTTCTTTTATCATAATGAAGTTATCTACCTGCAGGGAATGTTATAAAGATTAATTACTTCATTTTTGTAAGAGTTCATAAAGTTTAATATTATTAAATAAAAAAAATGAAAAATTCAAGTATATGCTATTAAACATTGTCACAAACCCATCTATTATTATTACTTACATGGATGAAGGTCAGCATTTCACTTGCAACTTTCATTAATGTACAGTCAGAAAACATGGCAAACTTTTATTAAAAATTGTAAGAAAATGCTATATATATATTCTGTGCATAAAATGTTTATGAAGGTTTTAATTAAACCTTGATGAACCCCATTCTTTAACACTTTCCTTTCTTATCAGTGACACTGTACTTTTCATCTTTTCCTAGCTCTCTGATCCTTTTTATATTCATCTGCCTAAAAAAGGTATTTCTCAGTATTGTAACACTTGTTTATCTAAGACAGTATTCTTTTGGGCCTATCAGTTGTCATCCTCCGTTAGGAACTTCAAAATCTATGTTGGTAGCATGTCCACAAAAACCAATATATAACATATATAAATTATTGCACTTGTATTAGAATATTTGTCACAACCTATCTCTGTAAGAATTCTTATTTGGAGTAAACAGATACATATCAAGATGGGGACTTCAGAAAAACAGAAATGCTTCATGCTTATAGCTGAAATATTAGTCAAAATTATGAAAGAATATAAATGACTCTTTATCTGAGACTTACAGGGAAAAAAATGCTCTTTCTGGCAGCATTTTTTTTTTTTCTAAAAACAAGCATTCAGTATTATGACATCTCCACCAGGTGTGGTGGCTGACACCTGTAATCTCAATTTTTTGGGAGGCTGAGGTGGGCGGATCACCTGAGGTCAGGAGTTCGAGACCAGCCTGGTCAACATGGTGAAACCTCATCTCTACTAAAACTACAAAAATTAGCTTGGCGTGGTGGCGGTTGCCTCTAATACCAGCTAATCAGGAGGCCAAGGCAGGAGAATCACTTGAACTTGGGAGGTGGAGGTTGCAGTAAGCTGAGATCGTGCCTTTGCACTCCAACCTGGGTAACAAGAGTTAAACTGTCCCCACCCCACCCCTAAAAAATTATGACATCTCTATGGTGTGTGTGTGTGTGTGTGTGCGCGCGCGCGTGCGCGCACAAACAGAAACATAGAAATACCAGCATTTTGAATCAGCTTACTGCAAGATAACTGATATGCTTAATATGAGGACATATTTTTGAGATTCAGATACTTTCTTTATATCCAAAGACAATCTTTGTATAGCCTTTGTGAAATCTAATTTTATGTATATAAGTGTAGCATATATTTTCTTTAGTATGCTCAACTTTAAAGGAAGAAAGACAGTGATACTTTCCTAACAAGATCGGTTTAATGGTTAAATTGAATCACGCAGGAATATAAGTGGCTAATCTGCATTAAAACTTTGATCCTCTATGGTAAACAGTATGGAGATTCCTTAAAGAACTCAAAGTAGATCTACCATTCAATCCAGTAATCCCACTATTGGGTTTCTATCCAAAGGAAAGTAAGACACTATATGAAAAAGGTGCAAGTATATGAATGCCAATGGCAGCAAAATTCACAATTGCAAAGATATGAAGTCAATCTAAATGCCCACCCATCAATGAGTGGGTAAAGAAAATGTGCTACACACACGCAGACACACACACAGACACACACACACACACACAACATGGAGTACATAAAGTAACAAAATGTCTTTTGCAGCAACTTAGATGGAGTTGGAGGTCATTATTTTAAGTGAAGTAACTCAAGACTAGAAAACCAAATACCGTATGTCCTCACTTATAATGAAGATGTCTTTCCATATAGAGTGGTGACATAAAGGGAGGGGAATGAGGAATGAAAGACTGCATATTGGATACAGTGTACACTGCTCAGGTGATGGGTGCACAAAAATCTCAGAATTCACCACGGTAAAATCATCCCTGTAACGAAAACCACTTGTACCCCAAAAGCTACTGAAATAAAGAAACAAGATAAAACAACAAAAAACCTTGATCCTGAAGAGGCAGTGAAGTTTATCTTTCTTTTTTTCTTCCACACAATAGACTTGTATATTTAATTTAAATTTGTGCTTCAGTGATATTGCAAATTCTTCTACTTCTTAGCAAATATGAATGTACATTCTGAGCCAGTTCAAGAGACATTTCTGAGAAAATAACAGTGAACAGACCAGATAATGTTTCTGTTCTGTGGATGCACATATCAACTGAAGGAAATAGGCATTCAACACAAATAAATATATAATTATACTGTGATAAGTGTTGTAAAGATATCTACCGGGTGTTGAGAAATTTTAGAACAAAGGGCTTTGATGTCTAATGAGAAATAATGAATCTAGCAAGAAATTGATATTTAGGTGAAGACCTGAAAAATTATTTGGAGTTGGCTGTGTGAAGTGGGTAATATATTTCAAGCAGGAAAATCAAAATGTTTATGAACCTTTTGGAGTGCCTCATAAAACAATGTAGCTACAGAATTAAGTGTAGTTTATTTCTATTTTATTATTTTATTTTAATTCATACAATATGATCAATTACCTATTATTTATCAATTACCTATTACTTAGTAGACATACAAAAAAATAACAGCCCAGTAAAAAATAATGGTCCTGGGATTTATTTTCAATGTCATCTGGTTTGCTAGAGTTCATATGGAATAAGCTATGAATCATATCTGAATAACTAGAATATGGTAGAAAATTTCCAATAAGGGCTTGCTAATTGAATAGAATACTTAGCTCATGACTTTTAAAATCTAGTGAATAACTTAAGATATTTATATTAACAATAATTAGCCTATGCAAGATATTATGAACTGCTCATCAAAATCTCAGATAGATTTCCTCCTGAAAACGTTAATATACCCATGGAAGTAATGATAACAATTGTGAAGTTGAAGATTGCAATCAGATTGGCATAGATCTGGGATTATTTTTCTACTCCAACACATGTCAAAATGTAACTCCAATTTAAGCAGGAAGTGCATATTGCAGGATGGGATGTGGGGAAGATATACAAAGAAATAACTGATGTTTTGTTTTTTATTTTATTTGAGACAGGATCTTGCTCTGTGGCTCAGGCTGGAGTTCAATGGTGTGATCATGACTCACTGCAGCCTTTTTCTCTCAGGCTCAAGAAATCCTTCCACCTCAGCCTCCTGAGTAGCTGAGACTATAGACACATGCCACCACACACAGCTAATTTTTTACTTTTTTTAATAGAGATGTGGTCTCATTATGTTGCCCAGGCTGGTCTTGAAATCCTGGGTTCAAGTGATACCTCTATCTTGGCCTCCCAAAGTGTTGGGATTATAGGCGTGAGCCACCTTGTTCAGTCAGAAAGAACTTCCAAATTAGATATTTCTGGTTGAAATGACATCTTCATTTATTTGTATAAGTAAGGCCTATGACAAGATATTTGATTTCTGCATTCTTCATTTCCATCTTATTTAAAATGGAGGTGATAGCTCAATGGCTTCCATAATTAATGATCTAGTAGTCTGACTAATTAGTGGTTTTGGCTATTGGCATCCATTCTTTTTGTGGTGATAGTGTCTGGTGTACTGCAGTAATAAAGAGAACATTATAATAATATTGTATCTATTATTTATATTATATTAGTTAGAATTTGGCCTTCATGGGCTGGGAATCCACTCAGGTCCAGTAATGTCACAGCTAAGAAATATAATTTTGATAAATTAATTATAAGCTGAGTTTCCTATTTTTTTCCTTCTATATTTTTCTACCTCCAACACAAAACCATAATCACCAATATTATATGAGTGGGTGAGAAGGATCAGAAATAGGCACTATGTTACTCAATTTTTTTTCCCTTTGACTTGGGAGGCTTTTCTTACAGTATATTTCTAAATAAAACTCTAATACTTTATAAGAGCTGTCATTTACTTCTTAAAAATGGAAGAATCAAGAGTTACTTAGAAAGATTGATAATATATTTTATACCCTATGTACAGTATTAATAACCAAAGCAATACATCACATTGTTCAGATGTTGTGTATCAACCAATGGAAAATGAAATCTGTGTGATTACTCTTCCAGAATATGCTCATAAAAAAGCAAAAAGAAGTATAAAATTACTTATTATAGAATGAGATGGAACTGAACCATTGTCTTAAATCCTGGAAAACTGATGGCTTTTAATTCATGAATTTAAATGGGAAGTGCAGATTACTTTTTAAATTCAGATGTAGCAGTCCTAATAAGAGTAATCTGAGCATGTGAGTAGTTTCCTCATCTGCATTCTGTGAAACATTATGTACATCTGGCAATATATCATCTGATGGCTGTGTGTGTGTGTGTGTGTGTGTGTGTGTGTGTGTGTGTGTGTGTATCTAGAACTGGTATCATGGATATAAACATTTTCTGGAAAATCATGATACTTTTCTCTTTGTAGATTCCAGCTTTCCTTTATGTTCAAAAGTTTCCTGAAATATGAATATATTTCCTGGAATTTGTTCAATTGTCCTCTTGCAGTTCAACTCTTTCTATATTTTAGGTTATTTGAAGTTGAGCTAACACATATATAATATTATCACATCTGATGACACAGATCAAAGATCTCACCCAATATCAAACTTCAATAATTAATGTCAAGATACAGGAAATCTAAAGACTTAGACAAATCTGAGAGTTTGAATATGCATCTCTGTTGTAGAATAATAGACATGATCCACAGCCAAAGTTCACACTATCACCTCCCTTAGTTGGAGCAATTCCATGATGAATCATCTCTACTTTTAACCCCAATGTTTTGTAGCTCCTCAGGGAAATATCCCTCAAGATTCTGGGTTCCATTTACTATAGGGAAATTCTAGGTAGAAAAATCTCGTTAAGGGCAATTCAGAGATAAATTCTCTCCCTCCTAGAAAATAACATTGGTCTGTTTTTCCAGAGGTCCAGTGAATACAAAGATTAGGCTAGGTTATCTGCTTATTCTTTTCCTTTGGGGGCATTATTCTCATAGAGTGACTGGTTCCCAGAGTAGGTGCTTCAACTTCTTCCTCCCAGGAGCTAAAGGTCATTTTTCTTTGCCATTCTTTTCATTTCTTATTTCCTCTGACATTTCTGTGAGTTTTCCATGTTATGAAGATCAACATCTCTATTTTTTACAATTCTATGTCTACTTCTAATATGAATGAAATATTAATATTTTAGTTTTCTCTTCAATTTTTTAGGTATCTTTTCCTCCATTTCTATAAATAAATCATTTTTTAAAAATTATCTCAAAGACAATCTTATATAGTAAACACAGAACTCCCTAGAGTTTATAAGACAAGTATCACCTTCTGCCTTCTTCGCCATCTCTGTCTTCAATATTTCTTTTCCCAAGCAGGTTCTTTGTTCTCATCTTCCATATTACATCAGTGTCTTACATAATTCTTAAAATTTTCACACAGACTTTGTAATATTTTATTTCATTGTATGTATATTTTATATTGATTTTATTACTTTCCACAGTAGTTTATACAAATCATTTTCAAAGTTTGATAGTCCTAAATAGAACATAAGTCACTAGTATTACTTTCTGTCCTTATTCCTTTCCAAAAAGGTAAAAACCTGTCACTAATTTTAGTGGTTATCTTCCAATATTTGAAAGAGGCAGGTGAGCCACTTTCTTGGGCATCAACTCTAGGAGAATATTTACCAAGCTGGCATCTGCTTATTTCAAGTTCTGATTGTCAAGTGGAGCTCTAATATGCAGTACTTGCACCTGCTAGTCTTGCTAGTTTCTCTTCTGGGAATAAGATTTGCATCACTGATTTCCTACACCTTGTGGCTTCTAACTCTATAAGGAAGCTCTTCCGCTAAACCTATGTTTCTTTTGACTATATTTATACCTTCTAGGATGTAAAAAGGGTCAATTGCTTTACCTGCATTATTTTACTTATTCCGCATAACATACCCCAAAGAAAAATTATCTTCTAGTGATTTCAATTTATATTCAGGAAAATTAAGGCTAAACAGTTCATTTCAGGATCTAGAAGAATATGAAAACATAAATAAATAAAAAGTTCAATCAAAGTGCTTAAGTCACTCTCTATGCAATAGAGTTTGAACTTGAATTTCAAATCGCCTCATTACAGTGCTCTGAAACACTAGGTATTCTAGTAGTTTACTTGTTAGGGCTGACTCTATGGGAGGGGAGTGCTTTCTGTAACTTAGCTGTTTGTTCATTAGACATCCATTCTCACAGGATGCCTTGCCCTGAAGGCTTTCTGTTTATTGTAGTCACCTTCTCAGTGAGAAGTTTTCACTACACTTGCTGGTTACCACTCCTTATCCTGTATGCTTCAGAGCTTCATTCACATTTCAAAATGAGGGTTCAGCATATGATTTTATTAAGGTGTCCTTCCCTGAGTTCTCAGCGGTTCTTTCACTGGAGTGAAAAATGAGCGTTTGTCTTATGCCTCTTTTGATTTGGCTCTATATATGCATTCTAATAAGCCAAATATTTAATGTTTCTGCCCTGTAAATGAGAACATTACTAGTTTTTGATGTTAATGAAAATATATACCTATATGTATGTGTAATTGAATATTTCATATATATCTTCCAGTGGTGGGGCTGGATACCAGTTTTCATATCACTGCTTTTATCCCATGACTACCTGATACTTGTTTTATTAGGAATGATAGAGATGAGACAAGATGGCAGATAGACTCCTCTGATTTTGCCACTAACATATTTACCTCTATTTTTTCATAACTCTCAAATGCACATACTCTAGTCAAACATGTCAACTTTTCTCTCTTAATGACAAGTATGATTCACTGCCTTTGTGAATGCTATTCTTCTAATTTTTCATATTTTTTTCACCATTTTCTGAACTTACCTAAATCTGTTCACAGCAACCAGCTTAAAGCCTTCACTAGTTAGTCTAGTTTACAAAGATCTTTACTTTGTAATAATGTCATTTTAATTTTTTTCAAACTCTAAGTTTTTACATAAAATTCAAAACAATTTAAATTTATTTGTGCTCTAATTGTTTTGTTTCTGTTAGTTGAGTCTCTATATAATATGGTGAGTAAAAAGAGACCATACCTTTCTCATTTTTTTCTAGCCCTGACATGATCTGGCACAATACTTTTTTCTTCTATGACTGCATATTAGAATCATCTGGGGTGGGGAAAAGAGTTAAAATTACCTGTACCTGGGTGGCACTCCAGACTAGTTGAATTAAAATCTCTTGGGGAGAGGTACAGGTACAGATATTGTGTTCAATTTCCCACTGATTCTACTATGTAGTCACATTTGAGAACCCCTTCTGTAGCATTATGCTAAGAATTAGACAGTATTTACTATGCATATGGTTTGTCATGCATCAGAGAATGTCAAAAGGACACCCACGGATAAGACAAATTTTGAAAGTAGAAGGTTGTAGACTTCAATATGGGTAAACAACGATAAATTGTTAATTGTAAATAGTAGCTAGTGGAGCAGAAATAATGATTTGGAGATAATTATTAGAAGTGGTGTCATAATGAAGATCTGCAAGTTTTTCAGGTAGATGAACTAAAATTAAATTTGATTTTATAAGTACATGAAAGCAGGTTCAAAGCCATAGATGTGAATTGACTTTATCAATTTAGACTCATCTGAGAAAGGAAAAGGGAAATATGCCAAGGGAAAAAGTAAAAGATTGAACCATCAATGTATGGAAATAGATCTTTGATAATGATTATTTGAAAATAATAAAATAGAGTTGAGGTTGTAAAATGAAGAGTCTATTTAATACAGCTGCAGGCACCTTCCTACCCTTGGAAGATGGGTGGTTTAGGATGTTGGAGGGAATTAAATAGAACTTAAATAATTGTAGCCGAAGGAAGAATTCTATCCAGATCTTATTCTCTTTGACAAGATGACAGATCCAGCTACTGGTAGGCAATAAGATAAAGAATTTAAAAAGCAAACATGTCCTAGAGGATATGGTAGCCAAAAAGTAGACTTGCTCTGGCTTTGGGCATTTAGTATACCAGGAGAACAGCGCAAGAGTAATTTGAGACTCTCCCAGAAAGAAGCAATAAGACTTTTTCTCTCCCTCTTGCTTTGCTCATTTTCCGGTCCTGCTGGAGCTGTGTAATTCACAAATGGATGTAATTTATCACACAAACAGAACTAAAGACAAAAACTTCATGATTATCTCAATAGATGCAGGGAAGGCCTTCAATAAAATTCAACACTTCTTCATGTTAAAAATTCACAATAAACTAGATATTGAAGAAACATACCTCAAAATAGTAAGATCCATTTATGGCAAACCCACAGCTTATATCATAATGAATGGGCAAAAACTGGAAGCATTCCTCTTGAAAACCAGCACAAGACAAGGATGAACCTCTCTCACTACTCCTATTCAACCTAGTATTGGAAGCTCTGGCCAGGGAATCAGCCAAAAGAAAGAAATGAAGCGTATTAAAATAGAAAGAGAGGAAGTCAAACTACCTCTGTTTGCAGAAGACATGATCTTTTTCTAGAAAACCCCATCATCTCAGCCCAAAAGCTTCTTATGCTGATAAACAACTTCAGCAAAATCTCTGGATACAAAATCAACGTGCAAAAATTGAAAGCATTCCTATACACCAACAATAGACATGCAGAGAGCCAAATTATATATGAACTGCCACTCACAATCACTACAAAGATAATAAAGTATCAAGGGAAGTGAAAGACTTCAAGTGGAACTACGAACCACTGCACAGGGAAAAAGCAGTGGACAAAAATAAAGGAAAAAAATTCGATGCTCATGGATAGGAAGAATCAATATTGTGAAAATGATCATACTGCCTAAAGTAATTTATAGAGTCAATGCTACACCCATCAAACTAGCACTGATATTCTTCACAGAATTAGAAAAAAAAAAAAAAAAAACAACTTTAAAAATCATATGGAACCACCAAATAACTAGTATAGCCAAGACAGTACTGAGCAAAAAGAACAAAGCTAGAGACATCCTGCTACCTAACTTCAAACTATACTACAGGGCTACAATAACCAAAACAGCATGGTACTGGTACTAAAATAGACATATCAACCAATGGAGCAGAACAGAGACCTCATAAATAATACCACACATCTACAACCATCTGATATTTGACAAACCTGACAAAAACAATCAACAGAGAAAGGATCCTCCATTTAATAAATGGTGCTGGGAATACTGGCTAGTCATATGCAGAAAACTAAAACCAGACCCCTTCCTTTCACCTTACACGAAAAGTAACTCAAGATGGATTAAAGACTTAAATGTAAAACCCAAAACTACAAAACCTCTAGGAGATAATCTGGGCAATACCATTCAGGACATGGCATGGGCAAACATGTAATGACAAAATTGCCAAAAGCAATGGCAACAAAAGCAAAAATTGACATTGTTTTGTGTGTGTGTGTGTGTGTGTGCGCGTATGTGTGTGTGTGTACATATATATGTATATATATATATAGATATATTTGTTTTATACATATAAAACAAAACCATTAATATACATATACCTATAAATATAAATATATATATGTATATGTAAAACAAAACCATTAAAACATCTGCAAAGACATGAACAGACATTTCTTAAAAAATGGCATTTATGTGGCCAAAAAACATGACAAAAAGCTCAATATCACTGATTATTAGAGAAAAGAAAATCAAAATCACAATGAAATACCATCTTACACCAGTCAGAATGGCAATTCATCATTCTCAGTAAACTGATACAAGAACAGAAAATCAAACACCACATGTTCTCACTCATAGATGGATGTCGAACAATGAGAACACATGGACACAGGGAGGGGAGTATCACATACTGGGGTCTGTTGAGGGGAGATAGGAGAGAGACAGCAGAGGGTAGGAAGGTAGGGGAGGGATAACACGGGGAGAAATGCCAGATATAGGTGACAGGGGGATGGAGGCAGCAAACCACATTGCCATGTATGTACCTATGCAACAGTCCTGCATGATCTGCACATGTACCCCAGAACCTAAGGTACAATGAAAATAAATAAATAAGTAAATAAATAAATAAATAAATGGTAAGAAGTAACAGATGCTGGAGAGGTTGTAAAGAAAGAGGTACAGTTTTATACTGTTGGTGGGAATGTCAATTAGTTCAACCATTGTGGAAGACAGTCTAGTGATTCATTAAAGACCTAGAATCAGAAATACCATTTGACGCAGAAGTCCCATTAATAGATATATACTCAAAGGAATACAACTTATTCTATTATAAAGATACATGTATGTGTCATTCACAATAATAAAGACATGGAATCAACCCAAATGCCCATTAATGATAGTCTGGATAAAGACATGGATGGAGCTGGAAGCCATTATCCCTTGCAAACTAATACAGAAGCAGAAAACCAAACACTGTGGAGCTGAACAATGAGAATACATGGACACAGGGAGGGGAACAACACACACCTGCCTGTCGGAGGCACAGAGAGTTGAAACACAACAGGACAAAAAGGTAATGCATGCTGGGCTTAATACATAAGTGATGGGTTGAAAGGTGCAACGTATCACCATAGCACATGTGTACCTGTGTTAACAAACCTGCATGTACTGCACATGTATCCCAGAATAAAATAAAATAAAAAGTTTCCAAGTTGTTAAAACTCTGATAGAGAAAAATGTTTTTTTAAATGACTTACAGCAATACATTTTGGGGAGACTTAAAAGGGAGTTTTCTTTCATCAATATAATTTACTCTTGATATTCACTTTCATGACATTCTGCAACATACTGATTGTCTCCGCAGTACTGCCTTAACTAAATAACGAAACTTAGGGGTGGAAAAAAAAATTAAAAATATCCACACATCTGCTTTCAGCCTCTCCATTATTACCAAGAATGTTCTAAATCACCTTGTGTCTGATGGCATTAAATCAGAGAGAACGGGCAAAGGAGGCCATGTCAGTGCACTGATAATGCATCCACTATACTGTCAGGTTGGTTTATATTCTGTCACTTTCCATTTAAGGGGCACTAAATAGAGCAATTTTGATCTAGAACAAGTTTGTAAAAGTAATTTCACTTTTTGTTTTCTTGTCTGTAACAGCAATTAGTTTATAATAACAAATGCAATACCATAAATGTCTGACATTTTTTGTTGAATACATTTTATTGTGTTTGTTCCTCTCTAATTTCATTTTGAATATTTTAAAGCACACAAGATAAAAATAAAGACGATTTAAAAATCTCCCAAACTAAGCCTTACCAAATTTAGACCCTAATTTATTTTCAATATACTGGGTCTATTTATTTTCTAAACTTAGGAGAGTTTACTAATACGTTCTAAAATTTAGTGTAAATTTTTAGATTTCCAAAGTAATGCATTACTGTAGAGAATTAGGCAATGCAAAAATATACAGAAGAAAATAAAGAGTACTTCAAATATAAGCATCCAGAAATAATAATCACTATAATTGTTTTAAACATAACTTTCCAATTATCCATGTGTGTATTTGTATGTTTGTGCTCAAGTGTATATCAGTCATGGTCCAGTCAGGTTTACAACATCTAGCTCCATTGTGACAAGCAGGGCAATAAGGTGTTGACTGGAAAGCTGAGAGGCAGTAAATCATGAAAATTGGAACAGTATATCCCCTTATTTTATAATATAATTTTAATCTCCACATAGTATTTCATTACAAGCATCTTCCATGGAAATTTTGTGCAAGCTATATCTGTGAGGTATAAACAGGACATGCTTTACTGGTCCATTTAAATGATCTCTGTGAGAAAACACTGATTCCCTTTTTCTTTGTTGCTTTGGCAATTTCAGCTGGTCCTTTTACCTGATGTTCTGCCATTGTTAATCAAGACTGTCCTCATATTTGCCTTTGCATTTCTAGGAAAAAAGTCCATTCTCTTAAAAGTTTTAATTCTGAGAATGTAAATCCTAATGCTGCCTTTTTGGGGTATTTTAGATCACAAAGCCACAACCATCATGACAGCACTCTTTGTACATATTTGACAGTAATTATAAACCTTCTAATGATAATAGTCTCCTATGCCATGCACATTTTTCCAGATGGGATCCGTGGAATACTTGGGTTGGAAATAGTAGTAATATTTTCTTTTTTACATTGAATTTCATTTATAAATTTCAAAATTATTATTTCTCTTGAGACCTTTGGTTATTTGATGTGTTATTATCAAAATGAAGAAAATAGTCCTTCTACATACATACAAAAAGGAAGTAAATCTACGGAATGAGTTTGGCTGTCTTTTAAAAATTCAGTAATTACACATGAGCTATATCTTCAAGATATCAACAAGTTAAATGTGTATTTCCTTTACATGATGTGCAGAGCAGAATTTATACTTAATCAATTAAGCATTGTGAAAGAGGTTCAACAGTAGCCATGATAATTTTTTAAAATTGCAATGACAGTTATAAATATACATCAATTGAAAAGAAATTAAAAACAAATAAACCTAGTTTAATGAGCAATTTGCATGGTTATGATATCTAATATCATGAAATAAGATGAATTAATATAAAAATTACATTTACATGTAAAACAAGTTTATAAATCTCAGGTTATAGTCTATATTATGATAAAATAAAAAGAAAATTCAATTCTATAGAGTAATTCCTAAAGAATATGGGTAAAAGAGATAAGATGTGTTCTGTTACAATGACTGCCACTCAAACATGAAGGAACTTGTAAAAAATAAAATCTTTTCTTAATCAGTATTTTGATATATTTGCTATTATTTAGTATGTATGTTGTGTTTGTGTGATTAGATAGACATAAAATACACAAAACGACATATAATATTCTCAAGACTTTTATTCCTTACTCCAGGAGAGACCTAAATTTTCAAGATTTAAAACAATTTTACTCAATTCCTTCAAATCAATGGTTGGTAGAACCTCCACAGCTTTCCTTCCCCCAATTGTTATCAGTTTACAGAGCATAACATTCTTACCACTTACATTGTCTCTTGGCACCTCCACTCAGATGAACTGTTTTATGTGTGTGCAGTATTAAATCAGATAACCATTAATGCATATATGCATAGAGATACATGTGCCTTCTTTGTCCACTTTTCTCCTCAAGTGCCACACTGATCCAAATTACTATAGTTTTACCTTAGAGTTCATCAGGAGCTTCCTTGTTAATTTTCTTGCAATTACTCTATCTCCCCTCCCCAGACATCACCCACACATCAGCTATGGTGGTTTACATTTTACTTCAGATTAAATATTTTCGTGTTTCCCTTTCCATATGAAACTATTTAGTTGTTTTCTAATGCTCTTTGATAAAGAAAACTGTAGCTCCCCCAATGGAGCTACAATTTCACATCACTTTGCTAGAGAAGATAAGAGATCTTTTCTATATCTCTCTCCTGATTCAACTCCTGCAATCACCAACCTAAGAGAGAGAAGGGTCAGTGCCAAGCCTGCTGCTCCAAGTGACACAGCACCTTGTCCACAGACTGGCACCTCACCATGCTGGCACCTCACAAGGCCCTCAAGCTTCTGGTCCTCCTGGACACTTAAGAGACTAGTGTCCTGGAATGTGCAGCCAGCTAGAATAGAACTGTCATTTATCTCATATATTTCTCCTGTTTTCTAGTATTATTTCAAAGCTGCTGTCCTTCCTCCTCCTTTAAATGTTCAGTCTCCTTTGAAGTTTGTGTGATTAGACTTTATTGTCCTTGCTGCTAGCAACTACCAAACTCTGTTCATGGAAGATTCAATTATTATTAAGCCATTTTAGAACTTGACTTAATCTTTCTTTGAATCCTATCACCATTATTGACAATTTTAAAATCAATAGTTTCTCTCACAGTTCTTCTATCTAAACTTCAATGATCTTTTCTTCCATCACTTATCAACTGTCTATGACTACGATCGAAACATTAATAACTTCTCCCATTCTGAAGTCTCAAAGATAATAATTTCTTGTTCTAGTACTTGATAGAGTGATTCCTATCACTTGTCATTAGGGATTGTAAATTAAAACATGGTACCACTATACAACATTTAGGATTGATAAAATAAATTTCAGTCTACAAGTTATTAATCTATAGTCTTAAATTTTTCTGTTTTATTATAACATAGATTATAAACTAAGATTTATAAACTTGTTTTATGTGTAAATATGATTTTATACTAATTACTCTTATTTAATAAATGATGTTGGAAAACTGGCTAGCCATATGCAGAAAACTGAAACTGGACCTCTTCCTTACACCTTGCACAAAAATTAACTCAAAACAGATTAATGATTTAAATGTAAGACCTATAATCATAAAAACCCTAGAAGAAAACCTAGGCAAAACCATTCAGGACATAGGCATGGGCAAAGAATTTATGACTGAAACACCAAAAGCAATGGCAACAAAAGTCAAAATTGACAAGTGAGATCTAATTAACTAAAGAGCTTCTGCATAGCAAAAGAAACTATCATCAGAGTGAAGAGGCAATAAGTGAAATAATTATTAAAACCAGGTACCACTTATTAAAATTTTTGCCAAATAAGTTAAATTTGTTGCAATCTATCCATCTGACAAAGAACTAATATTCAGAATCTACAAGGAACTTAAACATAGTTATGAGGAAAAAAAACAGCAAAAAATGGGCAAAGGATGTGAACAGACTCAAGAAACAAAAGAATACATTTATGCAGTCAACAAACATATATATAAAAAAAAAGCTCATCATCATTGGTCATTAGAGAAATGCAAATCAAAACCACATTGAGATACCATCTCACACCAGTTAGCATGGTAATCATTAAAAAGTCAGGAAACAACAGATGCCCAAGAGGATATGGAGAAATAGAAATTCTTTTACACTGTTGGTAGTGTAAATTAGTTCAACCATTGCAGAAAATAGTGTGGCAATTCCTCAAGGATCTAGAACCAGAAATATCATTTGACCCAGTAACCCCATTACTGGGTATATATTTAAAGGATTATAAATCATTCTGCTATAAAGACATATGCACACATATTTTTATTGCAGCACTAAATCACAAGAGCAAAGACTTGGAATGAATCCAAATGCTCATTAATAATAGACTGGATAAAGAAAATATGGTACATATACACCATGAAATACTATGTAGCCATAAAAAAGGATGAGTACATGTTCTTTGCAGGGACAAGGATGAGACCAGAAATCATTCCTCTCAGTGAACTAACAGAGGAACAGAAAACCAAATACCACATGGTCTTACTCACCAGTGGGAGTTGAACAATGAGAACACATGGACACAGGGAGGGGAATATAACACACTGGGGCTTGTTGGGGTGTGGGGGGCTAGGAGAGGGATAGCATTAGGAAAAATGCCTAATGTAGATGATGGCTTAGGGGTGCAGCAAACCACCATGGCATGTATATACCTATGTAGAAATCCTGCACATGCTGCACGTATATTCCAGAACTTGAAGTATATGCAAAAAAAAAAAAAGAAAAGAAAAGAAAAGAAAAGAAAAAGAAAGAACGAGAGAAAGAGAAAAGAAAATTGAACCAAAAAAATGTGTCTCTACAGGAACTTTTACTTTTATAAAGCTGACTATAATAAGGACATAACCCAGGGTTCTAAAACAATGATAATAATAATAGTAATAATAACAATAATAATACTAATAAAGCAGCACTACAAGCCTTTAGGACATTGAAGTATTTAAGAATATTTACTATAACAGGGGAAACTGACTATAACAATTAACAAATAATTGAAATGAAAAATGAAAAGCATACTTTCTTGCCTATTAACGTTCAGCGTTCAGCCACATTGGTCTTCTTTTCTGTTCTTTGCAATGTAAGCTTGCTACTTTCCTAAGTTTTTGCACAAGCTGTTTGTCTACATGAAATGCTCTTCCCATTTTTTTCACTCTGAATATCTCTTTCATTTCCTCCCCATTTATCTAACACTTCAGAAAAACTTTTTTTTTTCCTTACAAGCCATTTTCAGCCAGAAAACCTGCTGTATCCATCATTTCAGTTCATTTGAACTCTCTGCATGGTACTTAACATTACCTAACATTGTCTTGCTCAAAAAAAGCTTTAAGTTTCATTCACTGGTCCAATCTTAATATTACAAAATAACTAATACCAATTAGAGTTCATTATATATTTATTGATCTCAAAGAATGCAGAGAGTGGATGTTAACTGTTCTTACCACAAAAAAATAACTATTTCTAGTAACATTGTTGTTAATTAGTTAGATTTAGCCATTCCACAATGCACATATATTTCAAAGCATCATGTCATACAGAACAAATGCATATAATCTTATCTGTCCATTTAAAAAAGAAAAAAAAAATGAAGGAAAATTTATAAATTTACACACACACACACATACACACACACACACACACACACACATTCATTAAAAGAATGAGAAAATTGATGAATGACTGATAAGCAACACTTTGACCCAAATCCTCTCTCCTCACATCATAACCCATCCCCAGCTCCAGCCACAGTGGGGTTCCTTTTAGTGCATCTTAAAGCGTTAGGCTCCCTTCTGTATCAAAGGTCTTTCACACAATGTTCTCTCTCTGGATATAACACCTTTCCCCTATATTTTCTACCTCACCCAATAAAATCATGTTTATCCTTCATATTCCAGCTCAAATATCCCCTCCTCATGGGAATCTTCTCTGTATTCCATAACAAGGGAAATTTTTCATTATAAAATTTCATAACATGATGCACTGCTATTTTGAGGGGCTTATCAGATATTTAGTTTTCTTTTTCAATTATTTTATTTTGATGTTTCTTGGTAAGAGAAGTGTAAGCTCCACAGGGTTGGGACCATGTCAGTTTTATACTCAATTGTATCTCCATCAATTAGACAGGAATTTGGTCTTGACTCAGAATGTATTCTTGAGTTCCAAAGACTCAGCTTTGGAACTCATTTAATTGTCTAATTGAAAGCAAATATTTAAATTCCTTAAAAGCAATCAATAAATCCTCAGCCTGAGTCTACCTATTTCCTTTCATAGCTTGTGCCTGAGTTAAGTCTGCAATTAGAGCATTTCGAGCTCTAATGGACCATGGACAGCAACTGCTTAGACCAGCCATCAGCTCTCAAACAAGCAGTTGTAGGGCAGACATTAATGAAAGAGCAGAGCTGTACCAGTGGTTCAGTAATACTTCTCCATAACTGGTGCTTCCAATAGTAGTTGACTAGAAAAAACTGGAGGTAGCAAGACTAAACTCCCTTGCAGTTTGAGGGCCCATGTTCATTCTGGTGTCAGGCAGATAATTTCTAAGGCACCTGACTCTCGCAACATCTGATGTGTCTTTTGTTGTCAACAAATAGGTCAAATATATATATATTTTTTACCTCTGCCCTTTGTTCCATCCTTTGCTTCTGTTGTATCTTTTTAAAACTCCAGATTAGATGGGAAATGGAGGCTCTGCCTGTTTTCCAGAAAACACTGTCTAGTAGGTCCTGGTTTCTACTCCATTATAATGGATTTTGTTATTTTTAATGAAGTGATCATTGATAATGAATCAGACTTTTAAAAATATCAGTAGAACTAAATAAAGAATATTTGTTATAGTATTTGTTCTCATTTTGATTTTCTTTAAATTATTGCAGGTCAGCAGAGTAAAAATAAAAAAGAAAAAGAAAAAAGAAAAAGAAAGCATTCTACTGAAGAGTTATGGAGACCTATTTAGAATTTCTGAGTTACTTGAGCTCTATTTGGCAGCAGAAAATGGGTTTGGAATAAGTCAGTAATGTTTTGCTTTGAAAATAAATAAATAAATTTGGCTTTCTTTTACCTAAAAAGAAAATAATATCCATAAAATGAGAATTCCACCAAATGTCAACATTTTGGGGGCACTCAGCATATACCTAGGCACTCGCCATATGTTATTTCATTTCATCTTAACAGTAACCATATAAATTTTATTATTATTATACTTGAGACTCAGAGAAAATAAATCTCTTGGTAAAGTAAGTGCCAAAATTGAAGTTTGAACTCCGCATTGATTTTTTCTGCATGAACAGAAACTTTCAGAAAGAGTCAAAAACACTAAGATTAAACAATAACCTTTGCTAACATGATTAACCTCTGTTGAACAACAAGAACAAACAAACACTATGATAAACAAACAGGAGATTATGGAGTTTATTTCTGACACTCTCTGGTGGTGCATCTAAACATGATAATTCTCATTTAGCAGTTACAATAGCTAATTGTTTACTTTGCAATTCAAGAATATTCAGGAAATAGAGTATCAGATGTTTTCATTGTGAAGCTTATAAACACTCTGCTGTTGTCAATCAAAAGCACCTTCACAGTTGATTGCAACAGCTTCATCCATCTGTATCTGAATAATGTTTGACACAGGATTTACAGTTAGGTATTGAGATATAAGTTGCTTCTATAATTTCTGCCAAAGACTAAAATCTCAGAGTAAACGATGAGATTATCATTCAGCTTGCATTTTGTTTAGTGTTTAACATGCCTCAGATGAAATACACTAAGACAGTTCTCTGATTTTGTGTTCCACCTTCTCTTTATACTGTCTTTACATGCAACCTAAATGCGGCCTTCAGACTAGATGGACTCTAGAAATAATACTGACCTAAGATAAGATAATTTTATGTAATGCTATGTTATGTTTGGAATTTCTAATATTGTGATACTAGATTTTACAGCTCTATAATGTATTCAGCATGCAAGTGAACTATTTTTGGAATCATTGTGCTGAAATATAACTGATGGCTTTGGTAGAATAATTTAGCCTTAAGTGAAGCATATTAAAAAAGACGGCTTTAATTTGCTGATGTTTGGGCCCCAAAAGCTCTTAAGAGTGTAGCATAATTTTGTTAATGACTTTCAGCTACCATTTGCTTCAACTTTTAACAAAATACTTTCAATGCAAATGTTAAATTTGTTATACAATTTTAAGAATTAAAGTAAATACTTATCGGAATAGAAATTCCAAATAGGTGAAACAGAATAAAAAATTATGAAACAGATTAAGAACAAATAAGAATCAAGTGTTATAATGGTTCTATATAAACCATTATATAGAACTCTAACAAATCAGTGAGGAAAAAATAAAAAAACGCCAAAGGACGTAAATAGGAATTCATAAAAGAATAAATATGTAACACAAATAAAATATGGAAAACATTTAATCTCAGTAATAATTGAATATATGCAAGTGAAATCTATCACATAATATTTTAACTTGAATAAGTACAGATTTTAAAATGGATAACATTTATTGATAAAGCTATGGGGAAATGGGCATTTCATGCAGATGAGTGAGAGTATAGTTTGGTACAAACATTAAGTTTAGTTAGAAATAACTGTCAGAATCCTTAAAACAAATTGAACTTTTCTGTCATAACATTTCAGTCAACTTAATGCCAACTGTGTATCTGGATGGGTCCAATTCTAGATGAGTAAGACAGAGCTATCAAAGCAGCAGGTTATTACATTACTCAAGATTTTTCATGGTCCATGGTTTCTTCCAAGCAGCAATGTCTTCAGAAGAAATTGGCAAGGAAAACAGATAATGAATTCTATTATATATTACTTAGACTTGTTGGATCACAGCAGCTTAAGCAGTATGGCAACTATGTTGAAGCATTTTTTTTTTTTTAAGCTGGAGTCTCATTCTCTCTCTCAGGCTGGAGTGCAGTGGCACAATCTCAGCTCACTGCAACCTCTGCTTCCCGGGTTCAAGCAATTCTCCTGCTTCAGCCTCCTGAGTAGCTGAGATTACAGGCACGTGTCACCACATCTGGCTAATTTTTTTTATTCTTAGTAGAGGCGAGTTTTCACAATGTTGGTCAGGCTAGTCTTGAACTCCTGACCTCGTGATCCACCCACCCCAGCCTCCCAAAATGTTGGGATTACAGGCGTGAGCCACTGCACCTGGCCTGTTGAAGCTTTTATATGTGTTAAATCTTCTTGTCTTCATTTTCTATTTGCATGTTTTGCAGAGAAGCTAACTAGACTAAATGTGAGCCTACCTTTATTGTATTATATTTTACATGTTTTTATTATTCTAAATGCTATTGCTAGAAGGCTAGAGTCATATTGTCTGGGTAATCCAGAGTGGAGTTTGATTTGCCTTAATTAAACAGAGAAGTTTTTTTTCTATCAGGTGAGATTTTTACTGTTTTCTTGATGTTCCCTCATATTAAACAATAAATTTGCTTTAGAAAAGCTTTAGGTTTGCAGGAAAAAAAAAATGAAGATAATACAGAAAGTTTCCATGTACTTTACATTCAGTATCCCTGACTATTAAAAATCTTATATTTATATGGTATAATACATTTCTTAAAAATAACAAACCGATATTGATACTCAAGTCCAAACTTAATTCAGATTTATTTAGTTTTTACCTTATGTCCTTTCTCTGTTTCAAGATTCCATCCAGGACACAACATTTTCTTTAGTTGTCATTTCACATTAGGCTCTGCTTATCTAGAACTGGTTCTCAGAATTTTATTTTTTTGATGACCTTGACAGTTTTGAGGAGTACTAGTTAGGTGTTTCATGCAATGTCCATCAGTAGACATTTGCCAGATATTTTCTTCATTATTATACTCCCATTCCGCAGGTAGAAGCCTGGCTCCCACCATTCACAATCCATTTACTTAACTGTCTGATTTTAAAATACTAGTTTCAGAATTGTTAACCCTTATTCCCATAGGAGTCCTACTTTATTAACTAAAATACGTATGTATAGCTTGTTTTGCCTTAATTCTTTTAAACTCAATTGATTTCTCAAATAACCTAGGAACCTACTAACTCAGCTTCTTTCACCCTTATTTCCTTCAATGAGACCCTCACATACTTAAAATATAGCTCGATTCTTCTGTCACAGTCTGAATTCCACACTATAATCTCAGAACTTTGTAATTTTATTAAAAGTACAAACATTAAAAATCACTATTTGTGTAGTAAAGTTCTATGTGTTTCATAAATACATTTCATAAATGCACAGGGCCATTTATGTGCCATTTTAGACTCATACTTTATAGGTTTCCTTCCACAGAAATTTCCCTGTCTTTACCTATTCAATCCCCATGCTACAGATTTTGACAGCTCATGATCTGTTTTCAATCTCTGCGGTTTTACCTTTTCCAGAATATCACATAAATGGTCATATATTGTAGCCTTCTCAGAGTAATTTCCTACACCTGATATATGTTCATCAATCATTTATGTCTCTGCATGGTGTGTGATTGCTAATTCTTTTCTGTTGCTGATTAAGTATTCCATTGGATGGATGTACCACATTTCATTTATCTATTGAAGAATATCATACATGTTTCTGGTAATTATAAACAGCTATGATTTCTCCCTTCAGAAATGAAAGGGAAATAAAGATATTCTTAGATGAAGAAAAGCTAAAATAATTTACCACTAGCAAACCAATCTTTAAATATTTACTACATGAAGTTGTTCAGACATAAAGAAAACTATAGCAGAAAAAAATATTTGGGAAGTAAGTAAGAAAAACAAGGAAAAGTGAAAATACAGGTTCATACAACTCACTTCATAGGTTTTAGTAATTGTATTTGGTAACTCAATCACAAATTACTATGCCATTTGATATCAAGACAATGATATTTAATATTAATAGTAGGGAAGGTAAGGGGATATTAATAGAATCATTTCCAGAATGTACTCAAAGTGTCAAAATATTGATGTCTGGAGGGCATAATAAGATTATACATATATAACCTTATATCCCAGAGCAAACACTATAAAAATATACAAAATAATACACTTAAAATATAAAACTCTAAAAAATGTTCCAATAACCCACAGGAAGACAAAAAAATAAGAGAAACAGAGGAATGAACACCAGAGGAAATAATCAGAAAACAAATCATAAAATGGCATAATAAGCTCTAACCATTCAATACTCTTCTCAAATGTAAGTGGCTTAAATACATGACTCTCAAGAGACTGGCAGAGCAGAATTTTTTTTTTTTTAAAGGAATGACCCAACTACTCAACTGCATGATTTTAACAAGAAGCTCTATTTTCACTTTAAAATTATCAAGATAAGTAAGTTGACAGTAGAAAGATGAGAAAATATATTATTCAATGTTAATGAAAAAAATAGAAGTAGCTATATTAACACCTGATAAAGTAGACTTCAGAGCCAAGAAAATTGTGAAGCAAAAAAAGAATGTGTAATGATTAAAAGATCAAAGATCAGTCTACCAGGAAGATGTAATGACTTTAAATGTGTACACCTCACATATTAGAGCCTCAAAATATATGAAGCAAAATTGTTGTAACTGAAAGGAATGATAGCAAATCACTCCTGATAGCTGGAAACTTTAAACATCTTATTTTCAGCAACCAATAGAATTACTGGGCCAAAAAAAAAAAAAAAATCAGCAAAGATATAGAATAACTGAATCAGCCAATAGAATCCATGTGATATTTATAGTACATTCCAACTAACAACAATCAAATGCACATTTTGTGATGCATCCATGGAATATTCTCCAAGATAGACAATATTCTGAGCTATAAAACTTTAATACATTTAAAATTTGAAACCTTACAGGTGTACTTTCAGAAAACATAGAACCAAATTGGAAATCAAATAATAAGACAAAACTTAAATATGTAAGATGCTAAATTACATGATTCTAAATAACTGAAGGATTTTTTTAAAAATTATGTGTAGAACTAAAAGGAAAGCAAGTAGCTATATATCAAAATATATGAGATGAAGCTAGTGCTGGGGGTATATTTATCACACTAAATGTTTACAGTAGAAACGATTTTCAAAATCTTAAATCAATAATCTAAATCAGTCCTCAAGAAACTAAAAAAGAGAAAAAAAGAAACCCAAAATTACCTAAAGAAAGAAATAAGACTAATACAAAAATCCATGAGATTCAAAACAGCAAGGGTAAATGTAAGTGAAAAAATATAATTCTTCAAAAAAAAAAAAAAACAATTGACATCAGACCTAACACCATAAAAACCCTAGAAGAAAATCTAGGCAAAACCATTCAGGACATAGGCGTAGGCAAGGACTTCATGACCAAAACGCCAAAAGCAATGGCAGCAAAAGCCAAAATAGACAAATGGGACCTAATCAAACTCCACAGCTTCTACACGGCAAAAGAAACAGTCAGTAGAGTGAATTGGCAATCAACAGAATGGAAAAAAATTTTGCAGTCTACCCATCTGACAAGGGGCTGATATCCAGAATTTACAAAGAACTAAAACAGATCTACAAGAAAAAGAAATAGGAACACTTTTACACTGTTGGTGGGAGTGTAAATTAATTCAACCATTGTGGAAGACAGTGTGGCGATTCCTCAATGACCTAAAAATAGAAATCCCATTTGACCCAGCAATCCCATTACTGGGTATATATCCAAAGGATTATAAATCATTCTCCTATAAGGACACATGCACATGAATGTTCATTGCAGCACTGTTTACAATAGCAAAGACCTGGAACCAACCCAAATGCCCATCAATGATAGACTGGATAGGGAAAATGTGGTACATATACATCATGGAATATTATGCAGCCATCAAAAACGATGAGTTTGCGTCCTTTGTAGGGACATGGATGAACCTGGAAACCATCATTCTCAGCAAACTGACACAAGGGCAGAAAATCAAACACCGCATGTTCTCACTCATAGGCAGGTGTTGAAAAATGAGAACACGTGGACACAGGGAGGGGAGCACTACACGCTGGGGTCCATTGGGGGGAAATGGGGGAGGGATGAGGAGGTGGGGAGGTGGGAAGAGATAGCATGGGGAGAAATGACAGATACAGGTGAGGGGAAGGAAGGCAGCAAACCACACTGCTATGTGTGTACCTATGCAACAATCTTGCATGTTCTTCACATGTACCCCCAAACCTAAAACGCAATAAAAAAAAAAAAAAGAATCTAGCAAGACTGACATAAATAAAAGGAAGGTACAAATCACCAATATCAACAATGAAACAAGATATATCATGAATGATACTATAGCTATTAAAAATAATAAATATTGTGAACAACTTTATACTCTAAATGCAACAAATTATAAGAAACTGATCAATTCTGTGAGAAGTAAAAACTCCAAACACCAACCAAGATGAAACAGACAATCCGAAGTGTCTTATAATCATAGAAGAAATTTAATTTATAAATTAAAAACTTCCTGTATAAAAATATCTAGTCCCAATTGGTTTCACTGGAGAAGTCTATCAAGCATCAAGAAAGATGTTACACCAATTTTATACTATCTCTTCAGAAAACAAGAGTTCAATACTACCTTGATACCAAAACCAAAAATAACACAAAATAAGAAAACTATAGATCAATATCTCACATAAGCAAAGGAAGTAAACAAAATATTAGTAAATAGAACTCAAAAACATACAAAGATAATTATGTGCCAGGAGCAATTGGAATTATTCCATTTATAAAAGTCCAGTACAACATTAGAAAATCAATCAATGTAATTTCATCACATTAATAAAGAATAATTGTATGATCACATATAGTAATGCAGAGAAAAGCATTTGACAATATCTGGCACTCATGCATAATGAAAACACTTAGCAAATTTAGAACAGAGGACAACTTCCTGAATATTTATAAAGAGCATCTATAAAAAACCATACAACTATAACCACACTTAATAGTGAGTTATTTGACACTTTCCCCTAATATAGGGAACAAAGTAAAGGATTGATACTCTCACCATTCTTAATTAACATAGTGCTGGAAGATCTAGTTATTGCAATAGGAAAGAAAAAAGATTAAATGGTACTTTGAAAAGAAGGAAATAAAATGGCCCTTATTGCAGCTGGTATGGTTGACTAAGAAATTCCAAGGAGTCTGCAAAAGTACTCCTAGAATTAAAATGAGTTCAGAAATGTTGTAGAATAAATATAAACAAATAAACATTAGTTACACTTCTATACGGATGATGAAAATGAAGAAACCCAAAAGCACAATACTACTTAATTTTTAATTTCTCCAAGAAAATATGTTTTTAACGTATTCATTGATAAAAACATATTTAAAGAATTTGTATGTTGAGAATCAATAATTGCTTTTGAAAAATCAAAGGCCTAAATAAGTGAAAAGATATATGTTCATGAGTTGGGAGACTCAACATAGTAAAAATGTAAATTCCCTCCAAATTGATTCATAGATTGTATGCATTTCCTATCAAAATCTTAGCAAGAATCTATATTTTTAAAATAGACACACACATTATAAAATTTATATGGAATAGCATGGGCCCTAGAATACCTTATAAATTCTGTACACAAAAGAATACCATAGGAGGAATTACTCTATGCAATATTACAGATTACTATGTAAGTACAGTAATCAAGACAGTGTAATGGGATATTGGTGGAAGGACGCATTTCAATGAATTGAACAAAATAGAGTTTACAGAAATGGACCCACACAAATATCCTCAATTGCTTTTTTTTTCTACAAAGATGCAAGAGCAATTCAATAGAGAATATATAACCTTTTCAACAAATGGTACTGGAATAATTGGGCTTCCACAGTCCAAAAAAATGAAAATTGTCATAAACCTCATACATAAATAAAATCTAACTCAAAATGGATTAAAGATATCAAAAGCATAAAAATTTTAGAATAACAACATGGAAAAATATTTGGGATCTAGGACTAGGGCAAATAGTCTGACTTGAAACCAAACATACTATCTATAAAAGTAAACACTGACAAATCAGAACCATCAAAAGTGAAAAATCGATTTTGTGAAAGCCAATGTGAAAAAGATGAAAAGACAAGCCATAGATTCGGAGAAAATATTTATAAACCACAAATTTGACCAAAAACTGGTGTCTAGAATATATAAACAACATTCGAAACTCAACAGTAACAAAGCAACCTATAAAAATGAACAAAAGACAAGAACATTTAAACCAAGAGGATATACAGATGGTACATACACACATGAAGAGATGTTCACCATCATTATCCATCAGGAAAATGCAAATTGAAACCAAAGTGAGACATCACTATACACGTTTTAGAATGGTTAAAATAAAACATAGCAATGACACCAAATTATGGCAAGGATGCAGAGAACGTGAATCACTCTCGGATTGCTATTGAGAATGTAAAATGGTATAGCATTTTGCATTTTATCTGGAAACCACTTGCTACTTTCTTATAAAACTAGACAAGCAATTATCATTCAATATAGCATTTGCAATCCTGGGTATTCATCCCAGAGAAATGAAACTGATGTTCACATAAAAACCTGTATAGGCATGTTCACAGCAATTGGAAGGAGTCCAGATGTTCTTTTAAAAAACAAACAGATGAATGGTTTAAAAACTGATGTGATATACACACACACACACACACACACAGACACACACACACACACACACACATGTATCTCCTATATATTACGTTATACTACTATATATTACATTATATCTGTATAGTAATATTAGCAACATAAAGGGATGAAGTAATGATATAGGCAACAATTTGAATGAAGTCCCAAGGAAGTATGCTGAATGAAGAAAACCCCGCAATTTTACATAGTATGTGGTTCCATTTATATACGGTTTTTTGTTGTTGTTGTTTTGAGACCGAGTCTTGCTCTGTTGCCCAGGCTGGAGTGCAGTGGCGCGATCTCTGCTCACTCCAGCCTTTGCCTCCCGGTTTCAAGCGATTCTCCTGCCTCAGCCTTCTAAGTAACTTGGACTACAGGCCTGCACCACCACTCCCAGCTTATTTTTATATTTTTACTAGAGACGGGGTTTCACCATGTTGAAATGAAGAAACCTGAGAAATAACAAAGAAATCACTAAATCTAAAAATCACCAATATTGGAACAAAGTAACATATTCCTTCTTATAAGATATATGTAGAAATACGTATCACTTCTATTATATTCCTGACCGCAACATATAATCTAAACTTAATCACAAGGAAACAGGCAAATTCAGATAAAGGGACATTCTATAAATTATCTTTTACTAACTCTCAAAAATGTAACTGACAAACAAGGAAATGTTGAGAACACATTCTAGAATAAAGAATGCTAAAGGGCCATAAGAATGAAATAATGAGGTGGTCCAGGCTTTGATCCTGGTTCAAGAAAAGATCGTTATAACATAAATTATTGAAATAATTGATAAAATTAAACACTGATGATAGCTCAAAAAAGAATTTTGAACCATCAATAATTTTTTAGTTTTCAAAATTTCACTTTTAGGAAATAGACACTGAAGTATTTAGGGATAAAGAGATATTGTTTTTCTAACTTATTCACAAATGGTTCAGCAAAGTAAAATAATTTGTGTGTGCGTGCACGCACATGCAGGACCTTGTATATAGGACACGAAAGTGAGGAAAAGGAAAGAGAGAGAAAGAACGAGAGGAAATGATTAAAATTTGAACAGTAGTGAATACAGGTAAAGGGCATATGGGAATTCTTGTACTAGGCTTACAAATTCTCAGTACATCAGAAATTATATCAAAACAACTAGTTATGAAAAACATGTAGTGTTTTAGACAATTAAGTATTAGAAAAAGTTCTATAGGCATGGACATGTTCTCAAATATATTTTAAAAATGGAAGTTATATGATATGACATAACTCACACACAAAATTTGAATGCACACATGTTTTAGCAATAATTGTAGGTAACAATAAAAACTTTTGTTATTTCTTTTTCTTATCTCTGATTTCTCTGTTTGAAACATATTTTGTTTTTGCAATAAAAATATCTTTAAATTATATATAAGCAAAACACTCTCAGTATACATATTCCAGGAATAAGTTGTTTTTATTGTGTTCTTTTAAGGTGTAACTTTAAGTATTGGGTTATCAAACTTTATAGTGGATACTCTAATCCACTACTTAGCAGTGGTAACCAACAATGAATTTATTCTATCCCTGTTATTTAGTTTTCTCCTCTAATAGTATTAATATTGATTCACTAGAGTTACGTTGGTGTGACACTAAAAATTAAAAAAGGAAAATATTTGTTAACTCTAACACAAATGTTCATGGAAAATAAACAGTACAAAACCAATGTTACAAAACACACACACACACACACACACACACACACACACACCCCACATGCACAAACCAAAATTAAATTTAAGACATTTATTCTTGATATATAAAATGAAATAATTAAAGGGATTCTTCAAATCTTAAACTCTCAAACTAACACACAAAACACTCAAGATTAATATGTATAGAATAAATTTTGGCTTGTTCATAAAGCATTAGCATACTATACTTACTTTTCTGGGTTTTGTCAGGTATACAAGTTATCCAATGTTAAATGCAATCTGAACACCAAATGGGAATTGAATAACCTTTTTTTAATGGGTAAATGGAATAATAATTCAGACATTATTCTTTATGAATATGTTAACAAAATTTTAACAACTGCCAAATCCTTTTTATAATGACACGTTTTAAGTCAGCTGGGCATAAGAACATATTACAAAGAGATGTCATCCTCTTACCAAAAGGTCACAGTTCATCCCCAGTGTACCATTTGCTCTTAAAAATGCATTAAAGGTAGTAAGTTATGGAGCTTTCAAGGCACTCAGCAAAGAATTTACATGTGAAAATTTAAGAAGTGGCAGTCACTCAACAGTGGAAGAATTCTATAAAGATATTGAATGACTGAAAGTGTAAATTTCTCTCTGTAGCGCCTTTCTCAAGCACAGTTTTATACAATCAGCATAATACCACTTCATAACTGGTTTATATGAAATATTTATACTCTGCAGCTTTTCACATTAAATTATTCTTGTTTCCACTAGGTAGTTCTTAAACTGCAAATTCCCACCGTAACAATTGATATAGGATCATGTGCTTGCTTTCTTTTCGCTGTTGCTGAGGAGAGCAAAACAGAATTACACTCTTCTCTGAATATGCAACCTTTGTGAAAGTACCCTGTTTTCATTTCTTTGACTTTCTGAACCAATTAGGCTATGACCTTGCATTTGTTTATCTTTTAATTTGTCAAATTATATAAATAAGAGAGCTATGTCTATTTGAAAGTCTGCAACACACACACACACCAATCCCCTCTAAGCAGAGTAGTTGTAGTATTAATCCTATCCCTGTAATCTTCATACACAAGTATGTAAAACTTAATGACTAGTGAAATAAAAAGAGTTCAAAAGAATCATTTATTTTTAAGCCAGACAATAGAGGAGACAGAAAAATTGAAACATGAATCAAAGTTAATAAAATAGTGTAAGAAAAAACTTATTTTACTAATTGGCCATGTAGTAAAATACAGAATATAGGAAGAATAGTTGGAATTTAATGTGGTCTCTAAGCAGCTTGAGATACTGAACTCATTTTTACCTTCTCATAGAAAAAGAAAAAGAATAAATCTAGGTTGTAAGATAAGCAGTGAAAATTACCATTATCATCAACTATTTGTTGAGCACTGTCTATGTGCATAGATTCACAATTACAGTCATTGATCAAAAGCAGGTAAGGTAATGCTGACCTTGGAAAATCTCAACATGATGCAAAAAGCAAACAAGCAACTACAAGTAATTCTTTATGTTCAAAGCCACAGTTCAAACAAGGACTTTTTTGAAGGGAAAGGAGAAGTAATGGGACAAATTATTTTATTTAAATGGATAATACATGATTAGCATGCTTTTGAAGTATGAGTTCATGTTTTGAGTACAGTTTCATGCTGCATGCCAGATTCAGATTCTATTTTATTCATTGTCTTATAAATTTACTAACATTTGCTTAGTAATGACTATTTTTCTCTATTCCATCTACTACTGTAGCTTACCCTCTATTTCAATGCTTCATTATTCAAAATATTCTTTCACATATGCATGTCTTTTCCCCAACCTACTTTCTAATATGTGAAGCTATTTTATCAGATAAGAAAACTTCACTTTTCCAGTTATAATAACAATCTCTTAGCAATGGAAGGTGACTTCCAATTCCTTCCACACACAGAAATTTATTCTAAAACCTGATAATACTGTTTAGAATGTTACTACTCCTAATGAATATGAACCCTTTAGTGGTGATGCCTTAGTACTGTAATTCTCATTGCGTGATGAAAATGTGATTCCCAAACTCAGTATTTCTTAATTAACCATAATCAAACATTTTAGGATAGGATTATAATGAAGACTCTTATGGAGTCAGGCTGCAAAATCCTCCCAGAAGCTATACTTGATTTTTGTAACCCAGAGTTATAAATGTAATTTCGTAGTTTTCCTGTTCCCTTTATTTCCAGTTTTTATATATTTTTGAATGCCAACATAGTATGATAGAAATAAGGATCATTGGCATACTAGCTCACATGTATATTTCTTGAAACTTGAAAAAAATTTATCTCACATGTATAAAGATGAGAAATTTTTGTCTATGTATATAAGTCATATCAGAAATTCTCATGGGAGGTGAAGAAATTTGGTTTTGCTCAAGCCAAGTCATTGCATTTGATCATACAGAAAAAGCATCGTTCATGTGTTTTTACAACACATAATTCTATCTGTAATATTGCTTGAAGTATATAAGCAGTTCTTAAATTTTATGCTTTTATTGCACTGTTTTTTTAGCTACTAAAGTATCATAACCCACAGACACCCTAAGGCCTTCCTACTGTGAATACCTTAGTTCTGATAGATTGTTCTCCATACTGATGCTCTTGCATGATGGAGAAAGAATGTACTCTAGAGGCAAACCTTCATTTTACAGAAGAACACATTTAGGTTCTAAAAAATAAAATAAACTGCCTAATCTCACACAGATAATAAATGAGTGCTGTCTCCAGGACTAGAACTCAAATGTATTGGCTTACAGTCCACTCTTGATTTCATTATTCACGTATGTTCAAGATATTACGACTAGTCAAAGTTTGAAATGAATTTCTAAACTCAGTCTTCCTTGGTTTTACACTTTCTAAGTTTTCAGAGATGCTCAACACGTGTTGTTTAGAATGATCTGGGGTAAGCATGGATTTGTGTGTCTGGCTCTCTCTAGATTGATTCAGCCTACAGAGTCTTTTATTTTTGGAACTTAGACTTTTATTACAAATTAAATGGTAATGCACTGGAGGTAATACTAATTAACGAATTCAGCATTAGCTGTTGAGAATATCACTCTGCTTACTGTGATGAGGAAGAAGAGGTCTCTACCACATTGGACTTCAGTGATTTATATCTGGAGATTTACATAGATTTATATCTGGAAGGGAAAGTATCTAATTATCTAGGTCCCAGAAAGTTCTAAGATGCTTAAATGAAGTCATTGAAAACTATTCATCTAGACAACTGAGACTGTATGAGAATGAGGTTGGAAAGGAGGACTGGAAGCAGGGGCTGTTGGCAAATTATTCCTACTTCTGGGGAAAACCTTGTGAACATTCAAGTGAGGTAATTATCTGCTTTGACTACCTAAAAATATCTTCCTGACTCTTTGTAATTATCTGATGCCTGGCCAGATTATGTTTTTTTTTTTTTTTTGTTTTGTTTTTTAAGTGTACATTATAGGCTAGGCATGGTGGCTGATGCCTGTAATCCCAGCACTTTGGAAGGCCAAGGCTGGCAGAGGACCTGAGTTCAAGTGTTCGAGACCAATCTGGCCGACATGATGAAACCCTCTCTCTACTAAAAATACAGAATTAGCTGTGTTTGGTGGCACATGCCTGAAATCCCAGCTACTCAGGAGGCTGAGGCAGGAGAATCTCTTGAACCCAGGAGGGAAGGGCTGCAGTGAGCCGAGATCATGCCATTGCACTTCAGCCTGGGTGACAGAGCGAAACTCTGTCTCAAAAGAAAAAAAAAGTACATCATATAGTTAAGGTAGCTAAAAAATAAAATGAAAAGATAGAAATTACAAATTAGTAATAGCAGAAATAGAAGAGGGGAGTTAGGGGATTTCAGTGTAGGTCCCATGGACATTATAATGATAATTTAAATATGCTATGAAAAATTATATGCTCTCAAATTTGATAAGCTATAAGAAATCCACCAATTTATTGAAATATACAATCTGCCAAAACTCACACAGAAACAGAAGAAGAAATAGGGAATTTATTTTTCTTTAATTTTTTTAACTTGCATATGTCAGAACAGAAAGTAGACAATCTAAATAGTGCCATATTTATTAAAGAAACTGAATCAATACTTAATAATAGCAAAAATAGAAAAAAGACAGGTGGGCTTATTGATGAATTTTAACACACTTATAAAGAAAAAAATACACCAATTTTTATAACGTCTTTTAGAAGACAAAGAGACTACTTTTTTCCTTCTTTCTTTCTTTTTTTTTTTTAATTATACTTTAGTTCTGCGGTACATGTGTAGATCATGCAGGATTGTTGCATAGGTACATACATGGCAATGTGGTTTGCCCTGTCACCTATATCTGATATTTCTCCCTATGTTATCCCTCCCCACCCCTTGCTTTCCCTCCCCTAGTCCCACTAACAGAGCCCAGTGTGTGATGCTCCCCTCCTGTGTCCATGTGTTCTCATTCTTCAACACCTGCCTATTGAGAACATTTGGTGTTTGAATTTTCTGTTCTTTTGTCAGTTTGCTGAGAATTATGGTTTCCAGATTCATCCATGTCCCTACAAAGGACACGAACTCATTGTTTTTTATGGCCACATAGTATTCCATGGTGTACATGTGCCACATTTTCCTTGTCCAGTCTATCATCGATGGGCATTGAGGCTGGTTACAGGTCTTTGCTATGGTAAACAGTGCTGCAGTGAACATATGTGTGCATGTGTCTTTATAATGGGATTGCTGGATCAAATAGCATTTCTATCTCTAGGTCCTTGAGGAATCACCACACTGTCTTCCACAATGGTTGAACTAATTTGCACTCCCACCAACAGAGTAAAAGTGTTCCTATTTCTCCACATCTTCACCAGCATCTGTTGTCTACAGATTTTTTTAATGATTGCCATTCTAACTGGCGTGAGATGATATCTCAGTGTGGTTTTAATTTGCATTTCTCTAAAGACCAGTGTTGATGAGCATTTTTTCATATGTTTGTTTCCCTCAAATAAATATGTCTTCTTTTGAAAAGTGTCTGTTTACATCCTTTGCCCACTTTTAAATGTGTTTGTTTTTTTCTTGTAAATCTGTTTTAGTTCTTTGTAAACTCTGGATATTAGCCCTTTGCCAGATGGGTAGATTGCAAAAATTTTTTTTCCCATTCTGTTGGTTGCCAGTTCACTCTAATGATTGTTTCTTTTGCTATACAGAATCTCTGGAGTTTAATTAGATCCTGCTTATCTATTTTGGCTTTTGTTGCCAATGCTATTGGTGTTTTAGTCATGAAGTTCTTGCCTATGCCTATGTCCTGAATGGTTTTGCCTAGAGTTTTTGCCATGAAAAACCTTCTAGGGTTTTTATGGTGTTAGGTCTTATGTTTAAGTCTTTAATCTATCTGGAGTTAATTTTAGTGTCAGGTGTCAGGAAGAGGTCCAGTTTCTGCTTTCTGCACATGGCTAGCCAGTTTTCCCAACACCATTTATTAAACAGGGAATCCTTTCCCCATTGCTTGTTTTTGTAAGGTTCATCAAAGATCAGATGGTCGTAGATGTGTGGAATTGTCTCTGAGGCCTCTGTGCTGTTGCATTGGTCTATACCTCTGTTTGGTACTAGTACCATGCTGTTTTGATTACTGTAGCCTTGTAGTATATTTTGAAGTCAGGTAGTGTGGTGCCTTCAGCTTTGTTCTTTTTGCTTAGGATTGTCTTGGCTATACGGGCTCTCTTTTGGTTCCATCAAGCTACCAATGACCCTCTTCACAGAACTGGAAAAAAATACAGGTTTTTTTCTTTTCTTTTTTTTTTTTTGAGATGGAATCTGGCTCTGTCATTAGACCTCCTGCCTTGCCTCCCAAAGTGTTGGGATTACAGGCATGAGCCACTGTGCACAGGTGAGACTACTTCTTAATGCATTCTATGAGGACAGCATTCCCATTATGCCCTAATGAGATAAAGACATTACAAGATAGCATCCCATGAAGGTAGAGAGTAGAATGGTGATTTCTAGAGGCTGGGAAGGGAAATAGAGAAAATAAAGAGAAATTTACTAAGGTGTACAAAAATACAGTGAGATAGAAAAGAAGTTCTAATATTCTATAGTATGGTAAGGAAATATAGTTAATAATTATTCATTAAATATTTCAAAATAGCTAGAAAAGAAGAATTGTAATGTTTCCAACACCAGGAAAAGATAAATGTTGAGGTGATGACTATCTTAATTTACTACGATTTGAGCATTACACATTGTATATATTTATGAAAATATCACATGTATCCCTAAAATTATTGTACACTAATATCTCATGTATCCCTAAAATTATGGTCCAACTATTGTACACCAACAAAAACTTAAAAAAGTAAAAAAGCTACAGACCAAAATCTCTCATGAACATAGATGCAAAGTAGGATTGTCCCATGTTTATAAGGCTGGTTAAAAACTTAAAAATTAATTAATGAAATTCATTACATCAACACTCTAAAAAGATCACATGATCATATAAATCGATGGAAAAAAAAAGTACTTGAAAAATTCAACATCCACTCAGAAAAACTACAAGTAACCTAGGAATAGTGGAGAACTTTCTCAACTTGATAAAGAATATCTGCAAAAATCATACAGCTAACATATTATCTGTGATGAGTCAAAAGAAATAAAGCCCTGTTATGAAGGATACATCATCTTATGTGATCATTGTTTAGACTGCATTCTAAGCAGTTACAACTTAAATAACTAGACCGAGTTTCTGAATTAAGGAATGTCAAAGTCAAACTTGATCCATATAATAAAAATATTTAGGAAAAATCATGGCATTGTTACTATTTTTCCTTAATTTGTTAGCTCTACTGCTTCCATCAGCAAAGTAGAAAAATATCTGTCATTTCTTAATATTTAATTAACCGTACTGAAAAGAAACAGAAGATGTTTAATTCTCTATCTCTTCACTATTAAGTAGGTTACCTGGGAATTATTATTATAGATTATCATTCACATCTCATATGCTTTACAATATATAACTCAAAGTGAATAATAGACCTACATGTAAAACACAAAACTGTGGAACTTCTACAAGTTTGAAACGTAGATGACTCTGGGTATGGTGATTATTAACATCAGAGGCAAATCCTTAAAAAAAAATTGATAAATGGGACTTCAGTAAAATTATAGATTTCTGCTTTGTGAAGGGCAATGTCAAGAGAATAGAACAAGAAGTTACAGATTGGGAGAACATACTTATAAAAACATATCTGATAAAGGACTGTTATTCAAAATATGCAAATAAATGTTAAAATTTAACAATAAGAGGTCAGCCACTGTGGATCAAACGTGCAATCCCAGCACTTCAGGAGACTGAGGCAGGAAGACTGCTTGAGGCCAGGAGTTTGAGGCCAGCCTGGGCAACACAGTGACATCTCATCTTTATAAAAACATAAAAAATAATAAGAATACAAACAACTCGATTAAAAACTAGGCCAAAGACCTGAACAGACAAAACACGAAGAAGACATGCACATGGCAAATAAGGATACGAAAAGATGCTCCACCTTACATGTCATTAGGGAAATGCAAATTAAAACAACAATGAGATACCACTGCACATCTATCAGAATGGCCCAAATCCAAAACACTAACAATATCAACTTCTGGTGAGGTTGGGGAGCAGGAATTCTCATTCATTACTGGTGGGAATGCTATGTTACAGTCACTATGGAAAACATTTTGGCATTTTCTTACAAAACTAAACATGTCCTTATAATACAATCTAGCAAGCAGGAACCTTGGTATTTACCCCAAAAAGATGAAAATGTATTCCACAAAAAACCTGTGCATGGATATTTATAGCAGCTTTATTCATAATCACCAAAACTTGAAAGCAACTAAATGTCCTTATTAGGTGAATGGGTAAATAAATGATGTTACACGTAGACAATAAAATGTTACTCAGCACTAAAAATAAATGAATTATCTAGCTCTGAAAAGACATGGAGGAACCATAAAAGCATATTACTAAATAAAATAAGCAAAACTGAAAAGTGTTCATACTATGTGATTCCAGCTATATGACATTCTGGAAAAGGCAAGATTATGGCATCAGTAAAAATGATAGGTGGTTGTCAGGGCTAAGCTTGGAGGAAGGGACCTACAGGCAGAGCACAGAGAACTGTTAGGATAGTGAAAATATTTTGTATGTTACTATAATGGAGGATATATGCCATTATACTTTTGTCAAAACCCATAGAATCTATCAAAAATGAACACAAATGTAAACTTTGGGTGACGATGTATCAATATATGCTCATTGATTGTAACAAATATGCTCCTCTGGTATGAGATGTTGATAATGTGAAATTTGGGGTCGGGAGCAGGGGAATATGCTAACACTCTGTGTTTTTCACTCAGTTTTTCTGTGAACCTAAATTTTATCTAAAATCAGTTTATTAGAAATGCATTATAACATTTTATATTCAAATGATAATAAATTTATACCTGGAGCATAAGTAAACTCAGAACTAAAATATATGGAGCATTTTTCATGTGCAAAGAAATTGGCTAAATACTTTAATGATGCTTTTTGTTATATTTCGAGTGTTTCTGGTCTGACAGGCATGGGTCTTTTTGCTGCTGACATCAGTTTTCTAGCAGAGCTTAAGGCAAAATTCACACATTCCATTGTTTAAATTAAGGAGTAGGCTTCGTTGTGGAAATGTAGATGCTAAGCTCAGTAGTGAGTGAAAGTGTCCTATTATCCCCTGTTGTCACTATAAACTAGGTCCAGTGTTTTTGCTGGACATGCCATGCCTACATACTACAGAGAAAGGACTCTGTCCCATATTTCTTTCTATTTTAGGGCAAATAGGAAAGCAATGTTGTCAGAGGGCAAATAAATAATCTTAGTACCAGGTGGCCTAAATGAGCATGTACAAAGTTTCATAAGGATTTTAAAAAAAGTCTGATGCCACACACTTAGCGATCTTGCATAGGCTGGACACCCGATAGAGGTAGAAATTCTCCAGTAATGAGAAGGTAGGATATTCACCCTGGAGAGATTTTTGCCTAGGCAATAAAAAGTGCTGTATTTTCCAGGGTCATTTTAGCACAGTACTACTTGATGTACTAGACTCCAATCCTTGACTCTTGAGTGTTCATCATCTATATTTAAAAGATGAAGATTAGGAAGATATTTGTATGCCTCCTTTCTCCTTTGTTCTTTGAGATGGAAAAAAGTCTAGGTCTAATAATCAAGTAGAGTTTGCCAAATCCCTTAGGGGATGAGTTAGAACCTTTCCTGGAGCAGAAAGATGTGCAGAAACTCAGGGATTATCATTTTGTCTCCATACACCTCTTCTGGGGAAAGAAAATTTTGACTGCAAAGGCACTGCTGCTTTTAGTAACCCACTGAGGTTAAAATTGGAAAAAAATATATGTACTGCTTCAGCCTCAATTCTGTGCCTGAATTTCTTATTTTAAAAGTATTGTATGGGTTTGTTTTGCTCCAAGTTTTACTTAGATTTAAACTGAAAAATTTCCACAGGCTATATAAACTTATGATTATTTGAAATCAGTGAAAAACTAGATATTAAGTGGATACTTGAAGGCATTTTATATCAATAAGTTAAATTGAAAATCACCTACTTAAAAATTTAAGGCAAAGATTCTGAAACGTTAGTGTCAGTGATGACAACAGTGTGTTTAACTTTCCAAATGCTCACATAAAGACATACTAAACAACTAGAGAGCAAAAATCAAACAATCAAAACACCAAAACCAACAACAAAAACTTGATGGACAGCATTTACATATAAAGATTAGTGATCAGCTGTCTCGATGAACTTCCAAATGCCAGCGGCTATAGCCATAAGTATGGCATGTTATTGGTACAGGCAAAAGAGCAAACAGAGGGATAATTGACAGATGTGAAGAAAGGAGAGTCAAATATAGTCTGGTAATATTCACAGGAACACATGGTGAGAGAATCTGAGAACACTGGCTCCACTTAGATGGTGAGTTACTTGTTTCAGTAGGGAAGGAAAGCGAAGGGTCTGTGTTAAGTATTAAAACTATTAAAACGCAGAAGCAGCTTAATTTCTATGAACTCTCAAAACAGATTCACTCAGGATCTCTTCCAAAGAAGGCCTCCTACACTAAAGAAAAGTTAGTGGGAGGAAACGGAGGTAAAGGAATAGAGTAAACAAGGAAAATCAGAAACCAAGGTGCCATAATTTTATGGCTATACAAAAATAACAGACAGGAGATTCTGTGAAGTAGTAAAAGCTATATGAACCAAGCCTTCCTCTAAAATGAGCAACAGAGTATTAGCATCATATCCCATGCAATGTTTTCATAGGAAAAAAGGGATTATAAATGACATCACACAGGCAATGAGATATATGTTCATAAGCAAATCAAAACCCTAATATGTCAAAAAATTTTTAAAATAAAGTGAATGACCTTAAGAAAATAATACAGGACATGAATGAACAAATTATATCAGAATTGGGAAACACTCAGAAATGAGGTGATGTGGTTGAAGACATCATTTAAAATGAAAGAAAAAAATCATTTTAGACAGGAAGATTAAATTAGAGGAAACAAAATAGCAGATCAACATAATAAATGATGCCTTAAGAGAAAACATATGGAAAAAATCAAAAGTTAAATTAATGATAATAGAAAAAAAAGACACAACATATTGAACAAACACACCTTAAATTTAAGAATGTGTACTCAGAGCAACCAACACCAAGATATAGTTCAATAAATTTACTAGAATTTTAAAAAGTGATATGAGCATTGCTTCAAAGGGCATGTGATTTACAAAAGGAAAAGAAAAATAAAACCAACAAATCAACAAACCCTTTGGCACTTTATCCCCTAAAATTGTGAAATAATGTATTCACAAACTCAAGCAAACAAAATCTGAAGCAATGGTTTTATTTAAAAAAAAAAAAAAAAAAAAAAAATCCTTGACATTTGAGTTAAAAAGGCATGTGCAAACTCTTACTAATATACAAAGTCTCAAAAGATTTTTTTCCATAAGCCTTCTTTATAGAATCTACCAGAGAACAAAATTTGTATAACAAAAATGACTAGAGAGATATAAGCATAATGAATGCTGGTAGGCATTCATAATACATTCATAATACATAATTACTTGTAAAACTAGGATGTTTCAAACTGATGTTATAAGGGAAAGATTATAGCATATAATGGCTATACATTCTGATAATGGGGGAATATTGAAAATGATTAATGCAAAATTGATTTTAAAATTAGTTATATTTAGCTTATGTATGATCTTTTGTCTTGAAAAGGTTTTTATGAAGGTATTGTGACATGTAACTACTTTTCATGGTTCAGTGTAGTGAATGATAAATTATTTTCTTCCTTCTAATAAGATACATAATTTTAAGTATTTAAAAGTTATTTTGATAAACAATTCTTAATAATGGAAGTAGGGACTAAAAAATCAACATTCCTTCTGTTATCTGCCATAGGCACTAGGCATACACATTGACCTTTAGATAATATGGATCCCAATTCTCTTTTAGAAGTAATGAGTTGGCAATTCATTAAAAAGTGTATATTTAGCATTTCTTAAGTGACAGGTACTATTCTAGATATTGAGAATTAAGCAGAGGCCAAAAAAAAAAATAGATCAAAATCTCAATATATATTCTCTCACAAAAATTGTAAAATATATTCTCTCATATAAGTTTGTATACATGTATTCCCCTATGTAAAATACACACACATAAACATGTTCATGGAAAAGATAGTAAATACAAAGCAGGTAAGCCCCAGAAGGAGGAGGGTTGAACTCAGAGAGAAAGCAAGAGTAGTATCTTTAAGAACAGCTTTAGTGATGGCCAGATATATGAGCAAAGATATAAAGCAGGTAAAGTTACAAATCCTGGGGCTATCTGAAGATCTAAGGGAAGGGTGATACAAGTCAAGAACAAGTGAAAAGTGTGTGAGGTTAGATTAATCCTGGTATATGTGATGAAAAGGAAGGAGTGGGATGAGAAAGTGAGAATGAGATGAGGTCAAACATGTAACAAAGTTTGCATGTAAGTGGTATGAAAAGAAAGCAGTAAAAATGACTGTAAAATATGCAGCTGTAACACACACATACACACAAAAAAAATCCCCACACAAAAATGAAGAGAAAGACATTGTTTGGTGAAGAAGAAGTTAGTATTTGCTTTCACCCATTGTAAGGTTTTAAGCACCTGTTAGATATTTAGATTGAAGACATTAAAAAAATCAGTCTGGAGCCCTGAAAATAGGTCCAGGGTAGGGTGTGTGTGTGTGTGTGTGTGTGTGTGTGTATTTGGAATGTTAAAGTGGGTGTAAGACCTAGGCAGTAGGATCACTTGAGGCAATGAGTTTGAGACCATCCTCGGCAACAGAGCAAGATCCTGTCTCTACAAAAAAAGAGGGAGGCTATCAACTCACAGATGTTTTTCACAGCCACAAAATTGAATGAGATTGCCTATTGAATAACTAAGAATAGAAAAGAGTTCTATCAGAGTCTAGACATCCTAACATTTAGAATTAGAGTGGTGGAGCTGGACCAACAGAGGAGCCTAAGAAGAAAGATCCAGTTAAAAACAGAAAAAACAAAATGAAGTATTGAGAGAGAATTGAAAGAACAATAAACTATGTTAAATAGGTCAAAAAGATACATAACTACTTTGTTGAATTTAGCAATCTACAAGCCATAGACAATGAACAGAAAATAATAATTTCTTGCTCTTTCATGATAAGGTAAAAATATGAGTTCATAGACTCAAGAGTGCTTCATAGTCTAAGGAATGCCATTAGGCACTCACTTTCCAAAATTGTCATAATGGGAATATTTGTCTGCATATGACAGACCTTTCCAAGTGTGCCACAATGCAGGGACTATAATTAAATTGTTTTGTGTTGCCAAAAATTTCTCTATTTCATTTATATGGTGTAGTAGAAATGTTTATGACCTATTTTCATCAGGTGTAAACATTTTAGTGTAAACTAGAAAACTTCTTGGTACCAGTGACTCCATCTTTGGACTTGAGTATTTTTCTGAGGTGGAAAGATTTTTCTGCTAACACTTAAGACAGGCTAGAAGTACCTTGGAATTAACATCCCCAGAGAGCAGAGGGAGAATAATTCTGAGAAGTTTAACTCCATCTCCCAATCTCCCTGTTAGATTAATCTCTAGCTGCCCATTTTAATAGCTAATTATGCAACATTTTATTATCCATGTTCCCTTTACTCTATGATTTACCTAGTTTCCTACCAGAGTCTTCTACAAATGTCAGATATATTACTACACTGAATCTTTGTATTTGATACTTCACAAATAAATTACCTGTGCTCATAATTACAGAGCTCTTTTCTTGGATACTAAAACAACAGCAAGGACAACAATAAAACATAGTTGTCCATCTATTCTTATTGAAGCAGGAGAACTCATTAAGATCTCAACTTTTTCTCAACATCCTGTTTAAAGATAACATGAGGAAAACTTTCCTTTGAGCATCTTCCCCTCTAACCAAATACTTGAGACTTTTTGAAGGATATATATTTACTTTTTAAATTGCTGTTGCAACAAATTCCAACAAATTTAATGGCTTAAAACAAAACAAATTTATTGTATCATAGAATTTAGGTTAGAGTCACATATCTGGGTTCTCTTCTTCAGATATCACAAGACTCAAATCAAAGCAACTGCGGACTTTTGTTTCTTTCTGGAGGCTTAAGGAACGAATCTGCTTCCAGCACATTTAATTGGTTGCTTAAAATCATGTTAGCACTGTAGGAATGAGGTTCTTGTTTCCTTACTGGCAGTGAGCAGCGTGTTGTTTTCAGCAGCTAGAGAGAGTACTTATAGCCGAGAAAGAGGCTCCTTTCGTCTTCCAACTCAGGAACGGAGACATAAGTTATCCTCACACTTTTAATCTCTCTTTCTCTTACCTCATATCCTCATCTCAGTCAGAGAAAGTTCTCTGCTTTATGGACTTAAGTGAGTAGATTGGGCCCATCTGAATTACCCAGGATAACTTCCGTATTTTAAAGTTTGGAACTTTATTTCATCTGCAAATTCCTTTTACAGAAGCAGCTACATTTGTGTTTAACTGAATAAACAGAGAGATGAGTCTTGGCTATCACAGAAATCAGAAATTCTGCCTATCACAGAAGACTTGCAGTTTTTTAGTCCCTATAATCCTTGAACATTTTGAACTACAAGGAAGCACAGCTATGAAACCAAACTTTTATATATTAACACCAAATTCTAGGTCCCATAGATACACCCAGATAATGGTAGCCAGTATCCTTCCTTGTATGTATAGAGCCTCTTTCCTTATACAACCTTCCATGATGGGATGAAGTATTTCTCATTATCTTTCTTACTTCTACGTTGTGATTGTTCCAATCATCGCAATGTTCTACTGTCCCTATATATTTTAGTTGAATTCTGATTATGTGAGGTAGATTAAACAAATAATAATAATAATAAATCAAAAATACAACAAAGTATGAACTTGAGAAATACAGTGAAAACCACTAAAACTTTGATAATATTCTTCAAGTTTAAATTATAGCATAAGATTAATAAGACATATAACGATATCAAATGAACACAATTATCTCTGGAAGCCAAGAACCTCTTTAGTTACTTGCCATTGGTGAATTCAAGGCTGAAGCTCTCAGGCCTCTGGGAGGTGACCAACTTCTGCTTTACTCTCAGGCTTATTCTAAAGAGAACTAGTTTATAATCCAATCTCTCTAAGGTTTGTGTTTCCAATTTAAAATATTTTAGTGGTATTTAATGTTATTGTATTACTACGGAACAACTAAAATAACTTTTTTAAATTTTTATTAATGGCAGCAAAATATACTTAATAAAAATTACCATTTTAACATTTTGTTAGTGTATAGTTCAGTGGCACAAGGTAAATGTAGACTGTTGTGCAACCACCCCCACCACCCTTTATCTCTAGAAATCTATCATCTTCCTGACTAGAAAATTGTACTCATTAAACAATAATTTTCCATTCTCTCCTCCCATAGCCCTGTGCATGAACCATTCTGTTTCCTGTCTGTGTAACTACTAGAGGTACTACATATAATTGGTATAATATAGTATTTGTCTTTTGGTTACTGGCTATTTCACTAATCATAATGTCTTCAAGACTCACCTATATTATAGCATGTGTCAGAATGCCCTGCCTTTTGAATGCTGAATAAAATTCTATGGTATGTATATACCACATTTCACTTATCAGTTTATCTGCAGATGGACACTTGAGTTGCTTCCACCTTTTGGTTTTTGTGAAAAATGCTATTATGTACACAGGCATACAAATATCTGTTTGAGAACACTGGGATATTCCTACTTACAATTTTTTTAAAATATATAGCCAGAAATGGAATTGTTGGATCATATGACAAATCTTTTTAACTTTTGAGTAACAGCCATTCTGTTTTCCACAGTGGTGGCCATTTTCCATTTTCCATTGCCATCAGCTACAAACAAGGGATCCGATTTCTCCACACTCTCACCAACACTTTCTACTTTTAAAACTCTTATTTATTTATTTATTTATTTTTAATTTAATTTTTTTTTTTTTGAGACGGAGTTTCGCTCTTGTTACCCAGGCTGGAGTGCAATGGCACGATCTCGGCTCACCGCAACCTCCGCCTCCTGGGTTCAGGCAATTCTCCTGCCTCAGCCTCCTGAGTAGCTGGGATTACAGGCACGTGCCACCATGCCCAGCTAATTTTTTGTATTTTTAGTAGAGACGGGGTTTCACCATGTTGACCAGGATGGTCTCGATCTCTTGACCTCGTGATCCACCCGCCTCGGCCTCCCAAAGTGCTGGGATTACAGGCTTGAGCCACCGTGCCTGGCAGAACTCTTATTTATTTGTGTGTGTGTGTGTGTGTGTGTGTGTGTGTGTGTGTGTGTGTCTGTCTGTCTGTGTGTGTGCGAGTGCGCACGTGTGTGGATTATAACCATCCTAATGGGTATGAAGTTGTATATAAATGTTTTTATTTGCATTTTTCTAATGGTTGGTTAATGGTGTCAAGTGACTTTTCATGTGTTTATTGGTGATTTGGATAACTTTCTTGATAAATTTCTATTTTAGTCTTTTTTTCCATTTTTAATTGAGGAATTTGGTTTTTTTCATTGCTGAATTATAGTTCTTTTTATATATTTGGATGTCAGTCTTTTATCGGATATATAATTTGCATGTATGTTCTTCAGTTTCTTAGGTTGTCTTTTCCCTTTGCTGATAGTTTTTTGATGCACAAAACTTTTAAATTATATTATAGTCCAATTTTCCTATTTTTGTTGTTGTTGTTATTACCTATACTTTTAATCAGATTCAAGAAATCATTCCCAAATCCAATGTCAAGGAGTTCCCTTCTATTTTTTTCTTTCAATAGGTTAATAATTTTAGTTCTTTTGTTGGAGTGTTTCATTCATGTTGAGTTAATTTATGTGTATAATATAAAGTAAGAGTCCAGTTTTATTTATTTTGCTTGTGGGCATTCAGTTTTCCCAAGATTGTAAAAGGCTAGTCTCCCATTAATGGTGCTGACTCTATTGTAGAAAATCATTTGGCCATATGGGTTTATTCCTGAGCTCTCTTTTCTATTTCATCGTTCTTTTGTGTCAGTGATTAATGTCAATACCACTTTCTTTGTTTTCATTACTATGATTTATAGTAAGTTTTGAAATGAGGAAGAGTGAGCCCTCCAGCCTTGTTCTTCTCTTCTAAGCTGTTTTAATTATTTAAGGTCTCTAGAGATACCATATGATTTTAGGATAAATGTTTCTATTTCTAAAAAAAAAAAAAAAAAAAAAATGGGATTTTGATAGGAATTTCATTAATTTTGTAGACGTCTTTGATTAAGTTTGTCATATTAACAATGTTTTATTTATTTATTTATTTATGTTTTGAGATGGAGTTTCGCTCTTGTTACCCAGGCTGGAGTGCAATGGCGCGATTTCAGCTCACCGCCACCTCCGCCTCCTAGGTTCAGGCAATTCTCCTGTCTCAGCCTCCTGAGCAGCTGGGATTACAGGCAGGCAACACCATGCCCAGCTAATTTTTTGTGTTTTTAGTAGAGACGGGGTTTCACCTTGTTGACCAGGATGGTCTCGATCTCTTGACCTTGTGATCCACCCGCCTTGGCCTCCCAAAGTGCTGGGATTACAGGCTTGAGCCACCGCGCCTGGCAACAATATTGTTTTTTAATCCATAAACACTGTGTTTTCATTTATTTATGTATTTTTTCAGCGACATTTGATAAGTTTTTAGTGCATAAGTCTTTCTCCTCATTGGTTAAGTTTATTCCTAAGTATTCTATCCTTTTTGATGCTATGATTTTTTTCCCTTAATTTTCTTTTCAGATTGCTCATTGTGAATATATAGAACACAACTGATTATTGCATGTTGATTTTATTTTCTTCAATTTTGTTGAATTCACTAGTTCTAATCCTTTATAAGTGCAAAATAGTTTTTAAATTTAAGAAATTTCTAACATAATTGTTTACACTTTTTCTCAATTCCCCCCCTTCTCCCTAAGATATTACTTAAGTTCATGCAACTTATGTATTTATTGTTGCTTGTGGAGGAACACTAGATTCTGGTTCTTGATGTTTGTCTACTTGGAGCAAAGTAGACATCCACTGTAGCCCTATTGGAGCCTTCTGCACACAGAGCTGAAAAAGTTATATGTATTTTTTGCCTCGTTTTCTTATTGTTAGTTATTTGTATGTACTTGTTTATTTTTGCCACTAGTTAGGCTTAGTTCAGCAAGCAGGATGCATCTATATATATTTTTTTGAGGGTCTGTCAACTTCTTTAAACCCTTTACACTCAAGTCATTTCTGTTTCCTATGGGCTTGGGTCATTAGGTGTTTCTTGATTCTCTATTTAATTATCACTTTCTATCCTGAGGCAATTAAAACAGACAACTATGCTTGGAAAATGCAGAGTGAGGGAGGGTGTCAGAGCATAGGGGGAATGAAAAAAAATAGGTAGTAACTAATATTTCAAAACTATCTCACTCACACTCATGTACTATGTGCTTAGATGGTAAAACAATAGCTCGATAATGACAGAGAGTTGAACAAATAAGTTGAACAAGTAAAACCTCTTTATTCTCTTATTTTGTCCCTCTTTCTCCATGAAAATCAGCACTAGGGATGTTTGGCACCTATAGCATATGGTAGGGTAGCAGTCATAGACTCTGTCTCTGAGCTGAAGTTGACCACATCTGAATGTTTGTGCTTGGGAAAATCAGAGACATTATTCAGGTCATAGATTAACTCAAGACTGGTATCCAATAAAAATATAATGCCAGCTACATATGTAATTGAAGTTCATTAGCAACCACATTAACATATGTAAAAATAAGCAGCTTTTAGATAGGTAGATAGATAGAAACATATGATATGGTTTGGTTCTGTGTCCCCACCCAAATTTAATGTGTGGGTGTATGTGTGTGTGTGTATCTGTATCTATATCTATATCCGTATCCATAATCCTATATATCTATATCCATGACATATATCCATGATATAGATATATAGGATTATGGATACAGATATAGATATGGATATAGATATGGTTTGGTTCTGTTTCCTCACCCAAATCTAATGTTGAATTGTAAACCCCACATGATGAAGGAGGGGCCTGGTGGCAGGTAGTCAAAACATGGGGTGGACTTCCCCTTTCCTGTCTTATAATAGAGCTCTCATAAGATCTGGTTTTCTACAAGTGTTTAGGAATTCCCCATTTGCTCTTTCTCCTGCCACCATATGAAGAAAGTGTTTGTTTTTCTTTTGCCTTCCACCATGATTGTAAGTTTCCTGAGGCCTCTCAATCATGCTTCCTGTTAAGCCTGCAGAACTATGACTCAGTTAAGCCTCTTTTATTCATAAATTACCCAGCCTCAGATAGTTCTCTGTAGCACTGCAGGAACAAACTAATAGAGAAAATTGGTACCAGGAGTGGGGAAGTACTATAAAGATACCCAAAAATGTGGAAGTGACTTTGGAATTGGGTAAGAGACAGAGGTCAAAATAGTGTGAAGTGCTCAGAAGACAGGAAGATGAGGGAAAGTTTGAAATTTCCTAGGCACTTGTTAAATTATTTTGACCAAAAAGCTGATAGTGACATGGACAATGAGGTCCCAGCTGAGGTAGCCTCAGATGGAAATGAGGAACTTATTGGTAACTGGAGTAAAGAAAAGGACATTCTTGCTATGCTTTAACAAAGTGACTGGTGGCTTTTTGCCCCTGCCCTAGAATTCTGTAGAACTTTGAATTTGAGTAAGATGATTTAGGGTACCTGATGAAAGACACTGTTTAGCAGCAAAGCATTCAACTTGTGACCTGGCTGTTTCTAAAAGTGTACACTCATATGTATGAACAAAGAGATTATCTGAAACTATAACTTATATTTAAAAGGGAAGCAGAGAACAAAAGTTTGGAAAATTTGCAGCCTGACCATGCAGTAGAAAAGAAAAACTCATTTTCTAGGGAAAATTCAAGCTGGCTGCAGAAATTGGCATAATTAAAGAGGAGCTGAATATTAATAGCCAAGACAGTGGACAAAATGTCTCCAGGACATGTCAGAGACCTTTACAGCAGCCTCTAAAATCACAAGCCTGAGGCCTAGAAGAGAAAAATTGTTTCATGGGCTGCGCCAAGGGCTCTGCTGCTCTGCGCCAAGGGCTCTGCTGCTCTGTGCCTCAGGAAATGATGCCCTATATCCTAGCCACTCCAACTCCAGCCATGGCTAAAAGGGGCCAAGGTACAGCTCAGACTGTTGCTTCAGAAGGTGCAAGCCCCAAGCCTTGGTGGCTTGGTGGTATTGGGCCTGCAGGTTTGCAGAAGGCAAGATTTGAGGTTTGCGAACCTCTGCCTAGATTTCAGATGTATAGAAATGCCTGGATGTCCAGGCAGAAGTCTGCTACAGAGGAGGAGCTCCACTAGGGAAATGCAGAGGCAGAATGTGGGGTTGGTTTCCCCACACAGTCCCCACTAGGGCACTACCTAGTGGAGCTGTGAGAAGAGGACCACTGTCCTCCAGATCCCAGAATTGTAGATCCACCAGCAGCTTTTACCGTGCACCTGGAAGAGCTGCAGGTACTCAACACTAGCCCATAAAAGGAGCCACAATGGCTGAACCCTACAAAGTTACCGGGGTAGAGCTGCTCAAAGCCTTCAGAGCCCACCCCTTGTATTACTATAGCCTGAATATGTGGCATGTAGTCAAAGGAGTTTATTTTGGAGCTTTAAGATTTAATGACTTCCCTGTAGCCCCCTTTGTTGTGGCCAATTTCTTTCATTTAGAATGGGAGCACTTAATTAATTCCTGTGTACCCACTGTATCTTGGAATTAACTGTCATGCTTTTATTTTACTGGCTCATAGGAGGAAGGGATTTGCATTGTTTCAGATGAGACTTTGTAACTGGACTTTTTAGTTAATGCTGGAATGAGTTAAGACTTTAGGGGTTGTTGGGAAAGCATGACTGTGTTTTGTAATGTGAGAAGGACACGAGATTTGGGATGGGACAAGGGTGGAATAATATGGTTTTCTCTGTTTTCCTACCCAAATTATATGTCAAATTGTAATGCCCCTATGTTGAAGAGAGGCCTGGTGGGAGGAAATTGAGTCATGGATGATAGAGTTCTCATGACATCTGGTTGTTCAAAAGGGTGTAGAATGTCCCCCTTCACTCTCATTCTCTCCTGTCACCATGTGAAGAAGTTGCTTACTTCTTCTTTGCTCTTCTGCCATAATTGTTTCCTGAGGCCTCCCCAACCATGCTTCCTGTTAAACCTGCAGTACTGTGAGTTATTAAATTTCTTTTATTCATAAATCACTCAGTATCAGGTAGTTCTTTATAGAAGTGTGAGAAAGCACTAACACACACACACATATGCACACACATATACTTTGAAATGAGGTCTCACTCTGTTGTTCCTGCTGGAGTGCACTGCAACCTCAACCTTCCAAGCTCAAGTGATCCTCCTGTCTCAGCCTCCTGAGTATCTAGGGATACAAGTGTGTGCTACCACACCAGGCTAATTTTTTAAAATTTATTTTGGGTAGAGATGGGGTCTCACTATGATTTTCAAGCTTATCTGAAACTCTGTAAAGCATATTTTAATAAAATGTTTTATTTTATTCAGCCTAAGCAGACTCAGTACTTTCTTGTATGTTTTTGTTTGTTAGTCTCTGCTCACATCTGGGTTTTCTCATGCAGAATTCCAGTTGCCACCTTCAGCACAACCTTCAATACAATCCATCTACTATAATTCCTCTTTTGGAAATCAACTTTTACCTGTTAGTTACCACACTACATTAAAAATATTTAATTCTCATCTTAACTTTTCAGTGTAAAACTCTACTTTGTGAAACATAGTCTTTTTTTGGTATACTTTGGGACACATGGCTCATTAATACTTGTTACTTAAGTCTATTTCACTTTGCCTTTGTCCACTTTCTACTTTATTTTTTGCTTAAGGAGGTCTTAATCACATGTGAAATCTTGTTTTTATTTTGAGATGGAGTCTCACACTATTGCCCAGGTTGGAGTGCAGTGGTGTGATCTCAGCTCATTGAAACCTCTGCCTCTTGGGTTCAAGTGATTCTCACACCTCTGCTTCTCAAGTAGCTGGGATAACAGGTGTGTGTCACCATGCCCAGCTAATTTTTGTATTTTTAGTAGAGACAGAGTTTCACCATATTGCCCAGGCTGGACTGGAACTTCTGAGCTCAGGTGATCTGCCCACAACAGCCTCCCAAAGTGCTAGGATTATAGCCATGAGCCACCACATCCAGCCTGAAATCTTTTAAAAATAAGACTTCCTCAATATGGTTTCTGGATACTTTGATTCAATAATACTAATGTTTAAATCAGTTATTTGTATATTTTAAAATATTCAAGACTGATGTTGCCCAGGGAGGATTCAGAAAGTCTAATTAAATAAAACCAATTGCACATGTACTTCCACTCTCAACATGCTTTTTTATGCCTAAAGCTTTGTTCAGCATGTTTCTTTTACCTATAATTTCTCAAATATGACAGCTTTTTAATATTTATCTGGACTTTGGTATAGTGCCAGGGTGTTTATGTAGGTCCAGAAAGTCTCAACTCCATGATTTGATACCAGCCATTTGGTTTATAAATCCTCACAGTTGTTTAACTGAAAGCCAAAGGGCAAGTGTCTTATGCTAGAGCATGTATGATTTCTAATTATTCAGATTAGGAGTCAATATTTATTATGTTTATTTAAAAAATGTTACTGGCAATAAATATCATATTTTTGTTAAATAAAAATTGCAAATGCTTTTATATAGGCATGCACCTGGTGTATGATAATTTTTTATGTCATTATATACGTATGCCATTTGCATTTAATTTGTACTGTCTCAGAATTACATAAATATATTTGCATTGGTATTTTCAGTTGAAAAATGAATTCTTCCTTTTGATATCACCGTTTAATTTTGTAATCAAAGTATGGCATATTTACGACAACTCTAAAATAATCCTTAGTACATGTAGCTATTATCACATTATAACTCAAGATGTGTGCTTTGAGAATATTTTTTATAATTCATTTATAATTAATGCTTAAAACATTTCCCATATAATGGCAATTTAACTTTCTAAGATATTGAAATCAGTCAATATAATTTTACCTCATAATACTCAACTAGTTCTATGAAAATGCAAATTAAAGAGCAGAGTATTAGGCAAATCGAATTTGCATGCATATGGTGTCTATACATAAAATGATCCAGAATATTGGATATCATTACCCAGTCATTATACTCATAGACCATAATAAGGAACCAGAGGAATTTGCCACATAAAAGACATTAACGGAATGGAAATTTCTACAGGCATACAATTTATATCCTAAGTCCTAACATGGCCCTGAATGCCAAAATTGATATAGCTAAGAAAATAAAGGCAAAGGAAACATTCCTTTCAGCATCTGAAGAATATCTCTATAGGGAACAAATTTAATGAGGTTGGATATTATCTAGATTTCTTCAAAAGAACTTAAAAGTACACCATTTTTTTTTCCTGTTTAAACATTGGAATATCTTGCCAAGTAATTCAAAAATTAAGCACACATTTCAGAAATTAGATAGCTGAGATTTGAATTGCGGATTTACTATTTCTGAAATATATTACCTTGCATGCATTTCTTAAGCTCAGTTTTTGCTTTTCTTACCCAATATAAAGCATAAATCACCTATCTCATGGGAATGTTTTTAGTATTAAATATTATAATCATGAATATATTAATATAATGTCTGTGTATGTATTTATATACATTTAATGAGTGTTCAATTTGCATTACCCCTTAGTTTTTCAATAAAAACAAACAGAAACTCAGTCCTATCCCTTTTCAGAGGCTTTCTAAAACAAAGAATTATCACCATAAAGATAAATGGCAAACTGGTTTGCTGTGCATGTCATAATTTGTTGAGTTCTTGAAATTAAATGTAATTTTCTATCACCGTAATCTCTCAATTTAATATGTACATCATATGTATTTGTGTATGTGGTTGAATCACACATATGGTTTTTAACTTTTAATGTGTTCATGGGAATGGAAGCTGAGATGAGACTGAAATCGTAATAGTAAGAACAATTAAATGTTAAATAAGAGTATGAAATTGATGCTTTATAGAGAGAGATGGTTTGAGCAAACAATGGGATTTAGGTTTCATTGTTACTGTTTATATTGTTATTGTTTATATTATTACTGTTTAGATAGTAACAAAATTTTCATGACATTCTGTGATACTATGATACTAGCTAAATGCAAACTAACTTTATATTTACCCCAAAGCACTTTATCTTTAACCATCTAAGCAGGGATATTGGGGAGATGGGGGGAGGGTATAAGACTCTGAAGTAGAAACGAGAGGCCCTGGCTAGATATTCAAATCATTTGAAGTGTTACTCTTCAAATATATGGGATAATATTAAAAAGCACAATCCATGGGAGTGAGGACTGATAGAACAAGTCAAGCCCTGAGCACCGAGACCGCCCACATTGTGAATGTGGTCACAGTAAGATTAACTAACAAAAGAGGCTGAGAATAAATAATGTCAGGAGAAAAAGCAGAAGAGAATGGTACCTGGAAAGCCAAGTGAAGAAACAAGAAGAGGAAGAAGTGGCCAAATGTGCCATATGCTGCTGAAAAATCAGAACTGAGAATTGATCATTGGATTTTGCAATGAGAGTTTTAGAGGTGACCCTTAAGAGACTAGTTATAAAAATGTAGAAAGAGGGGAGAAAAGGGAGGGAGAGCATTAGTACAGATACCTAATGGCATTAGGACAAATACCTATGGGCTTCAAACCTAGATGACAAGTCGATAGGTGCAGCAAACTACCATGGCACAGGTATACCTATGTAATGAACCTGCACATTCAGCACATGTATCCCAGAACTTAATTTTTTTTTTTAAAAGAGAAAAAGCCTGATTAATGTGGGTTAAAGTAAAAACAATGGAGAAGAGTTAAATTCAATAATACAGAAACCCTTGTTGAGGTATGTTAGAGAAAAGAAATAAATTTGAGCACAGCTGGAGGGGGATGTGGCAGCTAAAAGAGCTGTGTGTTATTATGCCTGTTGCTTTGTATTTTGTTGGTTTGTTTTGCAGTTAGCAGAAATGATGCAGAAGAAAAAGAAAAATGGATGACTTTGGGTAACAAAAAAAAAAGATTGTTTGAGCTATGTTTTATGATAGATAACAAGATGTAAGATCTATTGTACAACTGAATCAACCACACAAGGATGAACCAAATGATTCACCATGTTAATACACCATATGCATTACATGAGAGAATACATTGGTAATAATTCATCCATCTGTATGTATACTGTTTGTATGTTCCAGTTGTAGTTCAGTTAGAAGTTAAAAATGACTAAACATGGAGTTTAAATTGGCAAAAGAGGACAAGGAAGAAATCAGAGTGATAAGAGACTGTATTATCAATAGGTCTAGGACAGAGTGGGGTTGAAATTGATTGTGTAATAAAAGAATGTATCAGGAAGATAGGAGGTGGAAGATAGTGTGTGTATTAGTTTTCTAAGGCTGCCAAAATAAAATACTGCAGACTGGATGGCTAAAACACCAGAAATTTATTTCCTTACAGTAGTCCAGGATAGCAGTCCAAGATCAAGTTGTCAGCACTGTTGGTTTCATTGAGACCTCTCTCCTTTACTTGTGGATGGCTGAGCTTCTCCCTCTGTTGTGACAGATCTTTTCATTATGCTTACATCTGTGTTTAGATCTCCTCTTTTTAAAAGTATACCATTCATATTGATTTAAGACCCACCTATAAGACATCATTTTACCTCAGTTATCATTTTACCTCAGTTATCTATATTTGAAGAGGTCCTGTCTTCAAATATAGCCACATACATATGAGTTTGGAGAGTGGAGAGGATATGGTTCAGCCCATAACAATGCAAGATGCTTACAATTAATATTAGAAAAAAATTACTAAATAATAGCCAGGTGTAAGACACAATTATGAAAGAAAATAGGTGAGGTAGTGTGCAGAGTGAAATATCATTGAAAAAGAAGGGCTCAAGGAATGATTATCTTGTCCACAGTAAAATCACTGATAATTAATACAAGGGCAATATTGGAAAAGGTAACAGTAAAAAGGAAGCCAACACGCAATTGGGGATGATCTATGGGAGCAGAACAAAGTACCAAATGTAGTGTTATGAACCAATGAGGTGTAATGATATGGACCATGAAATTTAATGTTGTTTGGTATAGAAAGGAAATAAAGAATAGCCTAAAAACAACAATGGAAAGCAAAGAGGATACTTAAACCCCAACTCCAGGACCATTAGCATATGAACTGTAGTTGAAAAATGGGCCACCAATTGAGAAGACTACAGTGGGAAAATTCAGGGGAGAGCCATTAGCCAAAGATTATGGAGAGAGTCAGAGAAGTGGTTGAAGATTAAATGCTGTTAAGATGTTGGAATTCACTTGGGGTGGATGGAAAAATATTAGGGAAAGTTATTGATTAGTCTCAAACCTTTTGGAAGGCTGAAAGGTTTTATTGGGGCAGTCCAAAGATGGCCGGTCCGTTATATTACATTAGGGAGAAGATAGAGATAGGGAGAAGATAGAGATGATAGGAGTTTTCCAGTTTAAGTTTGTTTACCCCACTTCCCTTCGTCTGTACTCTGTTTACTCTTGTAAACTTTGTGCTGGATGGTCCCTTCAAGGGGAGATAAAAGCGGATTCACCCATTAATAGTGTTTACTCTGGGCCCAGAACCTAAAGCCTTTATCATTTGTAAAACCACTCTTTTGACCATGTTACTTATCCACAAGTGTGTTGACTTTGAACCTCTGTTATGAAATATTTTACTGAGTAAATGTAACAATTGAGGGGGAGTCTTTGTCGATTGACTGCAGTTTGCCCTCTGAAAGCAGCCTATGACCATCCCTAGCCCACTTGAATCACTGTAATGGTGTAAGAGTGCATTAATTCATCTGTTGTTGAGTCAGGGTCTGCAGGACAGAATTCTGCAGGTGGTAGTCGACATCTCATTAAGAGATTGTGGAAGTACTATAGTAATATTGTAAAATTATGTGTGTACATATACCCGTATAATCAATTTGTATGTGTGGGCCAGAAAGAGTACCTTCCTAAAATATCTTGCATATATCCCTGTTGTAATTAAACAATATATAGTTATAGAACTTGAAGAATACCCATTATTGTGCAGTTTACAACTGCAGAAAATACTGAGATAAGTTGACATACATTGACATTTTTCTATGAAAGTCTATCATGGATTTTATGTCTTCTCACTCTTTCCCCTATATCTTAAAATCTAAACAAATTCCAAAGAAATTCAGAACTGACCTGGGCCTTATCATAAGACGTGAAGATCAAAATTGTGACAGCACATCTCATTTTGTCAAGTATTTTAACTTTGTTTTTTGTCTTTATTGCATTGTTTTCATATCTTGGTTGGTTGAGTTTGCTATTTGACCCATGGGTCCTACTGAACCAAAATCAGTAAAATCATAAATTAATAAAAATATTCTGAAAATAGCATGACTGAATTAAAATAGCTCATTTAAAAACAAAGTCAACTATTCCTTATAAAATTTGTATAAACCACAGAAAAAAAGAGAAAAACAGAAATGAATCAAAGGAGAAAATTTAAAATTATTAAAAATTATAATGTATATTTCAGTTATAATTTCCTCAGGAAACAATATGGATAAATATATCCATATAGCATCTCTTTAAAGAGGCTTTTAAGGTTATAAATTATATTATTTAAAATATAATAAAATTATATTATTTGAGAAGATCAAGAGTGTTTTCTTTTACTTTCTAGCATCCTCTATCATAGAAAATGTTTATAATAAGAAAATATATGTTTTTAAATTGATAATGCATTATAAGAGTACAATCTGAAACTTTTTAGAATTTCTTTAAAAACACAATTTGTGATATGTAATAATAAGGAGAAATCGGGTAAAGGCTACTAGATAAAAATTCTCAACAAAACTTTAATTTTATGAATAAAGTTAAATTAGGTTCATTAACAAATGACATTGTACCTTTCAACTTCTAGCACTATAAAATTATTTGTCCCTTTTTTATGCTCTTCACATGAATCACATAAAACTCAATTTTACTCAATCACATGAAACTCAATTTTTGCTCAATTTTCTTCTGTTTTCATATCTCAACAGAGAAGCAGGCAGCCTTGTGAAAGTATAGATGTTCTCAGAATAATCATGTTCCAGAGATGTGGAGAATGGAAAATCTCAGTGGATTTGAAACATATTCTAAAATTGGATCAGAAACTTTTTCACACATTTTAGTCCCCTGAAGTAGAAGCTTAAAGGATTGAGAATAAATCCACTTGTCTGCTGTCCTGTTAAAATGGCAGCATTCCTGCTGTGCTAGAATAGAAAGTATGCTTTGCTAAGCTGAAGAATTAATTCTGTTTGTTTTGTTTTAAGGAAAGCACTTGGAGTCAGGATAGAGAGCTCTGTGTTTGAATACACATGGAATTAGTATATTGGAATTAGAAGATAAAAATATAAACAATAATTAATGAGTTTTGGTGTAAACCATATCACATTTATTTCATCTAGTTGTTTTTCTGTTTCTTCCATAAGATCTATCTGATTCATGCGTAGTCTTATGCTCAATTTCTCAATTTTATTTTTTTCTCCTCTTGAATTTTTTTCTAGTTTTGGATGAATTTTAACACAAATTATAACACCTATACTTTCAGTTTTGCCAAAATATGTTAAAATTTGGAACTATGTTTATCTGCATGCATAACTATTCAAATCTTTTTTCTGTCCTTTAGTCAGCAGAAAATTATTAACCATATATATAACTAACATATGCATATGTTATAAAGATCTGCTTTCCCTTTTTATTTCCTTAAGAGCTTTAACATGTGAATATTCTTAAATAATATCTAAATAGCAGATATTTACCAAAAATTTATTTATCAGAAAACTTTCAGCTACTTAGAAAGATTTTTCTCTGCCGTTCAAAATAGATGGGTAGAATGAAGCCTTTGTTAACAGAAGCACAGCATGCCTAATTTCTTTGCCTTGACTTTTTCTGATCATGATTTCTACTGAGTTTACATGACAATAAGTTGTAAAATTTATACTGCCATAACCATTTGTCAGCCTTTTACAAATGTATATATTTTGTCTTTTCAGTTAATACATGTAATTGAAGCTATGTGTTACTTTTTGTAGCACAGAGTAATTCAATAAATAAATCTGACTCTACATTTACATTTTTAAACTTGCTTCTTAAAATGATTTCTAAATTATTTGCAGTGCTAAAATTTATAATAATACCCCTTAGGTAATTACAAAACCTCAAGTTATCTGATAAGTAAAACTATGATCACCAGGGAATGTATGCTAAGGAAAGTCATTTCTCTTCATTACTCTCAATTATTACTAATAGTGCTAATGAAGATATTTTATAACAATTAAAAATAATTTTAAATAAAACTGTGGTACACTGAAGAAAATAAAATCATGCTTTTCTGAGACATATCTGACTGTAGGAGTGCCTCTGGATAATGTATATTGCATTAGATGTTTAGGCATGAGCAGGGCAGGAGAGGGTTCCTCTCACCCCACTAGCAGTGTCAGGACACCATCAGGTGATGATCAGACAGTATTTTGGAGAGACAGATGTCTCTATGTTTTGAGAGACATCTGTCTCTCTAAAATAATAATGGGTCACAAACAGCCAGGCAAAGGCAGTCCCCCTATAAATAAATTTTTAAAAAGAGACTGATAATCAGCAGTTTCACAATAAGATCTCAGGAGCAGGTGAATTGGCTCACACATGCGCACTAAAAGGCAAAATGGCAGAATTTCACTGGTGTATGACTTCCTAAGTACATCAGCTGGTAAGGAAAGAATGCCTCAAGTGAGCATTCCTACAACTCCAGTAAACATGCTGCAAACACTCTCCTCCCAAGTGCTAACAGGCCACTGAGCAGGGAGATATGTCAACATACAAAACTCCACATCAAAATGTCAAATTGTGCAGTTGTCTTTCAAGTCACCAGCTTTGCCCTCTTCCCTATGTACTTTATTTTATTTTCATTTCTCTCTAAAGCTTTTAACAAACTTTCAATACTGCCTTAAACTTACCCTGGTCTCTTCTTCTTCCATATACCCCTCAGTCATACCTCACAGTCAAATTCTTTCTTCTAAAGAGGCAAGAATTGAGGTTGCTACCGATCCTTACAGATTCGTTGCTGGTAACATGTAAACACTAGAAATACCAAGTATTAGACATATGATTCAACTATGTGATTTTACATCTTTTAGGTTTTCCTAATAATAACATTCTTTATGGTTCTAAATGTGTTTAAAATCATTTTAAGTGTCTATTTCTTATGTTTTAGGTGAAAACATCCTCTTTATCTTCTGAAGGCTTTCTGAAAATTCAACCGACAGAAAGCTGATTAATAGAAGAAAAGACACACATTTATTGATGTGCAGAGAAAAAAATCACAGAGTTATTATTCAATTACCTAGTGAGGTACAGAAGAATATGTGCTTTTTTCCATAGGGGAGAGGAAAGATGAGAAATGCAGGCATTTCTTTTGAGGGACAGTAAATCATTACGAAGAATAAATGGATTTAGGAGGCAGGAGGCAGACATTTTGCGAAGGTGATGAGTGGAGCTGCTCATGAGGAAAGATTGTTTTATAAAGATAAAATCCCCCAGGTAATCATGTGAAGCTGCCCTTGGAAGACTAGGTTAAAAGTCTGTCTTGGCATGGTAAGAGACCCTTAGTCTTTTCACTTTTCTAGAGGTTGTTCGTTCCTGGTTATTTGGTGAGATTTCCCGGAGAGAGAGCCTTAAGAAAATTGTGTTTAAGCTTTCTTAGATAAGGAAACTCCAGAGATAGCTCCTACTGATGCTTCTGGAAAGAAGTTGAGAGAAACAGGAAGAAGAGGGAAAAGTCAGAGAGAGACCACGGTTCTGAGACTTCATTCTGAGGCCTTGTTTTCAAAGTACTTAGCATGCAAAGCGCCATATTTGGGGTAAAAGTTTTTTGTACTCCTATGGTCCCTATCTATAGAATCTGCTATCTATAGGAATTTATCATAACTGCTTGTTTTTCAGTGTTTTCGGAACCTAAATAATGCAAGCCAAATGTCAATCTTACACTATGTTTATGATACATAGTAGATATACAATATATTTTCTGTAAGATCATTTATATTGATATGCTACAGTACAAATATTGAAACATCTTATCTAAACTAATGATTTCTCTTGGTTTTCAAATTCTTTGGATATATATTCAGAATTGGGATTCCTAGTAATTCTATTTTTAATTTTTTGAGAAACCTGCATACTACTTTTCATAGTGACTATTAATACACCAATTTATAGTTCCAGCAACAGTGTACAAGGCTTCTCTTTCTTTTTCTCATCCTCACCAACAACTTTTATCTTGTTTTTGATAATAGCTTTTCTAACAGGTGTGAGGTGACATTTTATTGTGGTTTTGATTTGCATCTCCCTGATGATTAGGGGTTTGGCACATTTTCACTAAGTCATTAAAAAGTTTAATGAATCCCATTTTATCTTTTCTTATTCTTTTTACTTTATTAAATTATATTTTCATGCATTTCATGCTTTACTAAGGAAATGAGATTTTCCATATTAATTGTGAAGCAGTATTAGCAGATAAGAGTGCACCGTGTATTTTGTTGTTGTTGTTGAATTAACAGCACATAGTTTAACATACTATTTCTTTGTCTCAATTTTTGTTATATTGATATTTGATTCTAAGGACTTGATGAAGTATAGATTCAATTCGTTTTGGCAAAAGTCCTTGATAGTGGGTATTGTGTTCTTCTATTACGATTTTAGCTCTTTTCATTTTGTGATATTATCAGTTGATACTAAATGCCTAGATCCATTATCTTATTAGGCATTGATAATTAGTATTATTTTAACCCTATCCCTTTTTATCATTTATTAGTTGAAGTGTTTTTATAATAAGATACTTTTTCCCGTTTCTTATTTTGGTTCTATAGGTGTACAGTTTCTAAAAGAAAGTATCATTTCTTTTTACTTACAAATTTTAAAAACAATCAGCTATTTTCCTTGAATCCTCCAACATTAACCAATTCATTGATGTTGCTTTTAGAATTCTTATGACTAAAACTGTTAAACATGTTTAATGTATTTGATCCATGGCAATTATTACTCTTTTCGATGCTCCAATGGTACTATCTTTGATCAGTGGGAGCCTTTTCAGGTTGACTTCTGGATCGTTTGACATGACTCTAGGAATATTTTTTTCTTTTGACTTCCCTGCTATCTGATGTAACAACTTTTTTCAAGTTTATCTGGTACATATTATGATATAGATCTGAAGTCAGCCATTTCTCTAAGGAACCCTGATTTCATATAATAAAATGTTGTTTGTGGAGGCCACAACCTGAGAGTTAGGATGATTGTTTCTTCCTTTTAATGTTTTCCTAAGCCTTCACAATATAGAGAACTAATACTTTTAACATTTAAAATAAATATTGTTGAAATATATATACAAAACATACAAATCATAAGACTTGTAGCTTAGTAAATTTAAACAAATTGAGTATGACCATGTGACTAGAACATATTTGAAGAAGAGAAACACTGTTAGCAACACAGAAGTCCTAATTGGGTAATTACCAGTCAAAAAATTCCCCAAAAGAGAAGCACTACCTGACTTGCAACATCATAGATTAGCATTTTCTGTATAAAACCAGAATTTTATCACTGAATTTTAGTAGCAAATGGGTTTAAGTGGCGAGTGGTTTACACAGCCACTGTTCTGTGTAAAGCCACATATAATTTGTTCCTTATTCACGTTTAAGCACACCTCCACTCAATGGAAGACAATGCAAACTCCTGTCATGTCCCTGCATCCAGGTGAAGTCCAGGATCCCTGGTGAATACTGATGGAGAAGGCAATCTTCAGATGTAGATGGTTTTCTTCATATGTGGCAACTTGGTAACTATGATTATAGGGATATTGAGGAAGTAGTGCGATATGTGACTCTTAAGATGAAATGATGGTGCAGAGCCGGGATATGGCACTATAAATTCTGGCTGAAAGAGCAATTATAATGTCTATATCATTTTTCTTTTTATTATCATCATTATTATTTTTGAGATAGAGTTTTTCTCTGTCACCCATGCTGGAGTGCAGCGGTACAATCTTGGCTCACTGCAACCTCAGCATCCTGGGTCCAAGCAATTCTTTTGCCTCAGCCTCCTGGGTAGCTGGAATTACAGGCATCTGGCACCATGCCTGGCTAATTTTTGTATTTTTAGTAAAGACCAGATTTTACCATGTTGGCCAGGCTGCTATCTAACTCCTGATCTCAGGTGATCCTCCTGCCTTTGAGTCCCAAAATGCTAGGATTACAAGCGTGGACTACCTCACCTGGCCAATGTCATTTTTCAGATAAGATGATTTCCCCAAGTTATATTTTCAGATCTGTTAATTTTTTATTGAAAAAACATATTTTTTTAAAATGTTTGTAATATTGTATTATAGATTCATCAAGATAATAAATAATTTTAGAATGAAAACATTAAATAGCTATCTATATATTATAATGTATAAATAATACTATATGTAATATTGATAAATATATGATAGTAAAATATTATATAATATCTATATATAATTATATAGATATAGAATTTAATTATTTATGATGCAAGATCTTTATCATTAACAACTGGGAAGATTAATGTATTTTCCTCTTGTAATGTGAAGACTGTGGTGGGCAGACTGCAGAGGAAAGACCAGGTAATCAATGATGAACTTGCCAATTTTGAAATGCATATTAAAATTTATGAAGTGATATTAAACTGGCTGCTGGATTTATGAATGTCAAATTTAAGAAACAGGAAAATCTGACAAGATATATAAATTTGGAAGTCATCAGGAAATAGTAATCAATATCATGAGATTAGATGCACTCACCAAAAAATGAAATGTACATAAAGAAAAAATGGTGATCAAGAATTGAGTCATGGTGCGTTACAACATTAAGACAGGGGAGAGAAAAAATTACTAAGGAGAGTTAGAAGGAGCAATTAATGAGGTAGAACTGCATTTATCACATTTATTGAAGGCCAGGTGAAGAAAAGTTTTCAATAGACAGGAAATAGTTCTGTAAAATAGTTTTGATATACGAAAAAGAAAAGTATTTGGAACCAACCATTTGCTATAGCACACAAAGTTCTAAGTAGCATTTATAATAAATAGTAGGGCAAAAGACTGATCATTGTAAATTTAGAGAGAATGAGGGGAAAGGCAAAAGGGGAATGTAAAGGGAAACAATAAAATGAGGCCATTACCAGGATATGTAAAAAAGATTGTTTTTTAAAGTGAAAAATTAATATAACTTCTTTTTATGAAAGAGATAATTATGTATAGAGCAAACACAAAATAAAATAAATTATGAGTTACATGGTTAAGGTTTTTCAGTAGACAAAGCAAGTAAGAGCTAATTTAAAAGTACAAAGATTAAGATGTGAACAGACATCTCACCAAAGAAGATCTATAGGTGGCAATTAAGCATATACAAAAATGTTCAACATCATATATCATTAGGGAATTGAAAATTAAAACAAGATACCATGACACAACTATTAGAATTGCTAAAATCTAAAACTTTGTCAACATCACATGCTGATTAGGATATGAAGCATCAGGAATATTAATTCTTTGCTGGTGGGAACAGCCACTTTAAATGATAGTCTGGCAGTTTCTACAAAGCTCGGCATAGGGTTAATGTGAGACCTCATAATCTTGCTCCTAGATATTTACCCAAGCAAAGTGAAAACATATGTGCATACAAAAACTTATGTGTACACAAAACTTACACATGAATGTTTATAGCAGTTTTACTCATAATTGCCAATAGTTGTGAGCAACTAATTTGTATGATATCATACATACATTATGTATGATACTGTAACGCACATACAGAACATGCATTTGTTTCCACTCAGAACTTGTACAACTTAAAAAGTAAACTCTATGGACTTTAGTAACAATGCATCAATATGTTTAGTCAATTATAATAAATGTACTAAAATAATTCAAGATGTTAATAATAGGAAGAATTGTGAGGAGGTGAAGAGTGGGTATGAGAACTCTAATTTCTGCACATTTTTTTTTCTGCAAGTCAAAATCTGTTCTAAAAAAATAAAGCCTATTAAAAACAAAGCTATAATGAACATATAATTTTATTTTCTTAAGTGGAAGAATTATCTTCTGACATGAGCAGAAATCATAACAGATGGGAAATCAGCACATTTGAGTATAGATTCTGATACATGAGGAGATATAGGGATGAATAATTGTGGAAATTGTTTTGATTGCTTCAAATTTTCAGCAAAGAAATAAAACATCTTAATCTCAGAGTAAGGATATTTAAGTATCAGAACTTTGAGATAAGAAAAGAATATGTAAAATAATCCCTTAACCAAGTGGAAAAGTCAATGTATTAGGGAATTATGGTATAATTGCAATGCAATTAAGGGCTCAGTTGAAATCTGGGGTTTTGGTTTCAAAGCAAAATCAGTCAATATGGTTTTATATGACATTTTTTTCCTCAAGATATACATAGATATATGTTACATGTGTAGAATAGACAGGCATTGAATTTTACCAGAGTTGTGGTTCTGCAAAGTGAATATTGTAAAATATGAGGTGGAAAGAGATAATAAAGTACATGAAAGAAAGAAATTTTAATAAATTGACATACATATTAGTTTGATAAGACTGTCGTAATGAAATGACAGAGACTAAGTGGCTTATAAAACTGAACATTTTCTTTTCTTATATTTCTGGAGGCTGAAAATCTAAGACTAAAGTTTCACGTGTTTGGCTTCTCCTGAGGCCTCTCTTCTTGCCTTGCAGATAGCCACCTCTCGTTGTGTTCTAACATAGTTTTTCCATGTGCACATGTATCCTTGGTGTCTTTTGTGTGTTCAAATTTCCTTTTACATGGACACAAGTCAAACAGAATTAATTTAATCATATTACCTTATTAAAGGCCTTATCTCCAAATGCAGTCACATTCTAAAGTTCTAGGGGTTAGGGCTTCAATATATGAATAAGAGGGGAGATGCAATTTAGCCCATAACACTCACCATTTTGAGTGCCCAAATTCATGTCTTTCTCACATACAAAATGCATTTACTTCCATTCCAATAGTTCAGAAGTCTTAAAAATCTAATTTAAAGTCCCCAAAATCAAATTTAAATCAAGTGTCAATGAGACTCAAGGTATGATTCATCCTGAGGCAAAATTCTTTTCCAGGTGTGAACCAGTGAAGCTGAACAAATTTTCTGCTTTCAAACTACAATGGTGGGATAGACATAGGAGTGACATTCTCATTCTAAAAGGGAGATATTAGAAAGAAGAAATAATTCCTATGTCTTATTTCTTATCTCAAGCAAGTTCAACACTGAACAGGACAAATTCCATTAGATTTTAAGGTTTGAGAATAATACTCTTTAGCCCAACAGTATGTCCTTTAGGCTTGCCAGGGTGGCAGCACCATGCCTGCAGCCCAGGACAAGGGTAGCCTGGCTCACTGCAACTAAGAAGGGGTCAAACTCACCCCCTTGAACATCTACTTTCTAAGTCAAGTGTAGAATTAGCAGGCCCAATAATCTCTAAATTACCTTTAGGGTTAATTCTTCCCATTTACGATAATACATGTTCACAGCCAGATAGCTCTATTGTTCCATCCTGTAAAATCCCAGAAGTCTGATACTCTTGCTACATTTTGTCCCTTTTTGTCTCTTTTTGTCTAAGCTGGCAGGTATTTATGCTTATATAACCTCCTATTCTTTTCCTGGATTCTGCTGAAGTGGCTGAACAGATCTATGGGTCATATCTGTAATCTATTGAGTGATTAATTGTCCACTTATACCCTTGGGGTTCTCTCCAGAACAAACTTATTTTTTGAAATATGGGTAGGCTGAGAATTTTTAAAACGTTCAAGTTCCTATTGCTTAACAATTTCTTCTTTAATTTATCTGTATTCATTCACATTTTACTTTAAGCATAAAGGAAAAACAAGGCTGTACCTTCAACACCTTTCTTAGTAATATCCTCAGGTACATATCCCAATTCACTTACTGTATTTACTTTGCACAAAACACTAGAATATAATTTGCCAAGTTCTTTGCCACTTTATAAAAGGATTACTTTTCCTATAGCTTCCAGTAGAATGTATATTATTTCTGTCTGGGAGCCTCACAAGAATTAGCTTTAGTCTTTTTATTTCTATCTGCAATTTTATAATGAAATCTAGTCCTTTTTCAATATGTACCTCAAAACTCTTTCAACCTCCATTCATTACTCAGTTCCAAACCCACTGCCATATTTTAGGTATTAAAATGTATAGCAGCACCCAATTTCCTGGTACCCAATCTGTATTAGTCTGTATGACTGCCATAATAAAATGTCCCAGACTAAATGGCTTAAACAACAGAAATATATTTCCTCACGCTTCTACATGCTGGATGTCCAAAGTAAAAGTGTCAGTAAATTTGGTTTCTCCTGAGGCTTCTCTCATTGTCTTCCAGATGACTGCCTTCTTACTACATCTTTACATGGTCTTTTCTTTGTGTTTGTGCATCCCTTGGGTCTCTGTATGTCTGAATTTCTCCCTTTTACAAGAAAATTAGTAAGATTGAATTCAAGCCCAACTATATGAACTTATTTAATCTCGATTACTTCTTTGAAAGTCCCAACTCCAAATACAATCAAATTCAGAAGTATTGGGGATTTGGGCTTAAATATATAAATTTAGGGGTTTATATAGTTTAGCTGATAGCACCGTAAAATTTTAGTTTGTTAAGAATGGGGGAAAGGTAATCAAATAAAAGATCCATGGATTGGAATAATCTAATGTCAAAATTTGTTTTGAGTTATAGAGGAAGTTTGCTGTTCTTTGATGCTCAGAATTTGGGAGACTTGGAAACAAGATTATGAAATGTTTTCAGTTCTTGATAATAGCATGGTATAACATATTTCTGTGAGCAACTGAGACAGAGGAAAACAAATTCAGTAGGGGAAAGAAGTGCAAAGGTATGAGAGGCCAGGGCCTTTGGAAAGACTATATATATTTTGAAATAACAAAAAAAAAAATGGAAGGGGAATAAATCATATAGAATATAGTGTGTGGGCAGGTGATAAAATTATTGAGAAATAAGGACTAACATACTAAGGATATATATATATATATATATATATATATATATATATATGTATATATGTATATAATTACTATGTATATCATGTGTACATAGGTGTCATATGTGTATATATATGACCAATAATACAATCTGTTTAATGATCTAATTTGATGTCATGAGATTTAAAACTGATATTATTACAGATAAAAGAAGAGTTGTATGACAGTATCAGCAAGAATTAAAGGGGACACCTACCATACCTACAGATAGGTGGAGGCCTGAGATTTGTGGGTCCCTTCAGAGAAATCAGAGTCCTGAGGGAAGAATTAGATTTTCCTTAGAAAATAGAAAATATTTAGGGAAGAGTTTGATGATGATGATGATGATGATGATGATGATGATGATGATGTATGATTAATTTGCAGAGTTTTGGGAGTTGGGGATAGATGAATAATGTAATTAAATAGGATTCTTCCTGACATGTTTCAGAAGTTGAATAGTGGTTGAAAGGTTTTAGGAATTGAGGAAGGGTTATGCAATAGGAATGTAAATAGCCATTTATATATTAGTTTACAGAAGATGAGAGATGACTTGGGATTCTAGACCTTCCTGGGATGACTAACATAAATAAGCAAAGGGCCTAATTAGTCTCATTAGATTCAAGGCTGATTGTTGTGCCAGGAGGTATTGTAGTAGTTAGAAGTGATCATTTCTAATATTCTCCCTAAATATATATTGATAGAGGAAGAAGTGTCTGGAAAAAACTTTTAATCCTCCTGGCAGAGCTGATAATGTAGATAAAAGTACTAGAAGAACCTTGCCTTAGTCCTGGTATAGGCTTCATATTGTTTAATTGGTAATTTCAATTTCAATTACTATTCTAGATCAGTTTAACTAAATTATCTGATTTTATGGTTCAATTTTAGTCTGCATATAATCTAATTATTTTACTCTGATAAAAGACAATGTGACTGATAGATACATTTAGAAGTATAACATGAGATTCAAATCTGGATAAATTTAAAGATATACTAACAGGCTCGGCATAGCACATCTTAGAATTTTTAAATGCCTTCATGAAAATCATTTGAAAGGCATGTCAAAATACTTTGTATCCACTACCTCTCAGAAACAGGCATGTCTTTTTTTAGTAGATTTTCCAGGAATTTTTAATGCAAAATATGGGATATTTGGTACATTTCTGGGACTTTTTAAATTAACCTTATACTCTGCTTGTTTCAAGCTGGGCCCTTGGAAAGACAAAGGTCAATAGTTGTTCATATTGCATTACAAGCATCCATGTCTTTGGACCCTTTTAGCCAAATATATTCAATTTTTGCTGGAACTATGCATTTCACGTCAGCATACGGTATGGATCTTGTGGCTCACTTTGATGGAGGAGACACAAGGGGAACTCCTAGGTTTTAAGACACATGCTCAAGTTCTCTTTCATTAAATAATGATTTTCTTTTTGGTGAATAACTTTTACTTTGCTTTGGGTGGCTGTAAGAATTGAATGCCTAATCATAAAACAGCAAATAAAATCTAAGTTACCTATGATATAATGAGTGTAATACGATTCACTGATACGATATTTTCTGCTTGTTCACTCATATTTGAAAAACTGTTCTATTCCCAAATGAAAGTTATATTCACATGTCTATCTATCTGTACCTCTCTATATCAGACTGGGAATTATCAGATGCTAAAATGTACCCTTGATATTATTATGTGTTGATTTATTTTCTATCTTTCACATTAGAAAGGAAGCTTTATAGAGAATTTAGACTATGGTAACATATATATATATATGTGTGTGTACTCAACAAAAGGGAATTGCCTAAAGCGAATGTTCTGGTTCTAAACAGCCTGTATTCTAAAAAACTCTTCAGCTTTCGTTGCAAATCTATCCTACAAATCCTTATTGCTGCTTAATTACACATGTGTTTGGCAATAGTTTTAACAGTCATTCTTTCTTATAATCCACTAAAGATATTAATGAGAGGATAATCTGGAAGAGATTAATAAAAAAGGGTAAATATCTCCTTTTTAGAGGGAATATATCTAACACCCTCTAATAATCAAAGAAGGAGAACTAGACTCTTTATAATAGTCTACATAAATATTTCCATATTCCTGTCATCATTATCCAACACTAATGGTTTTAACTAAAATGTTAAATATAGTATTTTACAGTACAAGTAATGCCCAGTTTTAAAAATTTTACCCTTTATGAAATTCTCTTAGGTTGCAATTACATGGCATGTGTTGAGTAATTCATTAAGCAGCTGCTTTTAAATCCATATCATATTATTTGACTTTATAACCTCCCATAATGATGATTCTATTACCTACCATGAAAAAATCTTTTCTCCAGGTCTAATTTTTTATTTACTGAAGTTTATTCTAACCATTCATTACTGTATTATAGTATACTGTAAGAACAAATGGATGATCATTTTTTTGTTTATTTTCTGAGACAGAGTTTCGCTCTTGTCACCCAGACTGGAATGCAATGGCATGTTCTTGGCTCACTGCTACTTCTGCCTGCCAGGTTCAGGAGATTCTCCTCCTTCACCCTCCCGTGTAGCTGGGATTACAGGTGACTGACACCATGCCTAGCTAATTTTTGTATTTTTAGTAGAGACAGTGTTTCACCATGTTAGCCAGGCTGGTCTCGAACTACTGACCTCATGTGATCCACTTGCCTCAGCCTCCCAAAGTGCTGGGATTACTGGCATGAGCCACTGTGCTGACCCAATTTTTATATTTCCTACTAACAATAAGGCTTTTCCATTTTTTAAAATCACATAATCAAAAAGTGCTATATATCATTTTTAATACAGAAAAAGAGATGCTGTGATATTCCATGATATCATATTCCATGATATCAGAGTTCCCTTTTACCATATTTTGAAGCAGAGAATTTACTACATTTTATGAGTTCTGGTAAATTTTTCAACCATAGAGTGCCTTACTTGGGCATCCATGTCCATCTAACAATACACAAAGTCAAGTTCATAAGGAGACTTGTGACATGGCTTACATTTTGCTGGGGTTTCTCTAGTCACACTCAGAATAAATTAGAATAACAATATTAATAATGATATCAAATGGCATTAATTGTGAACCTCCCATGTATCAGATATGTGCTTTACAATTTATATTTATCACTTTATTATGATGCCTATTATAGATTAGATACTAATATTGCCTCATAGCTTAGATGAGTGCAGGAGACTATAATCACATAGTCAACAAGTCAAATAAATAGTATTACAACTCAGGGTTGACTTTGTTCCCAGTATTACACCAATATTTTATAGCCAGGAGAAAAGCTAGATGACCAGAGATGTATTACTCATATAATAAAATCAAATATTATTACCCTTAAAAAATATTAATAAAATAATGTTAGTTATTTAATAAAAGGAAATCTGTGTCTGGATATCCCAAGCGTTAAGCACATGATAGTAATGAAGTTATTGTTAATTTTTGTTTAACAAATGGCTTACTATGTTATTTATGCATATCACAGACTGCAAATTTGCATCCATGATTCAGTTTTGATAAATCTGAATCTATCCTCACCAATGTAAAGTACATATTTGATCATTACTGTCACGTTTAATCACAAACTACAGTGCATTTTTAAGAGAGCATGAAAAATGTAGTGCACAAGTTAGTGTCTTTTTTACCAGTATTGGGTATGTTTCAAATCTCCACTTATTGCACTAGGGTAATGGTTCATATTTCTCAGGACCTGGTGTCCTGACTTGATTTTCAGCATTCCTACAGGTATAAGAACACTTTGAACAATCACATAGTACAATACTCAGAACCTTCATTGATTACACTGAAAAAAAAAAAGAACATTGTATCATTTTTAAAAAGCAAAAAACACAGGGCTGATTAATTTTATATTTTTCACTTCTGTCATGCTCGGCCATCTTCAAAAAATGTAGTTATTTTCCGTACTTACCTGTTTCTTCATTGAACAGGAAGCATTAATAGAGCAGAATCATATAAATATACAGATTATCAGATCTGTATTTGAGTGAGACTCTCTAACTTTATTTCTCTAGTGAACTTTCTTTTATCTTACATTTTAAATGCCATCATCATTTTCCCTGGGTACTATGAAAATACCACATTCAATAATTAAATGATGTTCTCTTACTTCTTTATTTTTTGGAAGAATATTTTCACTACTCCCTTGCCTTAACCAAATTCTAGCTCTTCTGTGTGGGCACTGCTTCCCTTGGGCTGTGTAGTGTATTGGCACTATGTACACTACATAAAAGCTTGGATGCAAATAGACAGTTTTCAGACTACTCCCACTGTTGATTTCAAGCTATTCTGCTTCCATCCCTTGCTATCTTATTTACCAATCACTACACTTCTTGATGACCATTCACCATTTCCCTGGACTCTGAAGACTTTAATAAGTGGTTCTTCTTTTTACATGTGAATGCCAACTATTAATCTGAGGAACATAATGCTCAAATGAACTTTCTTCCACTTATCACTCATATTTTATTGATACTTCCAATACTATCTGTTTATTATTTCATTAGACTTAAATAAGAATGCCCCCCATACACTTCTTATGATGAGGACAAATGCAGATCATGTTTATCTCATAAATTTTGTTATAAAGAGAGTCATTAGAGAAAAAAAATTGAGGAAAAACCCCTGAGATAACTGGCTTGAGCTGAGAGAATAAGAAGGGAAGACAGATTATTTTTCTTAAAATAAATCCTCTTATCAGCAGTTACCATAAATTATTTTTAAATTTTAGGGGTCAAAACAATTGTTATGCATCTGAAATATTAATGCTTTCTATTTTACCAACATAATTCCTTGAGTATGTATATATCTTATCAACTGAAATTCTCTACTCTTGAAATCTTAGACTTTAATATTCCACCTGACACTTAATATCATATCTTTTTATCCTTTTACTCATTGACTTTCAGTTCACTATATTTTGACATTCAGTTTCTTTAGCTTGTTTTAATCACTTGCTCTCTGAGTGCTCTCTGAGTGCTCATGGTATATTTACTTAATTTTGTGTGCTTCATTTAAGTCTGTAAAATGTTTGATAAATTTATATGTTTGCTATGAAGATTCAGGAAGAACAGTAAGAACAGTTCCTAGCACACAGTAATTATCAAATGATTCTTCCCTATTTACATTAGTTAGACTATTCATATCATTTTATTATTATGTTATCTATTCTCCAAATTAGTCCTTTCTTCACTTCTCTTTCTTTCTTCACCAAATTCTCCAGTGTTTACATATTCTATTTCTGCATGTTCAACTGCCATGCTCATTTTACCTTTTCTTGGACCCACATAGCAAATTGCTTCTAATAAATCAATTTCATTAATATAAATTACTTGTTCTGTTTCCATACCTACACTTCTAAGAAATGCAAAAAAAAAAAAAAAAAAAAAAAAAAAAAAAAAAAAAAAAAAAAAACACATACAGCAAAAATGCTAGAGTCATTAGAAATTCGTGATTTTCAAAATCTGCTGTTAGTTCAACACTACTTGGCAGTTTGATTACAAGTCACGAATCAGTCTTCATTAGTCCCTTTTGTAGTGACTACCGATTCTCACTATGTTCTCAAGTCTTTTGTGTATGATTTTCTCCCCATTACCCATAGTATTTAAAATAAAAACAGACACCAACTCGCTGAATTTTATATACTTCTCATTTACGTATTCATGTACCCTTGAATTCATGGATATTTTCTGTTTTCCTTGAGATGGAGGAAAATTTGCTTCTCTGAAGTCTAAGTTATTTTCCTGGTTTTATTTTATCTCAGTCTCTTCTAATATTCTCTTGGAAGCTACTCATGTTTGTTTTTTTGCATTGAAATAAACAAGCTCCAGTGTATTTCCATTAAGACAAAAAGAGAAAAAAAAAATCTTAACTATTTTTCCTTCAAGTTCCTACTTTTTGCTGTTACAGTCAAACAATGAGGAAGAAAGATCTTTTGTCACTACCCTTATTTTCTCAAAATATATCTACACCTCAATTGTCAGCAGTCTGTTATCTACCTATTCTATTTACTCTTCCACTAAATCTATTTTGGTAAAATTAGTTTAATGAAACATTATTTATAATGGTGATTAACTTGTGATAAACATTACAAAGTATCTCTCTACTTCTCGCTCTCTTTATTTATCTGTCAAGGGCTTTGACCTCCAAATTCAAATTCATTTTGAGAGATAAAATAAGCATTTTTTGAGCAAAAATACATGTTGTTATGTTCTCCACCCTGTCTCTTTTCACTGCATAGAAGCAGCTCAGGAATAACCAGAGATGGTATAATGTTTTCATCTAAATCGAATGTGGCTGATGAAACTTTCTAATGCTGCCTTAGAAAGGTGGTGTTGTTTTTGTTTTAGATTATGACAATAATTTCAAAATTATGGATATTAGGAGAATTTTCTTCAGTGTGGTATTTTTTAGTTTACTCATTGCATGGCATTATAGAACCTTGTAATATAATATAGTGGCTGTCAGTCTGTTCCAATCCCAAGGCTTGAGGGGTTATGCTGCGCGTTGTTAATGGCTGCTGTGGCTGGTAGGGGCCACGTAGACCTCACAGATCTCAGAGCAGCATTTTCAACCAGTCATACAATATAACCCAAATATATATTTTTAATTAATTTATTTTCAATCTATTTGAATCTCATCGAAGGGCTTAAAATTTTAAATTTCAAGGTTTTAAGACATAAACCTGACATATACATTAGAGCAATAATTAATTTTACTTACAAATTTATAAGATAGCTAACATTGTTACCTTCATTCTATAGAGAAGAAAAGGCTTAATTTTCAGATATAAATGCTAAAGATGACTGAGCTAACTATTGCTAGAACTGAACCCAGATCAATGTGATTTCAAATAATTTGCTTCTATGATACTGAAAGATATGATGTTTTATTTAACACAGTGCATACCTGGCCAATAGCAACAAGTTAAATAGGGTGCTACACAATTTCTGTTACCTAGTAAATAATTATAGTAAGATGCTTTCTTATATTTACAAAATGGTTTAAATATTACAAAGTTCTTTTAAAATTCTGGTTTTATTTGACGCTCAATGCACCTCTGTAATGTACACAGACTAGATACTAACATCCTCATTTTTTCATATAAGAATACAGATATTTGTGTAACTAAATCAATTTCAACATGATTAGCAAATGGCACAGTTATTTTAGTTTTTGCGTTTTCCCTACAAATCAGAGTGATTTATGAGAAACAATTATTTTATTTTATTTTTGCGACAAGCTCTTACTTTGTCATCTAAGCTAGAGTGCAGTGATGTGATCAGAGCTCACTGCAGCCTCAACTTCCCTGGCTCATGTTATCCCCTCACTTCAGTTTCCCAGGTGGCTGGGACTACAGGCACATTCCACACCTGGCTAACTTTTATAATTTTTGTTGAGATAGGTTTTCATCATGTTGCCCAGGCTGGCCTCAAATTCCTGCACTCAAGTGATTCTTCTGCCTCAACCTTTTAGAGTGCTAGGATTACAGCTGTGAGTCACTGTACTTGGCCAAACCACAATTTTATATTTCACTCATAACATAGAATAAGAAGGGCAATATTGTGAAATAGTTCAAAATGTTCTTACATAATACTACTTGATAGTATCAATCCTCTTCTATCTTTTCATTTTCCTTTAGCTTTAAGCAAAATTGTTTAAAAAACAGTTTTTCTAAAAAGATGTGTAAAGAAGTTAGATATATTGCTGTCTCTAAAATGGAAGATTCATTTATTTAAAAAAGGTGGAACAAATGCTGATTTTTAGTCAGACTCTAATTGATGAAGCTGCCCTTTTAATGTTTATAGCTATAAATGCTTTAGATAGCTGTTTCTTACATGAACCATCATATTGTAATCCAATGTGAACTGACATTACGGTCCAGAGGGTTTGTGCAAAAAACTAAGCATGAAAAACAAACCATCCACCAGTAGAAAAATGTCAAAACAAAAATAGCTAGAGCTATTTGTATCCACCTCCTCTGTCAAAGAGTGGTGTCTTTATAACGCCAAATAAACAAATAAATAAAATAAAAGCAAGAAGGAAAAGAAAAGCGAAAGACAAAGAAGAAAACAGTTTGCTTTTTCCTTCAAAGATGAAAATGAATTGCCCATACACTGTATTGAATACTGCAAGAAGGCAGAAAGAAGATAGTTATGGTAATACCATGCACCTTAACTTATATTCCTTTTTGAAAATCATGAAACACAAAGGTGGAGATGGAAAATATACATCCTGAAAATCAGTGATTAATTTAATACTACAATATTACCTTTTTTGTTAATTGAATATCCACATATGACTTCTAATATCAATGGCCTTCTTATGTACTTTAATATTATTATTTAAATTATCTTTGAATAGAAGTGTATGACTGTTCTCTTTACATTTGCGAGTTTAGATTACTAGGATTTTTAACTTTGAGACATAAGAATAATCAAATAATTAACTAATAAATGTTCCCTTCCAACTACAAGAAAGACAGTATGCTGGTAGAAGAATGAATGATCAGTTATAGGAGTTCATAGCATCCAAGTTCAGATGTTTCCATTTTCACTCCTGAATTAGGTTAACATGAGAGTCTAAAACTAAAGAATTTAAACACAAACACAAACACACACTGGAAATAGAAATATAACATAATATTTTGAGATAAAAAATATTGACAGCTTGGCCGGATGTGGTGTCTCATGTCTATAATCTCAGCACTTTGGAATGCCAAGGCAAGCAGATCATGAGGTCAAGAGATGGAGACCAACCTGGCCAACATGGTGAAACCCAATCTCTATTAGAAATACAAAAATTAACTCAAGATGGATTAAAGACTTAAATATAAGACCTAAAGCCATAAAAATCCTAGAACAAAACCTAGGCAATACCATTCAGGACATAGGCATGGCCAAAGACCTCATGACTAAAACAACAAAAGCAATGGCAATTAAAGCCAAAATTGACAAATGCACTCTAATTAAACTAAAGAGCTTCTGCAAAGCAAAAGAAACTATCATGAGAATGAACAGGCAGCCTA